>NW_020619270.1:1311377-1949223 GCF_003573695.1 Papaver somniferum | reverse complement strand
AGTAAGCACTGGATGGTGATTTTCTTGTAGACGAGATAAGTAGTTGAACTTAGTCCTAAAAGGCGTTACCAGAATCCTCGATTTGCTCCAATGATGTCATGTACGAGCAAATGCTTGAATAAAGACTCTGGCAGTATGATAGAGTGTCATCTCGTCAGTATGGAGAGATGAGGAACCGCTGATTCGGGCGGTCAGACGCCCAATTTTGGTCAGTTTAGCGTTTAGGGCCCGAATCCAAACAAGGAAATCCTTGTTTTAGGAACAGATGTTCGTTCGTTAGTTTAAGAAACAAACAATAATCCCTAGCATAACAGAGATTATTTTTTTTTAAATAGACCTGCGTCTAATGATAAAAAATTTCTATGAGCTTTCACGAAAACCAAAATTGTATTTTTTTTAAATATGTGAGATTTCACAAAATGGAATGAACTCTCGTTTTAAAGGTGGATGCTCGTACGAGAGAAAAGTTTTTTTTTTTAATATTTACGTTAGTTGTTTCATGTAATTTTTTTTTGCTAAAATCAAATTTTGATTTTGAATAATCATTGAAAATAGACAATTATTTATTATTAAATAATGTATTTATGTGAACGTCTGTCCAGATTTTGAAAAACTAGTGGATGTTTCCACAGTAACTTTACGTGACTTGTTCACGGTTTCATGAAAAACAAATTTTGATTTTTGAATAATGAACTTTGCTCGTCTTTGCAGATTTAAAGAAACGAGCAAGTTATTGAATCTTTTGCGGCATAATCACTATTGTTAGCGAAATTTTAAACAAGTATGAGTTGGATTGTTACCATTTTTGTTGCGTGTTTATTATTGGTATATCCATGACTCCATGTATTTCGCCTCAGATAATGGTGACTTCCAGCTACAACCACTCTTCCGGCTCTTCCGAGGAACACTCCAGAAATACCAAGCCAAAGATGAAAACTTCTGCAGACGTTCATGCCAAGGTGAATCAACCTTTCAAAGATGCTGGAAAGCTGATACATGGTATATCTCTCGATCATCTGGGAGTCGCCCGTGGTGGAATCAACGCTTTCTTAGCCTTGGTGGATGCATAAGAGGAGCAGAGACGAGATGAGTTATTACAGAGAAAAGCTAAGGATGAAAAGCTTGCAGCTTATCAGCAAAAATGGTGTCGGCTTCTTCAAGTGAGACTAGCGGCTGAAGATGAAGTTCGATCTCGCGCGAACGGCGTAGCTTCTGATTCAGATGCAGAGGAAATTGAATTCATCTGGAAACCTATCGAACGTGAGGTTGAGCCATATCCACCGAGTACAACGGTTGAACGATTGGCCAAAGATTATTTCCGAGCCGAATGTGATGAAGACGACTATTTGGATGCAACGTATGATGATCCTGAAGACCATCTGGAAGAAGTTCTTGAAAAAAATTCAGAAGATGATTCTGAAGAAGAACTTGAAGAAGATTCCGATCACGAAGACGATGACTGACGATCTATCATTGTAGTAGTTGAACATCTTTTGATTTTTGTAGGTATAGATATTGCCTTGATTATTTCAGTATTTTTGCTTCATGAATATTTAAAACCTCGCTTGTGTCTTTTCCTCTGATTGAATGGGGTGGATGAACGTCCATATGAAGGATCACGATTCTTCTTCAGAATATTTTAGCTTGTTCATCCAATTGATGTGAATTTTGGACATGTTGTAGAGGACCTCCGTATGGAGAGAATGACATGTCCTTCGATTCTTCATCAATTACTCAAAGTTGTCGCTTTACGCAGGACAATGCAAAATTTCATCAGATAAGCTTGTTGCAAAAACACCATCTGTATACGTCTTCGAAACTTATGGAGCCATCATGGAGAGACGTGCAATATCACGGTGGTAGGCTGTCAGTCCCAAGTATTGGTGGGGATCTAGGGGATGTCGCTCGACTGTAAGTGTTATGAATCCCGTCTAGAAATTTTTGTTTGTACGTCATCCGCTCTGGAAGTTGTTGAAACTTCATACGACGTAGGAATTCGATGCTTGACCCAACTTTCGAAGCTAAGAGACTGAGGAATCATATGAAAAAAGAACCCTTCTATTTGGAGATGTCTAGGGTAGTCAATGACGCATGCACATTCATAACTTGTAATCCCGTGCAAATTTTCAGATTCCATAAACCTGAGCGTGGAAGCCATATCTTTCTGCTCATATGTTCGATTAATGTGCCCTTTTGGTATGTTGTAGAAGAGACATAGATGAACATCTTTTGTTGAGGAAGCATTGTCCCATTCCTCACCCGTTGGTACGTTTTTGTAAACCCATGGCCTGAAGTGTGTTGTATCTCATTTGTAGAGGAGATGAGAACATCAGACTTTGGCTTGTGCCCGCCCATCGTGTAAGATTTGGGAAGACTTTTATGTGAACATATTTTCATGTATACACATCTTTAAATAAATTATTAGTGCTTGGAGAAGTCCGCTTCAACACTTTAGAGAATGGTTAGTTGATGGAGCCCTATCATGAGGATGTTGCTCCTGAGACCGTTGTTGATGCTGAGATCACGATTGAATTTTCTCCAGACATTCTTGTTGATGTTTAGACCATGGATGGAGTTCCTCCAGACATCCTTTTTAATGCCGATGCTATGGTCGGAGTTGCTCCAGAGACCGAAAAGGGTAGAACCATGATTATCAACATAGTCTTTGCTCCTCCATCCAGTGAGCCTTTAAACTAGTTGGTGGGTTGAGCATCCCTAAGATGAAGGTGTACTGGGAGTTCAACCCGAATTCTCTTGAACAATATGCCTATACTGGAACTGGCTTCGTCAGTGAGTCGACATTGTTGCGGTAGATAGCAGCAGCGGTCTTCGTTCTGGATGTGATTGATGAAGAGACGAAGTTCCTCAGTCGTGCAGGGTCTTGTGATTTAGAGAGGTCCCGTTTATGAAGTTTCATGGAATCACATTAGGTTTCAATAACTTGTTATGTGGATAACATTTATTGAAATAGCTTTGAATCGATTTCTCCAATAAGATCAAGTCCCCAATGTATGTTGAAGGAGTTTGTGCCATTTATGGATGAATAATGTTGCATCTGCTTTAGAAGTCTTATCATGAGATAGTGAAGACTTATTGATTTTAGTTCAGTTACACTTTGATCGTGTTGGTGTTGAATCAGTGTGTCGTTATAATAATACTCGTGTTGAAGCTAGAGACGCAAGATGTACACTTTGATTGGGAGTATAACTTGAAGGCTTCTAAGAATAAAGCACCGAGAGATGAGCGGTTTTTGATTTTCAGTTGGCCTTGGAAAAGTAGGCGGTCGGAAGTTGCAGGGATTTTCTTTTGGTTTGATAGAGATTTTTATTTAATTGAACTAAGGTTGATTGTGCTTCAAACTTCAGATGCTTGAGCATCAAAGCATCAGATCCCTTAAGCGAACGTCTTAGGCATGATCGGCTTGGCCCTGAATATCTTTTGTTCGGATTTTCATTCATTAGCCCTTGTCAGCGCTTTTCCATAATTCTGCGATATATATGGACAATCCTGAATACGGAATAGGAGTATCTCCAAGATGTTCCTTGTCATGATTTCATATCGTCTCTAGAATGAACATTCCAGTGGGATGCCCGATTCGTAGAGGTGCCAAATTCGAACACTTGGTAAAATATTGTTGTGGTGAATCTACCCATTCATAACGTCTTGCGATAGCATAGTTGCTAGCAGAATTAAGTCCCCATGCTAGGATAGCATGTGAGGAAATAAATGACATAAACATGGGAGGAATGAGACTTTCCCGAGTGTGGAACCTCTTGATGAATGTCTATGCATCTTTTGTAGGTTCTTGCTTCAACCTCGTCAAAGTTCGAAATTCCTCCAAGAGTGCTCTGATGATGGAACACCCACCAAATTTTCTGGATCAGAACTTTCTTCATTAGAGAGATGTGCAACCAAAGGCGTTTTGTCAGTAGCCATTTTTTCAGCACAGATCCACGCTCGTCCGAGGATCATGTCATATCTTGGATCTTCCTGATTACGTGAAACTTGGTTTCTGTCCAGGTTGAACACATTTTCACTTTGAGAGTGGTGTATCCATAAACATCTCTGAGCGCTCCTTCATGGTCTCTGATTGAGATGAGAGCATGAGTAGCTTCTTGTGGAGTGATGCCTGCGACTCTGAGGGATTTCAGTGGAATAATGTTGATAGAGGTGCCAGCATCGATCATCGTTCCCCCAAATTCGTTTCCTTTGAGATTGACTGTGGTAAGCAGTCCCCAGTCATACATCTCTTTTCCTGTGGCTGGAGGCTCGATAAGTATTTCTGGGATGGACTTCCTGACACGATGTGATTCAGTGCTGCGAACATGTCTCTCCTTTATGTTTTCGATAGATAGAGCAATTCTCGTATATGTTCGACCAATGATTGAAATGCTTCATCGAAAGTTTGTCGGAGAGATTGATATCCCGATTGGAAGAGGGTCCCTGCATACTCCTTCTGTCCCAGTTGAAGCTATTGTGGCTCAAACTTCTCTTTAAAGATGTGCTTCAAAATATTGCAGTCACTTATTGGATGATTGATGAACCTATGAAGGCGACGGTACCTAGGATTCTCCATTTATTCTTCAGTTGGCTCTCTCCTGATGAACGACAATTTGATTGAACCATCTTGAACCCAGACTTCCAGTAACTCGATCTCTTCTTCAATGAGAAGAGGGACGTTTGAGTCTGTCTGATCATTTTCCCATTTATTGATGCCGGATCGAGGTTTTTGCATTTCAGGATTGGTTATCCTTTCTTGGGATGTTGGAGAAGCGTTTTTATGATGTTGTGCCTCGACTTTCCTCTTGCTCCCTTTAGCAACAACGTTTGCGGAAGGCTGGAGATTCGTTGACCAAGCGTCAGCTGTCGCGAGTTCCACGAGGTTCCTCAATCTTTGTAGACTTTGCTCTTTCTAGTAAGTCCGGAGCAGTGGTTACTGACCATTTTGCTGCTTCATGAAGCTCTGAGAAAGTATGGAATCGAAGATTCTCCAGTAAAGCTCTATAGACCGGGATCATTTCGTTAATGCAGTCTACAAGTTGTTGTTCAGTGACATTTGGACCGTTACAATCCAAAGCTTGGACTCTGAAGTTTTTCACATAGTCGTTTGAATGTTCATTATTCTTCTGAAATATCCTTCACAGATCAGAGAGAGTGATGTAGGACTTCCTACTTTATTTCCTATTATAGTTCTTCTTAGAACTTCCTATCATATTTCTTTATTTAGGATTTCCTTTCCTAGTTCTAGTGTGTTTCCTATTTTGGTTTGGTTTCCTTTTCTAGTCTTAATTATATTTAGAACCTTGAAGCCTATATATGAAGGCCTATTATTGTAGAGAAGATACAATTCTACAAATAATATTATTATTTGATTAATATCAAACTTATCTTTTATTTTTATCTTTATTTTGTTATTACTTTTGTGAATCTATTGATCTCACACTAGTTTCTACCGTTTATCGGATCTTTGATCCAAATCATACGCTTCCGCTACGTCAAGTAGCATCAGAGCCACGGTTGAGATTCTCTATTATTGAGTTTCTTGGCTTTGTTTCTATCCACGGTTAAGAGCCTCCATTGAGTGCCTTAATTTTCAAGTTCTTTATCATGGAAAAAGAATTTTGTACTACTTTCATAGTAGATGGAATGATCACTGACTTTATTCTTGATCCATCAAGTCCAAAAAACTATATATCTATTGGAGCAACAAATTACTTCAGAAAAAGGAATTGCGCCGAATGGGATTTATTTGGCGGTTATCTTGATTTTAGCTTCCACGAAGGTAATTATTGTAGTTTTGCATATTGTGAACTATCTTCTATGAATAATTGTCATGTGTTATTGGGCGAACCCTGGCTATCGAGTTTAGGTGTTGTGTATAGTCAAAGTATGCATAGTTTTGATATTCGTCATGGTAATAAATTGATTCGTTTAATAGGATTACATAAACAAACACCACTACAACATAGCATTGAGCAAAAAGAGTCAGATTTTTGGAAAGAATTCGATGAGATTATTGCTCGTTTTAAAGATAAGCTTTTGGAAGACTTTAGAACAACATTCGATGAGATTATTTCACACGTACCTATATTAGAAGAAGAAGAAAATAAGGGTGACGAAGAGAGTTCTAATGTTGCTGAGATTAATCATCCAAAATCCACTTTTTCGCCTGTTTCCAACATAGCTACTTTTGTTCCTAAGGATGCGCATACTCATGAAATACACACCGTCAAGAATCCACCTCAGTGTTTTCAGATTGTTGATGTTTCTCGTACTCCTCATATAGATTTTGTTATGCCAAAGTTAAACTCTCATAACATCACTTGTTATGTTAAGATTTTGAATTTCCCTATTTTATGGCATAAACAATTGAAGTTAGAAAAGAAGTCGAAGTATATTGTTCGTTGGGATGGACGCTCACAATACATCATGATACTGCATGTTTCTAACCCGACTTCAGGAACGCATGTGATGATTCATATTTTACGATTCGTGAACCGTTTCACGAGCTCTGATCGAGTTCCTCTTAGAGCAATGATGAATATGATTCTCGAAATGCCTCCCACTAGCTGAGCGTTCGATGCTGCGCATTTCATCATGAGCCTATATGTAGAATAACATGATTGGGCGGTCCTCCTACATAATTGTTTGTTGAGAGGGCTTAACGCCTTCAGGACGTCGGCGACACTCGTTGTTCCCTGACTACATAGAGAGGCCCGCCTCTACATAGAAGAATGATTGGGCGGTTCTCCATAAGATTAAGAGCAACAACGCCTTCAGGACGTCAGTGACACTCACTGTTCCCTGACTGTGTAGAGAGGCCGTGTATAGATCCAGGCGGTTCTCCGTAAGATTGAGAGCAATAACGCCTTCAGGACTTCGGCAACACTCGCTGTTTCCTGACTATGCACCTTTCAGAATGGGTATGACGCTTTAACTGGCTATTATCCCTTCTATAGAAGATTAATTCTACAGTGACATTCACCACTGAATTCCTAGAAGATAATCTATTTTATCTCATTACTCTGATTTCATGATCGAATCCACGGCTGATCTCATGGAATGGTAATAGATAATCTCATTACTCCGTTTTCATGATCGAATCCACGGCTGACCTCATGGGATGGTAACAACTACTTTCATTACTCCGATTCTATGGTCGAATCCACGATCCCATAGAATGGTAATACTCGTTTTATTATTCCGAATTCATGGTCGAATCCACGACTGATCCTATGGATTAATAATCAAAAACTACTCACTTTTATTACTCAGTTTCATGAATCATTCTCCACTGAATTTCATAAATTAGTAATAAATACTCAACAATCGGGCATCTGGACTATCACTGAGTATGCCCCATAAAATTGTGCAAGTGTACTCAACCATGATGCACGAACCAGCACCCAAATGCACTAACGAGCATTCAAAAATTTGGACAAATGAGGAATCCTACACAGAATGGGAGAGAGAATATATTACTAAAATAATAAGTGGCGCATGTGGGACCGGGCCCACTGGCCGGCCGGTCATTTCACCGTGGCCGGTCCCCACGCCCTTTTTCTTTTATTTTAATTATTCTATTATTTTCATGAACTCATGAAAACTCCTTTATTCTAGCAATTTTCCTTGTTTGAGAAAAACTCATGGTTTCTCCATATTTTCACCGAATCATGAAAAATAATATAAAATTAGGGAAAGTGTCGTGGGACCGGGCTCCTAGCCGGCCGGCCATGCCTTGGCCGTGGCCGGTCCCACACTTTCCAAACCCTTATTTTATTATTGTTATTTTCCTTATCTCATGGAAATTTCATGGTTTCAACAAAACTCCTTGGTTTCATGGAGTTTCCTCCGAATCATGAAAAATAATATAAAATTAGGGAAAGTGCGCGTGACCGGGCTCCTAGCCGGCCGGCCATGCCTTGGCCGTGGCCGGTCCCACACTTTCCAAACCCTCATTTTATTATTATTATTATTATTATTTTCCTTATCTCATGGAAATTTCATGGTTTCAAAAAAACTCCTTGGTTTCATGGAAACTCCTCCGAATCATGAAAAATAATATAAAATTAGGGAAAGCGTCACGGAACCGGGCTCCTAGCCGGCCGGCCATGCCTTGGTCGTGGCCGGTCCCACACTTTCCAAACCCTTATTTTATTATTATTATTTCCCTAATTTCATGAAACTCCTCTGTTTCAACAAAATCATGGTTTCTTCATATTTTCTCAAATATTGCTCAAACCATGAAAAGGCCAAAAAGTCAAAATGGTCACATGACCGACTAGGCTACTCACTTCAAATAATAAAATATTATTATTTTAATATTTTCCAAATTTTGATCAAACGAGCAAAGTTCTACTCGCTCATTCGAGCAAAATCAAGAATTTCAGTCTCTTTTGAATATTCAAAATATTGATCAAGCGCACATCAGAAAATGTCGAAACTCTCAGGACTGAGACACGGACATTATGGTGACATGGGCATGCTTCCTTGACCGACCAAGGCCGGCCCTAAGGCTTGCAACAATCCGGTCCCACATGTTTTCATAATTTTGACCTAATTTGTGCAATTGCTCATATTGGGCCCAAACTCTTTCTAACCAACTTGGAGTTTGTTCAAACGGTCATCAGCTGGTCCCACGACCACCAAGGGCCGGTCTCATGCCCCCTTGGTCGGTCTCTCACTTTTTCATAATTAGGTTTTATCACCTAATGCTCAATCGAGCACTATTTCAATAAATGATGAAACCGACATTTAATCATCATTCTTTCACCAACTGGCCAACTAAGGACTCGGTGCACGCTCACTCGAGCACATGGGAGCCACATAGACTCCATCATCCCATGTGGTTGATCCCTCTCTTACTCATGACTTATTTTCAACAATTCATTAATTAGCAAACAATTGATCAAAAAGTAGGGTTTTGAGCAAACGCTCCAAAAAATCATCATTCTGAGCAAGTTCAAGCACTAATAAATTTTCACGAGGTAGTGGGTGGAAAATCGACCAAGTCTCCACACGTTGAGAAACTGGTTTCAAACACGATCTCCACTTCCCCACTCCTTGATTCCATCAACTGTCACACTTCATGGGATCATGGTGTCTAAAATTCCAGCAATATAAATAAGTCTCTGAATCACGATTGAATCATCAACATCAACAGTATCATCAATCTCACATCTCATCGACAACACGAGATCATCAACTCATAAATTGAGAAACTACTCTCAATTGAGCAATTTCAATCATTCAGAGCTTATCATGTTCAGAATCCACACACCCACAATCTTTGATTACCATTGGTTCCACACATTTCCCAGCTTCCCTCCTACAGATCAACCCATCCTCTCTTGTGACCGAATTTACTCTGGAACGGTCATTGTCTTGATTTAGGCCGGAGTACTACAGATTGATCTCTCGAATCTAAACACCCCCTTTGCAGCGGTGCATCTGTGTGAGGTTTAACATTTCTCTCGGTTCGAGGAGTCTCCTCCGTACGGTCGTCTCCTCAATTCCTTAAAAACTAGCAAATCGTTTTTCCCCATCTACAGGCCCTGAATTAAAAACCACCATCAACAGGGATATCAACCGACTATATTCTCATCCACCTGGAACTTATTGGCGTATGCTAAGGGGACGATCATTACATGCCTTGATACTTCATTAAACATATCTTGCTCAAAGACCCAGCTGACCTCTATCCTGGTAACGTATGTTTAAACTTTTCTCGTGAATTTTATCTGTCACCATCTAGTGCTTACCCCGCAACAATGTCACTATAGTAGCAATCCCAAATATTCTATGAATTCTATTTTCTTCCAGCATTATTAACTAATGCATGACTTTCCTAGTATTTGCATATGCTATGTTCCTAGCCGAACTCTCAATATTGACATGACATGACATGACGATCAATGCTCACTCTCAGCAGAGTAGCATGAATCTCCCGAAGTGCTAGTATTGGGATCTTCACAAAAATACTAAGGCTACACAACGCGTTCACACACTTTTTTAATTAAAGTTAGCGTGATCGAACACATATTTATTCTTAAATAAAATCTAGACTGTTAATATCAGTCTCAAAAATAATCACGGCCACACGATTTGGCCACGCGATTTAACAAGTTTAGACTCTTCCCAGCGAAACTAGGAAATCACCATAGTGACCACTGGCGGGCCCACTAGTGCCCTAGTCGATCGAGTCTTATTCCCCTCATTCACAAGTGCTTCGAACTCCGACCCAAACATGGGCGTTCACGCTACATAAAATATCTCAAACGAATTGAGACCGAAAAAAACGGTCTCAAAACATATCACGGCCGTCCAACTTAGCCGGCCTAGTTGGACGGCTTGGATCGTATTTCGAGCGATCAAAGAGATGCCGAAGTGTTCACCGTTGGCCCAACTCCCCCTTGGTAGATCGACCTGTCCACTACAAAACCAGAGCGCATCAAATCGTTCGCCCAAAGTAGGGTGAACGCGGTGCTTTGAAAACCCTAAAATTGCGTTTGCGGCAACGCCTTACTGTCGCAAATCAATCACGACCATCCATCTTCGCCGGCCTAGTTGAGCAGCTTAAATTCAATTTCAAGCGACCCCGAAGATGTCAGTGTGATCACCATTGACCCACCTGTACACATGGCCGACCAGCCTGTTCGAACTAGGGCTCGATGTCCCGGAACGCTCGCCCAAAGAGGGGTTGTCCGTGCATCTTCAAACCCTAAAAGATAATCAGCGGCAGCGTTCAACTGCCGCAAATCATCTTGTCCGACCAACTTTACTAGATTGGTCGACCAAGTGATGGCGTGTCCCTAGAGCCACCAAATGATCACCCAAAGGTGGTTGATCATGCTACCTCCTTTCAGACGCATATCCGTGACTTATTCAATCAAGCTCTAAAACAACGATGCTTCATACACATCGATTAATTTGAGTTGTTTAAATGCGATGCTTCACATGCATCAAATACATATAATATTTTATGTCGGCTTCATAAACAACTTAGTTGTTTCACCTAATAGCACCATATGCTATTCTCTGCGGCAAGTCCCACGACTTGACCCACTTATTCGAGACATCAAACATGTCACAAACTGGGGAATACTTACTGGGGTATAAGTCTGGCGGTTTACATCGTGCGGCGTGCAACGCGTCCATTATGAGAATGTGTCAAGAAAAGACGAACGATTAACAACGGTGAAAGTAGGGGTGAAGATATGACCACGTAATGATCACCACCTCTTACACAACTCCACTACTTAATCTTCTCTATTTCTTACGAGATCAGGGTTGCGCTAAAATGACTTGTATAAATAGGTTTTCGACCTACTTCAGCAAATGACAGAGATCACAAGTGTTATCAACACAAGTATCCAGAAACCATTTTCTGATACAAAAGTCATAAACATCCACACCTTCATAATTCAACACTCTGATCTCAAACACCTTCTTTGCTTCCCTCCCTAAGATCAACCCTTCTCCTTCACTTTGTGACCGAATTGAATCTGGAACGACCATTTCTTGGTTTAGGCCAGGGTCTTACAGATTGATCTCTCGAATCTAAAGTGCTCCCGTGCAGTGCATTTGTTTAGGGTTTGAATTCGTTTCTCATCAACACACCCAAATTTACCGAAAACCTACAGAATCAGTTTTTACCCTCAAACAACTGGCGACCACAGTGGGAGATTAATCTCTCGGTTGCAAGATCAATTTTCAATTTCATTTTCAATTTTATCAAATTCAAGATGGTTGGTCTTAGGATCAATTCAATTCCAAACTCCGAGCGGAATCCTTCAAATGATGATATTCTTCCTTCCAACGCTCTATCTGATCGCACAGCTAATGGAGAAATTCCGACCCTGACAAAATTGGCTCGATTACAGGAAATACACACGAGGAATATGGACGAGATGAGAGAGACGATAGAGAACATACTCAACTTCCTCGTCAAGCTGACATCAGATTTGAGCGGCTTATATACTCAACTCTTCAACCGACGATCATCCTCAAGTCAATAGCTTCACCACCAACCAACGGCTAGTGGACCAGGAGACGGCTTCTTTAGTAGAAAATTTATGTGAGCTTCTACACCTCTCAAAGGATCAACGAGCGGAAACGTTTTCTGCAATCAATCAGATATCTCTAGACGCACGTTTGGCTCCTTCGCGCAATCAAGTCTTAAAAATATCATAGATGTCCATAAATAATGTCACGTTTACTGAAGATGACATGATGGCAGAGGAAGGTCACAACAGAGCTCAGCACGTTATTGCACGCATCAAGGGTTCAGAATTCAAAAGGGCTCTCATTGATACGGGAGCATCCTCGAACGTCATTACTCTCAAAAATCTCAAGACGCCCAGGGTTAGACCATACAAAGTTATACGGCAGCCTACCATGATGACGGACTTCGAAGGAAACCAAACCAGTACATACGGGTATGTTAATTTGAATATATCAGTAGGACATGTCCGATCGAAAGTAAAATTCGAAGTGATAGGGAAGTAGCCAGATTACCACATGATAATAGGGAGACCATGGCTTCATGATAATAAGGCCATCCCCTCTACGTATCACCAATGCCTGAAAACCATGTTGAATAAAGAAGTTGTTCGCATCCCTGCGTCATTGTCTCCTTATGCGCCGATTTGCGGCGTGAAACTGTTTGAGCCAAAGGAGAATCCACAAAGTTCATCAAGCAAGGTTTACTGCACTCCGCTCCCCACGTGGGCGTCGATCGAGGAGGAAGACCAGCTCACATCACTGAGCAGAGAGACCAAGTCTTGCGGCACGCCTCCGCTAACAGTACGCACTAACTCTTCTCCATCAAGTGAAGGCTCAGCTCATCTCCATGCTAAGAGAGAACGAACCTTTATGGCAAGTCGCGACCAGAAAGGGAAAACTGTATACCGTCGCCGCTATTAGCAATTAATAGGAGAGGATATCACCCAGTCTCTCCGCCGAATAGAATGCAACCACTGCGACAAGCTGCAAGAAGAAGTACCAGATCCTCCGCGACAGTTACAGGACGACACCGACTCCACAACTGATGAACTCGAAGTCATCAATATCGGGGATGAAGAATATCCAAGACCTATCTCTATCAGTTCGACTCTATGTGCGGATGAATGCGCAAAGCTCGTGAATCTTCTCAAGGAGTATCAACACATATTTGCATGGACATATGAGGAAATGCCCGGCTTAGATGAAAAACTGGTCACTCATCATCTACATATAAAATCTGGATCTAAACCGATCAATCAATCTCCAAGGAAATTCAGGCACGGCGTGGAGGAGCAGATAAAAACTGAGATTCAGAAGCTGTTGACTGCTGGCTTCATCAAGCCCATTCACCATCCTACCTGGTTAGCCAACATAGTTCCTGTAAAGAAGAAAATCGGCCAAATTAGATGCTGTGTTGATTTCAGAGATCTGAACAAGTGCTTCCCCAAGGACGATTTTCCCTTCCCAACATTGACATGCTAGTAGATGCTACCAGCGGACATGGCATGTTCTCTTTCATGGATGGATACAGCGGCTACAACCAGATAAAGATGTATGAACACGATGCAAGTAAGACAACTTTTCGAACTCCTCTTGGAAACTTTTACTATACTGGAATGCCTTTCGGTTTAAAGAATGCAGGAAAAGAAATCTTAGAAGATCTTCAGGGTAAAAGTCGAAACAATTCTCTTTTTAGAGCCCACGATTTTTTTTTTTTGGAAAAAAAAACGAGAATTTCCATGTAAAAAGAAAATAAACATAGATAATTTTTTACGGGATTTTTTATGAGCAATTAATGGAAAAGAAATCTTAGAAGATATTCAGGGTAAAAGTCGAAACAATTCTCTTTTATTAGAAAAAATCCGAGAATTTCCATATCAGAAAAAAAATCAACCCAAATAAGTTTTTCTGTCTCCCAATACGTGATATTTTTTCCCTTAAATATAGTTTTAACTTTAACCTTTCTTATCTTATTTTTCTAAATAAACTCTTAAGTTTCATTTTTTACACATTTTTCAAAAGAAATCTGAATCGTCGAATATGGTCGGTGTATTTTTAGGAGGATTTAGGTAAAAACATATATATCCTACGAACGTATTTATATCTACTTTGAGAAATAAATTTGAGACTCCTAAATCAAGGTACGTGCTCCATTTCTGTTATTGTTAAATTTATTTTGAGAAAGAAATCTAAAACTTCTAAGGCCTAAGCTAATGCAGATGCTTACCATTCATATTAATAAACTCTTATTTTAAGTATCGATGATTTCCGTTTTAAGATATATGCTAAACTCAGGCGACAAAATTATGGTATTTTCATGGGATCTGGCGGCTAAAACGGCTTTTCCACATCAATATATAAGCTTCTTCTTGGTTATCTCCAGAACCCTAATCGCCTCTCTTCATCTAAAACCTTAATCTTCAAGCAAGGTATAAATCTCTTGAATATTCAGCTTCATTGCGATTTATTGTTTTAGTTTACTCTTCTTTTCTTCTTTTTTGATATTGTAGGCGATAATATGTTGCTTCCAGTGTCAGGTTTTCTCTGATTAATAGGTTTACTTATTTTGTTTATAAATTAGCCAGATTAATATATAAGAAATCTCTCCCATAAGTTTCGATTATAATCTCACAGGTAGCATATTCCTCTTTTTGGTCTTTCGATTTTTTTTTGTCTTTCAAGAGAAATATGAAGAATCCCTGATGATTTCTCCGATTTTCCTTTTTGGGGAGGTTTTATCGCTGATTTGATTTTGGTGATGAAAGATGAGAAATTTTTGATTAGGATTGATTAAGCTTTTTGATGGAGGAAGGATTTTTTTAATAAGCAGGTTTCACATTCTTATTATAATACCACGAACTCTACAATCAGATTAGCAATATTAGTCTTATATGTATGTCATCTAATCCCCTCTGCAATCAGATTAGCAATATTACTGAGACCTATTGAAACCAAGCCAACATTATTAATCTTCTAATTGTACAATTGACATCTGTACGTGCAGATGTCCCGCCCAAATTACGCTACCTGTTCTTGGCAATTTATCAATTAGATCCTAAGAACAATCACTAATTTAAAGTTAGCAGATTGTAATCACATATATTGAGTTACCGGGATAATTCAAGTGAACTGATAATAATTGTCTCATAACACATAACGCTCGGCAATCACTAATTTAGGTACGAAGTTGCAACAGAGTTCCCAACCATAACACTCAGCAACGTTTACACAATTCCAAAAGTTATGAGGCTTGGAAGGTCTCAAATTCATAAGCACGTATATGCAAGCTCTGTAATGAGAGAAAATGGTGTTCATCGCAGATGAATACTGAACACTTATTATCAAATTAGAATTAGCACTTTTGAACCACAAATTTAAAATCTGAAAAGACATGAACTTGAAATTGAAATCCAAAACCTTAAACTAACAAAGCACTTGAAATCCAAAACCTTAAACTAACAAAGCACGAAAATTATAATCACCATAAACATAAACATAGCCCACGATTGTCAGTTCCCAATTCCGACACTCCTTGCAGTTAGGCCTCTTTGTAACTTCCCTCACATTTGTCAAGCTTCTCTGAATGAACATGAATAAGGGGATTAGATGACATACATGTAAGACTAGACTAATATTGCTAATCGGATTGCAGAGAGGATTAGATGACATACATATAAGACTAATATTGCTAATCTAATTGTAGAGTTCGTGGTATTATAATAAGAATGTGAAACCTGCTTATTAAAAAAAATCCTTCCTCCATCAAAAAGCTTAATCAAACCTAATCAAAAATTTCTCATCTTTCATCACCAAAATAAAATCAGCGATAAAACCTCCCCCAAAAAAGAAAATCGGAGAAATCATCAGGGATTCTTCATATTTCGCTTGAAAGACAAAAAAATCGAAAGACCAAAAAGAGGAATATGTTACCTGTGAGATTATAATCGAACCAAAAAATCAGCGTTGTCTCCCTTGAAACCCACGATTTTATTATAGCTTATGAGAGAGATTTCTTATATATTGATTTGGCTAATTTATAAACAAAAGAAGTAAACCTATTAATCAGAGAAAACCTGACACTGGAAGCAACATATTATCGCCTACAATATCAAAAAAAGAAGAAGAGTAAACTAAAACACTAAACCGCAATGAAGCTGAATATTCAAGAGATTTATACCTTACTTGAAGATTAGGGTTTTAGATGAAGAGAGGCAAATAAGGTTCTGGAGATAAGCAAGAAGAAGCTTATATATTGACGTGGAAAAGTCGTTTTAGCCGCCAGATCCCATGAAAATACCATAACTTTGTCGCTTGAGTTTAGCATATATCTTAAAACGGAGATCATCGGTACTTAAAATAAGAGTTTATTAATATGAATGGTAAGCATCTGCATTAGCTTAGGCCTTAGAAGTTTTAGATTTCTTTCTCAAAATAAATTTAATAATAACAGAAATGGAGCACGTACCTTAATTTAGGAGTCTCAAATTTATTTCTCAAAGTAGATATAAATACGTTCGTAGGATATATATGTTTTTTCCTAAATCCTCCTAAAAATACACCGACCATATTCGACGATTCAGATTTCTTTTGAAAACTGTGTAAAAAATGAATATTAAGAGTTTATTTAGAAAAATAAGATAAGAAAGGTTAAACCTATATTTAAGGAAAAAAAATCATGTATTGGGAGACAAAAAAACTTATTTGGGTTGATTTTTTTCTGATATGGAAATTCTCGAATTTTTTCTCAAAAGAGAATTGTTTTGACTTTTACCCTGAATATCTTCTAAGATTTCTTTTCCATTAATTGCTCATGAAAAAATCCCTTAAAAAATTATCTATGTTTATTTTCTTTTTACATGGAAATTCTCGTTTTTTTCCAAAAAAAGAAAATTGTGTGCTCTAAAAAGAGAATTGTTTCGACTTTTACCCTGAAGATCTTATAAGATTTCTTTTCCATTAATTGCTCATGAAAAAATCTCGTAAAAAATTATCTATGTTTATTTTCTTTTTACATGGAAATTCTCGTTTTTTATTCCAAAAAAAAAAAATCGTGGGCTCTCCCCAAAAGATATTTGTAGATTTTGCGGCTAATCTGAATGTTCAGATTTCATATTCTATTAAAAATTAACGATCACGAAATGTAAGGGGGTTAACTTTGATTTCGGCCAATCAGGAGCGAGGGTTCCGTTCACCGACCAATAGGAAGGAAGGTTTTTGCAACTCTCGACGTGGTGTGAGAGATGTGATTGGGTGTTTGGGTTGTTGATGTTCATGACCAAAATCCATATATCATGTGATCACCAAATTCTGGACTAATAGAATTGTTCGTAAAAGTTTGGCCGACTAGTGATCTGGACGACTACAACTGTAAGGCAACGGTAGTCACGGTTAGAGTTCGAACTATGTAACCTAAAATCAACTTCATAAAAAATTGATTACGTCAATAATCCATGAACACATTAAAAATATTACTCACTAAAACAAATAAATTAATTAAAAAGGAATTAATCAATCTTTGGTCTACCATTATTAAACGAAACCCTAACCTAGGATTAAAGTTCCATTGTGATGGACTCCTAGCGACCTTCCAGCAGGAAAGATTAAAGTTTCGTTGTGATATTTGTATGAAAGAAATGGACGTTTTATATTGTCACATAAACTTCTACAAAGCCGTAAGCTTTTAACGGTGAAGAAGGGGATTAATGAAGATGAAGAAGAAGAAATTTAAGATTGGTAATATTTGTATTTTGTAGTCAAATTTTGTTTGACTTTTTATAGGTGGTAAATAAGTAAAAGTGTGGGTGATAAATAGGTGAAACCTATATATTTCAATAATTTTTGAAATTGGTGTTTGGTAAAAAAAAATCAAAGTGCTTTGACCCAAAGCACTTCCCAAATTCCTCAATTTTTAAAAGTTAGGGAGAAGGAGCTTTTAAAAGCTACAAAACCATAAGCTTTTGTCCCACCAAAATTTAATGTTTGATTTATCCTTTTTGTCCCTATTTTATTTTGTAAATGACAAAAATTACCCTTAAATATATATACAATCATTTTTTATTTCTTATATTTTATTCTTTAAATATTATTATATTTTATGATACCATTTCATTTATATTTGTCAAAAATAAAATTAAAAACAAATATTAAATAATTACTTGATTTTAGTTTAATTTTATGTTTGAAAATTATATATATGTATATATTAAAAAGTGGTTAAGTAAAATAATTTTTTTTGACAACCATAATAGTAGCAGTTAGTAAATTTAATATTTTATATATTTATATTTGTATAAAGACAGATTTTCATTATTGGATAAAGAGTATTACATTAACTAGTTGGAAGCATAACAAGTTAAGCTCCAACAACATGCTACTACATTAATTGAACACGTTGTTGTGCTAGCCTACCAGCGAACCTCATGTTAATTTACTAACTCTACGTTCCATGTTAATTTGCGGATATGGGGGCTGAGATTGTGTCACAAGGGGAGCAAACTAACTCTACCTTCCATGTTAATTTCTTCAATATTACTCCAATAAAATTTAATAGTAAAAAAAATTAATTATTTTTAAACTCAATAAAATTGAATAAAACTATTTTCAGAGATGTCTGTTTTTATCATTTGCCACAACAACAATGGGTGAATTTCATATTTTACCAAACACACTTTGGTTGCTTTTTTAATTAGTTTTAACTTTAATTAGTATTTTACCAAACGTCTAACAACATTTTTTTCAAAGCACAACACAACAATGCACAACAGAAAAGTGTTTTTATAAAAGCCGCGACAATACCAAACTAAGCCTTGGGTCAAGGGAAATTACATTGTGGCCATATGATTGAAGCTTTTAGTAAAGCCGTTGGATCTGAGGCCCACTTCATGGGTAAAAATGTAAATTCATTATTATTTATTTTGTAGAATTAATTAAATTAAGGTCGTTGATAGTCAACTACGGTCAACGTTTTTTCAGGTACTAAGCCCTAAGTTGGACAAGTGTTAGACCAAATACTAATTTTGGACAAAATCTAAATACCAAACGTCAAATAACCCCATTAAATTATATTAGGAAAAAATTACGGAAAGATAAAAGTAGAGATCAATCAATAGCTTTCGGAGATAGAAATAGTGTTTTTTTTTCACGATTCTATTAAAAATAGATTTAGAAGGAATAGGATTGACACAACAAAGAATGATCATGAAATTTGGTTAAACGGGGGATTTGATACCTCGAATTGTATTTCTTCTCACTACTTAAATATTGCTACTACTTTGCCTACTATTGATGATAATATGCTTAATCTTATTCCTAATTACATCTCAACTACCGATAATAATTACCTTTGCTCTATGCCTTGTATGTATAGTATTAGGAATAACATGTACAATATGAAACCTAACAAAAATCAGAGTCCGGACAGGGAATGTCGTGGTGTGTTCCCATATAGACTTCTACACCCTAACAAATGGAAATGTGAAGTGAAAAAGGACTATCGATTCTCAGAATGTACATTGATATCGATTCTCAGAATGTACACTGAATATACACGATCAATTCAAAGGATGAACCAATGGACTGTGGATCTCGAGGTAGGCGTGGTTTGACATTAAATGAAGTGGGAATCGATAAAGAACTCTTTTATATTCATTATTGTTTTACAAGTCTATCTTTTGTGAAATCCATGCATATCTTTGCTATTATATGATATATGTGTAAGTATGCTATATATATCTGTGTAATACAACCTAGTTTTGTTTTACATTTTGGGATAAGATTGGATCTTCAGAAACAACTAATATTTTTGTTTGGGAGTAGTTACTTATTTTCAAAAAAATGTTTCTCTCCATTGACTGGAAAGTATCTGAATATTCTAATTGTCTCTGTGAATGTTATGGGAAGAAGAAATTTCCCTACTGTGGTGTATAGAATAAGTTCCTTCACATTTTTCTCTTTATACCTATACTTTAAGTTATGTGTAGGAGCATAAAATCATCCGATATTAAACTACTAGGGGCGTAAAAGCAGCCAATATTATTATCAAAGAGGTAACAAGTTTTGTATGTATGAATGTTTACTGTTCTTTCAAATTATTTTGAAAAAGCTATTATAATGTGTTTTGGTATTTAGAGAGAATGATGTTGAGAATCTTATATATGATTGTTGGATCGACGCATGGGCTGACTGAGCACTCCATGAATAGGTTCTTTTGTCGGATATAATGTTATTACCATTAGTTTCTTTAGGTACTTTGCGCGTATAATAAGGTACTGGTAAGGAACAAATCTTATCTGATTACGAGGCTGAAAACCTCAAGGGGCTTTAATGATCATTGAAGAATACGCAAGAGTCACCCTTGCTATTCCGAAGGATTATGCCACTCAACTATTATTACTATTGTGAATGTGTGTCGGGTGATTGGTTGGTAAAAATTTATATTTTCCGTACAACTTATTATCTTAATATGTTTTATTTGATTTTCCGTGTTTTATCGGTTTTCAGCAAAACCTGCATTGTCTTCAACTCATGCTAGTGATTACTTGAAAGTTAGTTGTTATTTCTACCAGGCACACCTTTTAGGGAGGATGTGCTCACTCAATTCCCACTTTCAATTTCAGATACAGATCAAGTTGTGCATGTGACGATGGTCGTTCAAGTCTTGGAAGCTTCGAGGAGTTGAGTCCGTTAGTTGGTTAGCTTCTGCTATGTTTATTTTGTTGAATATTCTATTTGCAAACCGAATAGCTATTATATATGTATCATCTGAGAAGAAATCTTGTATTTATTTCAGAGAGGGTTTAGATTTGGGTTGATCTTATGTTAGAACTTTTAATTTAATGCTTAAGTAAATATTTTAAATCCTTAATGCCTCAGAATGTAGAATGGTATGCTAAATTTCTAAGTAGCTGGATTTTGGAGGGCTACGTGCAGTGTATCAGAGCTCAGCATTATATCTTACATGGTAAACAATAGACAATAGCTAGTCTAAGTTAATGAACTAGATTAGTTTAGAATTGGGTTGGGTTGTGAGACAAACCATAATCACTAAAATCTGCTAAGAACTGAAATATGTATGAGTTGATTGATTGATTTGTTCAACATGTTGATTGCTTGCTTCTTGTTTTGTGTGTATATATATAATTATGAAGTAACACTGTAGGTTAAAACATGTTACGATAGATTTAAGGAATTTTGATAGACATTAGTTATTTCACACATAGATAACCCAGCACTGGGGAATATTGAGGTTTGTAATTCTGATATGTTTGTGTCATCTTTGTTCGTAGAAAAGCATTTCCGGGCCTATCTAACCTAGACCGGCAACTGCGTGCATGAATTACCATTCATAAAAGTAGGACTTTCTTCATTAGTGAACTGGTAAAGCTTAAATGTTACTTATAAACTGATAGAGTATCTTCTCTTGTAATTTAAACCATCAATCTATTGAAGGGGAAATTTAGTGTGAAGAATTTATACCTAGTCATCTATTAGAATTTAATTCAGCATAATGAGCTTAGAGATAGTCATCTTATGAAATAAAAATCAGTGCGCTTAGGGACTAAAATTTATAGTTTTCCATTATAGAAAGCCGTAAGCTTTAATTTAATTTAATGTTTGTTTCAAACACATTTGAAGTGGGTTTGAACCTTTGTGTGTTTGTAAGTATGAGCAATACTTGCACTTAGTCGAGAGATAGTACTTCTCTATAAGGTGGGGAGTTTTGAGGACCAAAAGGATGGTTCAGTTTTTGAGGACTAAAATATTACAAGGTGAGGGGAATCTAAAGACCCTCAAGATCGTCAACGCTATTAGACCGGTCAAAAGATGTTTTAGCCGCTAATGACATAATTAATTAATTATGAACAATAATTTACAGAAATAATCTAATAATAATTTGGATGAAAAAATTGTACCATTAGTTAGATCCCAAAAATTTATGCGAAATAGACTTCAAAAATGCGTCATTTGGACATTAGGCGAGAAAGATATCGCAATCCGAAATTTGGATGTTGAAGTTTGAATAAAGTCAACCGGTGTAGACTCGACCGTTTGCCGACGAACCTTGTCCGTTTGACCGTTGACCGGACCTTTGCCTAGCAAAAGGCCACCCCTTAATCAATATAATAGGTTGGTGTTAATAAAAATCTAATTAGGTTTAGGTTACGGTTATACAGATTCAGTGTGATTAGTTTAATTATTAGAATAGTTATCTTTTCAATTTTTGTTCTCCTGTTTCATCTAGTTATAAAGATAGGAAGGAAAGGAGGTTATGACAGAGAGCTGGTTAGAGAGAAAGCTTGGGAGTGACGGTATTTGTAGTGGTAGAAAGGCATGGTTTTTCTTTAAAAAAAAACAAACAAAAATTTTATTAAACAATAAGCCAAAGTTTTACAGAAGGAGGAAGAACCTCAACTGAAAATAAGAAAAGGCTGGAAATGGACAACATGTCTTATAGCCCAAAAACTAAAGCCCAAAATTCTTAAGCTTAAAAACAAAAATCGGAAATCATACAAATTTGTAATAAGGAGTGTGTGATATTTCCATTCTTTGCATGTTTGAAGGTCTGTCAGAGAATTTCAGAACTTGTCCTCTTTGGAGATGACAACCTTTTTTGGCAAAGAAATCAGCAGAGAAATTTATCTCCCTATAAACATGATTGAACTGAATTTGTTTTAAGACAGCACATACCCTTTTCCATCTAGCCAGCACAAACCATGGCAGGTTGTTGCTCGAAAAGACTGATATAGCTGCATTAGAGTCTATATTTACTACCACCTGGTATTGTTGTTGTTGAACTTCCCATTCCAGAGCACACAAATTCCCCATTACTTCGGCAACAAAATTTGTAGTTATACCCAGACCACCACTTTCAGCAGCAATGAATTGACCTGAAGAGTTTCTAATGACAAAACCATAGCCTGAGATACCAGGGTTACCCCTTGAAGCTCCATCACAACAAAGAAGTATAGTGTTTTCATTTGGTAATTGAAAGTAGCATTCAATGACTCTTGGAATTTTTATTTTCCTGTATTGAATCTCAAAGAACTGTAGAATTTGAATATCATATTCTGAGTTATTAGTATGTCCTCTGAGTCTTACCTCACAATCTTTGACCATTCTGATAATCTTCTTTTTTGCCTTTATCAAGTCAAGAGCAATGTCTTCAAAAACTGCCTTGTCTCTAGTGAACCAGATATTTGTCATTACATTGAAAGCAACAATAAACCAAACTTCATGCACCGCAGTACTTTTATATTTGCAGTATGATAAGGCATGGGTGAGTTTAAATAATTAGTTATGAGTTTGTGAGGATAATAAGAATTTGATGGTGATGGAAAAAAATAAGATGAATTACATAAAGTTTAGGATAGTCTGGAGAGTATATGTGTAGCTAGAGTTGAGAGTGGTAGTTCCTGAATCAAACATGGAGTTGAAATAAGATAGTATAGATGATGGTGAAGAAAAAACTATGCTCTTGTTTTGGAATATATGATGATTTTGGCTTCATGGTGATGATGTAGATATGAGGCATGATTTGGATTGCTTTGATCAAGGTATCTATTCTAAATGGTTTGATTATGCTTATATTGAATTGGGTAATGACTATATGTGATAAATAGTGTAGAAACAATCAAATATGAAAACCCATAAATCATGATTTCATGTGAAACTTTTGTTTCTCTGCCCAATATGTAGAGATGATTATAGGTACCTTAGAGTGAGAATTAGACATAACTCTACAAACATAAATTGTATTATATCTCGTGGTGGTTTTGTACATAGAAATTTTGTTAAGTTTGGTTAAGAATTGAGTGAGATATAAATTCTAGAAAATGAACTGTCATAGCTGAAACTGTGTGTAAGCAGTCGCGATTGTCGATAAGTATGGGACATTCTAGATAGGTTCTAGTGAGTTTTGGAAGATATTCATTATGCAAAAGTTTTAAGGGATGATCTATTTGAAAATACGAGGGTACCAAAATACACCATAATCTTTTATGTCAACTTATAAGTCTGATACCAAGTGTGATCGTCTATGGACAAAGTCGAGACAATACGACAACTTGATATTCACTTGATAATAGTTAAGGTCCAAAACCGATTTACTATAGGATCAATATCAAGTGATTATGATTAACACGTATCTACTTTATTATAATATAAAACAATTATAATGCGGAAGTAAAGAACACAACACAAGATTTTGTTAACGAGGAAACCACAAATTTAGAAAACCCCGGGACCTAGTTCAGTTTTGAATATTCTCAGAATTAAGCCGCTATACAAAATCTAATACCAACTTTGTATAGTTGAGGACAAGAAGACTACCCCTAGCTACTTAGTTCCCTCAGTATCCCTGCGCCTTCAACTTCTAGAGTCACACACATGAATAGCGAGTCCTTTAGTTTGTATTCCAAACAGCAAAGGAAGAATTTATTTGGTAACCACTCTAATCAATCTTGCTAAAGATATAGATGAGTCGTTGACAAAGGCTCTTCCGTTTAATATAATAAACTCTTTTGTCTGGTTAGATCAATCTAACTTTAACTACCGAAATAGTCAAGTATAGATTCGCACCCAGTCAATATAGATCCCAAAGAGAAATATAGGGAATGACGATCTCACACAACTAACCAATCAGATCTATCAAAGATAAACTGATTCTAGTTGGATCCCATTTGATCAAGGTTTGTGCACTAAATCCACAAGATACGAAAACTAATAAGAATTCTTCTTAGTCTTCAAATCTTCTTTTATCTTCAAAACCTACACAACACCACTTGAATCTCTTGTTATCAATCACGCATAAAACGGAGTCTGTTAACAATGGATTATCACAAGATGTCTTTAGATCTAACAACAGTTCTAAAGATCTCGTCGATACTTTGATCTAGTTTGAGTGAATCTTATATCATAAGAGAAGATTCTAAAGAATAAACAAACTAGGTGCAATCGAAGTTTCAAAAACCGTTAGTCAATTAAATCAAATCGAAAACTAATAACACTGTAACTATCTAGTTTCCCACCAACGGTACTCGTAGAGATTCTTGATCTCAGATAAGTCTTTAAACGAGCGGTCGTAAGATATTTCACCTAATTAGGATACTTTCGTCTCCGAATTGACGGCTCCACCAGAAACAACGAGCAATGAAGTTTTCCTGGCTCTTAGGATAGTTTGCTAGAAATGCAAACTTGGGTATTTATAGACCAAGGATGTTTGGACACCAAGGAATTTCCAAAACCAAAAATATTCTCAAGATATGTAATGAATGGAAAATTTTGGTTTTCATAATTCCAATAAATGTTGGTCCAATATTTCCAAAATATCTCAATATAAAATCTCCAATTAGTAAATGCACATTACTAATTGTTATTCTCTAGATCCATGCATTAATTGCTGGTAATTAAAGCATATAAAATCAAAAACCTTAATTAAAAGATACTTAATTTATTTCGGCACAGGATCACCTTGAGTACCAAGGAATATCTTTGAACAATAAATGATAAGAGTTACTGCTCGTGTTCAAAGTATGTTGACATCTTTTCACTGCAAATCCTTATTTCATATTTATATGGAGTTGCTTCTTGAAATCAGTTATACCACACATCCAAACAAGTTTAGAATTGGTTTGCCAGTATTTCAAGACTACTATGTGAATGGTCATACCAAATCACAATGGTTAGTTGTGATCGGTCCTTCCAACTCACATACATAGGTTCAGATAGGTTATACCAATCACTGGGGTCGGTTATACCTGAAAAAGCAGGGGTACAACAATCTCAACCAATATTTCGATCAGCAATCTGTATGGACAAACTCCAATATACTTTCAAGAGAATCAACTAGACTCAATCTTAATAAATTATATCAAAGAGTTCTAATATCTCTATTTCACAATATAATCAGCAAATCGAACAGATAAAAATCCGTGAGCCTGATTATTATGTGAAATAACTTAAACGGTACCAAAGACCAATGTTCAAGTGTCAATCAATGTAAATCAACAACCAAAGATTGGATATTCTAATTGATTGATCTTAACGCACAACCTGTGATATTTCAATTACATAATAAAATATAATGCGGAAAAGAAATAACATAGACAACAGAATTTTGTTAACGAGGAAACCGCAAATGCAGAAAAACCCCAGGACCTAGTCCAGATTGAACACACATTGTATTAAGCCGCTACAGACACTAGCCTACTGCAAACTAACTTCGGTCTGGACTGTAGTTGAACCCCAATCAATCTCACACTGATCCAAGGTACAGTTGCGCTCCTTACGTCTCTGATCCTAGCAGGATACTACACAGTTGATTCCCTTAGCTGATCTCACCCACAACTAAGAGTTGCTACGACCCAAAGTTGAAGACTTTAATAAACAAATCTGTATCACACAGAAAAGACTACGATAATAGATAAATCTGTCTCCCACATAAATACCTACGAATTTTGTTCCGTCTTTTGATAAATCAAGGTGAACAGGAACCAATTGATAACTCGGACTTGTATTCCCGAAGAACAACCTAGTATTATCAATCACCTCACAATAATCCTAATCGACGCGACGAAAGAAGATATTGTGGAATCACAAACGATGAGACGAAGATGTTTGTGACTACTTTTATATCTTTCCTACCGGAGATATTAATCTCAATCCAATCGTTACAATTGTACTCAACACGATAGAATCATCAAGATCAGATCACACAACTACAAGAAAGTAGTATCGGTCTGGCTTCACAAT
Organism: Papaver somniferum; assembly: GCF_003573695.1. Classification (NCBI taxonomy): domain Eukaryota; kingdom Viridiplantae; phylum Streptophyta; class Magnoliopsida; order Ranunculales; family Papaveraceae; genus Papaver; species Papaver somniferum. The sequence continues at coordinate 1,922,472 of NW_020619270.1, read as the reverse complement.
CCCAATGAAGTCTTCAAGTCGTTAACCTACAGGGTCTCGAGAAGAAACCTAAGGTTAAAGGAGAATCGACTATAGCTTATACAACTAGTATCACACAGTAGGTGTGAGGATTAGGTTTCCCAGTTGCTTGAGTTCTCCCTTATATAGTCTTTCAAATCAGGGTTCGCAATCAATGTTAGCTTAGTAACAAAGCATTCAATATTCACCGTTAGATAAAAACCTGATTAGATTCAAGCCAATATATTTCAACCGTTGGATCGAAAACTTAGCTTGTTACACACAAATGAAATGCACGATTTTAGGTTTGTGTAACCGTACCCAAACATGTACATTTGTTGGTTCAACAATAGTTAAACAAATGGTTAGCCATATGAGCACTTTCATATCAACCATATTCTTCTTCACCATAACTAGTTCAAATGACTCAAATGAACTATTTAGAGAGTTGTTCAATTGTATAAATCTTATAGAAGTATACAAGACACAGTTGAAGCAAAAACGATTTGATTCACTCGAATCGGTTCATGAACTTTATAGCCACGGTTTACAAAATGCATTCCTTAGTTAATATAAATATAAGTTCACAAATAATCATCTTTAGATATAACCAACTCAAGTACGCGGACTTAGTTTGCGGACTTAAGTTCCCGGAAGGAGTTCACAAACTCCAGCAGATTTTCTCGAGATGAGAACCTCCGCCAGTTCGCGGACTGGGTTCGCGGACTGAGTTCACAACTCTTGTTCCGGTTTTCCTGATCAACAAAGTACACATAATTTGGTTCAAGGAATAAGGACTTATACATATATGTGTCGCCACAAAATGCTTATATCCAACAATGGTTATATAATCTAAACTCTCATTTCAATCATTGAAACATTCTTAGAGGACGTTATATAGTTGTTATTCACAGACCATTTTTCGTCAAAGAAATTTTCAAAGTGATTGAAATATAACATGACTTTCGTCACTAGGTAAAGATGAACTGGACAAATCGAAAGCTTACCAACACGTATTTCGAGAAATAGATAAGCGAAATAAACTCGGCTCGAAATAGCAAATGTGCATAATCAAAGTCTATATAGCAAAACGACTTTTGTCTCAAGATAGGAGATAGAGTAGATAGACTTTTGAGTGATAGATAAGTTCAAGTCTCCACATACCTTTTAATCGATGAAGTTCCACCAGTTCCTTGAGTAGTTCTTCGTATTGTATGATGATTACCATGGAGTTCTTGAGCTCAACTACACTTACTATCCTATTCCAAGACTTAGATATAGTAGACTAGAAATCAAGACTTATAGTTTTGATCACTAACATTTACAAACATGCTTGAGATAGCAACGCATGCGAGTTCGACCGAGCAGTGCTCTAATAATCTCCCCCTTTGTCAATTTTAGTGACAAAACTATCAATACATATGGAATAAAAAAATAAATGAATTAACTTTTGTAGCACCTATTCCACATGCCTAATCTTCAACATTACTCGAAATCTTCGTCATTTCCAAGTACTCCAATGATCCCAAAGGTTGTAAGTTCAGCATCATCGTTGTTGAAAATCCGTAGCTATAACAATGAAAAAACAAGTATTCTCAATCATTGTTATACAATGTCATAATATCATTATACAACATCAAAGTTCAATTGTATCACAACTTCGACAACAATACTATGGTGATATGTATCACTCCCCCTTAGTCAATACTCCATCTCACATGGAAACCACTCCCCCTTACATAATGATCCGAAAACCATATGTATTTGTAGTGTGAACTACATATTAATTCTCTCCCTTTTTGTCAATAAATTTGGCAAAGGTACGAAAACGGGATCCTAATGAAATTTCCAAAAGAGACATTTCATGACCAAAAGAAAGCACATATCAACTTATTTAGATGCAATCATATAGCTAAAGCTAAATGCTTTCATCAAGGAGTTTATAAAGATACAAGATAACCCCTATAATATTTCACAGCCGCACTCCCCACAAAGATTTGGAAATTAAGCACAAGTTCAATAAAGAACTCTCCCCCATAATATGCCATTCCCGAAAGAACAACAAGAGCGACCTTAATTTCAAAAGAAAAGAAGGAATTCTTTGGACATAACAAATCACATACGAATATGAATTTGAATCCAAAATACTCAATTACATTAATCACAAGGGAACCCATAGTTAATATAATCGAAAATATACAATCAAATTAACCACAAAAAGTGATGAATTTAATTGGTCATGCTCGACATAAGAGAACTTACGGAGCCTCACAGTATAGACATAAAAATATGGATCATGGAAGATCAATACTGCGGAATAACAAGGATTCATTTTATTTTCCATCATTATTCGCACAATGACATATAATAGACATAATCCTTATAAACAAAATATTTTAACCTATCTTCCATCAATAAATGACATAATAGGCTTAACTTTTGTATTTTCAAAAGTTCATTCATCCTTTTATCAATACATGCATATCGACATATGAAAGACTTAACTTTTGACAAGGTATGGGACAATCATAGTTCACGGACGCAAACACAAATATCCCATAACAAATTGCAATATATAAAACCATAAAGATTAATACTACAAAAATCATCTTCCAAACGATTTTAGAATTTAAACAAATAAACCTAAAAACATGAAGATGAAAACGTCGGACATAGCTACGTGTAATCACAACATTGGCTATTCCAAACTCTAGTTATTCTTATAAACAAAACAAGAAAATAGAAGATTTACTAGATGTTAAGACCTTTGAAGAATTCTTTATCGTCCCTGAACTCCTTGTCGTCAACAGCCATTGGGACATAAGGTTTCCATAATTCTTGGAAATGCTCTGTCCAAACTAATGACCGAAAATCTCTTTCGAAAATCTTCAACTAGTAAATGCACATTACTAATTCTCATTTTCCTAAAATAAAATTAAAAACCTTAAATAAAATATTCTTAACTTATTTATGTTTCGATCCTGGGATTCTCTTCCTTTAGCTATTAAGGAATAACTTTGAAACTTTAAAGATAAGCGTTACTGCACATGTATGTCGACATCCTTACTTTGTAAGTCCTCTTTCATACTTACAACCTTGAAACCGATTTGCCACATTTCCAAACAAGTTTAGAATTGGTTCATCTGAATTTCAAGAACTATGTGATTGATCAAGAACACTCAATCACAAATCATGGGTTTCAAGGTTCTACCAAAAAAAGTTTTGATTCTACCTCCATGTGAGTACTGTGCATGTCACACTAGCTTTCCATAATTCGGTTGACTAGGTACTAGTATCGGTTCCCCACATATATATATTGTATCTAACTTGAATGTGTTGTATATGCCCATAGTATCGGTTCCCCTTTCTGCTAAAACATGCTTCACCTCATACAAGCCTAAGGGCCGACCTTGGTCAGTCAAGGTGACATGCCCCTGTCACCATATTGTGCGTGTCTCAATTCTGAGAATTTTGATATTTTCTGACGCGCGTTCGAGCAATATTTTAGGTTTTCAGAGGAGTTTGATCTTGACTGAAACTCTCGATTTTGCTCGAATGAGCAAGTAGAACTTTGCTCGGAGAGGATGTTCGCTCAGTCAGAAATTGTGAAATGAGCTTTCACGAATCATAAAATATGAGTTGCACATACATTTCTGAAGCCGCGTCGGAAACATGCAGGGATATGATTTTACGATTTTAGCCTTTGTCGAAAATCCACCATCAACATCAAGTCCCCTGCTTAGAAAGGGACAGTCATGACCCGCAGTAAGCACTGGATGGTGATTTTCTTGTAGACGAGATAAGTAGTTGAACTTAGTCCTAAAAGGCGTTACCAGAATCCTCGATTTGCTCCAATGATGTCATGTACGAGCAAATGCTTGAATAAAGACTCTGGCAGTATGATAGAGTGTCATCTCGTCAGTATGGAGAGATGAGGAACCGCTGATTCGGGCGGTCAGACGCCCAATTTTGGTCGGTTTAGCGTTTAGGGCCCGGATCCAAACAAGGAAATCCTTGTTTTAGGAACAGATGTTCGTTCGTTAGTTTAAGAAACAAACAATAATCCCTAGCATAACAGAGATTTTTTTTTTAAATAGACCTGCGTCTAATGATAAAAAATTTCTATGAGCTTTCACGAAAACCAAAATTGTATTTTTTTTAAATATGTGAGATTTCACAAAATGGAATGAACTCTCGTTTTAAAGGTGGATGCTCGTACGAGAGAAAAGTTTTTTTTTTTTTAATATTTACGTTAGTTGTTTCATGTAATTTTTTTTTGCTAAAATCAAATTTTGATTTTGAATAATCATTGAAAATAGACAATTATTTATTATTAAATAATGTATTTATGTGAACGTCTGTCCAGATTTTGAATAACTAGTGGATGTTTCCACAGTAACTTTACGTGACTTGTTCACGGTTTCATGAAAAACAAATTTTGATTTTTGAATAATGAACTTTGCTCGTCTTTGCAGATTTAAAGAAACGAGCAAGTTATTGAATCTTTTGCGGCATAATCACTATTGTTAGCGAAATTTTAAACAAGTATGAGTTGGATTGTTACCATTTTTGTTGCGTGTTTATTATTGGTATATCCATGACTCCATGTATTTCGCCTCAGATAATGGTGACTTCCAGCTACAACCACTCTTCCGGCTCTTCCGAGGAACACTCCGGAAATACCAAGCCAAAGATGAAAACTTCTGCAGACGTTCATGCCAAGGTGAATCAACCTTTCAAAGATGCTGGAAAGCTGATACATGGTATATCTCTCGATCATCTGGGAGTCGCCCGTGGTGGAATCAACGCTTTCTTAGCCTTGGTGGATGCATAAGAGGAGCAGAGACGAGATGAGTTATTACAGAGAAAATCTAAGGATGAAAAGCTTGCAGCTTATCAGCAAAAATGGTGTCGGCTTCTTCAAGTGAGACTAGTGGCTGAAGATGAAGTTCGATCTCGCGCGAACAGCGTAGCTTCTGATTCAGATGCAGAGGAAATTGAATTCGTCTGGAAACCTATCGAACGTGAGGTTGAGCCATATCCACCGAGTACAACGGTTGAACGATTGGCCAAAGATGATTTCCGAGCCGAATGTGATGAAGACGACTATTTGGATGCAACGTATGATGATCCTGAAGACCATCTGGAAGAAGTTCTTGAAAAAAATTCAGAAGATGATTCTGAAGAAGAACTTGAAGAAGATTCCGATCACGAAGACGATGACTGACGATCTATCATTGTAGTAGTTGAACATCTTTTGATTTTTGTAGGTATAGATATTGCCTTGATTATTTCAGTATTTTTGCTTCATGAATATTTAAAACCTCGCTTGTGTCTTTTCCTCTGATTGAATGGGGTGGATGAACGTCCATATGAAGGATCACGATTCTTCTTCAGAATATTTTAGCTTGTTCATCCAATTGATGTGAATTTTGGACATGTTGTAGAGGACCTCCGTATGGAGAGAATGACATGTCCTTCGATTCTTCATCAATTACTCAAAGTTGTCGCTTTACGCAGGACAATGCAAAATTTCATCAGATAAGCTTGTTGCAAAAACACCATCTGTATACGTCTTCGAAACTTATGGAGCCATCATGGAGAGACGTGCAATATCACGGTGGTAGGCTGTCAGTCCCAAGTATTGGTGGGGATCTAGGGGATGTCGCTCGACTGTAAGTGTTATGAATCCCGTCTAGAAATTTTTGTTTGTACGTCATCCGCTCTGGAAGTTGTTGAAACTTCATACGACGTAGGAATTCGATGCTTGACCCAACTTTCGAAGCTAAGAGACTGAGGAATCATATGAAAAAAGAACCCTTCTATTTGGAGATGTCTAGGGCAGTCAATGACGCATGCACATTCATAACTTGTAATCCCGTGCAAATTTTCAGATTCCATAAACCTGAGCGTGGAAGCCATATCTTTATGCTCATATGTTCGATTAATGTGCCCTTTTGGTATGTTGTAGAAGAGACATAGATGAACATCTTTTGTTGAGGAATCATTGTCCCATTCCTCACCCGTTGGTACGTTTTTGTAAACCCATGGCCTGAAGTGTGTTGTATCTCATTTGTAGAGGAGATGAGAACATCAGACTTTGGCTTGTGCCCGCCCATCGTGTAAGATTTGGGAAGACTTTCATGTGAACATATTTTCATGTATACACATCTTTAAATAAACTATTAGTGCTTGGAGAAGTCCGCTTCAACACTTTAGAGAATGGTTAGTTGATGGAGCCCTGTCATGAGGATGTTGCTCCTGAGACCGTTGTTGATGCTGAGATCACGATTGAATTTTCTCCAGACATTCTTGTTGATGTTGAGACCATGGATGGAGTTCCTCCATACATCCTTTTTAATGCCGATGCTATGGTCGGAGTTGCTCCAGAGACCGAAAAGGGTAGAACCATGATTATCAACATAGTCTTTGCTCCTCCATCCAGTGAGCCTTTAAACTAGTTGGTGGGTTGAGCATCCCTAAGATGAAGGTGTACTGGGAGTTCAACCCGAATTCTCTTGAACAGTATGCCTTTACTGGAACTAGCTTCGTCAGTGAGTCGACATTGTTGCGGTAGATAGCAGCAGCGGTCTTCGTTCTGGATGTGATTGATGAAGAGACGAAGTTCCTCAGTCGTGCAGGGTCTTGTGATTTAGAGAGGTCCCGTTTATGAAGTTTCATGGAATCACATTAGGTTTCAATAACTTGTTATGTGGATAACATTTATTGAAATAGCTTTGAATCGATTTCTCCAATAAGATCAAGTCCCCAATGTATGTTGAAGGAGTTTGTGCCATCTATGGATGAATAATGTTGCATCTGCTTTAGAAGTCTTATCATGAGATAGTGAAGACTTATTGATTTTAGTTCAGTTACACTTTGATCGTGTTGGTGTTGAATCAGTGTGTCGTTATAATAATACTCGTGTTGAAGCTAGAGACGCAAGATGTACACTTTGATTGGGAGTATAACTTGAAGGCTTCTAAGAATAAAGCACCGAGAGATGAGCGGTTTTTGATTTTCAGTTGGCCTTGGAAAAGTAGGCGGTCGGAAGTTGCAGGGATTTTCTTTTGGTTTGATAGAGATTTTTATTTAATTGAACTAAGGTTGATTGTGCTTCAAACTTCAGATGCTTGAGCATCAAAGCATCAGATCCCTTAAGCGAACGTCTTAGGCATGATCGGCTTGTCCCTGAATATCTTTTGTTCGGATTTTCATTCATTAGCCCTTGTCAGCGCTTTTCCATAATTCTGCGATATATATGGACAATCCTGAATACGGAATAGGAGTATCTCCAAGATGTTCCTTGTCATGATTTCATATCGTCTCTAGAATGAACATTCCAGTGGGATGCCCGATTCGTAGAGGTGCCAAATTCGAACACTTGGTAAAATATTGTTGTGGTGAATCTACCCATTCATAACGTCTTGCGATAGCATAGTTGCTAGCAGAATTAAGTCCCCATGCTAGGATAGCATGTGAGGAAATAAATGACATAAACATGGGAGGAATGAGACTTTCCCGAGTGTGGAACCTCTTGATGAATGTATATGCATCTTTTGTAGGTTCTTGCTTCAACCTCGTCAAAGTTCGAAATTCCTCCAAGAGTGCTCTGATGATGGAACGCCCACCAAATTTTCTGGATCAGAACTTTCTTCATTAGAGAGATGTGCAACCAAAGGCGTTTTGTCAGTAGCCATTTTTTCAGCACAGATCCACGCTCGTCCGAGGATCATGTCATATCTTGGATCTTCCTGATTACGTGAAACTTGGTTTCTGTCCAGGTTGAACACATTTTCACTTTGAGAGTGGTGTATCCATAAACATCTCTGAGCGATCCTTCATGGTCTCTGATTGAGATGAGAGCATGAGTAGCTTCTTGTCGAGTGATGCCTGCGACTCTGAGGGATTTCAGTGGAATAATGTTGATAGAGGTGCCAGCATCGATCATCGTTCTCCCAAATTCGTTTCCTTTGAGATTGACTGTGGTAAGCAGTCCCCAGTCATACATCTCTTTTCCTGTGGCTGGAGGCTCGATAAGTATTTCTGGGATGGACTTCCTGACACGATGTGATTCAGCGCTGCGAACATGTCTCTCCTTTATGTTTTCGATAGATAGAGCAATTCTCGTATATGTTCGACCAATGATTGAAATGCTTCATCGAAAGTTTGTCGGAGAGAATGATATCCCGATTGGAAGAGGGTCCCTGCATACTCCTTCTGTCCCAGTTGAAGCTATTGTGGCTCAAACTTCTCTTTAAAGATGTGCTTCAAAATATTGCAGTCACTTATTGGATGATTGATGAACTATGAAGGCGACGGTACCTGGGATTCTCCATTTATTCTTCAGTTGGCTCTCTCCTGATGAACGACAATTTGATTGAACCATCTTGAACCCAGACTTCCAGTAACTCGATCTCTTCTTCAATGAGAAGAGGGACGTTTGAGTCTGTCTGATCATTTTCCCATTTATTGATGCCGGATCGAGGTTTTTGCATTTCAGGATTGGTTATCCTTTCTTAATATTTTTTCAGGCTGGGATGTTGGAGAAGCGTTTTTATGATGTTGTGCCTCGACTTTCCTCTTGCTCCCTTTAGCAACAACGTTTGCGGAAGGCTGGAGATTCGTTAACCAAGCGTCAGCTGTCGCGAGTTCCACGAGGTTCCTCAATCTTTGTAGACTTTGCTCTTTCTAGTAAGTCCGGAGCAGTGGTTACTGACCATTTTGCTGCTTCATGAAGCTCTGAGAAAGTATGGAATCGAAGATTCTCCAGTAAAGCTCTATAGACCGGGATCATTTCGTTAATGCAGTCTACAAGTTGTTGTTCAGTGACATTTGGACCGTTACAATCCAAAGCTTGGACTCTGAAGTTTTTCACATAGTCGTTTGAATGTTCATTATTCTTCTGAAATATCCTTCACAGATCAGAGAGAGTGATGTAGGACTTCCTACTTTATTTCCTATTATAGTTCTTCTTAGAACTTCCTATCATATTTCTTTATTTAGGATTTCCTTTCCTAGTTCTAGTGTGTTTCCTAGTTTGGTTTGGTTTCCTTTTCTAGTCTTAATTATATTTAGAACCTTGAAGCCTATATATGAAGGCCTATTATTGTAGAGAAGATACAATTCTACAAATAATATTATTATTTGATTAATATCAAACTTATCTTTTATTTTTATCTTTATTTTGTTATTACTTTTGTGAATCTATTGATCTCACACTAGTTTCTACCGTTTATCGTATCTTTGATCCAAATCATACGCTTCCGCTACGTCAAGTAGCATCAGAGCCACGGTTGAGATTCTCTATTATTGAGTTTCTTGGCTTTGTTTCTATCCACGGTTAAGAGCCTCCATTGAGTGCCTTAATTTTCAAGTTCTTTATCATGGAAAAAGAATTTTGTACTACTTTCATAGTAGATGGAATGATCACTGACTTTATTCTTGATCCATCAAGTCCAAAAAACTATATATCTATTGGAGCAACAAATTACTTCAGAAAAAGGAATTGCGCCGAATGGGATTTATTTGGCGGTTATCTTGATTTTAGCTTCCACGAAGGTAATTATTGTAGTTTTGCATATTGTGAACTATCTTCTATGAATAATTGTCATGTGTTATTGGGCGAACCCTGGCTATCGAGTTTAGGTGTTGTGTATAGTCAAAGTATGCATAGTTTTGATATTCTTCATGGTAATAAATTGATTCGTTTAATAGGATTACATAAACAAACACCACTACAACATAGCATTGAGCAAAAAGAGTCAGATTTTTGGAAAGAATTCGATGAGATTATTGCTCGTTTTAAAGATAAGCTTTTGGAAGACTTTAGAACAACATTCGATGAGATTATTTCACACCTACCTATATTAGAAGAAGAAGAAAATAAGGGTGACGAAGAGAGTTCTAATGTTGCTGAGATTAATCATCCAAAATCCACTTTTTCGCCTGTTTCCAACATAGCTACTTTTGTTCCTAAGGATGCGCATACTCATGAAATACACACCGTCAAGAATCCACCTCAGTGTTTTCAGATTGTTGATGTCTCTCGTACTCCTCATATAGATTTTGTTATGCCAAAGTTAAACTCTCATAACATCACTTGTTATGTTAAGATTTTGAATTTCCCTATTTTATGGCATAAACAATTGAAGTTAGAAAAGAAGTCGAAGTATATTGTTCGTTGGGATGGACGCTCACAATACATCAAGATACTGCATGTTTCTAACCCGACTTCAGGAACGCATGCGATGATTCATATTTTACGATTCGTGAACCGTTTCACGAGCTCTGATCGAGTTCCTCTTAGAGAAATGATGAATATGATTCTCGAAATGCCTCCCACTAGATGAGCGTTCGATGCTGCGCATTTCATCATGAGCCTCTATGTAGAATAACATGATTGGGCGGTCCTCCTACATAATTGTTTGTTGAGAGGGCTTAACGCCTTCAGGACGTCGGCGACACTCGTTGTTCCCTGACTACATAGAGAGGCCCGCCTCTACATAGAAGAATGATTGGGCGGTTCTCCATAAGATTAAGAGCAACAACGCCTTCAGGACGTCAGTGACACTCACTGTTCCCTGACTGTGTAGAGAGACCGTGTATAGATCCAGGCGGTTCTCCGTAAGATTGAGAGCAATAACGCCTTCAGGACTTCGGCAACACTCGTTGTTTCCTGACTATGCACCTTTCAGAATGGGTATGACGCTTTAACTGGCTATTATCCCTTCTATAGAAGATTAATTCTACAGTGACATTCACCACTGAATTCCTAGAAGATAATCTATTTTATCTCATTACTCTGATTTCATGATCGAATCCACGGCTGATCTCATGGAATGGTAATAGATAATCTCATTACTCCGATTTCATGATCGAATCCACGGCTGACCTCATGGGATGGTAACAACTACTTTCATTACTCCGATTCTATGGTCGAATCCACGATCCCATAGAATGGTAATACTCGTTTTATTATTCCGAATTCATGGTCGAATCCACGACTGATCCTATGGATTAATAATCAAAAACTACTCACTTTTATTACTCAGTTTCATGAATCATTCTCCACTGAATTTCATAAATTAGTAATAAATACTCAACAATCGGGCATCTGGACTATCACTGAGTATGCCCCATAAAATTGTGCAAGTGTACTCAACCATGATGCACGAACCAGCACCCAAATGCACTAACGAGCATTCAAAAATTTGGACAAATGAGGAATCCTACACAGAATGGGAGAGAGAAAATATTACTAAAATAATAAGTGGCGCATGTGGGACCGGGCCCACTGGCCGGCCGGTCATTTCACCGTGGCCGGTCCCCACGCCCTTTTTCTTTTATTTTAATTATTCTATTATTTTCATGAACTCATGAAAACTCCTTTATTCTAGCAATTTTCCTTGTTTGAGAAAAACTCATGGTTTCTCCATATTTTCACCGAATCATGAAAAATAATATAAAATTAGGGAAAGTGTCGTGGGACCGGGCTCCTAGCCGGCCGGCCATGCCTTGGCCGTGGCCGGTCCCACACTTTCCAAACCCTTATTTTATTATTGTTATTTTCCTTATCTCATGGAAATTTCATGGTTTCAACAAAACTCCTTGGTTTCATGGAGTTTCCTCCGAATCATGAAAAATAATATAAAATTAGGGAAAGTGCGCGTGACCGGGCTCCTAGCCGGCCGGCCATGCCTTGGCCGTGGCCGGTCCCACACTTTCCAAACCCTCATTTTATTATTATTATTATTATTATTATTTTCCTTATCTCATGGAAATTTCATGGTTTCAAAAAAACTCCTTGGTTTCATGGAAACTCCTCCGAATCATGAAAAATAATATAAAATTAGGGAAAGCGTCACGGGACCGGGCTCCTAGACGGCCGGCCATGCCTTGGTCGTGGCCGGTCCCACACTTTCCAAACCCTTATTTTATTATTATTATTTCCCTAATTTCATGAAACTCCTCTGTTTCAACAAAATCATGGTTTCTTCATATTTTCTCAAATATTGCTCAAACCATGAAAAGGCCAAAAAGTCAAAATGGTCACATGACCGACTAGGCTACTCACTTCAAATAATAAAATATTATTATTTTAATATTTTCCAAATTTTGATCAAACGATCAAAGTTCTACTCGCTCATTCGAGCAAAATCAAGAATTTCAGTCTCTTTTGAATATTCAAAATATTGATCAAGCGCACATCAGAAAATGTCGAAACTCTCAGGACTGAGACACGGACATTATGGTGACATGGGCATGCTTCCTTGACCGACCAAGGCCGGCCCTAAGGCTTGCAACAATCCGGTCCCACATGTTTTCATAATTTTGACCTAATTTGTGCAATTGCTCATATTGGGCCCAAACTCTTTCTAACCAACTTGGAGTTTGTTCAAACGGTCATCAGATGGTCCCACGACCACCAAGGGCCGGTCTCATGCCCCCTTGGTCGGTCTCTCACTTTTTCATAATTAGGTTTTATCACCTAATACTCAATCGAGCACTATTTCAATAAATGATGAAACCGACATTTAATCATCATTCTTTCACCAACTGGCCAACTAAGGACCCGGTGCACGCTCACTCGAGCACATGGGAGCCACATAGACTCCATCATCCCATGTGGTTGATCCCTCTCTTACTCATGACTTATTTTCAACAATTCATTAATTAGCAAACAATTGATCAAAAAGTAGGGTTTTGAACAAACGCTCCAAAAAATCATCATTCTGAGCAAGTTCAAGCACTAATAAATTTTCACGAGGTAGTGGGTGGAAAATCGACCAAGTCTCCACACGTTGAGAAACTGGTTTCAAAAACGATCTCCACTTCCCCACTCCTTGATTCCATCAACTGTCACACTTCATGGGATCATGGTGTCTAAAATTCCAGCAATATAAATAAGTCTCTGAATCACGATTGAATCATCAACATCAACAGTATCATCAATCTCACATCTCATCGACAACACGAGATCATCAACTCATAAATTGAGAAACTACTCTCAATTGAGCAATTTCAATCATTCAGAGCTTATCATGTTCAGAATTCACACACCCACAATCTTTGATTACCATTGGTTCCACACATTTCCCAGCTTCCCTCCTACAGATCAACCCATCCTCTCTTGTGACCGAATTTACTCTGGAACGGTCATTGTCTTGATTTAGGCCGGAGTACTACAGATTGATCTCTCGAATCTAAAGCACCCCCTTTGCAGCGGTGCATCTGTGTGAGGTTTAACATTTCTCTCGGTTCGAGGAGTCTCCTCCGTACGGTCGTCTCCTCAATTCCTTAAAAACTAGCAAATCGTTTTTCCCCATCTACAGGCCCTGAACTAAAAACCACCATCAACAGGGATATCAACCGACTATATTCTCATCCACCTGGAACTTATTGGCATATGCTAAGGGGACGATCATTACATGCCTTGATACTTCATTAAACGTATCTTGCTCAAAGACCCAGCTGACCTCTATCCTGGTAACGTATGTTTAAACTTTTCTCGTGAATTTTATCTGTCACCATCTAGTGCTTACCCCGCAACAATGTCACTATAGTAGCAATCCCAAATATTCTATGAATTCTATTTTCTTCCAGCATTATTAATTAATGCATGACTTTCCTAGTATTTGCATATGCTATGTTCCTAGCCGAACTCTCAATATTGACATGACATGACATGACGATCAATGCTCACTCTCAGCAGAGTAGCATGAATCTCCCGAAGTGCTAGTATTGGGATCTTCACAAAAATACTAAGGCTACATAGCTCTCTGACAAAGAGATCAACGCGTTCACACACTTTTTTAATTAAAGTTAGCGTGATCGAACACATATTTATTCTTAAATAAAATCTAGACTGTTAATATCAGTCTCAAAAATAATCACGGCCACACGATTTGGCCACGCGATTTAACAAGTTTAGACTCTTCCCAGCGAAACTAGGAAATCACCATAGTGACCACTGGCGGGCCCACTAGTGCCCTAGTCGATCGAGTCTTATTACCCTCATTCACAAGTGCTTCGAACTCCGACCCAAACATGGGCGTTCACGCTACATAAAATATCACAAACGAATTGAGACCGACAAAAACGGTCTCAAAACATATCACGGCCGTCCAACTTAGCCGGCCTAGTTGGACGGCTTGGATCGCATTTCGAGCGATCAAAGAGATGCCGAAGTGTTCACCGTTGGCCCAACTCCCCCTTGGTAGATCGACCTGTCCACTACAAAAACAGAGCGCATCAAATCGTTCGCCCAAAGTAGGGTGAACGCGGTGCTTTGAAAACCCTAAAATTGCGTTTGCGGCAACGCCCTACTGTCGCAAATCAATCACGACCATCCATCTTCGCCGGCCTAGTTGAGCAGCTTAAATTCAATTTCAGGCGACCCCGAAGATGTCAGTGTGATCACCATTGACCCACCTGTACACATGGCCGACCAGCCTGTTCGAACTAGGGCTCGATGTCCCGGAACGCTCGCCCAAAGAGGGGTTGTCCGTGCATCTTCAAACCCTAAAAGATAATCAGCGGCAGCGTTCAACTGCCGCAAATCATCTTGTCTGACCAACTTTACTAGATTGGTCGACCAAGTGATGGCGTGTCCCTAGAGCCACCAAATGATCACCCAAAGGTGGTTGATCATGCTACCTCCTTTCAGACGCTTATCCGTGACTTATTCAATCAAGCTCTAAAACAACGATGCTTCATACACATCGATTAATTTGAGTTGTTTAAATGCGATGCTTCACATGCATCAAATACATATAATATTTTATGTCGGCTTCATAAACAACTTAGTTGTTTCACCTAATAGCACCATTTGCTATTCTCTGCGGCAAGTCCCACGACTTGACCCACTTATTCGAGACATCAAACATGTCACAAACTGGGGGATACTTATTGGGGTATAAGTCTGGCGGTTTACATCGTGCGGCGTGCAACGCGTCCATTATGAGAATGTGTCAAGAAAAGACGAACGATTAACAACGGTGAAAGTAGGGGTGAAGATATGACCACGTAATGATCACCACCTCTTACACAACTCCACTACTTAATCTTCTCTATTTCTTACGAGATCAGGGTTGCGCTAAAATGACTTGTATAAATAGGTTTTCGACCTACTTCAGCAAAGGACAGAGATCACAAGTGTTATCAACACAAGTATCCAGAAACCATTTTCTGATACAAAAGTCATAAACATCCACACCTTCATAATTCAACACTCTGATCTCAAACACCTTCTTTGCTTCCCTCCCTAAGATCAACCCTTCTCCTTCACTTTGTGACCGAATTGAATCTGGAACGACCATTTCTTGGTTTAGGCCAGGGTCTTACAGATTGATCTCTCGAATCTAAAGTGCTCCCGTGCAGTGTATTTGTTTAGGGTTTGAATTCGTTTCTCATCAACACACCCAAATTTACCGAAAACCTACAGAATCAGTTTTTACCCTCAAACAACTGGCGACCACAGTGGGAGATTAATCTCTCGGTTGCAAGATCAATTTTCAATTTCATTTTCAATTTTATCAAATTCAAGATGGTTGGTCTTAGGATCAATTCAATTCCAAACTCCGAGCGGAATCCTTCAAATGATGATATTCTTCCTTCCAACGCTCTATCTGATCGCACAGCTAATGGAGAAATTCCGACCCTGACAGAATTGGCTCGAGTACAGGAAATACACACGAGGAATATGGACGAGATGAGAGAGACGATAGAGAACATACTCAACTTCCTCGTCAAGCTGACATCAGATTTGAGCGGCTTATATACTCAACTCTTCAACCGACGATCATCCTCAAGTCAATAGCTTCACCACCAACCAACGGCTAGTGGACCAGGAGACGGCTTCTTTAGTAGAAAATTTATGTGAGCTTCTACACCTCTCAAAGGATCAACGAGCGGAAACGTTTTCTGCAATCAATCAGATATCTGTAGACGCACGTTTGGCTCCTTCGCGCAATCAAGTCTTAAAAATATCATAGATGTCCATAAATAATGTCACGTTTACTGAAGATGACATGATGGCAGAGGAAGGTCACAACATAGCTCAGCCCGTTATTGCACGCATCAAGGGTTCAGAATTCAAAAGGGCTCTCATTGATACGGGAGCATCCTCGAGCGTCATTACTCTCAAAAATCTCAAGACGCCCAGGGTTAGACCATACAAAGTTATACGGCAGCCTACCATGATGACGGACTTCGAAGGAAACCAAACCAGTACATACGGGTATGTTAATTTGAATATATCAGTAGGACATGTCCGATCGAAAGTAAAATTCGAAGTGATAGGGAAGTAGCCAGATTACCACATGATAATAGGGAGACCATGGCTTCATGATAATAAGGCCATCCCCTCTACGTATCACCAATGCCTGAAAACCATGTTGAATAAAGAAGTTGTTCGCATCCCTGCGTCATTGTCTCCTTATGCACCGATTTGCGGCGTGAAACTGTTTGAGCCAAAGGAGAATCCACAAAGTTCATCAAGCAAGGTTTACTGCACTCCGCTCCCCACGTGGGCGTCGATCGAGGAGGAAGACCAGCTCACATCACTGAGCAGAGAGACCAAGTCTTGCGGCACGCCTCCGCTAATAGTACGCACTAACTCTTCTCCATCAAGTGAAGGCTCAGCTCATCTCCATGCTAAGAGAGAACGAACCTTTATGGCAAGTCGCGACCAGAAAGGGAAAACTGTATACCGTCGCCGCTATTAGCAATTAATAGGAGAGGATATCACCCAGTCTCTCCGCCGAATAGAATGCAACCACTGCGACAAGCTGCAAGAAGAAGTACCAGATCCTCCGCGACAGTTACAGGACGACACCGACTCCACAACTGATGAACTCGAAGTCATCAATATCGGGGATGAAGAATATCCAAGACCTATCTCTATCAGTTCGACTCTATGTGCGGATGAATGCGCAAAGCTCGTGAATCTTCTCAAGGAGTATCAACACATATTTGCATGGACATATGAGGAAATGCCCGGCTTAGATGAAAAACTGGTCACTCATCATCTACATATAAAATCTGGATCTAAACCGATCAAGCAATCTCCAAGGAAATTCAGGCACGGCGTGGAGGAGCAGATAAAAACTGAGATTCAGAAGCTGTTAACTGCTGGCTTCATCAAGCCCATTCACCATCCTACCTGGTTAGCCAACGTAGTTCCTGTAAAGAAGAAAATCGGCCAACTTAGATGCTGTGTTGATTTCAGAGATCTGAACAAGTGCTTCCCCAAGGACGATTTTCCCTTCCCAACATTGACATGCTAGTAGATGCTACCAGCGGACATGGCATGTTCTCTTTCATGGATGGATACATCGGCTACAACCAGATAAAGATGTATGAACACGATGCAAGTAAGACAACTTTTCGAACTCCTCTTGGAAACTTTTCCTATACTGGAATGCCTTTCGGTTTAAAGAATGCTGGTGCTACCTATCAACGTGCCATGACTGCAGTTTTTCACGATATAATGCACAAGCAAGTCGAAGATTACGTAGATGACATAGTGGTCAAGTGAAAGACTCGAGCATCCCATACAGACGTCCTACGACGAGTGTTTGAAAGGTGTCGCGAAATTGAAGATGAGCCCTCTAAAATGCGCTTTCGGAGTCTCTTCCGGAAAAATTTTGGGATTCCAAGTCACCTCTGAAGGAATCAAGGTCGATCCAACCAAAACCCAAGCTATTCTCACGATGCCTCCTCCACAAACTGTGAAAGAACTCCGGATCTTCATGGGAAATGTAAACTATATCCAACGTTTTATACCTGGTTTGGCTCAGCTTATCACTTCATTCACCCCCTTGCTGAAGAAGGGAGCAAGTTTCATTTGGAGCACAAAGAAACAAGAAGCGTTTCGGAAGATCCAACAAATATTATCATCACCTGCTGTTATGAAATCTCCCATACAAGGAAGACCGTTATGCCTCTATACTGCCTATAGCGATGCTGCTGTTTGGGCCCTCCTCGCCCAAGAGGACGATGAGGGAATCGAACACCCCATATACTACTTCAGTCGTACTTTGAACGATGCTGAACTCAGATCCCCAAAGCAGAGATAGCATGTTTTGCCCTAGTTCATGCTGTGCAGAAATTCAGACATTATTTATGTTGATCCAGCAATCAACATCTAGATTAATTATATAATTGTTGAAGGTGGTTTTTAGTTTAGGGCGAAAATTGTAAAAGTCTATCTACCTGACCCGACATCGGAAGTAATAGACCGTTATATGTCTATATTCCGCAAGGAATTTTAAGAATATATCAAAATCTGATGAGTGCCTATGCCGCTCTTCATATTGTATTGAAACTCAAGCTCCTAGATGAATTGTTTACTAGTATAGATCCTAACGAGTATTTAAGCTCCTAGTTGCATTATTCACTAATAAAATGGAGCCATTTAAAAGTGTTGAGTGCCTAAGCCTCTTCGCACATATATGTATTGAGAAATTCAATATATTTATGTGTATAAAATTTACTCAGAATGGTGTATGTAGCAACAATCCCAATTATTTTATAAATTTTATCTTGCACCAGCGTTATTCACTAATGCATGACCTGCCTAGTGTTTTCCTATGCTATGTTCCCCAGCGAACTCTCAATATTGGCATGACATGACGATTAAATGTTCGCTCGCAACAGAGTAGCATGAATCTCCTGAAGTGTCAGTATTGAGACCTGCATGAAAACACTCACATAGGCTACCGCACTCTCTGACAAAGAGAGTCTCGACGCACTTCTAATTAAAGGACAACTCGATCAAACATGTTTAA
This sequence comes from Papaver somniferum, assembly GCF_003573695.1. NCBI lineage: Eukaryota > Viridiplantae > Streptophyta > Magnoliopsida > Ranunculales > Papaveraceae > Papaver > Papaver somniferum. Next base: position 1,903,684 of record NW_020619270.1, on the reverse strand, counting down.
TTTCCTTAAGGGAAATCTAGACTGTCCATATCAGTCTCAGAAACGATCACGATCACACAAATTGGCCGCACAATTTAACAAACCTAGCCAAACCTTGGCAGGAGTGGGAAATCACCGTGATGATCAACAGTGGGCCCGCTAATGCCCTAACCGGCCAAACAACACTGTACATCTCCCAGCGTAGTCAAAACGTTAACCCTAAGTAGGGTTGTCGCGCTGATTAAAGAGAAGCTCGAACGAATTTGAACTGTCCAAGACAGTCTTTAAATCGTCGGAACCGTCCAACTTCGCCAGCATGGTTGGACGGGTTAGATGATCACAGGAGCAATTAGGGGAATGATGACATGCACACCAGCGGCCCCACTTTCCTCTTGCTCGAACGACTTGCCTATGGTGCGGCCATTGAGCAGTGAAACGCTCGCCCAAACCATGGCAGGCGTGATGCTTCCAAACCCTAAATTGGGTCGCGGAAATTCACTAGTGTCTTAAATCGATCACGACCATCCAACTTAGCCAGCCTATTTGGATGGCTTAGATCGCATTTAGGACAATCAGGAAGGTGCACATGCGTTCACGTTAGCCCAACGTTGGCCCCACATGATCGATCTCTCCAAAGGAGGCCCACAACGTGTCAAACCGCTTGGCCAAAGTCGTATGGGCGTGGCTGTTTCAAAACCCTAATTAGGGTCTGCGGCAATGCACATCTGTCGTAAATTGATCATGACCATCCATCTTCACCAGCCTAAACAGACGGTGTAGATATAGACTCAAGAGGTTCCAAGGATGTAAACGTGATCACTGTGGGTCCACCTTTGCATGTGACTAGCCGACCAATGCAGACTAGGGCCCGGTGTCTCGAAACGCGCGCCCAAAGGTGGCATGCCATACGGCTTTTAAACTCTTTGTGGCAATGTATTTCTGTCGCAAATCGATCACAACCACTCATCTTTGCCGGTCAAGTTGAGTAGCCTAGATCGAATCTTTGTGGGACCGAGAAGTGTAGGCATGCACGCCAATGAGCCGTCTCTACGCATGCCCGATCGGCCCACTCAAAAATAGCGCCAATGCTTGAATTCGATCAAGTCAAAGAGGGATGTTAGCGCACCTCTAAAAACCTTGAATTATTTCAACGGCAGCAAACATGTGCCTTAAGTCATCTCGTCCGTCCAACTTTTCCAGCTTGGTCGGACGGCTTGGATTAAAAATTAGGCAATCAATGAAGTGCCTCAATGATCGTCGTCTGCTACTCTGTCACGGGGAGTGATCGACCAGATGATGGCCCACCCATGTGGCCTTCAAATGATCACTCGAAGATGGTTGTACGTTCTGCTATTTTAAGACGCTTAATCCGCGGCTTACTCAATCAAGCTATTAAACAGTGATGCTTCATGAATATCTATTGTTTTGATCTGCTTGCTTAAAAGCGACGCATTACACGCATCGAGCATGCACGATGTTTCATGAATATCAATTTGGTTATTTAACCTAATAGCATCGCATGCTATTTCTTGTGGCGGGTTCCACGACTCGCTCATTCGAGACATCAAACATGTCACAAACTGGGGGATACTTACTGGGGTATTGGTTTGGCGGTTTACAGCGTACGGCGTGCAACGCGCCCATTACGATGATGAGAGAAGTGGGAAAAGGCATGATCATGCGACAATCACCTACACGACCCCACTACTCTATCACTCTACTTCCTCCACTTCCTACGAGATGAGGGTTATGCTCAATGACTTGTATAAATAGGTCCTTCACCTATTTTCAAACAACAGAAGAAACCAAGTTGTTGTTAACACCGTATCCAGAAAAACCCAGAACTGATAGCTTACATTGTGCTAGCCAGTTCAACATTCTGATACAAGTCATAAACAACCAACACCTTCACAATCTCAACGCCTTCTTCGCTTCCCTCCCTAAGATCAACCCCATCTCCTTCACTTTGTGACCGAAGCAAGTCTGGAACAACCATTTCTTGATTTAGGCCAGAATTGTACAGATTGATCTCTCGAATATAAAGTACTCCCGTGAAGTGCATTTGTTTAGGATTTAGATTCGTTTCTCATCCACACACCCAAATCTACCAAAAACAGTAGAAAACGTTTTCACCCATAAATAATTGGCGACCACAGTGGAGATTGATCTCTTGGTTGAAAAAAATCATTTCCCCTATCCCGTTTTCAACTTCCTAAAATTCTCAATATGGTTGATCCTTGGAATGGTTCAGAAACCCTTAATCCCAATTTTACTTCTCCCAACACTGATAATACTTCACATATTATTCCTGAATCCGTTCTTTCTTTCAAAACCCTCGTCGAGACTATAGAGTCTCAATATTTAACAACTATTCATGATTTGATGAAAATCCTGAACGATATTGTCAGGAATCAAGCTACTATTGTCAAGACGCAGGATGGAGTATTTGCGCTTTTGAAAGTCCCCACGGATCAACTATCAAAGGAACCAACGCGCATTCATTCTGAAGGAAACTCCACCAACAATCCATTTTGGATCAATACTAATGGTAGTAGTCCTTCTTCCAAGATTCATATTCATATTCCTGGTGAGAAAGATGAAGCCTACGATCGTGTTGAATGGAGAAGTAGCCACCAACCTAACTTGTCTGCTCAAGAAGATCGAGAGATGCTTCCTCCAACTCAGAAAGAAGACTCGTGGGATTTAGCGCGTTCTCATCAGAGTCCTCGCAATGAAAAGGTGATTTCATTATGTGCGTCCTTCCTAGAAAGTATCAATTCCCATATTGAATCAGAAGCTGCTAAGAGATCCGTTGCTGCTTTACTTAATCGATCCAAACCTTCCCAGAATGAAGAAACTCGTAAAGATGTTCAGGGAAGCAGGTGTCCTTCCAATAAAAGACACAACCTCCAATTAATCGCTAGTGAGAGTGGAAAGAGAAAGCATCCGGGGAACAACTATCAACAATCTAAGCGTACGACTCCCATTTCGCATAGGTCAAATGAGACTCCACCATTCCCAGATTTTCCTTTTCCAATGGAAGAGGTGATTGAACTCTTGGAGGTATGGATACAAGATGACGTCATCAAGCTACCTCGTGTCAAATATCCTCCGACTAAACAAGAAATGGAAGATCCCAAGTACTGCCGCTTCCATAGGTTTGTCAACCATCCTACAAGTAACTGCAACAAATTGAAGCACATCTTCTAAGAGAAGATCGACTCAGGGGAACTTCAACTAGGCACTGAAGGAGTACACAAATATTATCCTCCTATTAGAAGTTGTTGCATGCTTTCTGGGGACTCCGTCTACAAAACTGTGCAGTCAACCATGGAACATGTGTGTGGAATTATCTATTTCTCCAAGGCACAACGTCAAGATATCTTTGCCGCTCTAAATTGTGTTGCATCGGGAAAGCGAATACCTTCGATCGATGAAGCTTCCCCAGGCCTAAATCTCTTCTGGAAGACATGATCGGCATAAGCGGCTGGGGACTCTTAACCGCCGCTTATCTTAGAGATGTCGAGTTGGGAAAAACATTGATTAACGCAGGGACTATAAAGGGAAGTCCAGAAGTGTCATATCGTATATCCAGAGGCTCAAACGCACGAGTAAGTCTTCTTGAACAACCTCTTTTACAGTTTGTTAATCCTCATCTCATCCAGAACTGGGGACTTGATCCGATCGTCAACCCAACTGCGACTAAGCGATGTGAAGAGGAAGGTGGTCCTTTCTATATTTTATCAAATGTTTAGAAGAAGTCTCGATCGAGGACAAGAGGTCAAGGGGTCAAATAGCAGGAGCCTTACCTAGTTTCTGAAATTAAACAAGGTGACTATTGCAAACTCCTTGGTACTGACAACTGGGAGGAGTAGAAAGCTCCGTCAGTTCCTGAAACATTATATTGCCATTTCCCTAGTATTTCCCTTGTTTTCATACAATACTTACAATTCATCCAAAATGTTTGCACCAATTTGCATTCATAGTTAAGATTTCAGTGAAACACCATTTCTTTCACAAAAAAAAAACCTCTATTCTTCAAGAGCAGCCGCTTACCTGTTCAAAACCAAATAAAATCACAAAGGGACATATCGTCTTTCCAAAACACCTAAGGGGAAAAGTCCTGGGAAGGAAATAAAGGCGTTCAAGGGAAATCATTCAACAACATTTTATTATTTAGAGAAAACTTTTTACACCCGAAGAGTAGCCTTCTTCAACTTCAACTCCTGAGACAGTTTCTCAATTTACGATTTATGATTAATGAGATTCATGGGGATCCTATCCATTTCAGTTCGCAAATTTCGGATTTTTGAAATCCCTTAACATAACCAGGAAACATTAAATCCGAAGTTTACACATGTGTCTTGAGGATACTTCCGTTATTCGATCACTCATTCAGAAGCAGCATGCCTGATCATACTACACATTTGGTCATGGAAATGTGTTCATACTTCTTCAATATTCGGGCGTACAATTCAGCATACTTCTTGACACGCTGAACCCCCCAATTAACACGTGATTTACATGAGGAGCATCAAGTTGAGGGTCGAGGGCGCAGTCACATCCTCAGCATCGTCGGTCGCCTCCATTACCTCTCGGTTCTTTCTACAAAGTCATCTCCGATGCATGCAACTCACGCAAATCCAACAAGGGCGTTCATCTTCTCAAAGCATTGAAACTACGAAAGAAATTGAGCAAGATTAGTTCAAAGCTATCCAGATAATTCAGCCACTCAAACAACGCAAAACATGTACATACACGTACATCCGAAGAATTGGAGATCACTGTAGCTGCTCGAGCGCCACCTGCAATCCTCTCTGACGGAACCAATTTCCCCTGGGGACTGTCTTCACCTTGCCTAGAGGATACCACTCATACGACCACCGAACATCTCAATCGAGCACAACAGAGTTCGAAATTTTTTGAAATTTACTGGAGAGGCTGGAGACGGAAATTCCACATTCCGACGAAGATCGATGGGATAGCTTGTACACCCTCTAGTCCAGGAAGAAGAATCGTCACGTGATTAAGATGAGTCCTAACAATCGTACATGACACTTCGAAGGAGTCATCATCCATATTGGGCGTGTCTTTGGAATCATTAATTCCCCTTGGCTTAGTAGCAGAAATATTCCCAGGTGACATTCTATCCGACTAATTTTTTTTTTTTACATTCCTAGTTACTGTTGGGTGGCTACATGTGCAAAAGAGAAAATAGAACGTGCCTTGAGTTCTCCGTGCTCACGTTACTGATGGTCATAACCACTGGAGATTGCTTTGTCGCTGTTAATACTCGTTCTACCGCTGCTAACAAAGAAAGTGAATCACATCGAATTAAACGTGGATATTTCACTCACATTAAGAATACGAAGGCGAGATACCTTGTTGTTGTTTGGTGTACATGAAGATGGGTGGGTCTTGATGTTCTTGCAAATAGGAAAGAGCATAAGCTCCCTTTACACCCGACTAAATTTTAAAGCCAGAAAAAGTTTCTTCCTCTCTCTCATACGAACGGGATTCAGAGAATCTAGTTGAACTCCAAAGACTTGACCGAACATGTCGCATCCTTTTTCTTACCATTGATGAGCAAGTGCGGTAATTTGTTGGTAACCCCGATTGGAAGTTGCTTCACCAGTACAACTGTAAGGGAAGTTCAAACCAAGCGATATACCTCTGGTAACATCTATCTACTTCATCTTATTGGTTTTGTTTTTCGTCTGTCACCATCTAGTGCTTACCCCGGAACAATGTCACTGTTGCGTGCTAAGCAGAGGACTTAATGTTGATGGTGGTTTTTAGTTTAGGGCGAAAATTGTAAAAGTCTATCTACCTGGCCCGACATCGTAAGTCATAGACCGTTATATGTCTATATTCCGCAAGGAATTTGAAGAATATATAAAAAATCTGATGAGTGCCTATGCCGCTCTTCATATTGTATTGAAACTCAAGCTCCTAGATGAATTATTCACTAGTATAGAGCCTAACGAGTATTTAAGCTCCTAGTTGCATTATTCACTAATGAAATGGAGCCATTTAAAAGTATTGAGTTCCTAAGCCTCTTCGCTCATATATGTATTGAGAAATTCCATATATTTATGTGTATAAAATTTACTCAGAATGGTGTATGTAGCAACAATCCCAAATATTCTATAAATTTTATCTTGCACCAGCGTTATTCACTAATGCATGACATGCCTAGTGTTTTCCTATGCTATGTTCCCCAGCGAACTCTCAATATTGGCATGACATGACGATTAAATGTTCGCTCGCAATAGAGTAGCATGAATCTCCCGAAGTGTCAGTATTGAGACCTTCATGAAACACTCACATAGGCTACCGCACTCTCTGACAAAGAGAGTCTCGACGCGCTTCTAATTAAAGGACAGCTCGATCGAACATGTTTAATTTCCTTAAGGGAAATCTAGACTGTCCATATCAATCTCAGAAACGATCACGGCCACACATATTGGACGCACGATTTAAATAACCTAGCCAAACCTTGGCAGGAGTGGGCAATCACCGTGATGACCAACGGCGGGCTCACTAATTCCCTAACCGGCTAAACAACACTGTAAATCTCCCAGCGCTGTCAAAATGTTAACTCTAAGTAGGGTAGTCGCGCTGATTAAAGAGAAGCTCGAACGAATTTGAACTGTCCAAGACAGTCTTAAAATCGTCGCAACCGTCCAACTTCGCCAGCATGGTTGTACGGGTTAGATGATCACAGGAGCAATTAGGGGAATGCTGACATGCACACCGGCGGCCTCACTTTCCCCTTGCTCGAACGACTTGCCCATGGTGCGGCCATTGAGCAGTGAAACGCTCGCCCAAACCATGGCAGGCGTGATGCTTCCAAACCCTAAATTGGGTCGCGGAAATTCAATAGTGTCTTAAATCGATCACGACCATCCAACTTACCCAGCCTATTTGGATGGCTTAGATCGCATTTAGAACCATCAGGAAGGTGCACGTGCGTTCACCGTTAGCCCAACGTTGGCCCCACATGATCGATCTCCCCAAAGGAGGCCCACAACATGCCAAACCGCTTGGCCAAAGTCGTGTGGGCGTGGCTGTTTCAAAACCCTAATTAGGGTCTGCGACAATGCACATCTGTCGTAAATTGGTCGTGACCATCCATTTTCACAAGCCTATCGGACGGTGTAGATATAGACTCAAGAGGTTCCCAGGATGCCAAAGTAATCACCGTGGGCCCACCTTTGCATGTGACTGGCCGGCCTATGCAGACTAGGGCCCGCGTCTCGAAACGCGCGCCCCAAAGGTGGCATGCCATACGTCTTTTAAACTCTTTGCGGAAATATATTTCTGTCGCAAATCGATCACAACCACTCATCTTTTCCGGTCAAGTTGAGTGGCCTAGATCGAATCTCTGTGGGACCGAGACATGTAGGCATGCACGCCAGTGAGCCGTCTCCACGCATGCCCGATCGACCCACTCAAAAATAGCGCAATGGTTGAATTCGATCAAGTCAAAGAGGGATGTTAGAGCACATCTAAAAACCTTGAATTCTTTCAACGGCAGCAAACATATGCCGTCAATCATCTCGTCCGTCCAACTTTTCCAGCTTGGTCGGACGGCTTGGATTAAAAATTAGGCAATCAATGAAGTGCCTCAATGATCGCCGTCTTCCATTCTGTCATGGGGAGTGATCGAACAGATGATAGCCCACCCATGTGGCCTTCAAATGATCACTCGAAGATGGTTGGACGTGCTGCTATTTTAAGACGCTTAATCCGCGGCTTACTCAATCAAGCTATTAAACAGCGATGCTTCATGCATATCGATTGTTTTGAGTTGCTTGCTTAAAAGTGATGCATTACATGTATCGAGCATGCACGATGTTTCATGAATATCAATTTGGTTATTTAACCTAATAGCACTGCATGTTATTTCTTGCGGCGGGTCCCACGACTCGCTCATTCGATACATCAAACATGTCACAAACTGGGGGATACTTACTGGGGTATTGGTCTGGCGGTTTACAGCGTTCGGCGTGCAACGCGCCCATTACGAGAACGTGTCAGGAGGCATGGACGGTTAACGATGATGAGGGAAGTGCGCAAAGGCGTGATCGTGCGACAATCACCTACACGGCCCCACTACTCTATCACTCCACTTCCTCCACTTCCTACGAGATGAGGGTTGCGCTCAATGACTTGTATAAATAGGTCCTTCACCTATTTTCAAACAACAGGAGAAACCAAGTTGTTGTTAACACCGTGTCCAGAAAAACCCAGAACTGATAGCTTACATTGTGCAAGCCAGTTCAACATTCTGATACAAGTCATAAACAGCCAACACATTCACAATCACAATGTCTTCTTCGCTTCCCTCCCTAAGATCAACCCCATCTCCTTCACTTTGTGACCGAAGCAAGCCAGGAACGACCATTTCTTGGTTTAGGCCAGAATTGTACAGATTGATCTCTCGAATCTAAAGTACTCCCGTGCTGTGCATTTGTTTAGGGTTTAGATTCGTTTCTCATCCACAATAATATTCGGGAGTCTACCAATTTTTTAATTAATATTTTATTGGGTCACGTCACCAATAAAAAATTCGTCGAATTGAGAAATACTTGCTCAGTTACTCGAATATTGATCCAAATATAAATATTCAGTAATTTATCAGTAATTTTTCGAATTGAGCAGTACTTGCTTAGTTACTCGAATATTGATCCAACTATCAATATTCAGTAATTTATCAGTAATTCGTGAATTGAGCAATACTGGCTCAGTTACTCGAATATTGATCCAACTATCAATATTCAGTAATTTATCAATAATTCGTCGAATTGAGCAATACTTGCTCAATTACTCGAATATTGATCCAACTATCAATATTCAGTAATTTATCAGTAATTCATCGAATCGAGCAATACTTTCTCAGTTCCTCGAATATTGATCCGACCATCAATAATTTATCAATAATTCATCAAATCGAGCAATACTTGCTCAGTTGCTCGAATATTGATCTGACTGTCAATATTTAGTAACTCGCCGAATTAGTCAACTCGAATATTCGCATATTGATCGTAGCTCAATATTCAATAACTATCGAATTTACAATATTTTGCTCACACGAGCAATATTAACATTCATGAATCACTGAGCATTCGTCAATTATGATCGATTCAAAACCTAGACTCATCGTCTAATCAGTCAACAACTGACTAACTAAATACACGTCTGCCTTGCAGACTCCGCGAGACATCAATCACGTCACATGGGGGGATATCAATTAGGGTTTTGGTCTGGCGGCCTACGGCACGTGGATTCATCCACGATGATAAATGTGAGTAAGTCGTGCAAACGGTTGAAGGAGTTAGCAAAGTAGTGGGTGAACGGTTAACCAAGTCTCCGCACGACCTGGAACTGGTTTCACCACGGTTTCCCACTTCCCCACTCTTTCTCTCAAGAAACCGTCACACTTACAGGGATCAAGGTTTTACCATTCTGACAATATAAATAAGTCTCGGAATCCATGATTGAGGACAACATTCGAACAACGAACATTCGTCTACACAGAATTTCTCGAGCAATTACTCTCAAGAATTCATCAATCTACCAGAACTTATTCGAACTCATCAGTTCATCATTATTGCAGAAACCTTCAACACATCCACAATCCTTGATAATCATTGATCCTACACAATTCTCATCTTTCCTCCTAACAGATCAACCCATCTCCCTCTTTGCGACCGACTATGGAACAACCACTGACTTGGTTTAGTCCGGAGTCTTACAGATTGATCTCTCAAATCTAAGCACTGACTTTGCAGTGCATTTGTGTGAGGTTGAACAGTTTGCTCGGTTGAGGAGTCTCGACAACACGCTCGTATCTTCAATTCCCTGAAAAACCAGCAAATCGTTTTTCCCCATCTACAGATTGGCGACCACAGTGGGAGATTAATCTCTCGGTTGCAATCTCACATTTTCACAAAATGGCTGGTCCTAGGTCTGCGTTAGTTACAAATGCAAACGATGCTAGCACTAGCAACAATAACAATGATGGCATTCTAGAAACTGTTCCTGCTTCCAACAATGGTGGTGACACTACTCCTCCTCAAACCAATGTCGAAAATCATACTCTCTTCGACCGACATCCTGAAGAAGTCAGAGAAAATCCACCCACCATCGCCGATCTCATGAAAGTCCAGGAGGTTCTCGCCAAAAATCAAACTGATATGGCTTCTACTCAGAAGGAGCTATGCAATCATCTCAAAACTCTGGCAAACAAAATGTCATAGAAAACTAAGGAAGGGTCAGAAAATCCACCAGGGAAGGAGTCTGCAGGTTTCATCACTCGTGAAGATTTGGAGCGTTTCATGGAAACTTGCGGAAAAAGCAAAGCGACATCTGTTCATCGTCATCAACCTCCATACTCAGCTGCTACGCAAAGGATCCCTCTCCCAAAAGGCTACACCTTTCCAACGTTCACACTCTACAATGGAACGGGGAATGCTCGGGAACATGTCTCTCTGTTCTTGGAAGCATTAGGAGAGCATGAACACAACCATGTTGTCCGTCTGAAAGAATTCTCGAAATCTCTGACAGGCCAAGCATACACCTGGGACAACAACATTGCACCTGGGAGCATCGCTAACTGGGGAGAAATGGTTAACGCCTTCTACAGGAAGTACTTCTTCGTCTCTGAGCAGATTACTCTTTCTGACTTAGGAAGGATGGCTTAGAAGAACAATGAACATCCGAACTATTATGTGAAGAGGTTCAGAGTCCAAGCTTTGGATTTTCATGACCCGAATGTCACTGAACAACAACTGGTGGGCTTGTGCATCAACGGAACGATGCTGGTCTACAGAGCCTTGCTGGAAAATCTATGGTTCCAGACTTTCTCAGAGATTCATGAAGCATCCAAATGATCAGCGACTACTGCACCTGCTTTACTGGAAAGAGCAAAGTCTGCAAGGTCGATGAACCTCGAAGCAGCCGATGTGTAGTCAACGATCAGTATAATCCCCATCCTTCAACAAACGTTGTTGCTGAAAGGAATGAAAGGAAAGCCGATACACAACATCAGAGCGCTTCTCCAACATACCAGGCTGAAGGCGCAAAGAAAAGATAACCAATCCTAAAATACGCAAACCTCGATCCAGCATCAACGAACGGGGAAATGATCAGACAGACTCAAAAATTCTCTCTTCTCATGAAGGAGTGATCAAGTTACTGGAAGTCTGAGTTCAAGATGGTGCAATCAAATTATCGTTCATCAGGAGAGAGCCAACTGAAGGAGAAATGGAGAATCCCAGTTATTGTCGCCTTCATAAGTCCATCGATCATCCAACAAGTAACTGCAACATTTTGAAGCACATCTTCAAAGAGAAGGTTGATCCATAATAGCTTCAACTGGGGACTGAAGCAGTATACAAGAATCCTCTCCCAAACCTTTACACTCTCTGAACAACCAGTCAAAGAAGCAGTCCAATCGTTGATCGAGCATATCTGTGAAATTGCTCTATCTGTCTAAGGCACAAAGGAAAGACATGTTCACGACACCGAATTACATTGTGTCAGACGTCCGTCCATCCCGGAAATGCCCCTTGAACCTTCATCCACAGACAAGGAGATGCACGACTGGGGACTGCTTACCACATTCCATCTCAGAGGAAATGAATTCAGAAGAATGTTGATCGATGCTGACACCGCCATCAACGTCATTCCACTGAAAACCCTCAGATCCGCAGGCATCACTCGACAAGAAGCTACTCGTGATCCCTTCTCAATCAGATACCTTGATGGATCGCTTGGAAATGCTTATGGCTACGTCACTCTTAAAGTGAACATAAGTTCAACTTGGACAGAAACCAAGTTTCGCATAATCAGAAAGATCCAAGATATGACATGTTCTTCAGACGAGCGTGGATCCACGATTAAAAGATGGGAACTGACAAAGCGCCTTTGGTTGCACATCTCTCCAACAAAGAAAGTTATGATTTAGAATATTTGACGGAAATTCCATCATCAGAGCACTTGGGGGGCATTCTGAACTTTGACGAGGTTGTGCATAGACATTCATCAAGAGGTTCCACACTCAGGCAAGTCTCATTCCTTCCATGTCTGTGTAATTTATTTCCTCACATGCTATCCTAGCATGAGGACTCAATCCTGCTAGAAACTCTGCTACTGCAAGACAAATGGTAGCTTCACTGCATTAGTATTTTACCAAGTGGTTGAATCTGACATTTTTCCGAATCGAGCACTGAGACATTCATTATTGAGATGATATCCAAGCATGGCAAATAAAACTTTGGATGTTTCTTCATAGCCTTGCAGGAGTGTCCATGTGTGCCACAAAATCAGAAAGCTCTGATGTTTGCACAAGTGTTGAATCCCACTACCGCAACGAAAAGAATGCTGAATCAACAAAAGATACTCAGGTCCGAGACAATCGAACCTAAGACATTTGATGCTTAAGGAATATACGCTTCAACGCTCAAGCATCTAAGAAGCCTTTGAATTGTACTCCCAATCAAAGAGTACACCTTCGATAATGACGCATCTGGCTTCAGCACAAATATCTCGACGATGACACACTGATTCAACATACACTGGGGACTTGATCTTATTGGAAAGATCGATTCAAATCTATTTATTGCAATTTGATGTGATTCCATGAAACTTCATCAACGGGACCTCTCTACATTACAAACCCCTGCACGACCGAAGAACTTCCTCTCTTTGCCGATCACATTCAGAATGAAGACTATCTACCACAACAGCGTCGACTCACTGACGGAGCCAGTTCGTTGTAGAGTCGTACTGTTCAGGAGAATTCGGGTTGAACTCCTAGTGTACCTTCATCTTAGGGATGGTTAACCCACTAACTAGTTCGTGAATGTAAAGGCTCACTGGATGGAGGAGCAAATACTATGTCGATAATCATGTATCTATCCTTTTCGGTCTTTGGAGAAACTCTGACCATAATATCAGCATCAACAAGGATATTTGGAGGAACTCCGTCCATGGTCTCAGCATCAACACGAATATTTGTAGAAAATTCAATAGTGATCTTAGCATCAACAACGGTCTCAGGAGCAACATCCTCATGACAGGGCTTCATCAACTAACCATTCTATGAAGCATTGCTCGATGAAGCAGACTTCTACAAGAATTAATGATTCGTATCAAGATGTGTAGACATTAAAATATGTTCACATGAAAGTCTTCCCAAAGCTTGCACGATTGGTGGGCACAAGCCAAAGACTTCTGCAAGATATTCTCATCACCTCTACAAATGAGATACAACATACTTCAACCCATGGGTTTACAAAAATGTATCAATGGGTGAGTAATGGGACAATACTTCCTCAACTAAAGATGTTCGTCTATGTCTCTTCTACAACATACCAAAATGGCGTATCAATCGAACATACGAGCTGAAAGATATGGCCTTTATCGTCAGGTCTACGAAATCTGAAAATTTTGTACGGGATTACAAATTACAAATGTGCACGCTTCGTTGGCTGACCTATGCAACTCCAAATTGAGTGATTCTTTGCTCATATGATAACTCAGTCTCTTCACTTCAAAAGTTTGGGTCAAACATTGAATTCCTACGTCGTATGAGGTTCCTACAGCTTCCAGAGCATACAACATGCAAGCAGCAATTCTCAGACGGGATTCATAACTTCCACAGTCAGTCGGTGTCCACCGGGTCTTTCCACTGATTCCTTCATCAAGGTATCTCCAACTTCGACCACATAGGTCTTTACATCAATTTTTCTACCCGGTCCTCTATCTAGGTCTTGCCAGAAGAAGGGAAAATGAAAGGGAGAGATTTAACAAAATACTGGGGACTGATGGTCCGCTGATCATGACGATCAATTTCACAAGTCCAAGACTCGTGGCACCGGGTTCTCCAGTGCTAATCATTCATCGTAAAATGAATTCTATCACCGGGACATGCAACCATGGTCATTACATCACCCCCTCTTGAGAGCAACCTCAGTGATGGTTCGGTGACCAGGTTTTCGGAAGTGATGTTTCTACGACTGACAGAAACAAGATGGCACTGCAAGCACCATGCTCATGTATCAATCAAGGGGTACTGATCTCAAATGAAACAATTACATTAAAATCCTTCACCAACCATTCAAGACACGAGCGAATGGTCTAAAGACACAACAAGAGTGTTTTACAACTAGCCCGTCTGAGATGATTTTACGCTGCCCTGTATAAAACGACGAACTGGGAGTAATTGGTGAAGAATCTAGGGATAGGTCATATACATTCTCTTCGTATGGATGTTCTCTACAACATATCTAAAATTCACATCAATTGGAGAAACGAGCAAAACGATGTGGCCAAAACTTTGGACTACGCACCAGCTGAAAACTTCCTGGAAGTTTACTGTTTCATCGATTTCGACCCCTAAACGTGCTCAAAACTTAAAAAGCTTCTTTGATAAATCTTGGAAATTTCCTGGGCATAAGTATACATGGGTAGATCACGAAAATCTGACATCAGATGAAGATTTTAGGGCGTTTTTGCTAATACGCTGAGTTCTGAATTTTCTGGTGACGTATTTCGGTAAAAAAATTCATTCATTCATATGGGTCTTCATTCATTCATTCATGAATCAGATATCCTATACTTCTATGAAGAAAATACAATATGGGTACTTACTTGAGTGGTCTCTAAGCCGTTCGAAGAACCAATATTTCCGGAGTCATCATTCATCAACAACAATTATTATTTCATTCAAGGAGATGCCACGATCACCTGCATGAAAGAGATACTTACATCGACTTCTTAATCAGTGTCGGATTCCTGAATTGTTGGCCCGGAAACAAGTTGAAGACCGTCAATCGACGAAGCAAAAGTCTGAAAAGAAATAACAAACCTTGGTCTCGTGATCCTAATTGCGTGGGTAGGAAAAGTCATGACACAAGGAGCGCTAACAACTCACCAAAGAAACGGCTGGGGATTGCACGTCATTTGCTAAACATCCTGTAATCCTTACTTCTGGGTTCTCCGTCCCGTAGACTTTCTTCCATTTATGTGGAGTCTACATTGATCCTGTATCTCACTATATGATCATCCTGTGATAAAGCTAATGAAATAACCAGAAGTACAACTCAGTATGAAGGATCTCTCACCATCACTCATAGGTCCCAGAAGTACCATTTCTTGAAGTTGCAGTAGAGATATGTCATCACTGGAAACATCATATTTTAAAGTGTCATCATGGGAGTTAGTCATTCTTGCAAAGTGGTTGTGACAGATGCACAACATTTCTACTTCAGTATATCGTTAATACAAAGCGCAAGATTCAATAAAACAATGAATCATGGAATAAAGATGTTCACATCAACGTCTACAAAAATGGTAACTTTCAACTCTTACTTGTTTACGATTCCACTAACAGTAGTGATTGTGATACAAGAGTTAATATTTCAAAATTTGCTCGTTTCATCGAACCTGCAAACACGAGCAAAACCTTTATTATTCAAAAATCATAAATTGATTTTCATGAAATCGTGAACAACCCACACGAATTTTACTGATTGAACATTCACTGGTTTTTCAAAAATTGGACAGACGCCCATTCTACAATTGTAAAAACTCACATACAGACATTATTTCGCCATGTATAATTGTCTACTTTCAACAGTTGTTCAAAATCAAAACATTGATTTTACAAAAAATATATATTTTAACGTGAAACTCACGTAAATTTGAAAATATGTGTATATATTTTTGCTCCCTCTCGCGAGTATCTGTCTATGAAACAAGAGTCTTTCAATTTTGTGAAAATACGCATATTCACGTATTAAAATTTTGTTTTCATGAAAGCTTATAGAAATTTTTTTTATTACTAACAGACGCACGTCTATTTAAAAAAAATTCCCTCGTAACGAGCATCAACCTTTGGAACGAGAGTTTATTCCATTTTGTGAAATCTCACAAATTTTTAAAAAAAAAATCTCTTATGCTAGGGATAATTGTTTGTTTCTTAAACTAACGAACGAACGTCCGTTCCTAAAACAAGGATTTCTTTTTGGGGCCCGAACACGCAAACATTAAACCAACCAAAATTGGACATCTGATTGTTCAAAACAACAGTGCTTCATCTCTCCGTACTCACGCGATGACACTCTATCTTACTGTCAGGGTCCTTACCTAAGCATTTGCTCGTACATGACACCATTGGAGTAAATCGAGGATTCGGAAAATACCTTTGTACGACTGAGTTCAACTGCATGTCTCGTCAACTTGAAAATCACCATCTAATGCTAACTGCGGAACATGACTGTCCCTCACTAAGCAGGGGACTTAATGTTGATGGTGGATTTTCGACAAAGGTCAAAATCGTAAAATCATGATACTGCATGTTTCTGACCCTGCTTCAGGAACGCATGTGATGATTCATATTTTACGATTCGTGAACCGTTTCACAAGCTCTGATCGAGTTCCTCTCAGATCCATGATGAATATGATTCTCGAAAGGCCTCCCACTAGCTGAGCGTTCGATGCTGCGCATTTCATCATGAGCCTCTATGTAGAATAACATGATTGGGCGGTCCTCCTACATAATTTTTTGTTGAGAGGGCTTAATACCTTTAGGACTTCGGCGACACTCGTTGTTCCCTGACTACATAGAGAGACCCGCCTCTACATAAAAGAACGATTGGGCGGTTCTCCGTAAGATTGAGAGCAACAACGCCTTCAGGATGTCGGTGACACTCACTGTTCCCTGACTATGTAGAGAGACCGTGTATAGATCCAGGCAGTTCTCCGTAATATTGAGAGCAATAATGCCTTCAGGATTTTGGAAACACTCGCAGTTTCCTGACTATGCACCTTTCAGAATGGGTATGACGCTTTAACTGGCTAATATCCCTTCTGTGATAGATTAAATCCACAGTGACATTCACCACTGAATTCCTAGAAGATAATCTATTTTATCTCATTACTCCGATTTCATGATCGAATCCACGACTGATCTTATGGAATGGTAATAGATAATCTCATTACTCTGATTTCATGATCGAATCCACGTCTGATCTCATGGGATGGTAATAACTACTTTAATTATTCCGATTCTATGGTCGAATCCACGATCCCATAGAATGGTAATACTCGTTTTATTATTCCGAATTCAAGGTCGAATCCACGGCTGATCCTATGGATTGATAATAAAAAACTACTCACTTTTATTACTCAGTTTGATGAATCATTCTCCACTGAATTTCATAAATTAGTAATAAATACTCAATAATCGGGCATCTGGACTATCACTGATTAAGCCCCATAAAATTGTGCAAGTGTACTCAACCATGATGCACGAACGAGCACCCAAATGCACTAACGAGCATTCAAAAATATGGACAAATGAGGAATCCTACACGGAATGGGAGAGAGAAAATATTATTAAAATAATAAAGTGGCGCCTGTGGGACCGGGCCCACTGGCCGTCCGATCATTTCGCCATGGCCGGTCCCCCACGCCCTTTTTCTTTTATTTTAATTATTCTATTATTTTCATGAACTCATGAAAACTCCTTTATTCTAGCAATTTTCCTTGTTTGAGCAAAACTCCTGGTTTTTCCATATTTTCACCGAATCATGAAAAATAATATAAAATTAAGAAAAGTGTCGCGGGACCGGGCTCTTAGCCGGCCGGCCATGCCTTGGCCGTGGCCGGTCCCACACTTTCCAAACCCTTATTTTATTATTATTATTTTCCTTATCTCATGGAAATTTCATGGTTTCAACAAAACTCCTTGGTTTCATGGAGTTTCCTCCGAATCATGAAAAATAATATAAAATTAGGGAAAGTGTCGCGGGACCGGGCTCCTAGCCGGCCGTCCATGGCTTGGTCGTGGCCGGTCCCACACTTTCCAAACCCTTATTTTATTATTATTATTTTCCTTATCTCATGGAAATTTCATGGTTTCAACAAAACTCCTTGGTTTCATGGAATTTCCTCTGAATCATGAAAAATAATATAAAATTAAGAAAAGTGTCACGGGACCGGGCTCCTAGCCGGCCGTCCATGCCTTGGCCGTGGCCGGTCCCACACTTTCCAAATCCTTATTTTATTATTATTATTTCCCTAATTTCATGAAACTCCTCTGTTTCAACAAAATCATGTTTTTTTCATATTTTCTCAAATATTGCTCAAACCATGAAAAGGCCAAAAAGTCAAAATGGTCACATGACCGACTAGGCTACTCACATCAAACAATAAAATATTATTATTTTAATATTTTCCAAATTTTGATCAAACGAGCAAAGTTCTACTCGCTCATTCGAGCAAAATCAAGAATTTCAGTCTCTTTTGAAAATTCAAAATATTGCTCAAGCGCACATCAGAAAATGTCGAAACTCTCAGCACTGAGACACGGACATTATGGTGACACGGGCATGCTTCCTTGACCGACCAAGTCCGGCCCTAAGGCTTGCAACAATCCGGTCCCACACGTATTCATAATTTTGACCTAATTTGTGCAATTGCTCATATTGGGCCCAAACTCTTTCTAACCAACTTGGAGTTTGTTCAAACAGTCATCAGCTAGTCCCACGACCACCAAGGGACGGTCTCATTCCCCCTTGGTCGGTCCCTCACTTTTCCATAATTAGGTTTATCACCTAATGCTCAATCGAGCACTATTTCAATAAATGATGAAACCGACATTTAATCATCATTATTTCACCAACTGGCCAACTAAGGACCCGGCGCACGCTCACTCGAGCACATGGGTGCCACATGGACTCCATCATCCCATGTGGTTGATCCCTCTCTTACTCATGACTTATTTTCAACAATTCATCAATTGGCGAACAATTGATCAAAAATTAGGGTTTTGAACAAACGCTCCACAAAATCATCATTCTGAGCAAGTTCAAGCACTAATAAATTTAAGTTGATCCATCAATCAACATCTGGATTAATTATATAATATTCGGGAGTCTACCAATATTTTAATTAATATTTATTGGGTCACGTCACCAATAAAAAATTTGTCGAATTGAGCAATACTTGCTCAGTTACTCGAATATTGATCCAACTATTAATATTCAATAATTTATCAGTAATTCGTCGAATTGAGCAATACTTGCTTAATTATTCGAATATTGATCCAACTATCAATATTCAGTAATTTATCAGTAATTCGTCGAATTGAGCAATACTTGCTCAGTTACTCGAATATTGATCCAACTATCAATATTCAGTAATTTATCAGTAATTCGTCGAATTTAGCAATACTTGCTCAATTACTCGAATATTGATCCAACTATCAATATTCAGTAATTTATCAATAATTCATCGAATCGAGCAATACTTGCTCAGTTGCTCGAATATTGATCCGACCATCAATAATTTATCAATAATTCGTTGAATCGAGAAATACTTGCTCAGTTGCTCGAATATTGATCCGACTATCAATATTCAGTAACTCACCGAATTAGTCAACTCGAATATTCACATATTGATCGTAGCTCAATATTCAACAACTATCGAATTTACAATATTTTGCTCACACGAGCAATATTAACATTCATGAATCGCTGAGCATTCGTCAATTATGCTCGATTCAAAACCAAGACTCTTCGTCTAATCAGTCAACAATTGACTAACTAAATACACGTCTGCCTTGCAGACTCCACGATTCGTGAGACATCAATCACGTCACATGGGGAGATATCAATTAGGGTTTTGGTCTGGCGGCCTATGGCACGTGGATTCATCCACGATGAAAAATGTGAGTAATTCGTGCAAACGGTTGAAGGAGTTAGCAAAGTAGTGGGTGAACGGTTAACCAAGTCTCCGCACGACCTGGAACTGGTTTCACCACGATTTCCCACTTCCCCACTCTTTCACTCAAGAAACCGTCACGCTTACAGGGATCAAGGTTTTACCATTCTGACAATATAAATAAGTATCAGAATCCATGATTTAGGACAACATTTGAACAACGAACATTCGTCTACACAGAATTTCTCGAGCAATTACTCTCAAGAATTCATCAATCTATTATTCGAACTCATCAGTTCATCATTATTGCAGAAACCTTCAACACATCCACAATCCTTGATCATCATTGATCCTACACAATTCTCAGCTTCCCTCCTAACAGATCAACCCATCTCCCTCTTTGCGACCGAATTGACTCTGGAACGACCATTGACTTGGTTTAGGCCGGAGTCCTACAGATTGATCTCTCGAATCTAAGCACTGCCTTTGCAGTGCATCTGTGTGAGGTTGAACAGTTTGCTCGGTTGAGGAGTCTCGACAACACGCTCGTCTCTTCAATTCCCTGAAAAACCAGCAAATCGTTTTTCCCCATCTACAAAAGGCTATCAACAAGTGGATTTCGCAGGATCCCATGGTTGAAGTACAAGAGTCGCACATACTCACCTTGAAAGATACACTTGTTATTCATAGAAAATTACAGGAATTCCTACTGGTTGATGGCTTGGAGTTGTTCAGGAGAACACAGAATTATGTATTTCCTTACAAAATAATTCAGGTTTTTGAGGTCACTAACCAAATCAATTATGAAGTGGGTTGGATTGGCAGAGATATGATGGTTACTGTTATTTTAGAAGTAAACCTTAATGATCTGATGCAATGCAATTCTACTGTAACTGAAGGGGTGCTGAAGTCTTCCGTTAATCAATTTACTTCTCATATTCTCCAGGGGTCATCTATGAAACTATGACATGGGGACATGGTATCTCCAATTCACTTCCAAAGGATCCATGTGATGATGTTGAATGTTTAGGCATCGACAATAAGAGAAGAAAATTAATTAGAAGGAAAGAGCCGGATGATAACAACTTGATTAGGAGGAAGAAGGCTAAGAAAGGGTTCCAAGTAGCAGATGATAACACCTTTACTGACCACGCCCCTCCGTCGAAGGATTTCGGTGTTCTGTAGGCGTATGGTTCTTCTCATACTACTGGGATGTTTTAACTGTCTACCTCAGTAAGGATTCAAAATTTGTGGGTTCCGTGAACAAGCTTATACAAGTAAAACCCCTCTCAGTTGGATACTTGCACTCGATTGCGGATTCAAATTCAGGTTCGCGTTTGAACTTTTTAAACTGGATGGTTAATTATAAACGTGAAGAAGCTTCTCCAAGTATGCATGGTGTTCCCAGCCAAAACTATGAGATTCCACGAAAGCCTCCTAGGTTTGCTCGTGTTGGCTTTCAGAAATCATATCAAGATTTTTCAAGGGTTCTAAGCCTTGTTGGTTTATCTATACCAGATCCAAGTGACATATTGGTATGTAACATCGTTAGTGCTCCGTCGTATTGTCTGCGAAGATTGGTTTATGCTTTGTGTATAACGAGAAGAAACCGAAGAGGAGATACTACTCAGTCTAATTTGTTCGTGGGTATACCAGTCCTGGAAAAATTCTTATCAAAGGAAAAAGATTTAAGGACGATGTTAGCGGCAAGTGGACATCTCGGAAATGTTAGTTTACAGATGGAAAAATCCGAGGGAGGATCTGATGGTATTTACTTTATAAATCTTGGAAAAACAATTGAGAAGTTTATGATGGCAGCTTGGATAATAGCTTCCGTTGGTAACCAACAAGACGTTGTTGTTCAGTTTGCTAGCGGACCATATGAGCAGGGGAATATTTTGAGATTTTCACATTATACTAGTGATCAACCCCTAGCAGGAAAACGCACCCAGGATACATTCACTAATCATATGCGAAAACCTTTCACTGAGTCGCGTCTTCTCATCTTTGCCAACTCAAGGATTGATTGCCATCCAGAATTTGCCTTTCGGAACCTTCTGATAGATGAGACAGTTCAGTTGCCTTGTAGTTTACCATTCTCAAGGTATTACTTGATTATATACCTCATACTCGTTGTTCTTCAGCAATCTTAAACTGTACATGCTCAGAATGCATCTGAAGTTGAAGTTATTATTGACAACGTTGTTATGGAGTTGCAGTCGATATTTAACTTAGTTGAATACTCTGCACTAGATCCGATTCTTGGGGTTCTTTGTGTCTTGTTTCTTCTGAATGCTGGTTTGAAAACTCAATATTTAGGTGCACGCGGTTTGTCCTTTGACCCAGGTGGAACAATTTTTGCAAGTTTGAAACGAGATGTTTTATTTTGCACCAGGGACTACTCTGGTATTTTAGCTCCAATGTTGACAGTATCTGAAAGAGCAAAGCATGGGACGGAAACAGATCGTAGCATGCTAAAAGTGAAGGCTAGGTTTCAGACATTACACTTCTGCATGTGCAAAAGGCTACCAACTACCGTCTGACGAGAGCGGTTGAGATTGTGAAGTATGTTGCTACACAGGATAAGAGAAAGCCTAAACCTACCAAGGAGCAAAATGCTACAGTCAACAAACAATCTTCTACAGTTTCTCAATATCTTCAATTAGTTCCTACTCTAAAAGACAAGCTCAAGAAATAACACTTGGAAACAAGTAGTAAAAATATAGACGGAATGCAAGGAGCTAGTATTATTGATGATGTACATATTTATGGTCATTGGTTCTGTCTTAGTCTTTGGTACAAAGATGATTCAAAATTGCAAGAGAAGTCTTTTTCTTTTTCTACTGGAATTGATAAGATTATGTTTCTCAACTTATGCATTTCTAATGCTAACTATTTGGAGTATGCTAGTGCCTGCCTATAAAAGATTCTACTAGCAGATGATGTGAAGAATCTAATAAATGATGGACTTCGTCATCGTTTCCTACCATATGATCCTGGAAAAGATGCTTGTGCTATTATGGCGAACTCAAGGTATCCGATTGATGACCAGAGTGTACAAGTGGACTTCATTCAGAGTTTGTTTAACCTATGGTCTGAATACAAGCATAAAGATCATCAAACTAGTAAGGGGAAAGGTTGTTTCAAATGTGGTACCCTTAATCACATTCCCAAAGATTGCACTGCGGACCTGATGTATAAAGCACATGGAAGTGAAGATTCGAAAAGTGATGAAAGTAGGCATGAAGATCTTCGTCATTGTTTTCAACCTTATGACCCTGGCGGGGACGGTGTTTATCTTGTTATACCGAACTCATGGTATTTGGTAGATGATGGTCTTTGTCGTCGTTTCCGACCATATGACCTTGGCAAGGACGTTTGTCTCTCTACAGTGAACTCATGGTCGAGTTCTTTTCAAGAAGGGGGACCTGATGTAGGACTTCCTACTTTATTTCCTATTATAGTTCTTCTTAGAACTTGCTATCATATTTCTTTATTTAGGATTTCCTTTCCTAGTTCTAGTGTGTTTCCTAGTTTGGTTTGATTTCCTTTTCTAGTAGTTATATTTAGAACCTTGAAGCCTATATAAGAAGGCCTATTATTGTAGAGAAGATACAATTCTACAAATAATATTATTATTTGATTAATATCAAACTTATCTTTTATTTTTATCTTTATTTTGTTATTACTTTTATGAATCTATTGATATCACACTAGTTTTTACGTTTATCGGATCTTTGATCCAAATCATACGCTTCCGCTACGTCAGAGAGTAACTTGTTCCGAGATGAAGAAGTATTTACGATAAATTAATCATTTTTCCCCAACTGGTGATGCTTCCTGGTGCGATGTTATTGTACCAGGTGTACGCTCGTCCGGTCAGAGATTTTGAAAATTCTTTCAGACGAACAACATTATTTTGTTCATGTTCACCCAATGATTCCAGGTCTCGAGAAACATGTTCCCGAGCATCCCCCGTTCCATCATAGAGTATGAAAATTGGAGAAGTGTAACCCTTCGGAAGAGGAATTCTCTGTATAGCAGCGGGGTATGGAGGTTGGTGATGGTGGACAAATGATGTCTTGCCTTTTCCTTGATCTTCCAAAAAGCGTTACAGGTCTTCAAAAGTGATGAAACTTGGCGGTTCCTTTGTCGGTGGGTTATCTGCAGACTTGCGGACTTCATCATCATCTACCACGTGAATTGGAGAGATTTCATGATCAGCAGCCGGGGTGTTGATTGAAGTTGAACATTCGTTAGTGGTATTGAATTGAACTGGGTTGAAGTAGTTCACTTCTTAGCTGCAGTTGTGAGGATTTGGAGGTGCAAGTGGACTTCAATAAGAAAAATGGTTAAGTGAATGCAACATGATGGCTGTTATGAGTTATTTGATAGTGGTTTAGTGAGTTACAAGATTTCTATAGATAGTAATGGAATTGAACAGGTGGTGTTATAGATTGAAGTTGATTTATGAAGGGGAAGTTATATTAATGAAAATGGAGTTGTAGATGGTGGTGATGCAGGTGGTGCTTGTTGATGGGGCAAAACAATTAGTTGGTTTTTTAGGAAAGTGAAGAGACGACCGTGTGGATGGGGACTCCTCGACCAAGCAAATTGCTTAACCTCAAACAGATGCACTGCATGGGAGTGCTTTGAGTTCGAGAGATCAATCTATAGGACTCCGGCCTAAACCAAGAAATGGTCGTTCCAGAGTCAATTCGGTCACAAAGAGGGAAGAGTGTCGATCTGTATGAGGGAATCTGAGAAGTATGTCAAATATTGTGAATGTGTTGTAGGTTTCTGCAAACGAACTGCTGGGTTCGAACAAGTTTGAATTCTGCTCGACTGAGAGTGATTGTTCAGATGAGAATCATTGCGATAATTCTCGTATATCTGTCTTGTCCTTAATCATGAATTCAGAGACTTATTTATATTGCCAAAATGTAGACATATTGATCTCCAGTAAGTGTGACAGTTGATCGAGTGAAAGAGTGGGAAAGTGGGAAATCGTGGTTAAACTAGTTTCAGTTCGTGCGGAGATTTGGTTGATTGTCCACCCACTACTTTGCTAACTTCCTCAACCGTTTGCACGACTTACTCACATTTCTCATCGTGGATGAACACACGTGTCGTCGGCCGCCAGAACAAAACCCTAATTAATATCCCCCCATGTGACGTGATTGATGTCTCATGATTGTGGAGTTTGCAAGGTAGACGTGTATTTAATTAGTCAGCTATTGACTTGACTAGACAATGAGTCTTAGCCTTGATGAGTCGAGCATAATGAACGAACGTGGTATTCTCTGAGACTCATGGATTGAAAGTAAGATGACTGCTGGGACAGTAATGATGTTCAGACGTTGAGCCTTGATATCAGTTTACCAGTCGAGATAATAATGATATTTTGATAATTTGGATCGATCTTCCGATGAAGTTACTCGATCAAGGACTTATTTTGATATGTCAAACGTTCTACAAGAAATCAAAGATATTGTTGAGTTATATAGAATGCGCTTATATATCATGGATGACCGAATGATAAAGTAGGAATCAGAAATATCGGATGGTCGTCCGTTCGAACCATGTTGCTCAGTCGATCAAAAATGTTGGTAGCAGGACCATGCATTAAATATAAATTAGAATATTGATTGCTGGATCAATATAATTCTCAAATGTTGAAAGTTGAATCCAAACATGGGGAATATTGCTCAGTTGAGCAATTGATAGTTGAATCAATGAGTTCTGAACCCAGTTGATCGTGTACTTTGCTAGTTTAATCAATTTAGTGTTGCTAGATGATCACAATAAACTGCTAGTTTAAGCGAATATTGATCGTGTGAGCAAATATTGCTCGTTTGAGCAATATTGCTCGATTCATGAATTATTAGTCACCGGACCAAATAAAATATTAATTTGAAATATTGGCAGCTGGACCGAATATTATATAATTAATCAAAATATTCATTGCTGGATCAACATAAAATTATTAGTGCTTGAACTTGCTCAGAATTATGATTTGTAGAGCCTTCAGTTCAAAACCTTATTTTTGATCTATTGTTGACCAATTGATGATTTACTGAAAATCAATCACTGAGTGAGAAAGGGACTAGCTACATGGGATGATGGCCAAACATGTAGCGCCCAGATGCTCTAATGAGCAAACACCAAAGTCCTTTGCAGACCAGTTGGTGAAAAGATGATTAAATGCTGGTTTAATCATTTATTCAAATTATGCTCGTCTGCGCATTAGGCAATAAAATATAATTATGGAGAGGTGAGGGACCGACCAAGGGGTATAAAACTGGCCCATGGTAGTTGTGGGACCAGTTGGTGGTCGATTGAACAAGTTCCATGTTGATTGGAAAGAGTTTGAACCTAATATGAATTGTAGAAGATTAGTTAGGTCAAAATTGTTAAAGTATGTGGGACCGGCTCCTTGCAAGCCTAAGGGCTTCCCTTGGTCAGTCAAGGTTACATGCCCGTGTCACCATATTGTGCGTGTTTCAATTCTGAGAATTTTGATATTTATGCTGACGCGCGTTCGAGAAATATTTTGGGTTTCCAGAAGAGTTTGATCTTGACTGAAACTCTCGATTTTGCTCGAATGAGCAAGTTGAACTTTGCTCGTGCAATCAATATTTTAGCGATATCAAAATAATAATATTTTAATATTTTCCGTGAGGATCCTAGTCGGTTGTGACCATTTGACTTTTTGTATTTTGACGGTTTGAGCAATATTTGAGAAAATATGGAAAAACTAGGGTTTTTGCTCAAACGAAGGAGTTCCATGAGATGACGGAAATAATAATAATAATAATAAAATAAGAGATTATAGGGTGTGGGACCAGCCACGGCTAGGGCATGCCTTGCCGGCTCCTAGGTTCAGTCCTGTGACATCTTTCCCTATTTTTTATTACTTTTTCATCGCGTGAAGGAAATATGGAGAAACTAAGAGTTTTGCTCGAACGAGGAAGTTTGCTCGAATGAAGGAGTTTTCATGAAATTAGGAAAAATAATAAAATAAATTAAAATAATGAGAAGAGGCGTGGGGTCGGCCACGACGGCATGCCGACCGGTCCCCTAGACGCCCTTTTTATTGTTTTACTAATATTATTTTTCTTCCTTATTTTGCATAGATTTACTCGTTTGTCCATATTTTTGAATGCTCGCTCGTGCATTCGGGTGCTCGTTCGTGCATTATTGCTAAGTACACTCACACCATTTTCTCGGGGCTTACTCGGTGGTGGCCTAGAAGCCCGATCAATGAATATTTATTACTAATTCATGAAATTCAGCTGAGAATCAGTCATGGAACGGAGTAATAAAATAAATTGAATATCTATTACTAATCCATGGAATCCAGCTGAGGATCAGCCATGGAACGAGGTAATGAGATAAGATGATTAATTATTACTAATCCATGGAATCCAGCTGAGGATCGGCCATGGAACGGAGTAATGAGATAAGATGATTATCTATTACTAATCCGTGGAATCCAGCTGAGGATCCGCCATGGAACGGAGTAATAAGATAAAATAGATTATTTTCTAGGAACTCAGTTGATGAATGCCACGCTAGAGTTAATCTATGAATTTCTCTATACTAGTATGTAATATGTCTAGGAGAGAGTTTATTCGAGAATTGAGATATGGGATGATGAAGCATCATACTCATTCTGAATATTGGTCGTGTATAGTCAAGGAAAAGTATGGCATCATGAAGACGTTAGCGCTCTATACTAGCATGCAATATGTCTAGGAGTCGTCCAATCATTAAGAGATTCTATACACATTCTCTCTACACAGTCAGGGAACAAACAGTGTGACGTCCTAAAGACGTTAACACTCTATACTAGCACGCAATATGTGTAGGAGTCGTCCAATCATTTCGATTCTACGTAGAGATGCTGATGAATTATGTGAAGTGTCGAAAAGCTCAACTAAGAGGGTTTACGAATAACATATTCATACATAGCTCTGAGAGGATGTTCGCTCAGTCAGAGATTGTGAAATGAGCTTTCACGAATCATAAAGTATGAGTTACACATACATTTCTGAAGCCGTGTCGGAAACATGCAGGATCATATATTACGATTTTAGCCTTTGTCGAAAATCCACTATCAACAGTGTTGCTTCATGGAAATAAGATGATGTTGATGTTTTTGTTGCAGGAAAGGTGCTAGAGGAGAACAAGGATGTTAGGAGCTTAGACTTGAGATGAGATTGATGATGAGTAAACTGGTGTAGGAAAAATGGGATAGTAAATATGTAGGTACTGGTAACTGTATGGTTGTAGTTGGCAGCTTTAGTAAAGGTTTACATCTGAAGTTTCAGGTAAGCTTAACCATTGTAATGAATTATGAAGTTTTTTTAGAATGAAAGAATGGGTTGATGTTGAAATATTAGTAAAGAAGATATCACTGTGTAAGAATGAAGTTGTAAGGAAATTAAATTAGGTGCAGGAGTGTGTCACCATTTTCGGTGAGCAATGCTCTGGATGAGCATGTTGTGATGCACCATTTTGATGCATTAGTTTATGGCATGAGCAAATGGCTCATGCCTTGTGTTTTTCAGTCTAGTTAGATGACTGACTAAGCTAACCTGCCTGAGGCAGTTTATCTGACCACGTTAACTCAGTTGACCTGACCTTAATTCATTTGACTTGGACTTGACCAGTTGGCCATTTGACCTAGACCGAACTTTGACTGTTGACTTGACCTTGACCTTTGACTGGACGTTAGCCATTACCTTTGACTGTCATCTTTAACCGTGACTGTTAGTTGACCTGTAGACTTTTCCACGACTTTCGCTGCCTTTTCGATGGTCGTTTTGGACATGGAACCATCAATGGGAACTTAATAAAGAAAGAGATAAGGGAGTTCTAAAACGAAGATAAAGATAGTGAAAAGACTATCGATTGAGATTCTAAAAGACCATTTCTGTATCACTGCCACGATGTTTCGGATGGTAATTACACTTTCAAGATGATGACGATGATGATGTTGACCAGAGATAAGAGATTGTATAATGGGAACCTGAGATTGGAGTGGTTTGTCTTCAAATCAGGTGGGATCTTTTGTAACTTTCTTGTAGTCATTAAGTTACTTGTATCTTTCTTGTAATTATGAAGTTTTCATTTAATTTTCGAGCATGATGAGTCTTTGATTCTTTTGAACATGTTTGTATGAAATTGAAATGAGTATGTTGCTTGATATGCGTTGTCTGGTCTCCTCGTGAGGAGTATCTGTGTTTCTCCACCGCTTCTCACTAAGTCAAGTTATTAGGCGTGGAATTGGCACTCAATACTATTTCTATTAGGGGTGGAAACGACTCTCAATATTATTTAAAGGTTCCATGGAAATAGGCATGACCTGCAATAAGATATTAGGGGTGGAATTGACTCCAAATATTATCAATTAGGTGTGGAATAGGCTATCAATATTATATATACATATTTTATCCGGGGAGACTAGTCGTATGCATATTATGCTTGATTGTTCAGTCTTAGTAGTTTGATTTGAGTACTACGATCTGAACCTACAGGTCGGATCATAGTAATCAAACCTTCTTCTATTTTTCTAGACTTTGATGGTGATACCTGAACCATGGGATGTACGCATTTCGTGTGGACGGTGTTATCATTTGAGACTGGGGTTATTCTAGCATTTTATTCTCCTTAGAGTGAGACAAGGTTAGAATAGCATATGTTTAGGTTTTTCGAAGCCATTTCTCGTAGATCCATCCGATGGTGGATATCTTTTATAGGTATTGTTTATGGACACAATATCTGGAGAGATCAGTTAGAGAAATCTTATACTTCGTGTTATGTGTAAAAAGATGTTTAATCATTCTCTCAAGTAGAACTGTGGAGCATGTTAGTAATTACCTGTACGTTGTATTTGTTTCCACTGAGCACCCCTTTTGGGATGATATTCTCACTCGTTTCCACTTCAGTGTTTCAGTTATCCGAAGAGATGGTGCACGTGAAGATATCCGTTTTCGTAGCTTAAAGCTTTATCGAATTTAAATATGTTGTATATATCTTTCATATATATATTTTTTTGTTAATCTGTAAAACAACACATTAATGTATTCATATCACTTGAGAGATTTTCATTTCCGTAATATCAGGGTGTATGGGTTAGTTTTTGGTTAAGTTATATAGTAGATTTCTAGATTGAAGGTTTAATTAAATGTTTTAGACCCTCGATGCCTCATTATGTATTTAATCTCTTGGTTTAGAAAGTAGCTTAATTTTGGGGAGCTACACCAAACAATAAGGATACTGAACTTAAAGATAAAAAAAAACTTACCCTAATGATATCAACCATTTATAAATAGAATAATCAAGAGGTAATCATCTTTGCACCGTATCCATACCCAAACAATCTCCATTAACTGCGAGCAAATGATTCATGCATCTGTTACAAAAAAATATTAATGTCAAAGGTGCATAAGGGTAATACAGTTCTATACCATTAATAATAAGCATATCAGCATTGGTAGAACTATGTATATCAATAGGTGTATAACTATGTGCACATTAATAATCAGTATGTGTACAACTGTGTGCACATTAATAATCAACATGTGTACACCTATATATGTGCACATTGACAATTAACATGTGTACAACTATGTACAACCAAAACATGATTCCAAAAATATTAAAAATAAAAAATAAATGTCATGTACCTGGAAGTACAATGACAAGATTTGGATAGTAACCACTTGATTCAGAGAACCAAGTTTCTCTGGTTTCGAAGAACACAGCCTAAATCGATAAATCGATATTTTTGATTAATAATTTTCATAATATTTTCATTACAGACTCTAGCCTTATAAATCTAGGTTTCCCAAACTAATCAAATGGCCATCATGCCCCCACACGGTTACATCTCAACCATCAATTATATCTCTAATTAACTACTAATTATAATTATAACTACCAACAAGGATATGATATGGAACACCCTCTTCTAACCACAACAGGTACATGACATTCCCCATTCCTTGGAAACATCCTTGTCCTCAAGGATGAGAGCTGAACTGCCAAGTCGTCTAACCACGGTAGGTACATCTTGGTAGCCAGATGTGGGTGCATCTTCAGGAGTCATAATGGAAGAAAATTATAGATCGTTGTAGTTTGAAAACTCTCGTCCATAATGGTGAAGGCATAGTAGTATAAGGTTCCTCCAGTTGGCATTAGACTCCTAGACGCAATCCCAATAAATACCCCTGTGAGGCTCTCTCCGCACTTCAACTACAAGCCCGACAATTCACTGTCTACGTAACTGGAATGTAAAATATCCACAGATCATAGTGGGTGCTCCTGCAATTTCAATCTTTGAACAGAACTTGCATGTGCTTATGTCCCAACAGTAAACAGGTTCATAATCTTCGCACTCTCTAGCTTGATGTGTACTCATACCAACAGTCCTTGAAACCTCAGTATTGGCTATGCATCTGTTGTATATAGGAAGAACTACAAAAATAGAGTCACGATGCCTTCCACACATCCATCCACTTTGTGCATCAAAATTATAGCAAGCCTCCTGTAGATTCACAGCAACTGTAACATTGATCCACATAGATATGCGCACATGTACAGAAGCAAGCTCGGTATCCCCATTTGCTGTTGAGTATCTCTTCCATAAGACCCATATCAATGACACCAGCACAGTAGGATCTTGAAACATCACGAGGCTGAACTGAGTGTTCATTAACCTTCCAGAAAACTCCAACTGGATATGCGTAACACAAAGAAAAAAACTAGTCATGATAGAATTTTCTTTTCGAAGTGTGCCTGAACTACCTCTCAACCATTCATAAGTCAGGGCTACAATAGTATTAGGGAAACTATGTGCACCAATATTATCCTCGCCACTTATCCACACAACTTCCCTGTAAACATGACCAACAGCAAGGCTCAAAACTGAGACAAAAATGTTACCAATCCAGCTAACAGTTCTCACACTTCACAATTCAGGTGGAACCAATTTGAATTTCCACCTCAAGTATCCCACCAACAAGTCCACTTTCCGAATAGGATACCCTGCCCAGGTATATTGATGTGTTGGACATGACCACCAAGTACACAGCTTCCTGAATTTAATTTCATCTACTCTAAAGACGGCGGAAATAAACAAACCTAGTACTTTTCCAGAGATGGTAGAGAATTTCATACCCGAAACTCCAGTTGGTATGTTAAAGGTACCACTCATTTGACATGCGATAATTGCATTTGAAACCATTCGGAATTTCCACCGTAAGTATCCCCACAATAGCTGCACCTGTAGGAATTTAATTACTCTGAGTATGAGCTAAGTTTACGTCATCCACATGAGAACTACAAAGTTTCAACTCGCACTTGTAGCACTCTCCAGACCTATTGGATAAAATATGTATTTCCATCTCAAGGAGTCCACTAATTTAGACACAATTAGAGCATGTGGAACAATGAGTACAAGGTGTATCATCGGCATCCTCCCATAGCCTTTCTTTGTTTGATACCGCATACGCATCTTAGACGACCATGGATGACAGCAAGAGGGTTTATGTTGAGTAAAATAACAGGAAAGAAGACCATTTGTGGTGTAATGGAGAGATTTATTTATTACTTCTTCCTGAATAGCTGTAGATGTAAGCCGTAAACTTGAGAGGGAGAATCCCATCCATTCAGTTGCTGGCTTAAAAATGTCTTGAAGAATTCGGAAAAAATCAACACCCCAAGACTCAAACTGACAAACCAAAAGCACCTGAGGCAACATATACTTCAGCTGGAAAAGAAAATTTTCCCCTTCCCACATTTCAAGCATTTAATGAAACAACTCGCTAACATTCTTAATCTCAAACATTAGCATATAAACTAATTTGTCATAGTAAGCATCCATAAATGTCAACCCATTAAGAGCAACCAAACAAGAATTAAGGTCGAATTTAGAAATATATCTACCAAAAGAATAACACATCTCAGCCGTGTCTAGGCCTGTCAATATTTGTCCGATATCCGGTATCCGTTTCCGAGTATTCGAGATCCTATAGGATTTTATCCGTTTTATCGGATATCGGATCGGATATTTCTTCCTTAACATATCGGAAACGGATTAGACCCCATCCGAAATGTTAATATCCGATATCCGACAGTATAAGAACTTATTTGTAATTTATCCTAATTTCGAGTCCATTATCGGATATTGTCGGATAAATATCCCATAAGTGTCAATTATGAAAATGTTTTACAAGGGTTTTTAAGCTTTTTTGTTATAACCAGATACTATCGGATATCCGACAGCTTAGCCTATCGGAATCGATATCTGATTTTGATATCCTATAGGATATTATCGGATATCGAATATCTGGTAGTGCTTAACATGTCGGATATCGGATTTCTAAATATCCGACGGATATTCTTCCATTGATAGGCCTAGCCGTGTCAATTGGTTTACCGCGATCAAATAGACTTCAAAAATAGTCAGAAGCAAGGGAAAAACATTTTGTACCAAGTAGGTTGTTGTGCATAATGAAGAAATAATCCTTCAAGCTTTGAAGTTCCGCACAACTAACCTCGTCAATGTGAATTTGACTTATCTTGACGAAAGCATAGGCAACGGTCTTTGTAGCTTCATCAACTTGAGAATTTATACTATCAATTGAACCATCCTTGACTAGCACAACCACACTTGAGCATATAAACTGAAATTCCAGCTGATACCCATGTTTATAAATAAATTCTTGAACAAGTCTCCTATAGTATCCATCCAACAGTTTCAACCCCACAGAAAATTGAGAATACCTTTGCAGAAGGTCAATTTCTTTCCCACGATCAAAAACTCTACTCATTTTGAGCTTCCAGAACAAATCAACTCCAGTATTACTCAAATTCACAACAGTACTCTCATACATTATATCAAACAACATATCAGCAGTACAATTAACACCCCCATTAGTTAGGCTACAAACAATTGAATCACCACACCATGAATCTGCCCAGTACCCATTCTTAAAGAGCAGCTTATACACAAAATTTCCATTGCATTCATCCATTAAAATTGAGCAAACATATAGTGCAAAAGAACATGAAGTAATTAAATCAAAACCAAATTCATAAACACCAGCCAAATAACAAAACCTCTTAATGAGTTTGAAATCCTTTCCGGGATCGAATATGTTG
Source organism: Papaver somniferum (assembly GCF_003573695.1). Lineage (NCBI taxonomy): Eukaryota > Viridiplantae > Streptophyta > Magnoliopsida > Ranunculales > Papaveraceae > Papaver > Papaver somniferum. The sequence continues at coordinate 1,869,796 of NW_020619270.1, read as the reverse complement.
CGAGAAGAACTGAGAATAATGGTAGAGTTCTTACCCAATCCGATCTGATTATTCCTGTCGAACTCATTCACGGCCTTGTTTGGGTACTCCTGCAATTTCCCGACTTGGAATTCACTTGACCTACTGACTGTAATAACATCAGTTTTGGCCACTATCTCATACAGAAGACTCCAATCAGCAGACAAATCATTCTTTGCATTAATGAAAATTGAAGGAATAAACCCTAAATTGAGAGAATCATCTTCTTCATCGACAGCAGAAGGAATTGAGTTATCCGCAGTGGAAACTTCTTCGTAGAAATAAGAAGGAATCAACTCCGATTCTGAAAATTCATCACTAACAACTTTCACTCTGCGGGGAGGTGGATGAGATAAAGCAGTATCCTTAAGAAACAGGATCTGATCCAATTTTTTCTCCGCCCTGTCTAAAGATTTGCCGTACCTCCGAAGGTCGTCTTCTCGATATAGACAGTTCTTGTCTATCAAATAAAACAGATACCACGAAACACAAGTGTCAAATTCATCACTTGCTAACCTTTCCAATTTCATTATTGGTACCAATTTTCCATTCATTTCTACCCATTTTTCATTTGATAAATTTGGAATTTCAGAGATCTGTTGAGGTAGAGTTTCATTGAACACCTCCATGGATCGAACGAATCTGATACCAATTGTCATGTACCTGGAAGTACAATGACAAGATTTGGATAGTAACCACTTGATTCAGAGAACCAAGTTTCTCTGGTTCCGAAGAACACAGCCTAAATCGATAAATCGATATTTTTGATTAATAATTTTCATAAGATTTTCATTACAGACTCTAGCCTTATAAAGCTAGGTTTCCCAAACTAATCAAACGGCCATCATGCCCCCACACGATTACATCTCAACCATCAATTATATCTCTAATTAATTACTAACTATAATTATAACTACCAACAAGGATATGATATGGAACACCCTCTTCTAACCACAACATGTACATGATAATAAACTTCAAAATAATTAATACAGAGCATACTAGTGTACACCTATGTACACCTCTATAAAACCCTAACAAATTCTAGCATTCGTACCCAGGAGACATGTCATCCATTCATCATAGAGCACACTGGTGTACAAACATGTAAACCTCTACAAAAATCTAACTAATCCAACATCTATACCCACAAAACAAACCATAAAATCATGAGAGTGCACAATGGTGTAAAACTATGTACACATCTACAAAATCCAACATCCATACCCATAAAACATACCATATATTATTGAGATAACACAATGACGTAGAACTATGTATACACCTATAAAAATCCAACTAATCTAACATCCATACCCACAAAACGAAACATAAAATCATGACAGAGAAAATGATAGAGTGTGCATACTATATAAACGTATCATTTCATCTCTCAATTAATCGCCATGAAAAAGAACAGTGTGTATAATAAAGTACACATACTATTATTGATGGTGGATTTTCATTTAAGGCTAAAATTGTAAAAGCCAAATTATGCCCTGACATCCTGAAAAAGATAAAGCCACTGATAAGTGATGAATACTTTTCCATTTTACTAATTCACCTAGAATGGAGCATATGGCAACAATCCCAGTATTCTGTGAATTTATAGCATTATCAATTAAAACATAACCAGCCTTGTATTTCCTGTGTTGTTCCTGCTGAACTCTCATTATTGGTGCGGCATGACGACTGACTGCTGCTCTCAGCAGAGTAACACGAAGCTCCAAGTGTCACTAATGAGGCATGCACGAAATACCCGTACAGGCTACAACTCTCGGTGTGTTATACTAGCCCGATTGAGCATACATCTCTCGGTGTGTTATACTAGCCCGATCGACCATCTAGACTGTCCATCTCAGTCTCAGAAATAATCACGACCACGCAAGTTGGCCACATGATTTAACCTGCCTAGACGATCCTCAGCAGGAGCAGGCTACCTTTAATGACCACCAGTGGGCCCGCTTATTCCCTGGTTGGTTGAATACCTACCATGCCTCCCAAACTACCACCGAACACCAGCCTGAAGTTGGATGTCCAGGCTGGTATGGAGCGGCTTGGATGAGTCGTACGAACAAAGGCCGCCTACGGAAGTCTCAAATTCATCACGTCCGTCCAACTTCATCTGCATAGTTGGACGGTGTAGATCGTCCCATGGACGGTTGGACAAGTGTTGTCCTGCACACCGGCGGGCCCCCTTCACGCCTGCATAATCGATCCTCCCATGACCTAGCCACATAATCACGTACAGTTTCCCGAAGTTCGGTCGGTGTGAGGTTCAAAGGGTCGCAGGAAATTCCACTAAAGGTCTTATATTGATCACGAACATCCAACTTCACCAGCATGATTGGATGGCTTAGATCAGACCTATAACTGCAAGACAGGTATTGACGTGTTCACCACTGGCCCAATGTGGGTCCCACACGATCGACCTTTCCAGATGAGGAGCGTAGGGTGCAATTTCGGTCGGCCAAACTAGCATGCACGCAACCGGACGGAAACCCTAATTAGGGTTTGCGACATGCATATGTCGCAAATTGATCGCGAGCGTCCGTTTTCGCCAGCTTGGATGAAGGGTCCAGGAATAGACTAAGCAGGTCCGGAGAGTATCAACATGATCAATGTGGACCCATCTATCTCCATGTCCTACCGACCAAGACAAACCATGGCTAGGTGTCTCGATTCGTACCCCCAAACTAGGCATGATCGCGCGGTTTTCTATTGCAAACTGATCTCGACCACTCAACTTTACCGGACAAATTGAGTGGCTTAGATCGCATATCCATGGGACAGCGAGGTACGGACGTGTACACCGGCATGCCGTCTACACGCATGACCAATCGGTCTTGCCAAAAACGCGTCCCATGCTTGGAATCGACTAAGCTAAAGGTTGGTGTTTGAGCACCTCCTAAACCCTAATCCAACGGTCGCAGATGTGGGTCGCAAGTCATCTCGTCCGTCCAACTTCTCCATCTTGGACGGACATCCTAAGACAGGAGTTAGGCGACCAGTGAGGCATCACCACGATCACCGTCCACCACTCTTCCACACAGAGTGATCGGCCAAGTCAGGGCTTACCTGTACAGCCTCCAAACGATCACTCGAAGATGGTCGGACGTGATGCTATTTTAAGACGCTTAATCGTGACTTACTCCGTTAAGCCTTAAGATAGCGATGCTTCATACGTGTTGAATATATTTGATGCATTACATGCAAAGAATACACACGATATTTCATAAATATCGACTTCCAAAATAACTTAGTTATTTAATCTAGCATCACATGCTACCTTTTGTGGGTCCCACGATCCACACACTCGAGACATTAATCATGTCACAAACTGGGGAATACTTACTGGGGTATTGGTCTGGCGGTTTACAGCGTGCAGCGCACAACGCGCCATCATAAGAACGTGTCAGGAAGTCATGGACGGTTAGTAATGATGGGAGAAGTGGGCTTTACCTGATCGTGTGACAATTACCACGACTCCACTACTCCATCACTCCACTTCCTCCACTTCCCATGAGAAACGTGGGTTAGGCTCAATGACTTGTATAAATAGGTTCTCCTCCCTATTTCCAAACAAGACAACAAGACAGAAACCAAGTTTTGATACAATCGTTTTCAAACACCAGAACTGATAAGCCAGTTCAGCTTTCTGATACAAGTCATAAAACAACCAACACCTTCACAATCTCAACACCTTATTCGCTCCCTCCCTGAGATCAACCCCATCTCCTTCACTTTGTGACCGAAGCAAGTCTGGGACGGCCATTTCTTGGTTTAGGCCATAATTGTATAGATTTATTTCTCGAATCACAAGCACTCCCGTGCAGTGCATTTGTTTAGGGTTTAGATTAATTTCTCATCCACACACCCCAAATTACCAAAACCGGCAGAAATAGTTTTCACCCATAAATAATTGGCGACCACAGCGGGAGGTTAATCTCTCGGTTGCAAAGTCGATTTCTTCAAAATCTGATTCAATTTTATCAATTTCGAAAGGGTAGATCTTAGGATCAATTCAATCATCAATCCATTTCAAGATGGTAGAACTTAGGTCTGGATCAGCAATCAATTCCGATGGAGTTAGTGTGGATAATACTCTCGGTGTTGATGTACCTGTCAGTGGAGCTACTGTGGCCAATACATCTCGTGGAGTCGTCTCTTCTACCACCAACGCCAGCGGAGCAGGAGATATTCCAGTAAGTGTAACGCCTCATATCACCAGAGCCAAAGCAGCCGCGAATACCGGCATCTCCTCAAGTGTAACACCTCTGGTGATCACCAGAGCAACAACTTCCACTCCTTCATTAGGACGAGGAGCCGGAGGGACAAGAGGAGGACCATCTCCCATTACCATTGCATACTTGATGGAGAGGCAGGAAGTTCTTGCTAAGACTCAAACGGATATGGCTGCAACTCAGAAATAGGTACTCACTTTCCTCAAAACTTTAACTGAACGATTTCCACAAGATTCACGGCAACCCCTGGAGCCAACAAGGAATGCCTTCAGTACTCCCGGAGCAGCCATTTCCACTCGGGCCCACATGAATGAAGAATCTCGTGTTGCTCCTGAACGTCCAAGGGAAATGTACCAATCATTCAACTCCATCACGCGTGAGGACCTGGAACGACTTCTCCAAAACCGAGGCAAAGGAAATTTAATGGATGCGCACCAGCATCAGCCGTCGTACCCTCAAGATGTGTAAAGAATTCCTCTTCCAAGAGGATACACCCCTCCTCAGTTCTCCCTCTATGATGGTACTGGTAACGCTCGTGAACACATCTCTTGATTTTTGGAGTCCTTAGGGGAGCATGAGTACAATTATGTTCTCCGCATGAAAGAGTTCTCGAAGTCAATTACGAAAAGGGAGTACACCTGGCACAACAACATCGCGCCTAACAGCATATCCAATTGGGGCGAGATGGTCAGTGCTTTCTACAGAAAGTATTTCTTCGTATCCGAGCAGATCACCTTTTCAGATCTAGGGAGAGTCTCTCAGCGGAACGACGAGCATCCGAACGACTTCGTTAAGAGGTTCAGAACTCAAGCACTAGATTGTCATGATCTGGACGTCACTGAACGTCAGCTGGTAGGGTTATGCATCAACGGGATGATGCCCATATACCGCGCTTTATTAGAAAATCTGGGCTTTCAGACGTTCTCCGAACTCCATGAAGCTGCTAAGCGTTCAGCAACAACTGCCCCAGCGTTGCTAGAGAGAACCAGGGTTGTTCGAAACGAAGATCCACGTGAAAGTCGAGGAAGCAGGCGTCTCACAAACAAGCAATACAACATTGGTCCTTCTGTAAGCATGGTGGGCGAAGGAGGAAAAAGGAAAGCTTCAGCAACGGAACAACAACCCAAGCGTGCGGCTCCGGCACACACGACTTCGTCTCAAAAGGGAGTAGGCAAGACTCCTGCACAAGACACCGAAGATGCAGGCTTCCCATTCCCCATGAGTGAAGTAATGGAACTCTTTGAAGCATGGATTCAAGACGATGCTATCAAGCTGCCTCCTATTAGACGCCCGCCAACTGAGAAAGACATGGCGGACCCCAAGTACTTCCGCTACCATAGGTTCGTCCATCATCCGGCCAAGGACTTCAACAGGCTGAAACAAATCTTCAGAGAAAAGTTAGAGGCAGGAGAACTCCAACTTGGAAACGAAGGTGTTCATAGAGATCCTCTTCCTATCAGGAACTGTATGATTTCCGGGTTTTCTATTCGCAAGACTGTACAATCTATGATGGAGCGTTTATGCGAAATCTTATAATTCTCCAAGGCCCAGCGTCAAGACATATTTTCATCCCTCAATTGCATTGTATCAGGCAGGCGTTTGTATCCAGAGAAGGAAGCAGTCTCGAAACCTCAGTCTTTCCTGGAAGATGCGAGCAAGGGAACTGGGGACTCTTAACCGTCACTCGTTTGAAGGATGTCGAGTTCGATAGCACATTGATTGATACAACCTCCGAATTCAACATCATCACTGTCAAGACCTTGAAGGCAGCAAAGATTTCGAAACAGGAAGCTACTAGCATCCCAACCGTGATTAAGAATCCAGAAGGAGAACTTGGAGATGCCTATGGATACATCGATCTTGAAGTTAAATTGGGTGATGCCTTGACGCAAGCAAAGTTTTACATAGTCAAAGAACATCCCAATTATGACATGGTCCTAGGACGCTCTTGGATACACGACAACAAGGCAACATTGGGAGTTTTTCCCCTACCGATTTCGATACCTGAAAGAATCTCCAACAAGCCGTCTGGACCTGAAGACTGTCTGCTGCCGTATCTGCAGCTTGCCAACGTGACACAAATTCCTGGAGAGAACCCATCAGCATATATTAAAAGGTTCCGATCTCAAGTAAGTCTCATCACGCAACCCTTTTTGCTACCAATCATTCCTCTTGATAAGCCCTGGGGACTCGCTCCAACTAACAACCCAACTCCCCCTAGGACATGTGAATGGGAGGTCGGTCCCTTGAAGCGTTTTATCATGAGATTAGAAGCTGTCTCGATCAAGGACGACAAGACCAAGGACCAGGTATCTGTACAACGCCCAAACCCATTTGGAATTGGAGATCTGGTGACGAAGATGACTGCATTCAAGGTTGGGAGCATGACATTGAAAATGACCACTCCACCTGCCGAAAGGGAGGATGAACTGTACCTGGTAGCAGATGTTATCCTAGGCGGCTACTGCAAGCTCATCAACGCTGAAAAAATGGAAGGCGTAACAATTCACTCACGATGGCTTAAACCCTACCGTACTTAAGACGTTGTGCTACCATTTTCCAGCGTCCTTCACACTTTAAAACGCTGTGCTATTTCCTCCAACGTGTTTCTTTTACAATTTCCTTTTCATGCCGCACTTGTAATTCCTCCAGAAAATGATTGCAATACTTGCATTCATAATTAGGGTTACAATTTTCAATTTTCAAATTAATCAAAATATTTTCCATCTAGGAATTTATTTATCCCTAAAGAAAGAAATAAAGTCCTGAGTCAGCCTAAATCATCATTACCCACTAGAGCAGGCCTGGAAGGAAACCCTAAACAAGCATCTTGTATTCCCTGGAAGATATTGGGAAAGAGAATGTGTGCGGAAGAAGGAAAATATTTCGGGCCATTTACCCCAGCAAGACCAGAGAGATCTCGCGTCAGGAGCATAGACAAGTCTGTGGTGTTTCATTATGGCATTCTCTTTTTCATTGCAAGAACAACATATTATGATCGCATCCGATATATGAAAGATTTACATCAAAAAGCAGTGTGAAACCCTTATTCAATCAAGCAAGTAAAAAAGGACCTTAAACTCATCCTCCACTGAGTGCAAGGAAAATGTTCACAAATTACGAGAAGAAAATCCAAGAAAAGAAGAAAAGATAAAGAACAGGAAAATTTAGTCGTTAAGAAGATTGGTTGCGTCTCTACCACCACTGGATCCTGGTTCAACACCGTCGCCATCGTTGACCACTACTGCTTATTCCTCTGGATCTACCTCAGCTTCCACTTCGGATATTTCTGCAGCAACGCTATCCGCGTCAACAGCATCAACAGAGACCGCTTCCACATCTTCCCCAAGAGCCACGGCAGCGTTGGCAATTGTGTTGATCACTTTCAGACGCCCAGGTTCGTCTGTGTCAGAATCGAGGATTATCACGCCATCGTGGATTGGATAATCACACTTGTCTACACCAAGAGGTCGTTTGTGTTCAACCCTCCGCCTCTTTAACCGTGTTGCAAACCTCTCAGATCTTGCGTTTGTTGGTACTCGCAATGCTTCATCGCGCCTCCATTGCTCCTCCATGTCGATCGCAGCTGAAAGGGCACAGATACGTCCCCTGGAAATACGCAGGTGCAGAATGGACATCCCCTGTATAGCACGACCGACTTCACGGAGTGGGAGATCGATCTTAGCCATTACCTCCTCATGTGCACCAACATCCTCAAGCTTGTTGACTTCAAAACTTTTTTCTGGAGAAGTTACAGAGTGATCATAACCAACCGCTTCCATGATAAACTGCGAAGTAGAAGAAGTTATGGTTACAAAAAAATCATCATCAGTCAATCAGAAGATCGGATAAGCGCGGAGCAGTACCTGGAATATAGAAGAAAACGATTCTGCGATAGGAGACGTCCTTAGAATTTTCTTTATATTTCACGAGCTAACAGAATCCCAGGGAGAAAAGGAGTCTTCACTTGCCACCTATAAAGGCTGTTAATTCGGGATAGCAATCAACAATGTTTATCGGATATATTTGAGAGAATCCGCCGTATAATGGATGGGAGCGCATCCAGTCCAAGAAACGGTCGAAGCTCTGCCCAGACATATATGGGGGAAACCCAAGGGAACCAGAGCGGCTCGCCTGACCAAGTCCTGCTTCCTCCACGACCCTAATCAGGTTTGACCAGCTCCAGGACAACACCTGACGATATCTATTTATGCGGTAAATATGTGTTTACTTTAGCTTGGTCATTTCAATATACCAATTTGACACCATCTCATGCCTACCCCACAATAGTGTAACCATCATGTGCTAGGCAGGGGACTTAATGTTGATGGTGGATTTTCATTTAAGGCTAAAATTGTAAAAGCCAAAATTATGCGCTGACATCCTGCAAAGGATAAAGCCACTGATAAGTGATGAATACTTCTCCACTTTACTAATTCACCTAGAATGGAGCATATGGCAACAATCCCAGTATTCTGTGAATTTATAGCATTATCAATTAAAGCATGACCAGCCTTGTATTTCATGTGTTATTCCTGTTGAAATCTCATTATTGGTGCGGCATGACGACTGACTGCTGCTCTCAGCAGAGTAACACGAATATCCAAGTGTCACTAATGAGGCATGCACGAAATACTCATACAGGCTACAACTCTAGGTGTGTTATACTAGACCGATTGAGCATACATCTCTCGGTGTGTTATACTAGCCCGATCGAGCATCTGGACTGTCCATCTCAGTCTCAGAAATAATCACGACTACGCAAGTTGGCCGCATGATTTAACCTGCCTAGACGATCCTCAGCAGGAGCAGGCTACCACCTTAATGACCACCAGTGGGACCGCTTATGCCCTGGTTGGTTGAATACCTACCATGCCTACCAAACTACCACAGAACACCAGCCTGAAGTTGGATGTCCAGGCTGGTATGGAGCGGCTTAGAGGAGTTGTACGAACAAAGGCCGCCTACGGCAGTCTCAAATTCATCACGTTCGTCCAACTTCACCGGCATAGTTGGACGGCGTAGATCTTCCCATGGACGGTTGGACAAGCGTTTTCCTGCACACCGGCGGGCCCCCTTCACGCCTGCATAATCGATCCTCCCCTGACCTAGCCACATAATCACGTACAGTTGCCGGAAGTTCGGCCGGCGTGAGGTTCAAAGGGTCGCAGGAAATTCCACTAAAGGTCTTAAATTGATCATGACCATCCAACTTCACCAGCATGATTGGATGGCTTAGATCATACCTATAACCGCAAGACAGGTATTGACGTGTTCACCACTGGCCCAATGTGGGTCCCACACGATCGACCTTTCCAGATGAGGAGCGTAGGGTGCAATTTCGGTCGGCCAAACTAGCATGAACGCAACCGGCCGGAAACCCTAATTAGGGTTTGCGACATGCATATGTCACAAATTGATCGCGAGCGTCCGTTTTCGCCAGCTTGGATGAAGGGTCCATGAATAGACTAAGCAGGTCCGGAGAGTAAAAACATGATCAATGTGGACCCATTTATCTCCATGTCCTACCGACCAAGACAAACCATGGCTAGGTGTCTCGATTCGTGCACCCAAACTAGGCATGATCGCGCGGTTTTCTATTGCAAACTGATCTCGACCACTCAAATTTACCGGATAAATTGAATAGCTTAGATCGCATATCCATGGGACAGCGAGGTAGGGACGTGTACACCAGCATGCCGTCTACACGCATGACCAATCGGTCTTGCCAAAAACGCGTCCCATGCTCGGATTCGACCAAGCTAAAGGTTGGTGTTTGAGCACCTCCTAAACCCTAATCCAACGGTCGAAGATGTGGGTCGCAAGTCATCTCCTTCGTCCAACTTCGCCATCTTTGACGGACAGTCTAAGACAGGAGTTAGGAGACCAGTGAGGCATCACCACGATCACCTTCCACCACTCTTCCACACAGAGTGATCGGCCAAGTAAGGGCTTACATGTACAGCCTCCAAACGATCACTCGAAGATGGTCGGACGTGATGTTATTTTAAGACGCTTAATCGTGACTTACTCCGTTAAGCCTTAAGATAGCGATGCTTCATACGTGTTGAATATATTCGATGCATTACATGCATATAATACACACGATATTTCATAAATATCGACTTCCTAAATAACTTAGTTATTTAATCTAGCATCACATGCTACCTTTTGTGGGTCCCACGATCCACACACTCGAGACATTAATCATGTCACAAACTGGGGGATACTTACTGGGGTATTGGTATGGAGGTTTACAGCGTGCAACTCACAACGCGTCATCATAAGAACGTGTCAGGAAGTCATGGACGGTTAGTGATGATGGGAGAAGTGGGCTTTACCTGATCGTGTGACAATTACCATGACTCCATCACTCCACTTCCCCCACTTCCCATGAGAAACGTGGGTTAGGCGCAATGACTTGTATAAATAGGTTCTCCTCCCTATTTCCGAACAAGACAACAAGACAGAAACCAAGTGTTGATACAATCGTATTCAAACACCAGAACTGATAGCTTACATCATGTAAGCCAGTTCAGCTTTCTGATACAAGTCATAAAACAGCCAACACCTTCTTCGCTTCCCTCCCTAAGATCAACCCCATCTCCTTCACTTTGTGACCGAAGCAATTCTGGAACGGCCATTTCTTGGTTTAGGCCAGAATTGTACAAATTGATTTCTCGAATCACAAGCACTCCCGTGCAGTGCATTTGTTTAGGGTTTAGATTCATTTCTCATCCACACACCCCAAATTACCAAAACCGGCAAAAATAGTTTTCACCCATAAACAACTATATAAATGACATTATCGTTTCATATTTCAGTTAATCTCTCAATTTATCCATTCTATGTATACATAGTGTGTTATTAAAGGAAAACAAACCTAATTAGCAAAAATATAATGGCAACTGACGATACCACTTACAAATAAGGTAATCACCAAATACAAACAAAGTACAAAAGAATAAACAGCAACATCATATATACAAACATGAAAACAAGAATGAAATCATATGAAATCCATCACAAAACTGTTCTTTAAATTGAACCTGAAAAAAAAAATTAATCACAAAACAGACACAATTAGATATACCAAAATTATTTGGCTAATCTTCAAGCTAAACCTAAAATAAAAAATAAACAAAAACAAATCACAGATCTAAAATCTGGAAAAGAAATTAAATCCAAAAAAAAAAAAATCACAGATCTAAAACCTAAAATTATTTCGCTAATCTTTCAAGCATGCTCAAGATTACTTATTAGCAATACTATTAGTGGTCTTAATCAGTGCCTCGGTCCTAGACAGTTCTGTGTTGTGCTATGCTATAGACTTGGTATCCCTCTGTTTGCTGAGAATGGTTTATGCTCAAGTTGCAGCCGATCAATGGACATCTTCGGAGACCATGTGCGTCATTGCGCTAAGGATGTTGGGGGCAAGTTCCGACATGATCTTGTCCGGGATGTTGCTTTTGACATTTGCTACAAGGCTAATGTACCTGCGCGTAAGGAAGTATCCCTTGGTGTTCAGTCAGATGATGACATAGACTTGAGACCGGCTGATATCCTTGTTCTTAATTGGGAAAATGGTCGAGATGTTTGCATGGATGTACCGTTGTCTCGCCCTTCACTGGTGACGGTGTTCGCTCATTTGTCCCTGGAAAGGCAATTTCTAACGCAGTTTCTAGATAGCGTACTAAATATCTGGACAGATGCACCTCCTTGGGTTATGGTCTGGGTGTTTTAGCCTTCTCTACTCTAGGGGAGCTTGGTGATGATACTTTATGCTTTTTCAAGCGTCTGAAAAATTGTTTAGTTAGTAATGACGCTAGTAGTGGTTTTGGTAGTTTTATTTTTCATAGACTAGGCGTTGTTATTCAAAGAGGAGTTGGAGCCCAGCTTGTTGCTAGGCTACCAACCAAAAGTTGTGTTTGATTATAGTAATATTACAAATTGAGTAAATATAATTTATGCTAGTAATTAAAAAAAACCTAAAATTAGGAAGAAAAAAAACCGATAAAAGATCAGATTAAAAACAGTAACCAGAGATCAAAAGATCGAACAAAAAATCAAAAATCAAAAATCCTGATGCGATGAACAATCAATAAAAAACAAAATCAGAGAAGAAGAAAATAGAAAAATTAATGAAAGACATGGTAATCAAAGATAAACACTAACCTGGAAAAAAAAGAATCTCCGATGAAGTTTCAAAATACTAAAGACGAATTCTCCTCTTGATCTTCCTGTTAGGGCCGCTCATGGTCGGTTTCGGCTCGGTTTATAGAAAAACCAAAACCGAAACCACTACTCTCGGTTATTTTATTTTTTTACCAACACCGAGCCGTTAAGAATCAGTTCGGTTTTTAGCCGAACCGACTCAGATGGATCACCGATTACTTAGTTCTGAAATCTGTTCAGCAAAAAAAACATTCTAAAATCTGTAATATAAGAAGATAACAAAAAAATTATACAAAATTCATTATACACAGAATTAAAAAAATTATTATAACAACAATAATAACATTGAGAAATTAGACCAGAATTGCAAAACTTTCTAAAACCCTAACTTCATACATCTATTTCTTCTCAAATTCACTGCCCATCATGACGAATACTTTGAGCTCGAAATATGTTCTTTCAATCAGATGTCTGCAGTCTGCATCAAAATAGTACAACAGTCAGTTAACTCCATCGAATAGTTTGAAACTCATGAGAGCAGTTTTTATTAAGGCTTCAAATAAGATTGAACAATAAAAAAAAACATAAAACAAGTCAGAATCAAACTATATTGGATTACCATCCCAATTTTATCAATCATAAATAGAACAATAGAAGGTAAATTAGATTTAAGAAATCAGAATCTTCGACTCGTTCAATGATCATGATCATGATAGTAAAAACAATTAGATGATGCTGAAGAAGATCAAGATGAAGGTAGAATGGCTGATGAGAAACTTTGTAAGTTAAATTACATTGGTGAAACTCATGAATTGTTTTATGGTTTATGAAGAAAGAAGAAGGCAGAGGTGGTGGCATGGGTAGCAGTCGGAGAGACGAGAGAAAAGATAAGATCTAGAAAAGCGTAACAAGATAACTGATGGTATATTGGTTCGGCTTCTAGCTCTAACCAAAACTGAAACTATCAACCTCGATATTTCAATTTTTAAAACCAACCCAATGACAAATGGTTCAGTTCGGTTTCTCTTAATCGGTTTGGTTATGTTCGGTTTTATCGGTTTTCCATTACCATGTACAACCCAACTTCCTGTCCTAAAATTCTCAAATCTGAAATCAGAAATTTTCCAAAATAAAATTTTATATATGGAACGGCTTAAAAAGGCATTCAGAGTATTACAATAAAACTTATTTTTCTGAATCGGTAGAATTGGGACTAACCCGTCCAATTATTAGATCAAAAGGACAGAAAATATTTGGACTAACTAAAACTGGGATTTGGAAGGAAAGACTAGAGCATCCAAAGCCCAGAATGAATGAGATAGCGTTAGGAGTGAGAGTCAGGAATGAGACAGCATTGGGAGTTAATTGGGGTGAGGCAAGAATAACTCGGCTTAAAATTAAGTAGCTACTAGGTTAATTTTTATAAGTTAGAGTCGGGGTTAGTTAATTTCTGTAAGTTGATTCGGTTGAGGCAAGAATAAGCTTAGGGTTAGATAGAGTCAGGAATAAGACAGCGTTAGGAGTTAGCCCGAGCATGAATAGAGTAAAATTAAGTAGCTACTAGGTTAAGATTCACTTTGGTCGGGCCAAGGCATAATCAAAACTGTAGGAAGGTACCCGGATAATCTCATTCATCCATTGGCTTATCATAAGACTTCCGATCAATCTCGTCCATCCTTTGACCCAATCGGCCAATGTCATCTGTCCATTGACCTATCATAAGACAGACATCGTTTTTTTTATATTAGAGATACTATAGTTCTTCGGTCTGGGTTTTTTTTATATTAGAGATATTATAGTTCTTCGGTCTGGGTTGGTTCCACGAGTTAGAGATATCCGTGCTAATGCTTGCCCGAACTTTTTCGGGTTTATAAAATTTATGCCCAAGCTTGCTTGAAGTTTTGAAATACCATTCTCCTATAACATTTTTATCAACAAACAAAAGTTCAAGCTGAGTAGCAAAAGCATCATACATTAGGTTGTGCAACATTAATACATTACTAAATATAAGATCCAAAACTGCATACAAGATTGACAAGAACAACGATGAACTGTTAAAGATGAAAGGTTGCATTTTCAGTGAGCCGTTATTGTGAAACAGAGAATATTAAGTTCAGGCACATGTCCAAGTAAACACAGCTGCACCCTATTATTAAACTTATATAGTAGTTCAGTGATGAATGCTGTAAAGTTTCTGAAATTTAGAAAAATTAAGTGCCCACATCCAGTAAATATTCCATTTTGTCTGGTGTGCCTTGATGGTAGCGGTCTACTTCCCACGGTTTTAGCCCAGTAGGCCAGGCTGGCGTGCCTTGATGGTGTTGATCTGCTTTCCAGGGTTTAATCCCTTCGGGCAGGCACGAGCACAGTTCAATATTGTATGGCACCGGTATAGCTTGAACTCGTCGTTAATTGCAGCTAAACGCTCATCTGTGTACTCATCACGGCTATCACTTATCCACCTGACATCAACCAATTAACAAGAAAAACATCAGCTTCAACAATACACAACTCGATACAGTGCATTTGCAGAACACAAACTGAGTGGAGAAAGGACTCCTAATTAGTCTATTGCAATCAACAGATAAGCTTGTCAAAGACAGGAAAAACGTAGAGGCAATATCATGCCTAGACAAGCTAGATGCAGACACATTAAGGGCACGTCATCTCACTGAGATATGGGGTAAAAAAATGTTCTCCAGTGAGATCATTGAAAAGGGACAAGAGCAAAGCAGATGTACTTGAAAACAAAAACAAAATGGCAAGAACACAGAAACGGGAAACAAACAAGAAGAGTTGCTTAAAGTTGTGAACATTTAGGATCAATGGTCCTATCACAGTCCATCTGTCCAGGCAGATGGAATACATCGTAAGGGTTGTATAAATCCTCATTACAGAAGGTTGAATTCTCATTGTACATTCAATGGACCTCCTAGTAGATGGGAAAATTCCGCATCTCCAGATCTTCATGCTCAAGCATCGAATGCGTAATGGTGGTGATACAAGGATTCCAAAAGCTAAGTTCCACACATGCATACCTCTCTATCCTTTTGGTGCATAAAGCTAAGAATGTACCTAAACTTGGGCAAAGAACACCTAAGAATGTAGCAAAATATGGGCAAACAAAATTGTGAGACGAATACCGAAAAAGGATTCCAGGCAGGAGAATATATTTAACTTGCATCAAATTATGCCATGATTACATCAGTACATCTTACTAGAGAGAGAACTATACTGACATTAGCGCCTGACTACACCTACATCCTTAGCTTTCACTCATTGGTTAAACAAATTTATTCACTCGAATATATGCCGTAAAATCAACTTTGCATGTACGGTTGTACCAAGTACACAATTTCTTCATACTCACAGCAGAGGACATGCATCAAACTTTAACCTTGAGAACTACATAGTCCTAATATTTTATATAAAAGCACAGAAATTTGAAACGAAAAAATCTATACAGCTTCAATCCATAACTCAATGATGCATCTAAGAACAAAACCTTGGTCATATGTCAACACATATCCAGTTCTACTATGTCCACATCCACTAATGGTAACACTAAGACATCAGCATACTTATGCCGGTGGAAAGTCGGACAAAAGTCAAGCGCACTTCTATCTGAGAGAACCTCAGAAACTATGGAAATTATAGTCAGCAGATATCAATAATAGTCCAACACATCCAGTATCTTAATTTCATTTCTTCAACCAATATCTACCTACTTCAATGTAGATGACCCTTGTAGAATAATCACGCATTTAGTGCACTGAATGCCTTACTCACCATAGATGCCAGGCATCCAAGCCAATGAAAACTAGGGATCCGCATGGTACATACACATGCACCAGAGAAAGACTCTTACAAACCCTACAATCATGTTCTAGAGAAACTTCTAGTACCACCATATATACCTACTGTTTCAAGTTTCCCCTATTTTTCTGGTTAGTACTAAAGCTTAGATACGGACGCGATCAAGGGAAAACACCGAGGTTTCACTTCTTTTGAGATAACATCGTACTTAAAAAGATCGAAATTAAACCCTGAAGCATGTTAAGACCGAAAATCCCAAGAAACTAGTTGAACAGAATTATCCCAATACCATCAAAAACTTCGATAGAGGGACAAGCAGGTACAATATGACATCATGAACACCAAGCGCCACTCAAATTACTACATCACGAATAACATCACAAGGTATGAATCACATGAAAACCCTACATCTTGAAATTGAATAGTTCTGTCATCAATAAAACTAAACAAAGTTGATTTCAACCAATAATCATGATACTTTTTACCACAAAATGGCATCAAAATCCAAATTAAAACCCAGCAGGAAGTTGAGTCTATAAACTCCTAGAGACTAGTCTAACCACTAAAAACCACACAAACAGACAAAGAAAACAAAGTAGAACAAAATTATTCACATACCACATGAGAAAAAAAAAAGACTTAATCAACAATCCCTACAAGACAAACTAGCCATGTTCGATTCTCAGATCATCATATTCACAACATGATCAAAATTATACCCACAGGAAAAATCACTAAATTAAACAAAGCATGATCAAAATAAAAGAATCCAACAAATTTCAACAGCATTCACAGACAAGCTTACGGAATTCCCAAATTAAACCCTACTATACACAAAGTAAACTCAAAATTCCAAATTAGGGCAAAATCCATACCTGTTAGCATGAAGCAAAGCAGCAGGACCAAGATAAGATTCAGGATTCCACCAATAACTAGGACAAGAAGTACTACAACAAGCACATAGAATACATTCATACATCCCATCGAGTTTAGCCCTATCTTTCTTACTCTGATAAATCTCTTTCCCTTTCTCCTCAGCTGGATTCTTTCTTTTCAACCATGGTTCAATACTCTTATATTGATTATAGAAGTTAGTCATATCAACAACCAAATCCTTAATGACAAACATATGAGGCAACGGTGTAATCGTACTCTCTTTCTCCTTGGGTTCAATCTTTGTTAAACAAGCTAAACCATTACAACCATCAATATTCATAGCACAAGAACCACAAATACCTTCACGACACGATCGTCTAAAAGTCAAAGTTGGATCGATCTCGTTCTTGATTTTGATTAGTGCGTCTAACACCATTGGACCACAATCTTTTAAATCGATTGAGTAATTTTTTAGCTCTGGTTTTGTTGGATTGTCTGGATTCCATCTGTAGATTTGGAATGTTTTGTGGTTTGATTTGTCTGTTGCTTTTGGTTCGGTTTTTTGTTCTTGCGGTGGTGGTGGGGCGTTGTAAAGTCTTGTGAGGGTGAGTTTTGATGGGTTTGATGAAAAAGACAGTTTCTTAGAGACTGATCTGAGGACTAAGCCTGTAACCATGGTTGAAGATTCAATTCAGTACAGGAAGAATTTTTTTCAGAGAGAGCAATGAAGATTGGGGAAATGGGGTTTGGGAGAAAGGATGATGATGATATACAAAGAGAGTAAACTTGGTAGAGGTTAGATGCGATGATGTTGGGACTTGGGAGAGGAAAGGTGAGATGAAGATTGGGGAAATGGGGTTTGGGAGAAAGGATGATGATGATATACAAAGAGAGTAAACTTGGTAGAGGTTAGATGCGATGATGTTGGTTGGGACTTGGGAGAGGAAAGGTGAGATGATAGGCGGACTCTGATGACCGCCTGTTAGATTGGTCTTTATTGGCTAACTGTGCGTGTGGTTAGCATAAGCCCTTCGTTTAAGTGCCAAACGTGGTCAGATTCTACGACACTCGTTGGATTACTTGCACACCTTATTCTTCTCAGCAAGTAGGAATTAGTCCCACACTTGTTGGGCTTTACACAATCTAGTCCTTCCTCCTCAAGCCTATTACCACGGGAGACGAGTCGGTCCTTTTATGCACAACCTAAATTAAAAGTGTACTGGATTCCTATATGTATGGGAGAGGAAAGAGAGACCCTGCGAATCAGCGATAAAAACTGAGTTGACTCAATCACCAATTTTCGAATCTAATCTCAATCTTTTCCACCATCCCTGTTGTATCAATCTCTGTGTTTTCTTCTCTTCACTTCTAGTTTTATTCCTTTGTCATGTTTTAATTTTAGAATTAGTTTTAAGATACAATTCTGATTTCCCAATTTTTTCCCTATTTTAACCTAGTTTCGTTTCCTATCGATTAACTTTCAATTGTAACTTCTTATCTGTTTTTCGAGTTTTTAGTCGTGTTTCTAAATCAATCTTTCTGATTTTTCTTTTCAATTGTCTTTTTCCAATCCTTTTTTTTTACCTTCCTTTACAAAATCCATTATGAATAAGGTTATCATTATACTGGTTAACAGTTGTTTATTCGTTTCTCTGTTTTTCAGGGAAAGATTGGTAGGAGTTGATGCTCGGTTGAGGCGTTGTCAGGTAAGTATCTCATCTGTGAGAGAAGTGGAGAAGCTACAGTGTCATTGGTCAGTCTTTTCCAAAGGCGGTGGAATTTCCTCAAACACAAGGAAATAAATACTTTATTACAGCACAAACATTGGAAGATGAAAAACATAATCATTACAATGAACCCAGTTTTTCAAAAAAATATTGAGTATAGAAGCGTAGAATATTATGTCATGCATTGTTATCATGTCAATATTTTTTAACTTGCAACTTTGGAAACATCGTTCCTTTGCTACAAATAGCAACAAGTTTCAGAAGCACTACCTCACTATTCACATGCAACAATATTTCCTTTATAAACAAATTTGTGTCTAATTTCAGTCATAATATTTCCAAAGGAAAACACCACAAGTACGTTACCAAAAACTACTCCTCTGAAATCCAAAACAACTCTTATTACTGGTACTTTCAACACTTAAGAAATATGTTTGATGTTCTTACAGAAAACTATATAGCTCATCTCACAAGATTTATAGATGATCAAGATAACCCATTATCAGATTCTTTCAGATATTACCTGGAATTTCTTTGTTTTGCTACCATCCAGATTGAGCAAAGAAAGTTTCCAAGAGTAGTTGTCAAGCTGTTCAAGGAAATAAAGAAAAAGGATGACCCAAGAGGTTTGAGAGTTGGAGAAATGGCTTATGCACTGAACATGGATTGGTCACCAACTGGAAGAATCATTATTAAGAAGACTGCAGATCCTAGAGTATTTATAATACGTTTCTGAAATACTGGTGACTAAGCAGCTGCAATCTACTCAATTCCAAACAGAGTTCATGGGAAGTTACTTACCATCAGACATTGGAGTGGTGATAAAAAGATTGAAGATATTATTTTAATGCTCAAGACTACTGGATTAAATTTAATCTTAGAGGTGACCTTGTGGAAAAAGGCTTTGTGGCAGAATTCGTAGCTGAAAAAGTGGGGAGAGTTCTAAACCTCATGGGGTCTAATGAAGAAGGGGAATACAAAGCTCGTGTTCTGGTTGACATAACAAAAGTTCTAATTCACCAGATCAAGATAATCATCATAGAAGGAACTGACATAGAAACAATGAAAATGAAAATCTTCTTTATGAAGATACCTCATGGAACTTGTCGTAATTGCTGGCATGTTGATGCTGATCATTCAGAGGAGAAGTGTAGAGCCAGATAAAAATCTTCATCTATGAAGAAAGTGAGGATACTTCTGCCATCATGAGAAACAACTCACAAGAAAATGCTCAAGGTAATGAAAGAGTTAATCTTATTACTAATACTGCAGCAAGTTTAAAGATCTATGACAGTGAATTAGATAGAGTGGATTATCTAAATGGAGGAAGTAAAAGGAGAAGAATGGATATTGAGGAAATTACTGATGAAAGTAGTGAAGGCATAGAGAATATCTGCATGCAGGTATAAGAGAAGGCTAGTGCAGTTGGTATTATAGGAGACAGGAGTCAAACAATCACATCTAATGACTTGAAGACACAACATTAAAAGGGAAGGCAGTTATGGATTCAGAGAAAGTTAAAAAAGAGTCAAAAATCAATTTCAAAGAAGACAAGCAACAGAAAAAGCAATCTGACTGGTTCAGGTTATTAAGTCACTACTCAATCATGGGAAGGAGAAATAGTATTGTCATAAATGATGATGAAGACAATAACAAAGAAGAATCTATTAATGATATCTGGGTTGAAGTAGAAGAAGGAGTTAATAACACCCCAAAAGTAGTGGCAAAGGAGGTACTACAAGAAAAGCATGAGAGAATATTCCAAGTTTGGGTGAAGTCTTGGTCAGTATTTCTGAGGCTACTGAAATGAATGAAAAGGAAATCGATGCTTTCGCTTGTGCTGAAAAAGAACAAGAAATTAATTGGGCTATATTTCTCCCTGGGAGTAAAGGACAAGATTCTGACACTGACATGGCCAAAGCTGAGAACAGTTCTGAATCTCTTTCCCCAACTGAAACTACTGAGGTACCTTTTCAACATTTTTATTTTTATATACGCATCATCATTTATTACTTTTACATGATTAGTGATTTTTTATTTCTTAGTTATTTCCAATGGCACCTTTTAAAAATTGTTACATCCATAGGTCTTTACTTAAAAATAATAGTTTCTATCCTGGTATTCTCAGAGGTCATATTTATATATGTTTTCAATTCATTTCAACATTATAGCTTGCTTATGCAAAAGAATGTTGCACTTTGATCCATCTGATTGTTTGTATTGTGGTTATAGATATTTGGTCATATTTCTCTGCAGTTTATATATATCAATGTTTCAATTACAATATAATTTATTAGTTAAACTAGAAATAACCCGTGTCGTAACGGCACGGCATGAGACAAGATAATTTTTGGTTAGAAATATTTTAATAATTACCACACACTATGAGGCTTAATTCTACCCATGAGAACTTGTAAACATGAAATATTAATCCAAATAATTATAACTTTGCTTACAATTAAATAATAGTTTAATAATTCCTCACGATATTCTTTAGACTTCAAATAATAGTTTTTGATAAAAATTCTTCGTTGATCATTCTTTGAAGGACGAAATCTGGATTTCTACGTTGTGGTATTGAACTTAGAAAGTGAATAGAGTCCTCCCTGGTGGAGCAATGCTCCAAACTTCCAATATCAAATTCTTAGGGACGACGATGTGCATGGTATCTTCCCGTGTTGGACGTCAAGATTGATTAGATTGCATGAATAATATTTTTATTAAGAAAAAAAAGAACATTAGTTTGATTTGGACCGAAATAAAAATATACTCACGTTTTGATCGATCATTAGTAAATCCAAAGCGTTGACTTAGTTGGCCGCCATGAAATCGACATCTTCCCATTTTCTGTCAACACGTAACTTGAGTACTGCAGGTTTATTTTCATCGCAATTATGTAAAAAATGATTAGAAGGCGTCACTAATATTTTATCTGTAAAAAAAGTAGTTTAATTCGGATCGAAATAATAATATTCTCAAGTTTTCATCAATCATTAGTAAATCTAAAGTAGTGACTTCGTTGGTCGCCATGAAATCGATCTCTTCCAATTTTCCTGCAACACGAAACCTGAGTACTGCAAGTTTGTGTTAGAGCACTGCTCGGTTGAAATCACATGCGTTGCTAACTCAAGCATGTTTGTCAAGTTTAGTTGTCAAAACTATATGTCTTGATTTCTAGACTACTTATAGCTAAGTCTCGGTTTAGGACAGATTAATATAGTTGAGCTCCAGATTCCATGGCGATTATCTTACGAAGACGAAGAACTACTCGAGGAACCAGTGGAACTTCATCCGACTAAAATGTATGTGGAGACTTGAACTTATCTATCACTCAAAAGTCTATCTCTCTATCTCCTACTCTTGAGACAAAGTCGTATAAGTATGATAGTTTTCATACATACACATTTGTTATTTCGAGCCGAGTTTACTTGCCTATCTTTTTCTCGAAATACGTGTTGGTAAGCTTTCGCTTTAACCACTTTTCATCTTTATCCGTGATGAAAGTCATGATGATGTTTCAATCTTGAAAATAGTTTTGATGACGATAGTCGTGAATAACGATTGTTATAACATTATAGAAGAATGTTTCAGTGATTGAAATGTAGAGTTGAGATTATGTAACCAACTATGGATATAAGCATATATAGTGTGTTCACACATTAGTGTATAAATACATGTGCCGGAAACCAATGTGTGCACTTGTGCATGCGACATTGGTAAAGAAGACAGGTTGGGCACGCGTACCCGTACGCGTACTGGCGGAAGTTTTCTAACCGAAAACTTCTACTCGAGTTTGTAGTTTACAAACTGGAAAACCAGTCACCTTTAGGTACGCGTACTCACGGAAGTTTTCGAACCATGGCTATATTGTTCATGAATTGATTCATGTGAATCAAACCGATTTTGTTTCAATTGTGTCTATGAATAAAGACCTAAGCAATTGAACAACTCTTCAACTAGTTCTTATGAGTCATTTGAACTAGTTATGAGAAAGATGAATATGGTTGATATGAAAGTACTCATATGGCTAACTTCGGTTAACTATTTGTGAACCAACCCAGTGTACACGTTTAGGTACGGTTACTCAAACCTAAATGAAACACATTTCATTTGTGTATGACAAACTAAGTTTCGATCTAACGGTTGAAAGATATTATCTTGAAGAAATCAGGTTTTTCATATAACAGTGAATACTGAACGCTTTGTTACCAAGGTAACTTGGATTGCAAACCCTGATTTGAAAACTATATAAAGGAGGCATCTAGCAACTGGAAAAACTAATCCCCACACCTCTTGTGTGATACTAGTTAGTTTGCTAGATTCGATTCTCCTTTAACCTTAGGTTTCTTCCCGAGACCCTGTAGGTTAATGACTGAAAGACTTCATTAGGATTGTGAAGCCAGACGAAACTACTTCTCTTGTAGTTGAGCGATCTGATCTTGCCATTTTCTATCGTACGAGTTCAATTGAATAATTGACTTGAGATTATATCTCCGATAGGGAAAGATAAAAAGAAATCTCAAACATCTTCGTCTCATCGTTTGTGATTCCACAACATCTTGTTTCGCTACCATATGATTAAGATTGTTGTGGGGTGATTGATAATACTAGGTTGTTCCTCGGGAATATAAGTCCGGATTATCAATTACCTCATGTTCACCTTGATTTACCAAAAGACGGAACAAAAAATCTTAGGTCTATCTGTGGGAGACATATTTACCTATCATATACTTTTCTATGTGATACATATTTGTTTATTAAAGTCTTCGACTTTGGGTCGTAGCAACTCTTGGTTTCGGGTGAGATCAGCTAAGGGAATCAAGTGCGTAGTATCCTGTTGGGATCAGAGACGCAAGGAGCGCAACTGTACCTTGAATCAGTGTGAGATTGATTAGGGTTCAACTACAGTCCAGACCAAAGTTAGTATTGTAGTAGGCTAATGTCTGTAGCGGCTTAATACGTTTTGGTATTCAATCTTGTAGATGGGGAAAAAAGATTTGTTGGTTTCTAAGGAATTGAGGAGACGACCGTACGGAGGAGACTCCCCGAACCGAGTGAAATGTTAAACCTCACACAGATGCACCGCTGCAAAGGGGGTGTTTTAGATTCGAGAGATCAATCTGTAGTACTCCAGCCTAAATTAAGACAATGACCGTTCCAGAGTAAATTCGGTCACAAGAGAGGATGGGTTGATCTGTAAGAGGGAAGCTGAGAAATGTGTGGAATAAATGGTAATCAAAGATTGTGGGTGTGTGAATTCTGAATATGATAATCTCTGAGTGATTGAAATTGCTCAATTGATAGTATTTGATCAATTGATGAGTTCATGATCTCGTGTTATCAGTTTGACGTGAGATTGCTGATACTGATGATGTCGATTCAATCATGATTCAGAGACTTATTTATATTGCTGGAATTTTAGACATTGTGACCCCATGAAGTGTGACAGTTGCTGGAATCAAGGAGTGGGGAAGTGGAGACCGTGTTTGAAGCCAGTTGATCAACGTGTGGAGACTTGGTCGATTTTCCACCCACTACCTCGTGAATTCCTTCAACTGATTGCACGACTAGCTCACGTTCCATCGTGTGTTTGAATACACGTGTCATAGACCGCCAGACTAAACCCCTAAGTGATATCCCTCCAAAGTGACACGATTGACGTCTCGTGGTATGTTAGTCAATTGATGAAGTAGTAAATCGGTCGTTCGACGCCTTCGTCGTATTCCTGAGCGAGGAGTGCGCCGATGGAGACGTCACTGGAGGCTGTGTAAAGAATCAGAGGTCGTCCCTGTACTGGAGACCTCATGACGGCCGATGACAATAATATTTGTTGTATTTTATGGAAAGCTTCTTGTTGAACAGCTGTCCAGGTGAAGCTTGCTCCTTTTTTCAGCAGAGGTGTGAACGAAGCAATTAGTTGAGCTAATCCGGGAATGAAGCGTCGAATATAATTTACCTTTCCCATAAAGCACTGTAGTTCCTTCACGGTTCGTGGAGGAGGCATGGTGGTAATAGCTTTTGCCTTATCCGGGTCGACTTTGATCCCTTCAGCCGTGACCAGGAATCCTAAGAATTTTCCGGAAGAAACTCTGAATGCGCACTTTAAAGGATTCATTTTTAATTTGTATTCTCTTCATCTTTCAAACACCTGACTTAGAACTTCGAGATCAGATGCTTGAGTCTTCGATTTTACCACCACATCATCAACATAGTCTTCTGCTTGCTTGTGCATCATGTCGTGGAATATGGCAGTCATGGCTCGTTGATAGGTGGCACCAGCGTTCTTTAATCCAAAGGGCATCACAGTGTAGTGAAAATTCCCAATGGGAGTACGGAACGTAGTCTTGTTGGCGTCATGTTCATACACCTTGATCTGGTTGTACCCACTATAGCCATCCATGAATGAGAACAAATTGTGACCACTGGTTGCATCGACGAGCATGTCAATGTTGGGTAGAGGAAAATCATCCTTTGGACAACATTTATTCAAGTTCCTGAAGTCGACACAACATCTGATTTGACCATATTTCTTCTTAACAGGTACCACATTTTCTAGCCACGTTGGATGAAGAATAGGCTTGATGAACCCTGCTTCTAATAGTTTCTGGATTTCGACCTTGATTTGCTCCTCTACTTCGTGTCTAAATTGTCTGGGAAGTTGTTTGACAGCTTTGGAACCAGGGACGATGTGCAGGTGATGGGTGACGAGTTTGTCATCCAGACCCGACATTTCTTCGTACGTCCAGGCGAAGACATTTTGATATTCTTTCAACAATTTTATCAGCTCGGTCCGCTCCTCTGGTGATAGTGCTGAACTGATCAGGATTGGCCTTGGATCGTCTGCAGTCACAATGTTGATTGTTTCAAGATCGTCAGTGGTAGAGTCAGTGTCGTCCTGTAGTTGTCGTGGGGCATCCTGGACTTCTTCTTCAAGTGATATCTCACTCTGACATGATTCTTCATGGTGGGGAGACTTTTTATCGTTCTCCACGATTAATTGCTAATATTTCCGTCGGCGATAAATGACTCTCCCTTCTACATCTCGATCGGTGGTGAAGTTTGACCCTGGAGTTGAGACTTGACCATTATGGCGTTTAGTCGGTGTAGTAGGTGACTTGATCATTTTAGCAGCTGAGGATGACGGATCGTTATCAGCCTTTTCGATAGTCTTCCAGCTTGGAAGTGGAGTACTGCGAATCCTGCTTGGAGGTTCCGGGACGCCCTTTTGAGATTCAAGGAACTCAGTATCATAGACGGGAGCATAAGGAGATGATGAAGCAGGAATTCAAACGATCTTGTTGTCGAGCATGGCCTTCATGCATTGATGGTATGTTGAAGGAACCACCTTGTTATCATGGAGCCATGGGCGTCCCAGTATTATGTGGTAGTCAGGTTCTTGCTCGATCACATGAAACTTTGCTTTCGATCGAATCGGCCCCACCCTCAGATCTATGTATGCATATCCATATGTATGGCTTTGACTTCCTTCAAATCATGTCATTAGGATGGGATAGCAAACGATTTTACCTTGTGGGAATCTGGCCATCCTGAGAGTCTTCATAGTGACAATGTTGGTGGAAGCACCGGTGTCGACAAGAGCTCTTTTAAATTCGGTGCCTTTGATGAAACCAGTGACACACAATGCTCGGTTGTGTCCTTCATCCGTCATGCGATCTTCTTCTACAAAAGAGATGTTGTCGATCGAATTCCCAGGCACTAGGGAGACTTCTTCAACTGATGGTGTTGGTGGCGTTATTTGCACGCTGGATGATATCTGGTTGAGTGCTGAAAATATGTCTGTGCTCTGATCCCTGGAGAAGTGCAGGAGTTCACATACATTTTCAATCAAATGTGTGACCTCTTGTTCCACCGGCTTCTCGTATGTGGTGAAGCTGTTGATTTGAGGGTCAGATGACGCTTCAGTCCCCGGTGTTGAGGCTTCTGGAGCGGAGATACCGCCTAACTCGGATGTTTATCTGATGAGAAAGTCGAGGATGTGGTTTATCGTCTCCTTCATCAGGTCCATGTTCCTGGTATGGACCTCTAGGATTTGAGCCAACTCTGCCAAAGTCGGGATCCCTCTGCCTTCCATGTCGTCAGGTGTAACATGAGGAATGTTGACGTTTGAAATATTCTGATCTGAATTAGTTGAATTAGTTCTAAGACCAACCATCTTGTGAGATTGTTAGATTGCAACCGAGAGAATGATTGATGAGTGCCAAATATTGTATATATTTATCCCTTTTTGTTGGCATTTTAACTCATCTTTTATGCATTAATTCTACATTTTATCCCATATTCTGTATTTTCATTGTTTTCAAGAATAAATATTTTTATTAATTAATTTTGCATTTTTAGGTAATAAATAAAGTTCGGATGAGTCGCGGAGCGAAAAGAGCAGAAAAGTAGTGAAAAGCCGGGAGAATTTACGCAAGGAAGCCGCGAAGAATGGTGCGCACAACCTCATTTTCTACACACAAAAGCGCCTCCGTTCTCAGCCATCAGATCAGTTCTCAGAAACATCCGACGGTCGCTCCTTCATAGAGCATCAAAATCGGAAGTCTCTGCCAAGCACCACAGCGCTGAAATTCCAAGCCTTCAGATTAGATGGTAGTTGAATCCAGCGGTCACCTCATCACTGTGCATCAAATCCCGATGATTCCGCCCAACACTACAGCACCTAACCTAATCTAGCACCGTTGACTTCGTTGTGTTACACATCCAACGGTCGCTACAAACTGCTTCTCTCTTAGCCGTCCGATCTACCTACCATCTCCATATCCAGCAGCTCAGCTCGCCAAACATCGAACCAGATGCTCCCGCTTCACACCCTAGCACCAAACCCTATACTACCACCCAAACACTCCCTCCTTCCCAAAACATCGAACTCATCTTCTCCACCCGACCATTTCCAGAACCACCATCGCCTGCAACTCCACTGCCACCACCAGACCTCGAGCTCCACCACCACCACAACCAGCCGACCAAGAGACCTATCGAACCCCCTAGTCTATCTCTCTCCCTCGTAGCGTCTTCTCACATAGGTGCTAAGATTAAGAGAGGCAGGCTTAGGGTTTCGCTCCAAGATAGGGTTGCAGTGCAAAGAAGACGAAGAATAGGGGATTTCGAGCAGCGTAAAGCCAGTACAAAGCATGGGTTGGGTCGAAATTATCCAATTGGTATGTCAAATTTGATTTTCCCCAAAAATCAATTTAGGGTTATCAACATTAGGGTTTGTAGAAATTTTAGGGATTTGTAAAACTATAAAAGGGGATGTGTAGGAGATGTAAAAACTGTTCTTGGTTAGCCGAGATACCCCCTAATTGGGTTAATTCCAATGTCAATTTTACTGTTAATTTAGGGTTAATTTTTAATTTGCAATTTCAATTAATCTTTATGTGTATCATGTCATCCATTAATGTCTAACATGTTCTAGCTTTACTTGCTAGGGAATGGATGAATCTTTAATCTCTGCTGTGTAGTACATTGTCATATTGCTCTTGAATGTTAAACCAGTTTAGGAATCACTTGAACTAGGTTCGTCATCACCTTACTTTCACATTGCATGCCATGTATGCATTGTAGTTAGATGCATAAGCTGTTGATAAATTGCAACTCATGCTAGATAGATAAGCTTTTGACTAGTTGTGCCTTAATCAGACAATTAGTGCTTTGGAATCATATCATAGTTGAGTTGGGTTTAACTTTCTATAGGAGAATACATTGTAGAAGTTAAGGTGGATTCAAACCCCTAGTTCTCACCTATTCCATCCATAACATCTTCATTCATCCACCTTCACTGTCCACTTTTGTTTTTCTGTTTTCCTTAATTTCTTTTTCTCTTGTTCCATTGCTGTCTTTACAGCCCATCAATTGTCCACTGTGGTGTTAATAACACCACACAACCTCATTGTTCACTGCCCCTAAGAACAAGTTAGCAAAAGAAGCAAGAAACTAAAAATAGCAAATATTTGCCCACCTTGTCCCTGTGGACAAACCCTGCTTGCCCTGTTCTATACACTAGACCCTGTGCACTTGCAGGAATCATTTCTGTGACTCTTTTAGAGAGCCACCAAGTTTTTGGCGCCGCTGCCGGGGACTCGGTAGCGGCGAAATTGCTTTTTCTTTCTTTGCTCTTGCTCTTGCTTGCTGATTCTTCTCTTCTGAAACCAACAGGTGCATTGCCTTGCTGCTTGCTGAAACTCCTGTTGGGCTGTTACTGTTAGGCATTGTTGCTGCACTGAACTGGTGTTGTTTCTCTTGCTTGCAGCTGCCCTTGCTGGAGCTGCTGAGCTGCTGTTGCTGCTGTGCTGCTGCAAGTGTTGCTGAAGCTGCTGTGAAGCTGCTGCTGTGAAGCTGCAGTTTCTGCTGGAGCTGTAACTGTTGTACTGCTGCCTGCTAGGCTGCCCTGGTGCAGTTGGAGTGAACCTGGTGCAGCTAGCCATTCTTGCTGGTGCTGCCTTCTCCAAGCTGCCTGTTGCTGTTGGGTTGACCCAACTGGGCTGTAAGCTGCAGAAGCTGCAGAAACTGAACCAAAGCCCAACTGGGCTGTAAGCTGCACAAGTTGACCAAAGCCCAACTAGGCCTCAGAAAAGCCAAAGCTGTGTAGGACGATCCAAAGCCCAACTGGGCTTTTGCAACCAAACTGAGCAGCTGGGCTGTGCTTAAGCAAGTAAGCCTAAACCCATTAAGAGAACCCAACCTGTGGGCTTCCATTTTTAATTTGTGGGCTTGTAATAATTTTTTCCATTTTTCTGTTGGGCCTGTAATCTTAATTACTTGTGGGCTTGTTTGTTTAATTGCTTGTGGGCTTGTGATGTTAGACTGATTTGGGCCTGTAGTTTTAAATTAGAAAAACTGAACTTTTGAAAGCCCAACTGGGCCTCCGACCAAACAAGCAACAGTTAGGCTATTTCAAAAGCTACATTGGGCTTCAGTTTGCATACACATTGTGGGCTTAGTTCACCTTCCCTTGGCAACACAATTTCTCCCACCAATGTGGGCTTGCTCCCAACATTAAAAACCAAATTCTTCCCAAAAATCCAAACCCATTAAAAACCAAATTCTGAGCTTTGTACATTCTTTACTTAGCTTTTGAGCCAATCATGTATAGATCTTTTTCTACAGTTGGGGAATACAACAAATCCCTTAGAGAACTTGCGTGTGGACAAACTTCACGTTATGCACCTCCCATAGACCATGATGTCAATAGTCATAGGAATTATTATGGACATTTTCAAAGTCCCGAGCCTCAATACATGAACCCTACTGACTATTCGCACATGCATCGTTTGCCACAACGTGAAAATGAACATTTTGCTAGTGCCTCACTCACACAATGTGAATTGTGCTTTCGCCGGAATCGGGTATTCTCTCTCCTTTTACTCTACTCAGCATGTCCCTTTCCATATGTTGCATTTTAATTCTTTCCATATTTTGAAACATTGAGGACAATGTTTAGTTTAGGTTTGGGGGTATAGAGTAGATACCACGATAATATGCTATAATTGAAAACAAAACTCCTTCTTCTTTTTGAAAAAATTGAAAAATTTCAAAAAAAATTAAAAAATCAAAATTCATAAAAAAATTAAAAAAATGAAAAATCATAAAAATGGAGCTCATTTACCTTGAAATGTTGACTCTTGTGCAAATATGTATTTTTATTAGGAGTCTTAGTCTAGATATTTAGGCACCCTGATTCTAGCACAATTCACATAGTGATAAGAAATTTGCACGCGCACGTTCTACCAATACATGTATGGCCTCGATCTTCAAGGTGTTGGATAGGAAGTTACGATTGCCAATCACTTTAGAATACTGAACGAAACTTGACTAGCTTGTTCTTTGGTTGGTTGGGATAGAAGGTGGAGGTTACATTAAGAAAGACAACCATCGAATTTAACTGGGTGCATCAAAAAGGGCTACCTCTTGCAAAGTGTCATGTAATTTTTTGTTTCTTCTTGTTATGTATCAAAAGTGTTTCCTTGTTCAAAAAAAAAAAAAAAAAATCAGAAAAATACCAAAAAATTCAAGTATTTATCAATTCCATCATCTCTTGTTCCAAAAATAAAAGAGATTTGTCAATGTAAATAAGAGTCATGTAAATAGTCATCTTTTGTTGTTTCTTTTGTAACAAGCAAGGAGGGTGTATGCCATTGATGTACAACGCGAGAAATTGTGAAATACCTCCAACTCATTCACAATTCTCGTAAAGTCCGGACAGCTAGCTAGATTTCGACCTCAGTTCTTAGCCTGAGAAACTATCTCTTGGTGATTAGTAGTCATAACTTCAGATCTTTCTTTACACATGTGTAGATACACTTTACACTCTTATCACATGTCCTTATTTGTTATCAGTGCTAGGATTGTGCCTTCGATAGCTAGATTGACATCTCCATTTTGCTGTGAGCTTAACTGTTTTGCACATGTCACGTTTGATGGAATATGAGCTTATATTTTGTCCTTAGGTTTTGTAGGCACACCTCTGGTAAACCTTCACGAGACTTCAACTCGTCCACTAGGGACACTTAGTGGTTTAAAAGGCTTAGTGCATACGCTAAATGCATTCGAGAGACCAGCGACAGTGGTATAGTTAGGATTTCCTTAGTTTTGTTTTACTTGAGGACAAGTAAAATTCAGGTTTGGGTGTATTTGATGAGTGCCAAATATTGTATATATTTATCCCTTTTTGTTGGCATTTTAACTCATCTTTTATGCATTAATTCTACATTTTATCCCATATTCTGTATTTTCATTGTTTTCAAGAATAAATATTTTTATTAATTAATTTTGCATTTTTAGGTAATAAATAAAGTTCGGATGAGTCGCGGAGCGAAAAGAGCAGAAAAGTAGTGAAAAGCCGGGAGAAATTATGCAAGGAAACCGCGAAGAATGGTGCGCACAACCTCATTTTCTACACACAAATGCGCCTCCGTTCTCAGCCATCAGATCAGTTCTCAGAAGCATCCGACGGTCGCTCCTTCATAGAGCATCAAAATCTGAAGTCTCTGCCAAGCACCACAGCGCTGAAATTCCAAGCCTTCAGATTAGATGGTAGTTGAATCCAACGGTTGCTCCCTTGCTGTTCATCAAAGTTTGATATCTCCGCCTTACACTACAACACCTAACCTAATCTCGCACCGTAGACTTCGTTGTATTTTACATCCTACGGTCGATACAAGCTGCTTCTTTCTTAGCCGTCCGATCCACCTACCATCTCCATATCCAGCGGCTTCAGATCGCGGTTCACCCATCTTGATACACCCGCTCAACACCTTAGCCATCGAACCCTATACCCATCGCCAAACATCCCCTTCCCCTTCTTCCATCGACCTCTCCTCCTCCATACCCTCTGCAGAAACACCCATACCGCCACCATCACCTCCACTGCCACCACCATACCTCGAGCTTCCTTCACCACCACCAGTTCCATCACTGCCACTACCATCTCCAACACCCGACAACACCCTATCCTAGTTATTTTCTTCATCTCACAACCTCTGAAACCCTAGGTTTTGGGGTGAGTAAAATAACTAGAAATTAGGGGACAATAGGAGCAGGAAGAGCATCAGAGGGACATCAAGAAGCATGGGTCGAGCAAATTTTGGGAGTTTGTAAGTAAATTTTGTGTAATTTAAAAAAGCCCTAATTTTCTGATTTGGGGAGAATGGGTGTAAACCCTAATTTGATTATTTGGGTATAAAAGGGAAGTGATGTGAGATGTAAAAACTGTTCTTGGTTAGCCGAGATACCCCCTAATTGGGTTAATTCCAATGTCAATTTTACTGTTAATTTAGGGTTAATTTTTAATTTGCAATTTCAATTAATCTTTATGTGTATCATGTCATCCATTAATGTCTAACATGTTCTAGCTTTACTTGCTAGGGAATGGATGAATCTTTAATCTCTGCTGTGTAGTACATTGTCATATTGCTCTTGAATGTTAAACCAGTTTAGGAATCACTTGAACTAGGTTCGTCATCACCTTACTTTCACATTGCATGCCATGTATGCATTGTAGTTAGATGCATAAGCTGTTGATAAATTGCAACTCATGCTAGATAGATAAGCTTTTGACTAGTTGTGCCTTAATCAGACAATTAGTGCTTTGGAATCATATCATAGTTGAGTTGGGTTTAACTTTCTATAGGAGAATACATTGTAGAAGTTAAGGTGGATTCAAACCCCTAGTTCTCACCTATTCCATCCATAACATCTTCATTCATCCACCTTCACTGTCCACTTTTGTTTTTCTGTTTTCCTTAATTTCTTTTTCTCTTGTTCCATTGCTGTCTTTACAGCCCATCAATTGTCCACTGTGGTGTTAATAACACCACACAACCTCATTGTTCACTGCCCCTAAGAACAAGTTAGCAAAAGAAGCAAGAAACTAAAAATAGCAAATATTTGCCCACCTTGTCCCTGTGGACAAACCCTGCTTGCCCTGTTCTATACACTAGACCCTGTGCACTTGCAGGAATCATTTCTGTGACTCTTTTAGAGAGCCACCAAGTTTTTGGCGCCGCTGCCGGGGATTGGTGCTGTGTTTTTTCGTGTGTTTTATTAGCTATTTTTGCATTTCACTGCATAGCATTTGCATCTGCATCTGCTTCATTTCATTTGCTGTTGGACCTGCTGTTCTGAACCTGTTTTTCCTCTGCTGGGATGCCACCAAGGAAAAGAACCAAAACCCAACTGGGTTTTTGCAACAATATCAGAGCAGCTGGGCTGTGCTAAAAAGGTAAGCCTAAACCCATTCAATTGAGAGAACCCAACCTGTGGGCTTCCAAATTTATTTAATTGTGGGCTTGTAATAATTAACCCAATTTTTTGGGCTTTTTATTTTTCTATTTTGGGTTTGTAATAATTTATGTGTGGGCTTGTTGTTTAATTTGTGGGCTTGTATTTATTTTGTGTGGGCTTGTTTAAATTTTTCCATTGGACTTGTATTTTGGACTCTTGGGTTTAAACCCAGCTGATAACCGATTGTGGGCCGCAGCCTTCCTTCCATTTCATTAGAGGCTTGCACAGTGGGCTTGCTCCCATTCAAAAACCAAATTTTATTTTTTTTAATTTTATTTTTCTTTAAAAAAAAAAAAAAAAAAATATTTCTACTTTGCTCCCAATTTTAAAACCAAATTTTTACTTGCTCCCATCTTAAACCAAATTTTTATTTTTACTCCCATTTTAAACCAAATTTTCAAATGTCTCCCACCAAAACCAAATTTTTCCCAAAAATCCAAACCCTTTAAAAACCAAATTCTGAGCTTTGTAACATAGTTACTTAGCTTTTGAGCCAATCATGTCTGGATATTGGTCTGCTCCTGGGGATGGAAATAAAACTCTTAGAGAACTTGCTTATGGGCATATGCCACGTTATGAACCTTCCACGGACCATGATGTCAATAGTCATAGGAATTATTATGGACATTTTCAAAGTCCCGAGCCGCAATACATGAACCCTAATGACTATTCATACATGCATCATTTATCGCAACGTGAAAATGAACATTTTGCTAGTGCCTCACTCACACAATCATCTCTGATGGATCAATTAGAAGCTCGAATCGCAGCTTTAGAAATGCAATCACATGAGGAATCTGTCACATCTAATTTTCTTAGGCAACCTGAAATCTATGCATGTCCCACATGTGGTAGTTTAGACCACCCTGTTGAGCATTGTCATATTTTGCATAATTTTAGGCAATCTAGAGAAAATCCAAGGTATGAAATGCCCATAAATTGTGAGAATGGTAGTCATTGGGACCATAATCAATCCTTTGAGGGTTGCGATCAATCTTTTATAAACCCTAATGACCATGCACACATGTACCAATCACCACAATTTGAACATGAAGAATTTTGTACTCCCATGAATTTAGACTCCACCACAGAAGCTTTCAGACTTAGTGAGCAAAACTTCGATAGATCTACATCACGAATTCAGGCATATTTAGATCAGATTTTGCTTCACCTACAAAAGGAGGAAATTCATGAGGAAATGTATGTTGTCCCTAATGAAGTGTCTAGTCCCATTCATGTGAATGATGTTGAATATGAACCTAATTTAGAGGAACATGAATCGACTAACGACACCACCACTTTTAATGAGGACCAATATGCATGCTACCATGATGATGATTATGATGATTATGATGATGTGTTAGAAGAACATGAAAATATTGTGGAACCTGTTGGTTCAATAACATATGGCTTCTCGCCCTCGACCTTCATGAATGTTGTTTTTTCTAATACTCATTGTAATTCATATGATTTTGATATTGACATGGGATTCGTACAATTATTCTGTGAAGATGAGCATGACATAGGAATAGTTGAATCTTCTGGAGACACTAATATGCATGAAAATATATTTGATGTGTCTGATTCTCTACCTAGGTCACATTGTGATATTTCTCCTGATTTGCCGATGCATGAGAATGAATCTGTTGATGATGTTGATGATTCTAAGTGTGAACTTGCCAATGTGAGTGATGATTGTGAGCATGATGTGACATGTGTAGATGAGTTAGAAGATTTTGATTTGATTGATAATGATATGCCTATTCTTCTACCTAAGTCACAATCTGATGGCCTTCCACCCAACCTAGATTTGGTTTGTACCAATATTATAAAACCAATTTCTCTGAGAATGCCCAACCTAGGTTTGGAACTGTGTGCTTCCCAAGTCCTCTTGGACTATTTTGCTTCCAAATATAATACATTTGAGGAACCACAGTTGGAAATAGCATGTTTGCCCGTCCCTAGCACAGTTCATTTTGAGCTAGACCTTGTGCATGATGAACCCCCAAAACTGCGCGATTTTGTTTTCAAAATTATATCTTCTGTAAAATCCAGGTTTGGGGGTAGCTCATTTTGTTTCACAGTTTCACTTGCGTTTCTTTCCTGTTATTATTGTGTGAAGCTGTTGAAATGTCTACACTTCGTCTTTTGGGTTGATCCTCAACTCTTTAGATTGTTAGTGTATGGTGAATTTTTTGTATATAATCCAGTAGATAAAATTTTAAAAACCATTTTGTTCATTTTGTATATATTTTTCTAATCCAATATGATCTCGGCTGAAATATGTTGGATTTTTGCCTTGAATAAACGGAGTTTTAATTCTGCTTTCGCCGAAATCGGGTATTCTCTCTCCTTTTACTCTACTCAGCATGTCCCTTTCCATATGTTGCATTTTAATTCTTTCCATATTTTGAAACATTGAGGACAATGTTTAGTTTAGGTTTGGGGGTATAGAGTAGATACCATGATAATTTGTCATAATTGAAAACAAACTCCTTCTTCTTTTTGAAAAAAAAAATTGAAAAATTCCAAAAAAAAAATTAAAAAATCAAAATTAAAAAAAATTAAAAAATGAAAAATCATAAAAATGGAGCTCATTTACCTTGAAATGTTGACTCTTGTGCAAATATGTATTTTTATTAGGAGTCTTAGTCTAGATATTTAGGCACCCTGATTCTAGCACAATTCACATAGTGATAAGAAATTTGCACGCGCACGATCTACCAATACATGTATGGCCTCGATCTTCAAGGTGTTTGATAGGAAGTTACGATTGCCAATCACTTTAGAATACTGAACGAAACTTGACTAGCTTGTTCTTTGGTTGGTTGGGATAGAAGGTGGAGGTTACATTAAGAAAGACAACCATCGAATTTAACTGGGTGCATCAAAAAGGGCTACCTCTTGCAAAGTGTCATGTAATCTTTTGTTTCTTTTTGTTATGTATCAAAAGTGTTTCCTTATTAAAAAAAAAAAAAAAAAAAAAAAAAAAAAAAAAAAAAAAAAAAAAAAAAAAAAAAAAAAAAAAAAAAAAAAAAAAAAAAAAAAAAAAAAAAAAAAAAAAAAAAAAAAAAAAAAAAAAAAAAAAAAAAATCAAGTATTTATCAATTCCATCATCTC
The DNA here is from genome assembly GCF_003573695.1 of Papaver somniferum. Lineage (NCBI taxonomy): Eukaryota > Viridiplantae > Streptophyta > Magnoliopsida > Ranunculales > Papaveraceae > Papaver > Papaver somniferum. The sequence continues at coordinate 1,833,018 of NW_020619270.1, read as the reverse complement.
TTGTTCCAAAAATAAAAAGAGATTTGTCAATGTAAATAAGAGTCATGTAAAGAATTATTTCTGTTGTTTCATTGTAATAAGCAAGGAAGGGTGTATGCCATTGATGTACAACGCGAGAAATTGTGAAATACCTCCAACTCATTCACAATTCTCGTAAAGTCCGGACAGCTAGCTAGATTTCGACCTCAGTTCTTAGCCTGAGAAACTATCTCTTGGTGATTAGTAGTCATAACTTCAGATCTTTCTTTACACATGTGTAGATACACTTTACACTCTTATCACATGTCTTTTATTTGTTATCAGTGCTAGGATTGTGCCTTCGATAGCTAGATTGACATCTCCATTTTGCTGTGAGCTTAACTGTTTTGCACATGTCACGTTTGATGGAATATGAGCTCATATTTTGTCCTTAGGTTTTGTAGGCACACCTCTGGTAAACCTTCACGAGACTTCAACTCGTCCACTAGGGACACTTAGTGGTTTAAAAGGCTTAGTGCATACGCTAAATGCATTCGAGAGACCAGCGACAGTGGTATAGTTAGGATTTCCTTAGTTTTGTTTTACTTGAGGACAAGTAAAATTCAGGTTTGGGGGTATTTGATGAGTGCCAAATATTGTATATATTTATCCCTTTTTGTTGGCATTTTAACTCATCTTTTGTGCAGTAATTCTACATTTTATCCCATATTCTGTATTTTCATTGTTTTCAAGAATAAATATTTTTATTAATTAATTTTGCATTTTTAGGTAATAAATAAAGTTCGGATGAGTCGTGGAGCGAAAAGAGCAGAAAAGTAGTGAAAAGCCGGGAGAAATCACGCAAGGAAGCCGCGAAGAATGGTGCGCACAACCTCATTTTCTACACACAAAAGCGCCTCCGTTCTCAGCCATCAGATCAGTTCTCAGAAACATCCGACGGTCGCTCCTTCATAGAGCATCAAAATCGGAAGTCTCTGCCAAGCACCACAGCGCTGAAATTCCAAGCCTTCAGATTAGATGGTAGTTGAATCCAGCGGTCACCTCATCACTGTGCATCAAATCCCGATGATTCCGCCCAACACTACAGCACCTAACCTAATCTAGCACCGTTGACTTCGTTGTGTTCCACATCCAACGGTCGCTACAAACTGCTTCTCTCTTAGCCGTCCGATCTACCTACCATCTCCATATCCAGCAGCTCAGCTCGCCAAACATCGAACCAGATGCTCCCGCTTCACACCCTAGCACCAAACCCTATACTACCACCCAAACACTCCCTCCTTCCCAAAACATCGAACTCATCTTCTCCACCCGACCATTTCCAGAACCACCATCGCCTGCAACTCCACTGCCACCACCAGACCTCGAGCTCCACCACCACCACAACCAGCCGACCAAGAGACCTATCGAACCCCCTAGTCTATCTCTCTCCCTCGTAGCGTCTTCTCACATAGGTGCTAAGATTAAGAGAGGCAGGCTTAGGGTTTCGCTCCAAGATAGGGTTGCAGTGCAAAGAAGACGAAGAATAGGGGATTTCGAGCAGCGTAAAGCCAGTACAAAGCATGGGTTGGGTCGAAATTATCCAATTGGTATGTCAAATTTGATTTTCCCCAAAAATCAATTTAGGGTTATCAACATTAGGGTTTGTAGAAATTTTAGGGATTTGTAAAACTATAAAAGGGGATGTGTAGGAGATGTAAAAACTGTTCTTGGTTAGCCGAGATACCCCCTAATTGGGTTAATTCCAATGTCAATTTTACTGTTAATTTAGGGTTAATTTTTAATTTGCAATTTCAATTAATCTTTATGTGTATCATGTCATCCATTAATGTCTAACATGTTCTAGCTTTACTTGCTAGGGAATGGATGAATCTTTAATCTCTGCTGTGTAGTACATTGTCATATTGCTCTTGAATGTTAAACCAGTTTAGGAATCACTTGAACTAGGTTCGTCATCACCTTACTTTCACATTGCATGCCATGTATGCATTGTAGTTAGATGCATAAGCTGTTGATAAATTGCAACTCATGCTAGATAGATAAGCTTTTGACTAGTTGTGCCTTAATCAGACAATTAGTGCTTTGGAATCATATCATAGTTGAGTTGGGTTTAACTTTCTATAGGAGAATACATTGTAGAAGTTAAGGTGGATTCAAACCCCTAGTTCTCACCTATTCCATCCATAACATCTTCATTCATCCACCTTCACTGTCCACTTTTGTTTTTCTGTTTTCCTTAATTTCTTTTTCTCTTGTTCCATTGCTGTCTTTACAGCCCATCAATTGTCCACTGTGGTGTTAATAACACCACACAACCTCATTGTTCACTGCCCCTAAGAACAAGTTAGCAAAAGAAGCAAGAAACTAAAAATAGCAAATATTTGCCCACCTTGTCCCTGTGGACAAACCCTGCTTGCCCTGTTCTATACACTAGACCCTGTGCACTTGCAGGAATCATTTCTGTGACTCTTTTAGAGAGCCACCAATGATCTCCCACTGTGGTCGCCAATCTGTAGATGGGGAAAAACGATTTGCTGGTTTTAAAGGAATTGAGGAGACGACCGTACGGAGGAGAATCCTCAAACCGAGCGAAATGTTAAACCTCACACAGATGCACCGCTGCAAAGGGGGTGCTTTAGATTCGAGAGATCAATCTGTAGTACTCTGGCCTAAATCAAGACAATGACCATTCCAGAGTAAATTCGGTCACAAAAGAGGATGGGTTGATCTGTAGGAGGGAAGCTGAGAAATGTGTGGAATCAATGGTAATCAAAGATTATGGGTGTGTGAATTCTGAATATGATAAGCTCTAAGTGATTGAAATTGCTCAATTGAGAGTAGTTGCTCAATTGATGAGTTGATGATCTCGTGTTGTCAGTTTGACGTGAGATTGATGATACTGATGATGTTGATTCAATCATGATTTAGAGACTTATTTATATTGCTGGAATTTTAGACACCATGACCCCATGAAGTGTGACAGTTGATGGAATCAAGGAGTGGGGAAGTGGAGATCGTGTTTGAAACCAGTTTCTCAACGTGTGGAGACTTGGTCGATTTTCGACCCACTACCTCGTGAATTCCTTCAACTGATTACACGACTTGCTCACATTTCATCGTGTGTTTGAAAACACGTGTCGTAGACCACCAGACCAAAACCCAAAGTAATATCCCCCCAAAGTGACATGATTGACGTCTCGTGGTATGTTAGTCAATTGATGACTTCGTGGTTTTATGGGACGATGAGTCCATGTAGTTGCTGAGTTGAACATGATGTTTTGAAACTCATGAGTTGAACATGTCATGAGACAGAGGTATAGTTCTTACGATGAAGTGAGCAAGTATTGCTCATTCGATGGATTTGATTGTTGAACCAATATTCCTTGGTTTGAGAAAATATTTATTATCTGATCAAGTGTTGCTCATGTGATGAATTGTTGAATATTTTATCGTCTGAGCATAAGTTGCTCATCTGATGGATTATTGGCAGCGTATCAAAAATATTAATTAAAATACTGGTCGTTGGAACGAGCATAATTAATAAAATTAATGACCATGAGGCCGTCGTAAAATTATTAAGGCTGGAATATGGAATGATGATCCTTGGATTCAGAAACCCTAATTTGATCAATTGATGATCAATTCATGGTTCGTCAGAAGTTTAACCATGTGAAGAAGGAGGGAGCGACTACATGGGACCGTGGATCAACCATATAGTGTCCATATGCTCACGTGAGAAAATACGAAGAACTCCTGAAGAGTTGACGATTTGTTGGTGGAAGAATGATTAAATGTTGGCTTAATCATTTATTCAAAAATGCTCGTCTGAGCCTTAGGTGAGAAAACCTAATTAATTATGACGAGGCGAGGGACCGACCATGGAGTCATGAAACCGGCCCTGGGTTGTCACGTGACCGCCTGACGATCACTTCATGAGAATCCAAAGTGTTTGGAAGAGTCTTGGACCTAATACGAGTAATCGTGCAAATTAGGTCAAAACTATGAAAATTGATGGGACCGGCTTCCGTGAGCCAAAGATCCAATCTTGGTCGGTCAAGATAGCGTGCTCGTGTCCCCAAGGCGTCTGCGTCTCAGTCCTGAGAATTTTGATATTTTTTGGCGTGCAATTGAGCATCCATTCGAGAAAATATGCCAAAATTAGGGTTTCGACGAAACTGAGGAAAACACCATGAGATGATGAAAAATAATTATAAAATAAGAAATGAGGAGGCATGGGACCGCCGTGGTCAAGGCATGGTCGTCCGATCGTGACCACGGTCCCGTGGTGCCTTTTCCTTAATTTTATAATATTTTGATGATTTTATGAAAAATTCATGAATTTTGAGAAATTTGATGAATTTAGGGAGTTTCCATGAATTGTAGGAGTTTTCATGATTTCATGGAAGCAAAATATTAAAATAATACAAAACACGGGCGTGTGGGACCATGGAGGCATGGCCGGCCGGCTATGGACCGGTCCCACGAGTTTTTCATAATTTTTTTAATATTTTTAGGTATTTTTGATGATTTGAGGGAATTTTTCCTAATTTGAGAGAAATACCATAAAATCAAGGTATTTGATGAATTCAAGGAAAATAGGATAAATAATAATAAAATAATAAAGCAAAGGGCATGTGGGACCGGCTAGGGCATGGCCGGCCGTCTAGTGGCCCGATCCCACAAGTTTTTCATAATTTTATTTTATTTATTATTATATGATGATTTGTGCAAAAATACCATGAAATCAAGGAGTTTTTTTTATGAAATTAGAGAAATAATAATAATAATAAAATAATAAGGAACCGTGGGGTGTGGGGCCGGTTGGGACCAAGGCATGGTCGGTTGGCCAATGGTCACGCCCCACACTCCTTTCCTTAATTTTATATTATTTTTATGGATTTATGGAAGTACCATGAAACCAAGGAGTTTCCTCGAGACGAATGAGATTTGATAAAATGAGAGAATTTTCATCAAATCATGGAAAATAATAAAAATGCATTAAAAATATAAAACTGGCGTGGGATTGACCACGACACAGTCGGTCGGTCGTATGTCCGTGCTCCCAGCACCCTGGTCAATATTTTAATTATTTATTATTTTCTTCTCTATTTTGTATAGGTTCATCGTTTCGTTGTATTTTTGAAATACTCGTTCGTGCGGTGACTGTTAGTGTATCTTCGTTGAATACACCTTCACCATTTGAATCGGGGCTTACTTAGAGGTAGCTCAGACGCCCGGTTGTTGATTATTTATTACTAATTGTGGAATTCGGTGGAGAATAATTCACAAAACTGAGCAATAAGATGTTTATTATTAATTCGTAAGATCAACTGAGGATTCGACTACGAATTCAGAATATTAAAGTGAGCATTACCATTCCATGGGATCGTAGATTCGACCATAGAATCGGAGTAATTAAGATTTATCCATTACCATTTATGAGACCAGTTGTGGATTCGATCATGAAATCGGAGTAATGAGATAATATAGTTATTGTTATTCTATGAGATCAAGCTGTGGATTCGATCATAGAATCAGAACAATTGTTTATTGCCATTCCATGGGACCAGTCGTGGATTCGACCATGGAATAGGAGCGATAGTAGATTATTCTGGGAATTCAGTAGTGAATGTCACAGCAGAATTAATCTTAATTAGGAATAATTAACTTTGTGGCTCTACACTAGCAGAGCAAGCTGTCTAGGAGCATTAATTATCCTGATATGAGCTTGTCGGTAAGTCATATCCTTTATATAGTCAGGGTAAACTTGTTGCTTGTTCCTGAAGACGTTATCGCTCTATACTAGCAGAGCAAGCTGTTTAGGAGCCGTCCATCTCGTGATACTATATAGAAATAATCACTGAAAGTATTCAGTATTCATGAGATATGCCGTTGTCCAGTTGTGAGACTACATATCTACATGTACTCTGAGAGAAAGTACTCTCCTTTGAGAATTCGATGAGAGACTCGTGTCTCGATACTCACGTCTGATTGCTGAATCAGAGCTTCGTATAATTATGAGTTTACGATTTTAGCCTTTGTCGAAAATCCACCATCTACAAATCTGGACTAGGTCCCGGGGTTTTTCTGCATTTGTGGTTTCCTCGTTAACAAAATTTCTGGTGTCTGTGTTATTTCTATTCCGCATTATATTTCGTTATATAATTGAAATATCACAGGTTATGCGTTAAGATCAATAAATTAGAATATCCAACCTTTGGTTGTTTATTTAAATTGATTGACACTTGGATATTGGCCTTTGGTACCATCCAAGTTATTATAAAGACTCGCAGATTTCTATTTGCTTGAGTAAAGATCAAATCAAGTGAGAGAGATATTAACTCCTCGATATACTTTTCTCTAGATTGAGTCTGATTGTCTGGTTGATTCTCTAGAAAGTATATTGGAGTTAGTCCATACAGATTGCTAATCGAAATATTGGGTGTGGTTGTTATACCCCCGCTTTTTCAATTGGTATCAGAGTAGGAAAACACGTTAAACCTTATAAGTTTGTGTTTGTCCGATCCTCAAAAGTATATCCCTATGGGAAATCTTTTGGGGAGGCTTGCTCATGGCATCTGTAACGCACACCGGAGTTCCTTAAAAACTACTCAGAGATTATTTTTCAGACCGACGATCTCTCATGATAATCTTGTGCCATCTAGAATATCGGAAAATCTAGATGTGAAGAAACATTTTAAAGAAAAAATTAAAAATTTCTCTAAAGAGAATCATCAAAGAAAACATGATCAACGCTCAAAGGTATGGACCCTCACAAGAATTACTCTTAATCTCTTTGAGTAATAATATCATAAAGGATCGATTGACAGGGATCTATTTAGAGCGTTTGAAAATGTTTTAAAATTCTTAGAAAAGCTTAATTCCATAGAAGAATTGAATCGTTCTGATAGAAGTTTTGTACCAGTCAAATCATGTTCTAATGATGTACAAACTATTCCAACTACCAGCTTTCTTGAAGTTGATAAAAAGATTTCATGTAAGGTTGGTAAAGGAACCATTCATCAGAAAAAGTCATCTCTGTGTCATAAGAAAAAAGGACCAATGGATTCTGATTTTTTATCACTATGATTTTACTCCTAATTCTCGCCACAAATGTCAACCAAAGAATTTGCATGAGAAATTCTCTGTATTCTACACCACCTGATTTCAGGAATGGCGTCACCCCATTTGTATATAACTTGAAATGGGGCAAGTAACTGGTTGACTTTGTTTGTGAATTTTTTTCTTATTGACAAAAGCTTTTCAAAAAGGTTTGTGCAGGTATTCCTTCTTCATACTGGTATTTTTATCCCAGTACGTGTACCTCTAAAACCCTACATTCCTTATGTGGGTCGCGGTTCGAGAATGGGTCCAAGCCCAACTGTGGGTATAAAAGAAGTAAGGATACGCCTACCCTTCTTCCTCCCTTATCTGTCCGCGTTCGTGAACTTTTTGGGTTCAATTTTTGTTCTCCGTTAAAGCTTGTTGAAGAACAACTTTAAAGGGATTTCTTAAGATAAAATTCAAGTAAGTAATCTCTTTCCCACACCCTAATTTCCTTCTAGAATCATGAAGAATGTTAAGGGTTCAAAAGGTTTTTCAAATAACCTAGGTTCTTCATCCTCCTCAATTGATCTTCCTATTGAACAAAATTCTATTAGGATTAGATTTGTGGATGAATCCTATAGCAAAGTATTTGAAAAGATTTATTCTACTTGGTTTATTTCAGAAAAGAAATTGGATAATACTAGTGGGTATAAGGAGGATTTATCTTGTTTTGAAAAATTCAAGCTTAGAAACATCTTTGATGGCCTTGGTGAAGGTTATGATACTCTTACTAGAATCTTCTATGTCAACATTCATGATGTTGTTCTTGAGGACATGGAATTCAAGACCATGGTCAATAGAGAAAGGATTCTAGTGAATAGATAATTAATTTCAAAGATTACCAAAATCCCTTTGGGTAATTTTCGTCTTCCTAGACCAAGCAATGAAAGACCTTCACATGAAACCATTTCAAAAGGTCTTTGTGGTAAAAGTGTTGTGTGGAATAGAGGAAAATTTCCTACTAATCAATTAGATTTTCCTCTTAAGTCTTTTGGAAAATTGGGTATTTCTAACCTTTGTCCTTCCATGGTTGAGAACTTTCGTCGGAGTCGTGAGTTTGCGGAATTGGTCTATTACCTTGTGATGGAAACCAAAGGTCTTGACATTTGTGGATTCATTATTTTTCAAATGTTAGACATGACTTCCGTTGACAAGAAGTTAGGTTGTCCATGCTTGATTGAGCGTATTTGTCGCAACTTCTCCATTGAACCCATTGGGAACTCCATTGGAACCCCCAAGCTTGTTCGGCCGTGTACTTTCAATCGAATGAAGGAATATGCTTGCAAGAGGCAAAGGTGTGACACAACTAATGGCTCGAGTGATCCTTCTACGAAGCTTCTTCGCCAAATTTACAAAGGTGTTTGTAAATTGAATACCAAAGTAAGTTGTGTTCAAGAACAATTACTTGTGATTGCTACTAAGTACCCCGATATTAAAGAAGACATGGACAAGGTTCGTTCCACCTTCATGGTCTCCGAAGATGAAGATGATGAGTAGTTTCTCATGCCTCTTTTTATTTGTGTGAAAATGTTTTTGACTTTTTTCTAGGAAACTTCTTAAGAGAATTTTATTCTTGTTTTTGTTTAAGAAGGATAACTAGAGTTTGGAATAGTCATTATTGTGAGTACACATAGCTATGTCCAACGTTTTCATCTTCATGTTTTTAGATTTATTTAAATTCTAAAGTCGGTTTGGAAGATGATTTTTGCAATATTAAGGTTTTGTATATTGCAATATGTTATGTGATATGTGTGTTTCCATCCATGAACTATTATTCTCCCATACAATGTCAAAAGTTATCTCGTTTATATGTCGATATGCATGTATTGATACAAGATCGATGAACTTTTGACAAACAAAAATTAAGTCTATTATGTCAATTCATTGATGGAAGATAGGTTAAAATCTTTTGTTTACAAGGATTATGTCTATTGTATGTCGTTATGCAAATAGTGATGAAGATAAAATGAATCCTTGTATATTCCGCAGTATTGATCTTCCCTGATCCATATTTTATGTGTATACTATGCGGCTCCATAAGTCTTCTTGTGTGAGCATTTCCAACTAAACTAATCATAGATTCGTTTGTGATTATTTTGGTTGTATATTCCGATTAAATTAATCATGGGTTCTCTTGTGGTTAGTTTAATTGAGAATTTTTTGGATACAAAATCATTTTGTGGTTTTTGGGTCCAAAGAAATCCTTTTTTTCTTGTAAAAGTAAGGTCGCTCTTGTTGTTCTTTCGGGAATGACATCAAATGGGGGAGAGTTCTTTTGAACTTGCGCTTAATTTTCATATCTTTGTGGGGAGTGCGGCTGTCGAATTTTGAGGAGTTATCTTGTATCTTTATAAATGATTGCATTTAGTTTCGGATATATGATTGCATCAAAACAAGTTGATATGTGCTTTTCTTTGGTATTGAAGTGTCTCCATGAAAATTTCATTAGGATCCCGTTTTCGTACCTTTGCCAATTTTATTGACAAAAAGGAGGAGAATTAATATGTAGTTCACACTACAAATACATATGGTTTTCGGATCATTATGTAAGGGGGAGTGGTTTTCGTGTTGAGATGAAGTATTGACTAAGGGGAAGTGATACATATCACCATAGTATTGTTATCGAAGTTGTGATATAAGAACTTTGATACTGTGTAATAATACTATGACACTGTATAACAATGATCGAGAGCTTTTGTTTTCTCATTGTTATGGCTACGGAACTTCAACAACTATGATGCTGAATTGAACATCTATGGAATCATGGGAGTACTTGGAAAAGCCGAAGTTTTCGAGTAATGTTGAAGCACCGAGGAGATCAAGCATGTGGACGATAAGTTACAAAGTCTTATTTATTTTGTAATCCATATGTATTAATAGTTTTGCTACTAAAATTGACAAAAGGGTAGATTGTTAGAGCACTGCTCGGTCGAACTCGCACGCTTTGCTATCTCAAGCATGTTTGTCAAGTTTAGTTGTCAAAACTATATGTCTTGATTTCTAGACTACTTATAGCTAAGTCTCGGTTTAGGACAGATTAGTGTAGTTGAGCTCCAGACTTCATGGCGATTATCTTATGAAGACGAAGAACTACTCGAGGAACCAGTGGAACTTCATCCGACTAAAAGGTATGTGGAGACTTGAACTTATCTATCACTCAAAAGTCTATCTCTCTATCTCCTACTCTTGAGACAAAGTCGTATAAGTATGATAGTTTTCATACATACACATTTGCTATTTCGAGCCGAGTTTACTCGCCTATCTTTTTCTCGAAATACGTGTTGGTAAGCTTTCACTTTAACCACTTTTCATATTTATCCGTGACGAAAGTCATGATGACGTTCAATCTTGGAAATAGCTTTGATGACGATAGTCGTGAATAACGATTGTTATAATGTTATAGAAGAATGTTTCAGTGATTGAAATGTCTAGTTGAGATTATGTGACCAACTATGGATATAAGCACATATAGTGTGTTGGCACATTAGTGTATAAATCCATGTGCCCGAAACCAATTGTGTGCACTTGTGCATGCGACATTGGTAAAGGAGACAGGTTGGGTACGCGTACCCGTACGCGTACTGGCGGAAGTTTTCTAACCGAAAACTCTGCTGGAGTTTGTAGTTTACAAACTGCAAAACCATTCACCTTAGGTACGCGAACTCACAGAAGTTTTCGAACCGAAAATTTTTACTGAGTTTCCAAACTCAAATCCGGTAGCTAAGGTACACGTACCCGTACGCGTACCCAAGCTGGTTATTTCTCAAATTGGAAGTTAATGAACTTAAAACAATAAATCAATAAGGAATGCAATCTTTACAAACTATGGCTATATTGTTCAAGAATTGATTCAAGTGAATCAAACCGATTTTTTTTCAATTGTATCTATGAATAAAGACCTAAGCAATTGAACAACTCTATCAACTAGTTCTTATGAGTCATTTGAACTAGTTATGAGAAAGATGAATATGGTTGATATGAAAGTACTCATATGGCTAACATCGGTTAACTATTTGTGAACCAACCAAGTGTACACGTTTAGGTACGGTTACTCAAACCTAAATGAAACACATTTTATTTGTGTATGACAAGCTAAGTTTCGATCTAACGGTTGAAAGATATTAGCTTGGAGAAATCAGGTTTTTCATCTAACGGTGAATATTGAATGCTTTGTTACCAAGGTAACTTGGATTGCAAACCCTGATTTGAAAACTATATAAAGGAGACATCTAGCAACTGAAAAACTAATCCCCACACCTCCTGTGTGATACTAGTTAGTTTGCTAAAGTCGATTCTCCTTTAACCTTAGGTTTCTTCCCGAGACCCAGTAGGTTAATGACTGAAAGACTTCATTGGGATTGTGAAGCCATACGAAACTACTTCTCTTGTAGTTGAATGATCTGATCTTTCCATTTTCTATCGTACGAATTCAATCGAATAATTGACTTGAGATTATATCTCCGATAGGGCAAGATAAAAAGAAATCACAAACATCTTCGTCTCATCGTTTGTGATTCCGCAACATCTTATTTCGCTACCATACGATTAAGATTATTGTGAGGTGATTGATAATACTAGGCTGTTCTTTGTGAATATAAGTCTGGATTATCAATTAGTTTCTGTTCACCTTGATTTATCAAAAGACAGAACAAAAACTCTTAGGTCTATCTGTGGAGACAGATTTACCTATCATAGACTTTTCTGTGTGATACAGATTTGTTTATTAAAGTCTTCGAATTTGGGTCGTAGTAACTCTTGGTTGTGGGTGAGATCAGCTAAGGGAATCAAGTGCGTAGTGTCCTGCTGGTATCAGAGACGCAAGGAGCACAACTGTACCTTGAATCAGTGTGAGATTGATTAGGGTTCAACTAAAGTCCAGACCGAAGTTAGTATTGTAGTAGGCTAGTGTCTGTAGCGGCTTAATACAGTGTGGTGTTCAATCTGGACTAGGTCCCAGGGGTTTTCTGCATTTGCGGTTTCCTCGTTAACAAAATTTCTGGTGTCTGTATTATTTCTATTCCGCATTATATTTTGTTATATAATTGAAATATCGCAGGTTGTGCGTTAAGATCAATCAATTAGAATATCCAACCTTTGGTTGTTGATTTAAATTGATTGACACTTGGATATTGGTCTTTGGTACCATCCAAGTTATTATCCTTGTATTTGATAAAGACTCGCATATTTCTATTTGCTTGAGTAAAGATCAAATCAAGTGAGAGAGATATTAACTCCTCGATATACTTTTCTCTAGATTGAGTCTGACTGTCTAGTTGATTCTCTAGAAAGTATATTGGAGTTAGTCCATACAGATTGCTAACCGAAATATTGGGTGTGGTTGTTATACCCCCGCTTTTTCAGTTTGTTTTCATCGCAATCATGCATTAAAGCAAACACGTTTTGGGCAACGGTTTTTGTGGGGCTGCGGCTAATCATGTTTGACATGTTGATACTCTTAAGCTAAAAATTTCACAAAAAAAATAAGTTGGAATGAGTGATTGAGTTGGAAATGAGTGGAGTGAATGTGTGTGGTTGAAGAAATACACTCCTTTATTTATACACTGCTCATTGATAATTGTAATTAGGGACACATTCAATTTTTTGGACGTTTTTTCTTTTGGAATGGGTTATTACGTGCTAGTCATAAAGGAGCGGGCGTTTCGTTGCATGGACAATTTTAACTTATTTATGGGTAAGCAACTCTCTTAATCGTGGGAGGATAATGGGAGTAAATAGAGGATCCAAAGCAATTGAAGAAATTGGAATTAAAAGAGGAGGAGATTTGTTTTTGGTCTAATAAAAAACGTTTACTTTTTGAGATTCTTTCATCTTTGTTTGTGTTGTGGATCACCAAAAAAGAAAAAAATTATTGATTTCATCAGAAGATATTAAACGTTTTAAAAAAAAATTGATTCTAGAAAAACGCATGTGCCATCAAAATTCACATTCATGAGTTTGGAGATTCATTCATTTGTAAGTTTCACTCTAGCAAGTGTGTAAAAGGCATGGAAGCTCATAAGTTTCATTTTTCATTTTCTTGGAATCAATTGATATGGTGACAATTCATTTCACCATTTAGTTTCTATAGTGTTATCTCTATATTTCAATTGATTGGAAGAGAATAATCATGATTAATTGATTTTTTTTTTTTTGGAGTTTAGCTTCTTTTTGTTTTTGCTGTAGATTTTGATCAAATTATTCATGGCATTAAAATCGGATGCAAAGATAGCCGTGATCATGATCAACAATACAGGGTTCATCTTTCAATTGGTTAAATGTTTTATTCGAAAATAAGTTTGTTACAGATGCTAGAAAATGATTCTAAAGTTCTTTGTGCTTTGGGTTTTACATCGTAATTTTTTTTTTTTTTTTTTTGTTTGCAGGATGATGAAAATAAGCTTACTTGATTGTTAAAACAAAAATTAGGCTCACGGCGTAAGGTTCAGTCTTTTGTGAGACATTTTTTGGATATATATATACATATTCGTTACTCATTGTTCCATTTGTACAATGAGTATAATGAAAATCATTAGTTGTATTTTTTGATTCTTCCCTTTACACAATGAGTATCATGAAAATTATTTTTATTATTTTTAAATTAATAATTGTTTGTATTTTGCAGGTTGTTAAAAGATGGCTAATTTTTTATTTTTTTAAAGATATGGTTTAAAGAATATTTAAAAAAAAATCAATGGTTGAAACATGGTTGTAACATTTATTTTTTCAGTTTATTTTCTTAATGGCGCATTTATTTTTCCAGTTTATTAAGAGGGTTATTAATATCTCCATAATGGAATAAGGTTACAAACACCACAACCACTAGATATCATTGGTTGGGATGAGACTGGGATGGTTGGATCACTTGTTTGTCTCTCAAAATGTTATCCGTCCGTCCAAAGCTCAAAAACCTATGTTGTTTTGTATTATAGATATGTCATTGCTGGAGAGGACACTAAAGGATATGATTTCAAGGTTCTGTCTTAGAATTTATAGGGTATTAAGTCTAAATTAAAACAAGATCACCTGAATCACTTGAACAAGTGAAATGATCTAGATGTCATTTTTCTCTCTGAAACCAAGGTTGGAATGTCTGTAGTTGAATTTTTTTTTTTTTTAAATATGAAGTTAAAGGATTTATCATACCAGTTATAGGTAGATCAGGAGGTTTTGCTATTGCCTGGAATCATGGTATTTCTGCTAGGCTTATTTCCTTTAAGCACAATGTTTTCCATTTTCAGATTCAAAAGATAATTTTAGTATGAATATGTCTTTTATCTATGGAGCTTTAGACAACCATATTAGAAATGAGCAATGGGATTTCATAAATAGTATTAGTAAGGTTGATATACCTTGGGCTATCATAGGCAACATGAATTTCATCAAGCATAAAGATGAAAAGGAGGGAGGAAATAACCCTTCCACCAGTAGCTTTGCTTATGTTTTTCATTGCATTCAAACTTTATGTTTAGTCGATTTAAATTTTACCGGGCTTCCATTTACATGAACTAACAGTAGTCTAGGTAATCAAAATATTCAAGAAAGAATAGATAGAGTCTTAGCTAATCATAAATGGCTTGAATTTTTCCCAAATTCTAGAAATAATCACCTTACTAGAGTGGCCTATGATCATGCTCCCATACTTTTAGAAACCATACCCCCTACGGATAAACACTCTAGACCATATAGGTATATGAGATGTTGGTCTGAACATAAAAAATTATAATGACATCATAAATAAATCCATCACGAAAAGTAAAGAAAAACAGAATAATTTGTTGAGAATGCTTAAACATGTAGAATATCACCTTAGATCTTGGAATAAGAATGATTTTGGAAACATATTTAGAAATATAACTGCAATTCTATCTGCTATTAAGGAAGAAAATAAGAAACCCTACAGTTTAGAGACTAAACTTAGGATAAAACAACTTCAGGATGATTTTAGATCATGGTATGAAATAGAAAAAATATACTGGAGCCAACATGTAAAGATAAATGGATCAATGGAAGTGACAATAATATTAAGTTTTTTCACCAGAATGCTTCGGATAAAAAGAGGAATAATAGCATATATGCCCTCCGAGATAGTACATGTTTATGGATAGAAGTACAAAGTCAATTAAGCTTTATGTTAACTAACCACTTTAAAAATGTAGCTCAAACTAGTGGGAAAGATATTGATCCCATTTTTAAGGAAATCCTAAAACCAACTATTATTGAGACTGATAACGTAAAACTAAGTGAAATACCAAGTGAAGAGGAAATAAAAGAAGCTATCTTTATGATGAATGCCTGGGGGGATCCTGGCCCTGATGGATTTCCTCCATGGTTTTACCAACATCATTGGGATCTATTGAAAAAGGATATTGTTAACTGGATTCAAAAAGTTTTTAAACAAAAACATTTAATAAACTGATAAACCATACTTTTATATCTTTAATCCTAAAAATTAAAAGCCTTAAAAACCCAGGAGACTTTCGACCCATTAGTTTAAGTAATGCTATCTATAAAATAATTTCTAAGATTATTGCTAACAGATTAAAACCATTAGTAGGTAATTTGATTTCTCAGAATCAATCTGTGTTTATTCCAGGAAGGCAGATCACTGATAATATAGTTGTTTCCCATGATATCCTCCTGATCGTAGTCGTATGCGTCAAAAATAATTCACTTTCTCACACAATAAAATATGAATAAAGTATAAGGTAAGAAAGAGTTCGTTTCCACAAAGAGGCAATTGTTGTTATGCAATTTTTAGATTCTTAAGTAACCAAGGGGAGGGATTTTGATTTATCAATGCAATAAAGCTAAGTTGAAAGCAAAGTAATAATAAAAGTAATCAATAAGGAGAAGATATTGGTCACGGGATAGTATCATTCACAAACATGTATTTTCATCAATGATTAGAATTGATATTTTAATATCGCAATTATTAAAAGTCCTAGGATATCTTGATCGCAAGAGTATCCCATTTATTTCCCGATTTTATCACAAACAACATTAAAAGATGTTATTGTGAAATCTACCTAGAAAGCAACCTAAAGTGTAAAAGCACAATTAAGTTTAACTCCCTAAGAGCAATAAGTTTTATGAAATAAGACTAATCAGTGCAAATAAACGTGTAAAAGCACTAATTCATTTTAACAAAGGTTATGATTCATATGCGATTAAAAAGATGTATCACTACAAGTAATAACCACAAGATGCTACTAGAAATCAGAGATAACAACTTTTTCTTATTGAAAACTCTAATATAGCTAGAGATGAAAACAAATCCAATTGATTCCGGATTCAACCAAACTAGCATTCAAATCATATGATAATAAAAACCATGAATCATAAACGATAGACTTGAGACAAAACTAATTCATAGAATCAAATAACATGTTTAATGAAATCAACTTTATCCCATAACCAATAATTGTATTTAGCTACTCATACTAATGGAGTTTATCATAATCAATAATAAAGAAGATGAAAAATAACGAAAAGCAAACCCTAGTAGTAGTTCTCTCCAAAAGCTCCAAGTAGAAAATACGTCCCCCTAAGTTGTAGAAAACTTTTCCTTTTGTAGCTCCTCTTGTTCCAAAATTAGGTCTAGTCTTCAAAAGTCCAATAGATAGAAGTCCACCAAGCCCAAGTGTGAGAAAACCCATGTAGAAAATATGCTCAAAAAGTTGTCGCCGGAAAACTGGTTCCAAGGCTGGAAGTCGGCCGGTAAAGTAATCTTCAGGTGACCAGAGAAGTTAATGGTCACCGGTCAAAGTAAGTCAACCTGACCAACTCGGTCAGACCGGATCAGTTGACTCGACTCAGTGATGTCACGAGTCAGAGTGGTGAGTCAGCTTTCTTTAGAGAGTCGGCTCACTAACTCATCTGAGTGACTTGGCCTAGGCCCTTTGCAGCTTGCACAAGCCATACTTCAGTCATGTGCCACAGTGATGCATTACTGCTTCTTCTCCAACCATGATGGGTTCTGTGGTGCAATCTCTCCCAACTGTAGCTTCTCTTGTAGCTTTGTTCTCTCAGCACCACCATCTGTAAGCTTCTCAATCACAATCCTTACAAACTGAACACCAATTTCAGGTGTTAACCAAACCCTTGAGCATCACTAATTCAAACATCTACACTGTCATGTGTCTGTTTTAGCATCACCACCAGAGCCATTTCTTCCATTGCAACTGGCTACCAGCAACAACTCTTCTCAACTGTTTTCTTGACTCCATCTGCAGTTCACAACCCTAAGCTCCCCTACAATTGCAAACATACAAGACCTTTAAACATCTCCAACTCTGCAACACAACCCACTTCTGTAGCTTTGCATTACAGCAGCAACATCACTACATTCCCAGACATCTTTCAATTCAACCACAGACTCACAATCATTCTAACATTCATTCATTAACAGCACACACAACATCAGTTCCATTGCAGCTTGCTTTGCAAACTTCTTAAGTCCCAGTTCATCTCAATTCAACAACTGCAACTAAGTTATACTCAACTTATCACCAGAGACCCATTTCCTCCACCCGACCTTCTTATCTTCTCAGTTCATCTGAGTAACAGCTGCAACTCAGCTTCTTTACTGTCAAGACTGCCTCTTTAATCTGCTAGTTCATACTTTCTTCTCTACAGGCACACAATCCATTTCCTGCAATTCAGTTAAGCCGTAACCCAACTGCTCAGACCTGCATTTCTCATTCACCTACAATGCCATAACCAGAGACTGCCATTTCCATTTCTCCATCACAATCTGCAACTGCACCCTTGTAGACAACCCCAGCAACACATTCTGCACATTCCTTGCTCTAGTTCAGCCGTAGACCACCATCAAATTATTCCATTGCACCAGAACACATCATGCCTTCTATTGCTCAAATTCAGTTGTATTACCAGTTCAATCCAACCAACACCACCATCGGCAGCATAATTACAAACCCGATCTTATGTGTTCTTCTCAACTGCAACACAGGATAATCAGCTGCAACTCATACCACTACCTAATTCATCAAAGATCCATGAACGTAAACACCCACATAATCTTCTCTTCCATTAACAGCATCTCCAACTTCAAATTCTAGCTCAGAGATTCATCAGACAAACCCCATCTGAACAGTAACAGATCCTTGGAACTGAATCATTTCAAACCATTAAAGCCACCCTATCATCTTCTACTCCTTGAATTCAGATTAAACCCATTCTAATTTCAGCTTCATCTTCTTCATCAACTGAGAGTAGGGCTGCACAAGACCCACCCACGATACCCAAACCCACCCGTACCCGCTAAATCCGTGGGTTTTTAATCCATACCCGCCCGTTATGGGTGTGGGGTTGGTTATGAAAAAAAAAAACCGTTGTCTGTGGGTGCGAGGTTGGTTTAAGCTAATACCCGCCCATACCCGCCCAAAAAACCCGCAGATTATATACCATTAGATAAAACTAATCCTAGTCGTCCATTATGAAACCCTAATACTAGTAGATAGGATAACTGATAACCCTCATTCACTTTCTACACTCTTCTCTCTGTTCGGCCTCTCCTCTTCTTCCTCCTCAGTTCTTCTTCTTCACCTACGAACGACAATTACCAGAAATCTTCACCAGAAATCGACAACAACAACTTCGAATCTTCACCAGAAATCGACAACAATCGAAAAATCAACAGATTCAACACTTAATCTTCATCTGTGAACTTCCTAGATATGAATATTTTGGGGGTTTTGGTTTTTTTTTTCTCACTTAATCAAGGAGAATAGAAGTTACTCTAAATACTTGAATATAAAGCGGGTTTAAACCCGTTTAAACCCATACCCGCCCAACCCGTAGCGGACGGGTAACAAAACCCGCCCGCTGTTTGTGGGTGCGGGGTTGGTTATGGAAAAAAAAACCCGCAGTCTGTGGGTGCGAGGTTGGTTTTAGCTTATACCCGCCCATACCCGCCCATGTGCATCCCTAACTGAGAGCGAAACCAATAATTTCTTCTCTGGGTTCTTCTTGATGTGAATAGCTTCAAACCCATTAATGATTCTCCCTTCTTGATCCCCATTTCAAATCTCAGTTCAAAACTGAACCCTAACTTCTAATTATCGATCAACACAACATCAGGTCATGAAATAAGGCTTCATTGTTGATAACAACAGCCATAGACTCTAACCCCCATCGACCTCACCAACATATCTTCTCCTCAATTTCTCCATCAATCTCTAAATCTCTCTTTCCTTCTCTCTGAGTTTTAGGTGCCGCCATTGTTACAGGCAAAGAAAAGGAGGTGGAAGCAAATAATGAGAAAAATGTTTTTTCTCTGAAATTTAGGTCTTCCGTAGGAATTGAAACTGAATTTAACCACCCCTGCTCTGACAACCCCAGAATGTAGCACCCAGCAATCAGATTCAAGCCACCAACAGTGAAATCCAATAAACACAACTCAGCAGGTTTCCCCCTAATCGTCGAGCTCCCAATCGTGCTTGCATACGAACCGACGCTTACGCACTTCTTCGAAATCTTCCACCAACAACGATCGCCTCTTACTTCTCAGATCCACTTCTTCTCTTCGATTTATATACATCACTAAAGCTATCATGCTTTTCAGACATATGAATTTGCATCACCAAAACCGACATGCTTTTCAGCTAGAGATGAAGAGATAGAAGTAACTAATGAGAAATAGTTTCGCCTCAACCACCATTTGTACCTTTTTGCCTTTTAAGCGACGTTTCTTCTTCTTTTGTTCCAAATGACTCCAAAGCACCTAAAACTCAAAAGAAAACATAATATACATAATTTACAAGAAAACTTAGCAAAGAAAGCATAAACAACAGATAAATATTAAGGTGTTTTAGACAGCAATCAAATTTCCCCACACTTAGACTTTGCTAGTCCTCGAGCAAATCAAACAAAACAATTCTAAAACATACATACAACTCCGTCTCGTCGAGGCTATGGTCACACTTAGCATGTATAACAAGCCTTTGAACCCCTAGGTGTCCTTAGTGGACGAGTTTTAGTCTCGTGAAGGTTTACAAGAGGTGTACCTACAAAACCTTTACTTCCAAATCCAACTACCTGTGAAAAGTCTAAAAAAGACACTAAACATTTTGTAATTGGCATACCATCAATGATTACAGGAGGAAGTATCCACTTTCAAATCCAATTCATAAATTAGTAATATAGCTTTATCAGAAAGTTGAACACAACCACAATACTCGGAATCGAATCAACCACAATCACATGAAAAGATTAAGAAGTTGGATATAGAAAGTAGATGGTGGCGAATTGTTGACTAAGGTGAATGGTGTTTCCCATATCTGTCTGAAGGTCACTGCCAAAACAAACCTAAAAGTCATATTGGATTGAGCTACTGGTCTGAATTCTAATATCAACACAGCTAGCACATACAAGGGAATTAGCGATCGACAAACTTATTCTAGATCAATTCACTGGCGTATACAAGGGAACCAATGATTGATTTTATTCAACACAATAATATTTTTTTTTTCAATTTTTTTCCCTCAAGGCTTTACCAATTGAAGGGCTTAATCAGAGGGTCGGTGCCAGACAATTTAGTGTTGTTTTGAGCTATCGGTTGGGTATTCCTCTTTTTCCCGAACATAGCTCATGTGCTTCATGTAATAGAGATATGGATTGCTTTGGAGATCATGCCTTGCATTGTGCGAAAGATGTTGGTATTAAATATCGACATGATATTGCTCGTGACGCCGTTGTAGACATGTGTTTTCGTGCTGCAGTTCCTGCCAGGAAAGAAGTTGATTTGGGGCTCTCGTCCAATGATGGAAGTGGTTTGCGTCCGGCTGATATTCTTGTTCTCAATTGGGAAAATGGTAGGGATGTATGCTTTGATGTCACTGGGGTTTCGCCTTTCACAGGTAATTGGGCTAACTCTTTTCATCCGGGTGTGGCTTTGGGCAATGCTATTACTCGTAAAAACAAGAAATATCTTGATAAATGCTTGGCTCAAGGTTATGGTTTTGGCGCTTTGGCCTTTACGACACTCGGTGATTTGGGAGATGATTTGGTGGATTTACTGGAGAGGCTACACAACCATTTATCTAGGTTTGATGTTACGGCTAAGAATTGTAATTACTTTTTCCACAGATTAGGGATTGTTATTCAGAATGGAGTTGGAGCCCAGCTTGTAGCTAGGATTCCTTCTAGTTTTCTGAAATGATTGGTTTTTATCTTAAAAATCATGGTTACAAAAAGATGTGGTAATTGACTCCTTGATCAAAGAGTCAATCGGTGGACATGATTCGTCGGGGAGGGTCATCTCACGGTCCTTATCGTCCGGATTTCTCTTGACTTGGACGGCTGGGAATGAAAGGGAGCCACGCTTATTTAAAACGATGGGAGGAAAAAAAGAACGAGATTTACCATATATATATATCACCGCACAGTTTTACCATAAAAACAGTTCTACCAGTTCTTAATATCGCCTCACAGTTTTACCATAAAAACAGTTCTATCAGTTCTTGATTTAGGTTACGGCAAATAAACTATATTCAGGGTGGAGTGAAGATTTTCGTTCTAAATCAGTTCCTGCAGCAAGTATGCCACCAAAAGGTGCTTATCTCAACATTATCGGTAAAGCATCGTTAGGCCAACAGAAACGATGGGGAAAAAAAATCAAGAACAACTTATTCAGAGTAGCCAGATTCCAGAACAACAGACAGATGCCATTGATGTTAAGCTTTGTAATAAAAGGTCCTTAGGCCAGCTGAAACGATGGGAGAAAAAAAAGCAGGAACATCATCAGAATCGAAGTAACTAGCATCCAGAACAACAAATAGATGCATACTCGGTAGAGCCCCTAACTTTAATTTTGAAACCCTAACTTTAATTAACATCAGCATCATGATCTTCTTCTCACAAACCAATTCAACATAACTGATTTTTTTGATGGTCTTTTAATCAGAATCCAAGCGTTGCCCAGCAAGTAGGTTCCCAAGAGCACAACGATCTTAACCTGAATAATAAAAGGTCGTTAGGGCAACATAATCGATGGGGAAAAAGGCAAGAAGAACTTATTCAGAGTAGCCAGAATCCAGAACAACAGACAGATGCCGTCTTGGTAAAAGTTGCACATTCTCTGCAATCCAATGTAACGCATTGGGTATTTTTATTTGATGTGTTCATGATATGCAGTCTTCTTGAGAGGATACATACATTAGTACATAATTTACTAATGACGTACTACATAGATTAACTGCGTTGTTTTGATGATCTTTTAATCAGAATCAAAGCGATCTTAACCTTTGTAATAGAAGTTCCTTGGGCCAGCTGAAACGATGGGAGAGAAAAAAACAGGAACAACTTATTCAGGGTAGCGGGCATCCAGAACAACAAACAGATGCATACTCGGTAGAAGTTGCACATTCTCTGCATTGGTTATTTTTATAAGGATGTGTTCATGAATATGCAGTCTTCTTGCCAGGCTACATAGTTAACAAAAGAAATCATATATACAACAATACTAATTAACTTTAAATTAACGACATTATTTTCTTGGTGTTTTACTCAGACAAGTAGGTCCGCAGAATAAATCTCTGCGTAAGAGAGATTTATCGATCAAAGAGGTATACAACATGTCAAGTTTCAAGACTAGACAAAATTAAATTGTTGGCCATCTGACAAAATTAATTGTATATGTTATAGGCTACCCATACCAAACGGAGGCGCACATGCAACACAAACAACGTCCACAATATTGATGACTCAGATAGTCCGGTAAATACCTAAACATATTATTCATAGGCCCAGGCAGCTGGGAGCATCTAATTGATTGTATATCAATGTACAAGTTGGTTCATGCATTCTGGTGCAGGGGAGTTCAAACATTCCGAGCTACGACGCATCCATGGGGCCCATAGAATCAACTTATATCAAAATGTAACATCTCTTTTGCATAATTGTTCATCTTTATATTTCTTATGTTTATCTGAAAAAAAATGAAAAATCTGTGAGCTTCGAACTCATGCAGATTCATGTTGTTCAGCCAATATTGGTAAAATAATGTCCAAATGACACAGGGTTCGTAACAACTATGTGTCCCCATTACAGTGGTCTTGGTATCCACATACGGCATAAGTTTACTAATGACTGAGGATGTAACAGTTAAAGCATCCTTTTTACCAATATGGAACATATGATAGAGTCCTAGTAAATTAGAATTAAGTGTAAGCAAATTGCATACCTCAGGATTGCCTATGCGATCGGCAGGAACTAGACTGGCAACGTGGAAAACTCCATTAAGATATCAAGCAACTCTTCCTTGAAGAGTTGAATATTCTCAGCTGTTTTCTTCAGTTTTCTCAAATGACTGTTGTTTTCATCACCTGATAAAAGGTTTAACGGAGCATAAACATAGATTACTGAAATGGGAAAGATTCTCAGTTGAAATTTAGTAAAACGTGCAAACAAGTTGAGGACTATTGCACATATAGCAAACATGTTTTGATTTTGCAATCACTCTACTTTAAGCAACTGATAATGCTAAGATATACACTTCATTATTAATTACCACTAACTATGTTTAAATTTATTGGGTGTACATGTCAATTGCTAATGAAGATTTTACATCAGATGGTTCCGATGAATTCTGTGGTTTTTCAGATGACGAGGAAGATGGTATAGACAGAATTGAAAACCAAAAAAATAATTTACGACAGGCTGTTCGTCATTACCTTGGTAAAATGGATATAAAATGTTCTTCATGTGGAACACTGCATTGGATTGATGATAGGACAACCGACTCATCCAAGAAGAATCCAAAATTTTCAAGATGTTACCGCAAAGGAAAAGTAATACTGACTTGCGCTACTGGAGCCTCCACAAGAACTAATGGATTTACTTGAAGGAGACGATGCCGAATCGAGGTTTTACAGAGATCACATGCGAGAGTACAATGAAAACTTGAAGGAGTCTTGGTTGTAAACTGGATAAGAGGGTCCTGAAGGGAAAGGGCCCAAAAGGTTTTGCAATTCATGGTGAACTTCGACATAATTCCGGAACTTTACTACCAGACGAGGGTAAGGACCCAATCTATCATCAGCTGTATTTCTATGACCCAAATCAGGCACTGGATGTTCGTGCAAAACGGAATCCCCAGCTGCATAAAGAAGTTCTTAAAAAGGTCCAGAAAATTATCTCAGAACATAATGTTTTTTGCGATAAATATTACCTGGCACGAGAACTTCTGAGCAATGCTGACTCCCCAGACAACAGTGTCAAAGTCATCATGCACTACGAGGAATATACATATGAAAGGCGTTATAACCTACCAACGACGGACGAAATCTCTGTAATATTACCCGGAGATGGTTCTCAGAAGCCTGACTTCAGAGATATAATACTTCACCGCAAGGGGAGAAATGGATTCAAACGTATTTCAGAGTGTCACCCTGTATACTTGCCCCTGCATTATGTTTTACTGTTCCCATACGGCGAGATGGGTTGGCATCCTGATATGAAGCAGCAGGACCCTGAAACAGGAAAACATACTACTAAACGTTTAACTCTGAAACAATTTCACAGTTTTCGTCTATTTAAGCGCCTAAGCGAGTATTCTACCATCCTAAGAGCAAAAGAACTTTTTCAAGAATACCTGGTGGACGCTTGGGCATCAACAGAACAAAACCGTCTGTTTTATCTTAAGATAAACCAAGATAAGCTGCGAGCAGATTCGTATGAACATATAAAGGCCTCGGCGGAATCTGGGATAACTCCCGAAGACTTGGGTAAGCCATACGTATTACCATCGACTTTTATTGGTGGTCCTAGGCATATGTATGAGATTTATCAAGATTCAATGGCCATTACCCGGTTTAATCATCATCCAGATATCTTCCTAACAATGACTGTAAATCCGCGTTGGTCTGAAATTCAAGATGTGCTTGAACCACATCAATATGCGTCGGATCGTCCAGATCTCATAGCCCGTGTATTCGAGCTAAAGAGAGACAAGTTGATGAAAGAAATAAAGAAAGGGAATGTGTTAGGAAAGGTGGTTGCTCATGTGTTCACAATTGAATTTCAAAAACGTGGTTTACCTCACATGCATGCTCTTATATTCTTGGATGGCCCTGAGAAAATAAAGACAGTTGAACAGGTTGATAAATTTGTCAGTGCCAAATTTCCAGATGAAGAAACAGATCCAACTTTGTTTGAGACTGTCAGGAAATGCATGGTGCATGGTCCATGTTGTGTGGACTCCAGTGCATGAAAAATGGAAAATGCAGCAGAGGTTATCCGAAAAAACATACCGAGTGTACAAGTATGGACGAAGGTGGATATCCAGTATATCGTCGCTGCGACAATGGACGAAGGCGGATATCCAGTATATCGTCGCCGCGACAATGTGAAGGAGGTATTGGTCCGACATGGATACAAAGTGAACAACAAAAATGTTGTTCCATACAATCCTTACCTGTCAAGGATGTTCAATTGCCACATTAATGTTGAGATCTGTGGGGTGTAAGGGCTGTTAAATATATACACAAATATATCTATAAAGGACACGATCGTGCAACACTAATTGTTGGTGAGTGTGATGAGGTACAACAATACATTGTTGCAAGATATATTGGGGCACCTGAGGCTGCGTGGCGTTTATATGGCCACTCAATACATCATGAAGAACCTAATGTAGTTCGCTTGGATATTCATCTTCCCAACCAAGAGAGGTTTGTTTATGATGCAACTAAGTCAATGGAAAGGGTCACTGTTGCTGCAAAAAACTATAAGTCGACATTGATGGGGTTCTTCGAGTATTATTGCAAGCATCCCACCGCCAAGGCATATACTTATCAAGAGTTCCCACAACATTTTTTATGGGACAAGAAAGAATGGAAAGAAAGGAAATAGGGTTTTGCAATTGCAAGGATGTACTTCATCAGTCCTAATGCCGGTGAATTGTACTACCTGCGGTTATTACTAACTGT
This sequence comes from Papaver somniferum, assembly GCF_003573695.1. Taxonomy (NCBI): domain Eukaryota; kingdom Viridiplantae; phylum Streptophyta; class Magnoliopsida; order Ranunculales; family Papaveraceae; genus Papaver; species Papaver somniferum. The sequence continues at coordinate 1,806,982 of NW_020619270.1, read as the reverse complement.
TGTAGCCGGTGCAGATTCATTTGACAAGCTGAAAACTGTTGGGGATGGTGATTCTAGGAAACTGCATCGTACGTTTAAAGGAGCATGCATCGCACTAGGAATTTTAGGAGATGACAATGAATGGTCTAAGTGTTTAGAAGAGGCAGCAGTGATGAAAACTGGGGTTCAGCTAAGAAATTTTTTCAAGATAATTCTTTGTGACTGCAATGCTAATCAACCAGATGTTCTGTGGTTAAAGTTTAGGAAACACATATGCGATGATTTGCATTTTAAACTACGCATGAAGTATAATATCAAGAAGCCAACAGATGAGAAAATATTTGATTATGGGTTATACCTTTTGGATGAGTGATAGGTGTTGTAAAACACCGTAATATCTATCTATTGTTTATGCTTTCTTTGCGAGTTTTCTTGTAAATTATGTATCTTATGTTTGGTTTTGAGTTTATTAGGCACGATGGAGTCATTATGAGCAAAAGAAGGAGAAAACGTCCATTTGGAGTGTAAATGGCAAAAAGTCAATTCACAGGTGGCTAGGCTGCGCAAGAAGAAGGAGGTGAAGAACTGTCAGTCCTCCGCAAGTGACAGTTTAGATGAACAAATAAATTATGTGGTCGGTTACGCGGAACTGACAGATCAAATAACTTAAGTTAGCCCTTATCGATTTTGCTGGTGCCTGTATCAAGTCCACTTCCTGCACAACCCTGGAATTTATTTCTCTTACCATTCGTTCCTCCTGCTGTCTGATGAATGAGAAAAGATGCGGTTGTTGTCATGAAGATGAGAGAAGGAACCCATGGGAATCAGAGGGAGGAATGATGAACACAGAAATTCAGAGAAATGAGTGTTCTAGCCGGTGCCAAATTTCGATTGTAGGTGTTCTTAGAAGCTCAATCTTTTCCTCAATCTTTTGATTTTCGTTTTAGCTGGGGTTTGATGAGTACAGTGATGAAATTGAAGAAGGTTGATAGGTCTCGAATCTGTTGCAATTTAGTGAAGTTTCAAGACCAGAAATCAACCAAGACGTGGGATCTGTGGTGGTGCTGTATATGGTGGATTTGGATTTGGTCGAAAATGGAAAGAGTTAGGGTTTGTGGTTAATGTTTTCTGCTGATGTTGATTATGTTCATTGAGAGATGGGTTCGATCTGTAAAATGAGTCCGAGAGCTGCTGGTGGTGTAATGGAGCTGTTTCTGTTAACGGATTTGAGATTGAATCTGAGATAGATTATGAGTGTATTTGCTGGAACCAAATCGAGAGGAATCAGAAGCTGCTGCTGCTAATGAATCTGAGATGGAAATGGGTTTGGGGTTGAAGTTGCAGGAATTGAGATTCAAGAGGTTAGGAGGTTGTGTAAGGAAATGATGTTGTTGTTGCCATGGTGATGGGTATGAGTCTGAAGTTGCTGCAGTTGCAGGATAGTGGAATTGAAGGTGATAGTGGTAGCTGGTGACTGCAGAAAGGGCACTGATGTCGGAGAATGGCGATGAAGTAAAGCAGGAATGGGTGTGTGAAGTTACTGGTTGTGTTTGCAGCAGGTATTGCTTTTGAGTTGCAGCTGCATTCACAGGTGGTGCTGGACAGAATCGGCTGGCGCAGTTGTGTAATATAGAAGAGATGCAGTTTGTGTACAAGCAAGGTGTAAGGGTCTTGGATGAACTGAGGTTGTATGCAAGGGACTGATACTAATGCTTGATGTTGTGTGGAGCTGAAAAAATGGATGTTGCTGTGCTGCTGTTGGTTATGGAGGAATGCTTAGGCTTGCAGATGAAAAATGAATGGAATAACTAGCTGTTGTTGGTACCTGGCTTAACGGTTCCGAAATGAAGTTGTGGAGAAATTGCAGGTGTTGTGGCTTGATTATGTTGGTGGTGGTCTTGAAGCTAGTTGCAACTGGAGATAAAGATTTGTGTTGATGCTGTGCAAGGAACTGAAATTGTAGGCAGAAATGGGTCATTGATGATTGCTTGCTACTGAGATTTCAAGAATGAATGCAGTGGAGTAATTTTGGTGCTACTGCCATGGTCATAGTGATGGCACTGCAGTTGTAGGTGCAGTCTGGTGGAATGTAAAAGCTGAGAAAGACATTGAAGTTCAGTGGGATTGTGTGCCTGTAGAGAAGAAAGTATGAACTTGCAGAATGAAGCTGCAGGTAGACAGTGTTGGTCTGGTGCTATTGGAAGGGGCATTACAGTGGCGATTGAAGTGGTGATTGAGCTGCAGGTTTCAGCTGAATTGAAGTCACAGGGAAGAGCAAATGGACTGCTGCACAATGATTGTGCAGCAGGAGATATGGCAGTATAGCAGTGCTGCACAATGATTGTGCAGCAGATGATATGGTTGGCTAAGAAGCTGTTATGCACAATGATTGTGCAGCAGAGGAGGAGCCATTAAGCACAATCATTGTGCATCAGCAAGCTCAGGCCAGTGCAATGGCCTTGGCCAATACCAACTCAGCTGAATTGCCTTGACTGGTTGACTCGGTTCTGAGTCGTTGACCTGACCGAGTTGACTCGTTGACTCGACGACTTGACCCGTTTGACCGGTGACCGGGCGGACTTTGCCGGTCACCTGAGACACTATTCCGTCGACTTTTCCGGCCAACTTCCGTCAAGTTCCGGCGACTTTTTTTGGACAGGGTTTCTACATGAGTTTTTCTCACTTTTGGGCCACGTGGATTTTCATCTAATGGACTTTGAGGATTAGACCTAATTTTGGAACAAGAGAAGCATATAAATAGAAAAGTCTTTCTCAAAACCTAGGGATCTCCATGAGGGATTATCTTCTTCTTCTACTTTTAGCCTAGGGTTAGAAACATGAGTTTTCTTTTTCTTATTGTGATGAACTCCTATGCCATGAGTACCTAGATTTTATTATTGGTTAAGGAATAAGTTGGATTTCCAAATATGGGTTTTCATTCAATAAATTAGTTTTGTCTCCATGTTTTGTCGATTATTATTCGCTAGAAATATCGCCATGTATGATTGATTGTTAGTTTTGTCAAGTTGCAAATTGGTAGAACTCGTAATCATATCTATTGCTAGTTTAGGGTTTATTATACGTAAACGTGATACACCTTGAATACACGTAGCATAATTGTGATTATTGCTTGTAGAGATACATCCTAGTAGTCACATGTGGATCATAACCTTTGTTAAAACGGATTAGTGCTTTTACACGTTCGCTTGCATTGATTAGTCTTATTTCATAGAACTTAGTGCTCTTAGGGAGTTAAATTTAATTGTGCTTTTACACTTTAGGTTGCTTTCTAGGAAGAATTCACTTTCGCATCTTTTAATGTGTTTGTTCATGACAAGAGGAAATTAGCGGGATATTCTTGCGATCAAGGTATCCTAGGACTTTTGATAAAAGTTGAGATTAAATATCAATTCTAGTTATTGTTACAAATTCATGTTTGTGAATGAAAACTAATCCTTGACCAATATCTTCATCTTATTGCTTTGCTTGTTTATTTCATTATTTGCTTTTAGTTTATTTTCCTTTACATAAAAATCAGAAATCCCCCTTGTTTATATAGGAAACCGAAACAACTTGACAACCTAGATCCTCTCTGTGGGAACAATCCTTTCTTACCCTTGCTATATTATATATTTTAAGTTGTGAGAAAGTAATATTATTTTTGACGCATACGACAGCGATCAATGAGCAGTTGCGTGAATCTGGCAAGTCGCTCGAAGGTTTCGCGGACATGCCAAGACCAAAACTAACATGGAGTGATGCTGTTGGTGACAAGTATATGTGGGAGCATCGGTGCCTACAACTTACAGTGAGTGATGCTGAGGTCGAAGAGAGCATCTGGAAGCTGAATCCTGCACAGACATCAGCATACAACGCCGTGTTTAATTCTATAAGAGATGGTGAGGGTAAACTGTTTTTTCTAAATGGCAGTGCGGGAAGCGGAAAAACATTTCTGTATAACACATTGGCATCTAGCTGCCGCAAGGCTGGACACATAGTTCTGACTGCTGCTTCGTCTGGCATTGCTTCACTTCTGCTGGTAGTTGGTCGTACAGCGTTTGTGGAGTTGACAAACAAGATCCACATTCCAAAATGCTGAAACAAGTTAAACTGATTATATGGGACGAAGTAACCATGCAACATAGATTCTATGTTGAAGCAGTTGATCGAACGCTACATGATATTGGTGATAAGTAAAAACCATTCGGTGGAATTACCGTTGTTTTAGGAGGAGACTTTAGGCATACGTTGCCTATTATAGCCGGTGGATGTCGCGAAGCAGTGGTTGGAGCATGTATGAGGAGATCGCTTCTTTGGAATGACATCACTGTATTGGCGTTGCACCAAAATATGAGGCTGGATGCACTTGAACCAGACAGTGTATCTTTTGCAAAGTTCTTGGTAGAGGTATGAATAACACTTTGTTTTTCACATCCTTATGTTCCATTTATCCTTGAACATGGCTCTCATTTATACCTGTATCTGTTGGATATAAATGACAGGTTGGTGATAATCCTAAAACAACTGTTGATCTTCCAAACACAATAAATAGATGCGAGAACATGGCTTGACTTATAACCAGTCTTTACCCCTGGCTGGGAACAAAAGAAAGGGTATCTACAAAACGTTTTACCGAGCGGATTTTACTGTCAGCCCGTAATGATGACGTGCAGAAGATTAATGCAGAAGCAATGGGAAAATTAGACGGGGATATGTACATGTACCTTGTTGCAGACAAGTTAAATGTAGACGATGCTGGCAATATTCCACACCTTTCCAGCGAATACCTGCAGAATTTAAATCCACCTGGAATGCCTCCGTTCAAGTTAGATATAAAGGTTGGATGCCCCATCATGATGTTGAGAAATCTTGCACCAAGAGAAGGCCTTTACAACGACATAAGATTGTTGGTCACTAGATGTGGACAACATGTGATTGAAGCCAAGATTTTAACAGGCGAAAAGACTGGAGAAATTGTATTTATCCGAGGAGAAATTTCAAACCGACTGCATCAGAGATGAATATTAACCTGACGAGACGTCAGTTTCTTGTCCGTCCAGCTTATGCTATGACGATCAACAAGTCACAGGGGCAGTCAATAAAATATGTTGGGATCGATCTAAGCACTCCTGTGTTTAGCCACGGTCAACTTTACGTAGCATTGTCAAGATGCACTGCCGCACAAAGAATAACCGTGCTACTACCTAATCAAACCAAGGACCTTTCAACTACAAACATTGTCTACCCGAGGTTTTATTGTAGAGCTATATTGAATTTACATACGAACTTTGACTAATTTCGGGATGGATTATTCTTTTTTTCAATTTTTATGCATGCGGACAACTATTTTTGTTACTCTGATTTAAAATATAATATGAATTCCTACATTTCATGGCCATTATAGGTGATTTACAATATTTATACCTTATGTTTCAGTAACATATCCATCTTAGTTGTCGAGCATGATAGGTGTCCTAAACACCTTGATATTTATCTATTGTTTATGCTTTCTTGGCTATTTTTCGTGTGAATTATGTATCCTATGTTTAATTTTGAGTATTTAGGTACTTTGGAGTCGTTTGAAACAAAAGTAGGAAAAATTAGCCATTTGGAGCGAAAAGAGCAGAAAAGTCAATTCACCGGCGATATTTGGAGCAGGTAGGTTGTGCAAGGGGAGTTATGTCGGAATTAAACTGTCAGTCCAGTATAGCTGACAGTTGAACTGAGAACTAGGTTGTCGGCTTCCTAAAACCGTCAAGCCATGTTTGAGCTGGTCATCCCTTATCCGTGCCGCTGGGTGTCTTCATCTACCTTATCCTTCACAACCAAGAAGCATCGGGTCGATACCCAGACCAATTCATTATTTTCTCCTCTCTTTCTATTGAGATGAGATACTGTCAGTTAGGCCAGAAATTTGGACAGAACCCAAGCCGAGAAATGAAGAAGAATTGATGCTTGTTGCCGTTGCCGATATCGATGCTTGGTGTCAGTAATTCATAAAGTTCCAACAAATCAAGATAGATGCAGTTCAGGGTTATATCAGGATTAAGAATCAGAGAGTGGTTCTAGTGGCTAGGGTTTGAAGGATGAGAAGACAAGAAAGAAATTGGGGTCGAATGATGACTGCTGCTGCCGGTGGGGAAGAAATCGACAGACAACGATGACTGTAATTGAAGAGAAGATTTAGGGTTCGTGAATCTGAGATGGGGTATTTCAGATTATTGATTTGATCGTGGAATCTGGTGGATTTCTGAGAAGAATTGATGTAAAACGATGAAGCTTCGAGCACAGCGGAGAAGAGATGAAGAGCCTCAACTGGAACCTGAGATGAATGGGTTTGATGTTGTTGTGGGCAGTGAATTGAACAAGATTTCTGTTGCAGGGGAGCTGTAATGGAGTAGTGTTGGTGGTACAATGGCTAGGCCAAGAAGTGTTGGTGCCTGTGGTGGCTCTGCAGTGATTGCAAGAGCAGGTACTGATGAGTATGCAATGGAGCTGCTGGTGTTTGCTGTGAATGTTGTTAAGTTGAAGTGTCAGGTTCAAAGAGTAGCAGGAACTGAAGCAGAGTGATAATGCTGCTATTAGCGAAATGATTGCAAGGAATAATGGGTTTTGGTGGATGATTGGAGTTTTCTCAGTGCAGATGAGATAATGTTTCTGCTCAGATGGCAGGCGAACAAGAAGCTGCTAATGCGTATGGTGGTGCTGTACAGGTTCAGTCTCTATTTGGCTTGAGTCTGGTAGGTATTGCTGGTGAAGGTTATGATGTTGGCTTGAGATAATGGGACTGCAGGAGTGATACTATGGCTTGAGTGGTTGTATGGAATTGATGCAAGTGGTTTGAGCTATTGAAGCAACAGAAATGGCAGAGAAGTAAGTGGATGTGCAGGTTGGATATATTTAGATGAATGTTTAGGACAGGGTATGTGCAAATGAGATTTGAAGCAGGCAGTGATGGTTGAAGAATGTATGAATTGCGGGAATGGCTCTGTGATCGAGAACAGAGCTGTTGCTTTAAAGAAAGGGGAAATGGTGAAGTTTGTATTAGTTACAGCTGGGATTTGAAATGGGTTCTGCAGGTGAATGAAATGATGTCTGCTGCAATGAACAAACTGGAACTGCAGGAATGAAGTGCAGTTACAAGTGATGCTATCAGGTTGAGTTAAAAGCTGTAAGAACAAGGGAGATTGAACCAGTTCTGCAACAAGAATTGGCCATGTGCAGCTGTACTGAAAACAAGAAATGGTGTTGGTTGTGTGTCAACATGGCTAAGAGATGGAGAAGGTTCAGACTGAGAAACTTAAGTAGATTGCAGTTGTGGTTTGCTCTTAAGCTGAAATGCAGCTACTGTCAGAGATTGGTGCTGTGTGAGTTGAAGGCATATAACAGGTGCAGGGGAATTGCAGGTGCCGATAGTCATGGGTTCTGGATTTGATGGTATTGACTGTAAGCTGCAGAAATGAATGTCATAAGGGTCTGGTGGAGTACAGCATTGGCGATAAATGATATTGCAGGTGAGGAAGTTGAAGTGCAGTCAACAGAACAAGGGAAGAATGGTCTTGGATCTGGAGTTATTGGTGTTGCTTCATTCCAGAGAATGAATGAACCAATTGCTGAGTAGTGGTTTCAAGGTGCAAGCTGAGAATGTAGAGATTAAATGGGAAGTGATTGCAATACAGGGTATCAGCTAAGAAGTGGGATAGACTGTGTGCTTGTGAATCAGGTATTGGTAGAGGAAACATGGACCTGCGAAAGAGCTGAAGTTGCATATGCTGCAGAATGGAGATGGTTGTGTGTTAACTGATGGTGCTATGGAATGTTGCTGTTGGCTCTTGAAGCTGAACTGCAGTGCAAAAGGTTGCAGCTGATGTAGGTGGTTGTGTTGTTGCAAGACAGAGAATGAGGCAGTGTCACTTGTTTGGGTTAGAACAGGTTGAGGAGATGATTGTAGTGGTATTTGAATTGGTCTTGCCGGGATTCAATGGGTGTCATGAGTCGGATGAATGGATGGTACTGCTTTAATTACGTGACTGGTACGGGATTGTAAATTTTCAGAGACAGACGTGGCTGGAGGTGCAGGAAGGACCAGGAAAATGGCCTGAAATTGATCAGAATATTGCCAGGACTCGGCCGGATTCGGAGCCTGGCGAGTCAACTCAGTGATCCACGGTTTTCCCAGAAATTATAACTGGGCTTTGCAAATGGGCTGTGAGAGAAATTATTCGGTAGTGGAGTAAGTTAGCTACGGGAATGGAAGCAGAGGAGAAAACCAATAAAGGGGGACTTATATATCATCATATCTCTTCTTCTACTTTCGTTCTAGGGTTTAGACATGAAAACTCTTATCTTTATTCTTGTTATGAACTCCATGAGCATGAGTATTTAATTTTCTTTTGGTTATGGATTGGTTGGATTTTACATAACATGGTTCTTTGATTCAATAAATTAGTTTTGTCTCATAATTATCGTTCATGATTCTCTAAAAATATAGTTATATGATTGACATATTATAACATGATTTGATTGTTTGTTTTGTCAAGTTGTAAATTGGTAGAACTTGTAATCACATCTATTGCTAGTTTAGGGTTCATCATCGAGCGATAATCCTTGAACACGAGTAGCATAAATATGGTTATAGCTTGTAGTGATACACCCTTGTAATCATATGTGAACCATAACCCTTGTTAAATTGTTTGCGCAATGTATTTCAATTGCAATGATTAGCCTAATTTCATGAATCTTAATGCTCCATGGGAATTGAACTTATTAGCGCAAGGCGTTAGGTTATTCGTTTGGTAGAATTCATATTTGCATCATTTTACATGTATGTGTGATGAAATCAGGAAATTGCGGGATATTCTTTCGACTAGGTATCTTAGGGCTTTTGATAATGAGAGATTAAATATCAATTCTAGTTATTAAGATAAGAACATGTTTGTGAATGAAAACAAATCCTTAACCAATATCTTTATATCCTTGATTTGCGTGTTTATTTCTTTGTTTGCTTTTATTTTATTTTAGTTTACATAAATCAAAAAAAAAAACCTTGTTACGTATAAGATACCGAAACAAATTGACAACCTAGTCCTCTCTGTGGGAACGATCCTTTCTTGCCCTTGCTAAAAAAATGACGGAATATTCTCATTAGGATTTGTGATGTTTTTTAATGAAAATACCTCCAATTATAACAAATATGAACCATTACTTTATTTATCATATACATGAACCGTTATTATATTTCACGTATAATAACCATGATTTTTTATGGCATAAATCAGCCTTTATTGTATGTAACACACAATAACTGTGATATTTAATATCAGATCCTGTACGTGATTTTAAATCACAAATTTTAGTCGTCGTACTTAATGACGTTTTCAACTTGTCATTTATAAAGAGTCACACCAAATAAATAACGGTTCAAATAACATATGAAAACCGTGATAAATCATGTTTTATAATAGACTTCATTCGTCATTTATAGCCCTTTCTGGACTAGTGTTCGATTGCAGCTACAGGATTCTAACCCTAAATCTTATAAAAATTTAGGGGTTTTCAGGTTTGATGCTAATGTGAAGATCATACTCAGGAATCCTAGCCGATTGATGTAAGATGGATTCCTCACTCAACTTCTCAAGATCACTGGGAATGCAGATATGCAAAAGAGTGCCCAAATTCAAGTTCACTTAGGTGCATTATTTTAGGCGGTTACTGCTAAAATAAAAAAGAACGCCACTGCTACCCCAAAAACTAATAAAAAGTAAAAAGAAGTTAAAACACATGTAACTATCACGTAGCTGTAGTTGTAGGAAAACTTGGCTCAGACAACATTGTCAACGTTAACTATTGAAATAAAGGATAGAGATGGCGTAAAAATGTATCGGTGTAAGATACTTTGGAACTTGAACTGAGACATTAAAATCACAAATTAAAGAAATATGTATAAAGAAGATGATGGACACGATGTAAAAAGTGGACATTTGAATTTCAAATTGCTGGTAAATACAAAATGCGGTTGATGTAACATGATAATACTAATTTCTAAAAAAATATATGTGCAGGAATTATGCACATGTCAATGATGCAACATAAACATAAATTTAAGTTCTAGAAGATGATCTCCATTAAATTATTAATGGTGCAGTTTCATACAGCTGTGTCAGCAATCACCACCCACATCTTTGTAATCTGCAATGGTAAATCATTACCGATCAGCAGATAAGAATTTAAAAATGTATTAGACCTAAACAGTAAGAATGGATTGAGTTTATAAATAACTTCAATAAAAATACCAATCATTACTGATTCAAATCCATTTTTATCGGTTTAAATCACTAGAGTCTTTTAAGTCTCATGTCTCATGTGATCTTGCATTCAAGCGAAGGTAAATTTTGAGAACATAATTTCAAATATTTTATACAATACTGCTCATATTATACAAATTTACATGACTGGATTCTCAAATTCATCATGACTGTACCTTTTAAATCACGTGATACATGTATTCAAAGAATGAAAAATTGGAACTAATTAGAATAATTAGACAAGATAATTACCTCAATTTCAGATCTTGAAAAGCAAAGGAATATTTATTAGAATATTTTTTGAGTTTGCACTAAAATTGGAACCTTTTCTAGATTCATTCCATCTTTCCTCTTCTGTTGCAGATTCACCAATTCGAGTACAATCAGCACCTTAACCAATTGAAATTCCAGCCTACAGCTTTATCAGAACAACACCACAATGTTCTGTCGCCGTCTCTCTTCCATCATCAATCACCACAGGCTCATGTTTTCTTCTCAGTGCAAACTCAAAACCCAGATCTCAACTTATTCTTCTGAGATTTCTTATGAAACCAGAAAACCAATTCAAATCCCTAATTCATCTTCAGTTCTTCCAATTCGTGACATAATTCTTCAATTTGTCGTACCCATACACAGATTGATAACCATTTACAGAACCCATTAATGATTCTCCTTTTCTGCCTTATCTGCTTCAACAGAACCCCTGAAATCAATTCGTCTTCTACATAATTTATCCACCATTTCTTGCTCTTATCGGATTCAAATTTAACCACCAGCAGATTCATCTCTCATTTTCACGCAATGATTCACAGCTAAAACAGCTGAATCAATGGTGCATCCACACTCTTCTTTGTGGATCTTGCAAAATCAGTTTCTTCGATTACATCTACGGGATGCTGACCTGAAAACTTATAAGAAATTAGGGGTTTTCAGATTAAGATATCTTTTTGTAATTGATAAGTGAAAGTATCGTATTTGATACTAATGTGAAGGTCATACACAAGAATCTTAGCCGTAAGACTTATTCTTCAATGGATTCCTCCCTCTAAGAATCTCAAGCAAAGAAAAAAAAAATGAAAAAAAGAAGAGAAGATAGTCTTTAACGGTGCTGTACAGATCCTAGTCAGTAAGTTCGCGAATGATTCGCGAATCATTCACGATTTTTTCCGTATCACGAATTTTACCGTTTTATTCGCGTACGTTTGCAACTCCGAACCCAAAACGCGTATTATGTGGCATTCTCGGATTATTCGCGAATCGTTCACGAACTTTACGTATCCCCAATGATACGTCCGCTTAGATCGCCAGAAACTCTTTAGCTTTTACGTTTTCGAAGGCCCTATTTTTGGGGCTTTACTGCCTCCCAACCATACACGGCCCAATATTAGACGTTGTTGTAATTTTTATAAAACAAAAATGACAGAAGAGATTTGAAGGTGAAGATGAAAGTGAGAGAGATCTAAAACTCGCTAACCAAGCATCTAATCCCACTATACCACGTCCTCTTTGATGACTAATGTTGTATATATTATTAATATCATCGTACTAAGTTTATTTTTTCTTTAAATAACTCACACATATGCATAAAAATTAGTCTATGACCTTATAAATACTAATTATTTATTATATATAGATACCGAATTTTCAGAGCCGAACTCATATTTATACATCGAATTATACACGTACGTATGCCGTTCCGAATTACTGATGAATCACGTTCCGTTGACCGAATTTTGGACCGAATTTGGATTTTACAAAACCGTATAATACTCGTACGTTTGTCGTTCCGTACGTTTACCGAATCCCGAATTGCTAACTAGGGTACAGATAAGATTAGACTAAAAAATGTAAAATATTCAGCCGACCCATATAGAGTAGAATTAGGTGATGATAGATATTAGCTATATTCATAGCTACAGAGAGGCTAATTTTTCAGCAGATGTCTCGGCCAAACAAGCATGTTTGTTAGCTGAGGATCATTATGAGTTTTACGAGGGTAGGCCAGGTTTTATTCATTCTGTTGAATGGCCTGGAGAGGTTTACTATCGTTTTTAGGCTTTTTAGTGTGCGGCCTTTTTGGCTTAGCACTAAATTAGCCTGATCCTTGTACATTTTCGCTTTTTTATTCTATTTTATTGACCGAGTAAAAAGAAAAATAGGTGATGATAGATGGCACGGTCCGCGTCAGGTGAGCTCAGCCTTAATTGTATTATTCGTTAAGTTGTTTTCGTAACTTATGATCAATCTTGGTCCTCTTTAAAATTTACATTAATGTTATAGTATTAAATTATTTATTGGATGTAGGAATACTACAGAGAAAATATGCATGGCATGATGTGCGTGCGACAGAAGCATTGCATAGGATAAAATCAACTCCTGATTAATAACTCCTGGCAATACTTGGTGCAGCAACACCTATAACATCAATATTACATAAACTAGAAATAAACTTGGAATGCTGTTAATCAAACACCTTCGTGAACTCTAGATGTCTAATCTTTGGCAAACTTATCAACAACATTGTTGGTTTCCCTGCATCTCTGATTTTTTTTTATTTGGCTTAAAGAATTCATAAGCAAGCGCTCTCCACTCCAACACACTGAAGACCAATGTCAATTGAAAAAGCGGGGGTCTAACAACACCTCCCAATATTTCGATTAGCAATATGTATGGACTAACTCCGAAACACTTACTAGAGAATCAACTAGACAGTCAGACTTAATCTAGATAAAAGTATCTCAAGGAGTTAATGTCTCTCTCTTGTTTTGATTCACTCAAGCTAATAGAAATCAGCGAGTCTATAATCAAACACAAGGAATAACTTGGACAGTACCAAAGACCAATGTCCAAGGATCAATTAATATCAATGAACAACCAAAGGTCGGATTTCCAATTGATTGATTCAAACGCACAACCTGTATTATTTCAATTATATAAACAAATATAATGCGGAAATAAAAATAACACAGACACCATAATTTTGTTAACGAGGAAACCGCAAATGCAGAAAAACCCCGGGACCTAGTCCAGATTGAATACACATTGTATTAAGCCGCTACAGACACTAGCCTACTCCAAGCTAACTTCAGACTGGACTATAGTTGAACCCCAATCAGTCTCCCACTGATCCAAGGTACAGTTGTACTCCATACGCCTCTGATCCCAGCAGGATACTGCGCACTTGATTCCCTTAGCTGATCTCACCCACAACTAAGATTTGCTACGACCCAAAATCGCAGGCTTTAACAATAAACAAATCTGTCTCACACAGACAAGTCTATCAAATGATCAATCTGTCCCGAACAGAAAAACCCTAAAACTTTTTGTTCTGTCTTTTGATAATAATCAAGGTGAACAGGAACCAATTGATAATCCGGTCTTATATTCCCGAATAACAGCCTAGATTAATCAATCACCTCACAACAATCTTAATCGTATGGTAGCGAAACAAGATCTCGTGGAATCACAAACGATGAGACGAAGGTGTTTGTGATTACTTTTTATATCTTGCCTAGCAGAGAAACTAGTATCACACGGACGTGTGGGGATTAGTTTTCTCAATGCTAAATGCCTCCTTTATATAGTCTTCAAATCAGGGTTTTGCCTTAGTTGCAAAGCAATCAATATTCACCGTTAGATGAAAAACTGATTTAGATTCAAGCTAATATTTCTCAACCGTTAGATCGAAAACTTAGCTTGTCATACACAAATGACTGTACGCTTCTACGTTTGTTAACCGAACCCAAACGTGTACATTTTTGGTTCAACAATAGTCTACCCAAAGAGGTTAACCATATGAGCGTTTCATACCAACCATGTTCTTCTTCACCATAACTAGTTCAATTGACTCAAATGAATTAGTTAAGAGAATTTTTCAATTGCAAGGAAATCTTATGTAACTACACAAGACACAATTGAAGCAAAGATGATTTGATTCACTCGAATCGGTTCATGAACTTTAATAGCCACGGTTTTCAAATGCATTCCTTATTCTTTTAAGATTAAGTTCAGAAATCATCTTTAGATATATAACCTTCTCAAGTTCGCAGACTAGGTTCGCGGACTTAAGACACCGGATAGAGTTTACAAACTCCAGCAAAAATTCTCGGGTTCGAGAACTACGCCGGTTCCAGGACTGGGTTCGCGGACTTGGCTCACGCAAGTAGTTTGTCAACTCCAGCATAAATTCTCGGGTTTGAGAACTTCGGCAGTTCGCGGACTGAGTTCGCGAACTTGGCACTTGCCATACTTCCGGTTCTCTTGATCAACAAAGTTCGAAAACTTCGGTTCAAGGAATCCATTGGTTATGTAATCTAAACTCTCATTCCAATCATTGAAACATTCTTAGAGGACGTTATATAGTTGTTACACTATTTCTCGTCAAAGCAATTTTCAAAGTGATTGAAACATTCATGACTTTTATCACTAGGTAAAGATAAACTTGGTCGAAGCGAAAAGCTTACCAACACATATTTCGAGATATAGATAGGCGAGATATACTCGGCTCGAAATACCAAATGTGTATGATCTAGTCTATATATATAGCATACGACTTTTTTCTCAAAGAGTAGGAGATTGAATAGATAGACTTTTGAGTGACAGATAAGTTCAAGTCTCCACATACCTTTTTGTCGAGAAGTTCCACCGGTTCCTTGAGTAGATATTTTACTTGTATGATGAATCACCATGAAGTCCTTGAGATCAACTGCACTTACTATCCTAGTCTGACACTTAGCTATAAGAGATTAGAAATCAAGACTTATAGTTTTGATCACTAACATTGACAAACATGCTTGAGATAGCAACGCATACGAGTTTGACCGAGCAGTGCTCTAACATCAAGTGTCAGGATATCATAGCTTAGTATGGTTATTGGTATCCACTTCCACACGTTTTAGACCAATGTCAAGTGCCAGATGTCAAAGATTTATTTAAATCGGAGAACAGTCCAATATTGTGGCTTATACAACAGTCCAACGTAATCATCTATACAAAATAGTACGTATATACGGATCAAAACCATCTCTAAAAAGGTTCAAAAAGAAAGTACGTATATATGGGTCTCCCATACACTAGATTTTCAGATATTAATTATAAGTGGGAACAAAACTAAACCCAAAACACCAATTGTACAATCGTGAAATAAAGAGTCAAGAGTGTCACAATGTTGAACTCCATCGACAGTCCAAAATGTATTCCGGTAAAAAAAAAACCCGAAAGAAAATGAAAAGATTCCATAGCGTAGCTGCTTTTCACTTATAGGTTTGCAAAAAAAAAAATTAAGTTTGATCGACGAGGAGATGACTAGATTTAAGCCATCAGTTACAACAAGAGTTTCAGAATGACAAAGATATCATGGCTTGCGAGTCACAAATATGATCAGAATGGGGCAGAGAAATGTCAAAAAATTATGATACGAAACAGGAACAACGAATTGAGTTCAAAAAATGTCTGGCAAGGCAGTACAAAACCAACATAGACATTATTTGGAGTAAAAAAAAAATCAATGAATACAAATATGGAGGAACCTTTTCAACAGATCCCAATGATCCGAAAAATAGTGATTACGAGGATTATACTACTTTGTATTTTGATTTTAACTGTTTAAATTTTAATAGTTCCTTACCGTTTTCTTAAATTTTAATAGTTCCTTATTGTTTCCAGAGGTTGAAATTTAAAGAACTATTTAAAAACAGGTTATTGTAATACCGCAACGATACCGTAATGTCTATTTTTTCTTATTAGAATGGCTTAGGTTTGGACTTGGCTTACATATATTGATTGCGTTCCATACAATTCAGATGACACACATCCCTTCTACAACATGTTTTAATTTATTGGTTCTAAAACAGATTGTACCAATTGTTTGACGTGAATCGAAAGACGTAACATCTACAAGCCCAGCTTCGCACAATAGTAAGGCCCCGGTGATACCTAGTAAATAAATAATTTTTTTTTTTTGAATCGACAACATGATTGGATTTTTTGGATCCAAGCGCATGATTCTTGTCAGCAGATTACATGGTAATTCCCATGGATCCTGCATTCCATGCTTGTTTAGGCGACGGAGATAGGGAGAACACACACATATTGCTATCCAAGTATCAATTTTTTTTTTAAAAAAAATAAAATTATGTACACCATTTGGTCAAATTGGTCTGGTCTCTTTTTTTGTAGTAACTCAATCACTCTATTTCATCCTAGCAGTGGTAACAATCGATGCTTGTGCCGCACCAAATCACTTAGAGAAACAATAGATAAATATGGAAAAATAAAAATAGAACGTGATATGGTGACGACTCCGATATATGGTGACAACTAACATGTTATTTATTCTTATATTTTGTTCGTTTTCATATGAATAGACTCTACTAATGGGTTCCTCAACTCCTATGTTTTCATTAGTGTATGACACAAGTTGCTAGACTTAGTAGTGAATCATCTTTTTTTTTTCTTTGATTTTTTTTTACGTATATCTAAAAGGAAAACTAACAATGCTAAAAATAAAGTTCTATACAAACACTCCCCCACACTTAAACCTTACATTGTCCTCAGTGTAAAATTTAGTCATTCAAAGTAAAATTTAAGGTGGGAAATACCTAATCATGATGTATGACAAGATATCAAAAATCAGAACAATGATGTGACTACTCGTTTTCCCGTAACCTACGTGATGTGTACAACTCAAAGGATCTGATACTAAGGAGTATCGATACCTCTGTTGAACTGATTAAGATACGCAATAAATGGTATCTAAGATCACAATAATAACAAAGAACATAAGAGTAATGTAAAAGCCTCTAATTTATAATGAGACACAAGATGTAACGTGGTTCGACATTTGTCTACGTCCACGGGGTAATGAGTGATATAATCGTATTAAGTATGTGGTGGTTACAAAGATCTTAAATTCTTCCCAAAGTAATAGAGAGAACTCAAGTTGAAGTAACTACTTAAGTTCTAAACATTAAAGAGGTATAAGCTTAAGACTATATCTTCTCTCCTAGATATTGAATGCCCTTAATTTGTTGGTGAAGCTTGGTATTTATAGCCCCTTATGCTCCTAGTATATCTTTGCTGCCTCTGGGTCCATCGTCTGCTGATATACCTTCCGTACCAGTGGTACCTTCGTCCACCGCATGCTTCTCCAGTTGTATCTCGCCACCTCAGCTGACCCACGTTCCTTTGGGAACTACCCAGCCTCAGTGCGCGTTGTACCTTCGTTCACCGCTTGCTTCCGCCAATCGGGTTCCGACATGCTTCCTCTCTCCACATTCTTTGACTCATGCGTGTAGATAAGAATCAGAGCATTTAATGCTAACTGGATGCGTCATCTACCTCTGTCCCTTTGCCAGCTGAACCTATGTAGACTAGCCTTTTTCTTCCTTTATCTTGACCGTTCACGTCCTTTCTCTTGGGATGATATAAAGCAGATCTGCGGAGGTATTCCTTGCTACTCAGGCTCCTCTGTCTAGCGAAGGCTATATAGTTTTAGACACATATGCGGCCACTAAGATCATGACACGTGCTCTGCAAAATATTGGTATTCACAGTTTGCCCCTTTTCTTTCACCTTCTACCGTTTGGTAGAAGTGGAAGGAAACTTCCATTACGCCACCAATTTTGCACGTACCGATTGGGTGGCCCTATATGTCCTTTCATGCAATAACTTCCCCTTGAATTTCGGGACATCCAAATTTTTTTGGATTTTCCAGCCGCCTATAAGAGGAGAACAAAGAGAAGGGAATTTCATTAAATCCCTTTCCTTCTTTCTTCTGAACTGTCGCTCTCCATCACTTTCGTGGAGATGTTCTTCTGCTGTTAACTGCTCTTCCTCCTGTTTTCTTCTTTGATTCTCCTCATACGTTGGCTTCATTGTGTCGATCGTACAAGTAAGTGATACTCACTTTCGATCATGATTTTCTTCTTGTAGTTATTGTTATACTTGCATGTGAGAATTTTCGCTCGTTCTTAACTGCTTGTGATGATTGGGAACTTGGGTTTTGTTCCAATTTGGCTTTTGATGTTAATTTTGCCATGATTGTTTCTTCGCCTGCCAGTTTGGTCGTGTGATCAAAGATTTTCGCTTTTGCGCCATGATATGTTTAAACGGGTCTTTTTGGTTGGTTTATAAAACCCATGCCCAAAATTTCCCGTTTCTGCCCCTTTATTTGCCTTTTGGAGGTACTGTAATTTTTCTTCCGCCATTGTTGATGATGAAGTTTTTCCTGATGGTGTTAGGTATAATGAGGCTTCCGAAGAAACCTACGCGTAAAGGGTCGAGGGTGTCTTCGTCGACTGATCCTCCTTCGCGGATGGATCATCCTGATGCTACGCCATACCCTCCTCCTGAGGATACTGACGTGCCTGCGATTGCTGCTATATCTACGGTTGCTGAGGAGGCAGCAGATTCTGGGGCTGAAGAGTTTGATGTTGAAGATCTTCTTCCTCCTCCTCCTCATTATGAGGTGCAGAGGCTTCAATTACGTGACAAAGATGGCTACGGTCACTTGTCCCTTGCCCCTTGCTGATATTTCAAAGAACTTTCGTCTTCACAAGTTTGAGATCTTTTTTGTTAACGACCCTGATGTCCTCATAGAGTCTCTCATTCGAGATTTTCCTTACGATGAGAACAACCTTTTGATTAGTGTTGGTCAGCTGGTCGCTGGTATGTTTCTTCCTCTTTATAGTAGAAAGGATTCTTTCTATTATGATGTCTTATCCATTAGGGACCCGACGAACAAGACTCAAGTTCGAGGAATCTATCAGTATACTGGTAATTATTGGCGTGCCCTTCGTGAGTGCTGGTACCGTAGTAGGGGCAAGACCACCTTGGAGTCTTATGATCCCTTTGCTGAGGGGAGATCTAAGCGAGAAGATTATACTCCCGCCAACTTCAATGCCACCTATGCTGATGCTATTCAAAAGACTAACCTTCTTCCTTGGAGCGTTGGCCCTCGTCACTTCCATGTTACTGCTAGGAAGATTAGGGAAGGTAACAGCCTTCGTTTGCTGGAGGAAATTGACAAGACCGATTTGACTACGATCCCATACTCCGCTAGTCTGTCTCTGCCAAAGTCTGACCGCATTCCTCTTGATCATGATGAACGCTGGGTTCATACTCCCCTTCGTGTTGTTGGTCCTTGGGCCTATGGTTTTACCACTGCGGACCCTTCGGTTCCTCGCTCAGCTCGTTCTCTGCCTGAGAAGTATGATGGTTATCAGCCTTGGGTTTTCAATCCTGCTGCTTCTCACGAGGTACCCTTGTTGTAGCGCCTTTGTCCTGCTTAGATAGATTCGTCTGCTATGGTATCTTTGCTAACTTTAGCGTCTTTATTTCGATGGCTTCCAGTCTGCCCCTGCTTCTTCTGCTGGGACTGCTCAAGGCTCTGCTGGTAATTCTGTGTCCACCAGGACTAGGAAGGGGAAGGCTTCGTCTGGTACACCTGAGGAGGTAAGGATCATACCTTTGTGTTTATATATTCCTTAGTACCTTGCCCCTGATTATTAGCTGTGGCATGTGTTTCTTTGCAGTATTCTCAGAGGAAGGGAAAGCTGAAGATCGTGATTGATCTTGATGCCTTAGATGATGACCCTAAGGCCGCCGTTGAGGAACTTGTTGACGAAGATATGGAGGATATCGAGGATACTGGATTTAGTCCTCACTTGGATGACATTGAAGAGGATTTTTCCAAGGATAACCCTAGCCCATTCTGAGCTGCTTCCGTTGAGGGTGAGAACCTCCCTGCTGGTGCCGGTCCTCAGTTGATCGAGCATGTCAGTATTCAAGCGCCTGCGCCTACGTTGTCTTTGAAGATGCCTTCGCTTTATGCTTCCTGCAAGGCTTTGCCCACCGTTTCTGCTACTACTGGATCTGCTGTTGTAGCTTCGAAGAGCCTTCCTTCGTCTCCCGCTACTTCCCTCAAATCTAGCGGTTCATTTGCTATGGATGTTGCCCCTTCGACGAGGGCTGGTAGCTCAGATTCTCAGCAGAAGAAGAAGGTTGTGATTTCACTAGCCATCTTATCCTTCGATGCTGCTCCTGCTTCACTAGGAGTGCTCGGTATGTTTTTACTGCCCTGCTAGCAAAGCTGTTGGAGTTCCACCTTCGTTACCAGACTGAGCCATATTGGGAAATCTTCCTTCTGATGGTGATATGGATTTGGGCGGATCTCAGGCTATTCCTTCTGTTCCTAGCTCTTCCACCATGCCATACCTCCGTCGTGGTGAGGGTTCAGCTGTCGTGCCCCTTGCTCACGTGCAAACGAGCGAGGGTGCAGTTGCTGACTCTAGCCAAGGTCGAATGTCGGAGAGTTTGAGCTTACGTAGCTCTGATGATGCTATTCTTGAAGCCATCCTTCGTAATTCCAAGGGTCCCTTTGTTGTTGGAGTTGACCATCATCATCTTGGTAGTTCTTTTGAGATAGCTTCGCAGTTGGATGTCTTGTCTGCTCAGTACCGTGCTGCCAAAGACTTGTTCTTTGATCCTGATTGTCTTCGCTCTATTCAAAGCTTTGGTGAGATCCGTCGGGGTAACATCCAAGAAATGAAAGGTTTTATGGATACCTACGCCATCTTTCTCCCTCGTCTCTCAGCATTCTCGGTAAGTGATTCTTACTTTGTCGCCTTTCTTCTCGATTTACTCCATCGCCTGTTCTCATACTGCCTTGTTTGCAGCTCTGTAAGAAAATCGATGTTAGATATACCTTGTTTACGGTATATAGGGCTAAGTGTACTCATCTGAGTTCCCTGCTGGAGCGTGCTCGTCAAGACTATGCCCTTGCTATTGCTCAGCAGCCTTCGTCTAGTGATGCTGCTTCAATTGCTAGGATATCTTCGTTGGAGGGTGACCTAAGGAAGACACATAGGTCTCTGGAAGCTTTCTTATTGGCTCTTGAGAGAGCTAATAACGCTGCTAAGGTTGTCGAGGAGGGTCGTAAAGTTGCTGATTCTGCCTTAGCCACTGAGTCCTCCAAATCTATTGGTTAGTTTTTTCCTTCTCCTTAGCTTGTTTCTTTACTTTGTGGTTTCTTGGTTCTTAGACAACCTTCGTCTGCCAGCCAGTAGTTCTAGTGAACTTAGATATCTCCAAGATCAAGTGTCTAAGCTAACCTCCGATGTCTGGCATTACCAAAAGAAGTCTGATAGGTTGATGAATGTGAGCGTTCATAATGAGGCCCAGCTTTCCCTTGAGTCTGCCCATAATGCTGATTTAGTGAAGCAGATGGTTGCGCTTCGTAAGGAGTGTGACGAAGCCCTTAGATGGAAATAAGGTCTTATTTTTTAAATCAAAAGGAGTATATTGCCTTAGTTGAGAAACGTCTCCCTGCTCAAGAAGTTATTCGTAAGAAATATCATGCTGATTTTGAAGATGCTTGCGCTTCTTTAGCCAAGGTCACTGCAGAGCGTAATGTATTGACCTCGAGGTCTGCTCCCTTAAGAACAAACTTGTCGACGCCGGGTCCGTACCTTCTTCTATGTCTCATGCATCCTTAGTAAAAAGATTTGAAGAGTTAGATAATGTGTACCGAGCTTTATCTTCTGAGAATGCGTCGCTCCGCATAGATGTTGACGATCTTCGGACTGAAAGGGATACCCTTTTGGATGATCTTGATACGGCTGAGGTGGACCTTGCTGAAGCTCATCATAGTTTAGAAGAGTCCCATATCCATGCCGGAGGTAGATTAGGATGACTATTCCCTTCGTATTATTCCTCGTATCTTTAGTTGCTTTGCATTGTCTCTAATATGCTTCGTATCCGTAGGTCTCCAAGAGCAGCTGGTGGATGCAAATGCTAAGATAAGCAACCTCGAGGGTCAGATATCCAAGTTCGAAATATCTCTCCAGTTTGAT
Source organism: Papaver somniferum (assembly GCF_003573695.1). Classification (NCBI taxonomy): domain Eukaryota; kingdom Viridiplantae; phylum Streptophyta; class Magnoliopsida; order Ranunculales; family Papaveraceae; genus Papaver; species Papaver somniferum. The sequence continues at coordinate 1,784,847 of NW_020619270.1, read as the reverse complement.
GCTGCTGCTAAATTTAAGGCTGAGGCTCTTCAGCGAGCTAACGATCAACTCAGTGCTCATCTTAGGGAGATTCGTCAGAAGTCGGCTTCTGATCTGTCAGCTCAGGCTCCTGAGATGGAGGCGCGGTTTAAGCATTCTTTCATTGATTATATCAACAATGCTTTTGCGGAGGCTGAGCTCCAAGCGGAGGGTGTCACATTTCCTCGTCTTTCTTATCCTTGATTGTGTTATGCTGACTTCGTTTTTAACCGAACTCCTTTGTTGTATTATGCCCCCAGCTGAGGGTCCTTCGTTGTCTCATTTCTTTTGAAACAATGCTCCGTTATTTGTAACTGTCGGACCTTTGTCACCTGCAACTTTTGGGGTGCGTTAGTCTTCTTTTGGTAACTCTATTATAGTACCTTTAAATTCATATATATATATATGTAGACGTATTGTGTCTAATTATTTGCACGTTCGAGTCATCACTAGGTGCTAAGGTATTTTTATCTTTTTAACCTTTGGTGGAACATTCATCGTCCTACGTTAGTATCCTTTGGCCAGAAGGTATTGTGGTGGCGAGGGTTCCTACGAGGGCAATATTTTTCCTGTAACCCTACGCGTTCAGCGTGATTTCTGCTTTACTTCAACAAGGTATCTCTCTTTATGGGATATATTGCTTATTATTTTCCTTTTGGAGAGATTCATTTGCCCTTAGGATCCGAGATTGACATATGCGCAGTTATGTCGTGCCTTGTCTCATCGTCAATTCTAACGGAGGGTGTCTATTCTAACCCACTTTGTTTTAATCAACATACACTTTCTCTTAGAAAAAAGTTTCTTTCATTGATTAGTTAGGTTTATAATACCTTTGATCAGGGATAGAACATGGTGGGCTTCCGCCCCTTCCCTTCTTCTCCTGAGTGATAACCATTCTCTTACGGGTAATACTTCTTTAGGTACATTGCGTTCCAGGGGTGTTGTAATACCTCCCCCTTGAGGTTCCTTAGGTAGTATGAACCTTTCCCGGCAATGTCGTGTATGATGTAGGGCCCGTCCCACGTTGGAGCTAGCTTTCCCCATTCCTTTTTCTTTTGGTATGGTGGTGTTTGACGTAACACATATTCTTTTACCATAAAGTTTCTAGGGATTACCCGCTTGTTGTATTCACGAGCTAGCCTTCGCTGATAATTCACCATCCTTTGCAAAGCTACTTCCCGCCTTTCTTCGAGTTCGTCGAGCTTTTCTAGCATGAGGTCTGTTGTTAGGTTCTTTTTCCACGCTTCTGTTTTTTTCGTTGGCAGTATTATCTCCGTTGGAATGATTGCTTCGGCTCCGTAGGTTAGTAAGAACAGAGATTCTCCTGTGGATGCCCTTCTTGTAGTGCGGTAGGCCCATAGGACATTGTGTAGCTGTTCGCACCATCTCTTCTTTTATGCCCCCAGCTTCTTCTTTAAGTTCATCGCTATCGTTTTGTTAGTGGCCTCCGCTTGTCCATTGGTCTTAGGGTATATCGGTGTGGACTTATTTTTCTGAATGTTGAAGGCGTTAAAGAGCATATCTATGTTCTTTCCCTCCAATTGTTTGCCATTGTCAGAGACTATGGCTGCTGTTATTCCAAACCTGCAGATGATTTGCTCGAACAAGAACTTGAAGACATCCGTGTCCCTAATTCTTGCCAAAGCCCTTGCTTCCACCCATTTGGTGAAGTAATCCGTAGCTACAATAAGATATCTTTTTTTTGACGACCCTTCTATCAAAGGTCCAACGATATCAACACCCCATTTGGCGAATGGCCAAGGGATGATGACTGAGTTAAGCTCCATTGATGGCGCTCTGATTTTTCTTGCGTAGCATTGGCATCTTTGATAACGCCTTGCTACATTCTTCGTATCTTCGTCCATGCTCAGCCAATAGTACCCTTGCATTTTAGCTTTGATTGCTAGTGACCTTCTTCCGCTATGATTGCCGGCCTCTCTGCTGTGTATATCATGCAATATCCTTTTACCTTCGGTTTGTGAGAGGCATCGCATCAAAGGTTCAAAAAATGACCTTCTATACAATACCCCGTCTCGCAGGCTGTACATTGCTGCTTTTGACGTGAGTTTTCGTGCCTCCTTGACATCTGCTGGTAAAGTACCTTTGTCGAGGTATTGGTGAATTGGAATTCTCCAATCGTCCTCAGCTTCATCTTCATTGTTTTCATCTGACATGGGTTTATCTTCGTCAGACTCCTCGGCTTCATTGTCTGGTTCCTCCATTCTTTCGTCTTCTTTTTCTTTTTCTACTTCCCTCATAGCCCTGGTTTGGATAGCTAAGGTACCTTAGGTAGCGGAGGTTAATCCATCTATCGAAGGTTCATAAATTCTCCCAATTTGGATTGAGGTAGTATTTTTGTCCTTCAGCATTGATGATATGAATGCTAAGGCATCTGCGTGTCTGTTGTCTTTTCGGCAGACGTGCCTAAACACGACGTTATTGATCTTCGCCGCATGCTCCTGTGCCAGCTTTAGGTACGAAGATAGTATTGGATCCAAAGTTTGATACTTGAGTTCTATTTTTCTAATGACAAGCTGCGAGTCACTAGTTAAACGAACATCTGACAAGCCCAACTCCTGTGCCAATCGTAGGCCATGTATGACTGCCTCATACTCCGTGATGTTATTGGTGTATTGCTCGAATTCTAACCTGAATGCATATATGAGTCGGTCTCCAGTAGGGGTCGTTATCACGATCCCTATGCCTGCTCCTTCTCCGTTTGAGGAGCCGTCTACGAATATTTCCCACCTTCGTGCGTTCTGCGGTTCCAAGAGGTCTTATGGTTCCGTCTTTTGTTCCTCCATTCCTGGAATGTCGTCTATCTCCGCTTCGTCGTTTAGAGGTAAGTCCGCCAAGAAGTCTGCCAAGATTTGTGATTTCTTCGTTTCCTGGTTTCGAAGATTATATGGAACTGTTTGATCATGGCATTCCATTTTGCCACTCTTCCGATCTTCTCAGTGCTGTCAAGGATTTGGCTTATCTGAGCTTTTGTGAAAACTCTGATGGTGTGCGCATCGAAATATATCCTTAGCTTTTTTGTTGCTACTACTAAGGCATATATGAGTTGCTCCACCTTGGTGTAGTTACGCACCGCCGAACTGAGTGTCTTGCTAACATAGTATATGGGCTTTTCTCCTTGCCCTTGGTCTCTTACCAATATTGCGCTTACAACGTAGCTCCTTGCTGCTAGGTATAGGGTGAGTGTCTCACCCGGCTCCGGCTTTTGCAGGATGGGTACTGATGCTAAGTATTCCTTGATCTTGTGAAGAGCTTGCTCACACTCTTTGGTCCATGTAAACCTGCTTCCTTTCCTTAGCGTATCGAAGAATGCTTTGCACTTATCTGACGACCTGGATATGAATCTTCCCATGGAAGCTAAAATTCCGTTTAGATTTTGTACTCCTTTTAGCGTTTGCGGGGATGTCATCTCCATTATTCCTCTGACCCTTTCAGGATCTACTTCGATTCCTCGTTTGGTGACCAAGTAGCCTAAGATTTTCCTGAGGTAACTCCGAACGTACATTTGTCCGGGTTTACCTTCATGTGAAATTTTCTCATAGCTTCAAATACCTCCCTTAGGTCTGAGAGATGGTTTTTTGCTTCTTTGCTTTTGACAAGCATGTCGTCTACGTAGACCTCCAGTATCTTGCCTATCCATGGCTTGAAGATTTTGTCTACTAATCGTTGGTATGTTTCCCCCGCGTTTTTTAGTCCAAAAGGCATCCTTGTATAGCAATACAAGCCTCGTGGGGTAAAGAACGCAGTGTGCTCCTGATCTTCTTCTGCAAGGGCTATTTGGTTATAGCCTGAGTATCCATCCATGAAGGATAATCTTTGATGACCATCTGTTGCATTGACCAGTTGGTCGATATTTGGCAGTGGGTAACTGTCTTTGGGGCACGCTTTGTTAAGATTGCTGAAATCGATGCAAATGCGTACGCCTCCGTTCTTTTTTGGAACGATGACCATGTTGGATATCCACGTGGGATTTTTGACTTCTCATATAAATCCTGCTTTGAGTAACTTTTGAAATTCCTTTCCTACCCCTTCATGGTAGATGTCCGCCACCTTACGTATGTGTTGCTTGAATGGTGGTATTGCCGGTTTGAGCCGAAGGTGGTGTGAGACCAAGTTCGGATCAATTCCTGGCATGTCTTCCATTGACCATGCAAAGACATCTGCGTATTCCTTTAGTAACCTTTGTATCTGCACTTCCTCTTCATCTTCAAGCAACGTTCCGATGCTTAACATCTTTGGTTCTGGCTCCGTTCCGATGTTGATTTTCTTTGTTGGTTCAATTGGCGAGAAGATGTGAGGAGTGCTTTTCTGTAATTGTTATTTGGTGGAGACATATGCACGTGGATTGGTGGCGGTGTTTGCTTCTGGTGCTGAGACATCCTTGTGTGCGGACGCGTCCTTGTGTGTGAAGGGTGTTGCGTTCTGCACTTCCTTAGTATTTGCTTTACGCCTCTTTCTTTCATGCTGCTGAGCAACAACTCTTTCTTCGTTGAGTCAGATTTCTGCTAAATTGCATAGCCTCGCATCTTTCTGGTCACCTTTGATCTTCATTTCTCCCATAGGTGTGGGGAAGCGCAGGTACTGATGATACGTTGAAGATGTTCCTCATAATCTATGGACCCATAGTCTTCCCATGATCACATTGTAGGGCGAAGGTGCTTCTACCACGCAGAAGCGTGTGCTGGTTACTAAGGGTCCTGCGTGTACCTGCAAAACAATTTCTCCTTTTGGTCTAGAGACTGCTTCGTTAAACCCATATATCGTGCAAGTGGAAGAATCCATCTGCTCTGCTGTCAGTCCCATACGTAGATATGGTTCGTAAAATAACACATTTAACGAACTGCCTCCGTCGACGAGGACCTTCGTAACATTCCATCCATGTATTGGGAGGGTGATTACCAGTGGATCGTTGTGAATTTCCACTTCTTGGTTGACATATTTTGTTTAAAAGGTTAATGGTGTAGCCATCCAGTCCTCCCAAGTGCTAGAAGGTGGTCCGCTTAGCTTGAATACTTTGTGGGTTTCGACCTTCTTTCTGTTTCGAGCTAATTCGAGGATATCTTCGAGCATCTCTTCTTGACCTCCGTTGGAGAAGGTGATCATGTTGATGTATTTCCCATCCTGGGGTAGTTCAACCCTTTTCTTCGGGATGTCCTCCGTCTCTGTTGGCTGCAGTTGTACGTACTCCATGAATTTACCTTCATCAATGAATCTTTGAATCACATTGCGGAGGTGGTATCATGAATCAGTGGTATGCCCATAGTATTGGTGGTATGCGCAGTACTCCTTAGATTCCTTCGTTCTGTCAGGCTGCTTCCCCTTAGTATTAGGGTAAGGAAAGCCCGGCTTTGCTCCCTCCTTGCTGAGGATGTGAGAAAAAGTTGTGTACACTTTATCTGCAAATTCTTCTCTTCTTTTGCCTCTTTTTCCATCTCCGTGTTTGGATCGCTTGTCTCGAGAGCTGGCTCTTCCCCCTGCTTCGTTGTGTCGCTTAGGTATCTCCGGAATTGGTTCCAGAGAGTTGGTCTTTTGCGGAGCTGCTACTGTCTTTGTTTGTGCCCTGGGGTTGTCCTTCTGGATTTCTTCGAGTCTGATGTGTCGGTCTTGGACAACTCTGAGCTCGCCTTCAGAATCTAAGGCTTTGTTGTGGATCTCCACGAAGATGGCTGAGGTTCTGTCAAGTCCGTACTTATAGCAGTTTATGCTAATCTCTGGATTGACTTTCCCAATTGCTTGGCATGTATTTTGCCATCTGCCTGTGTACTGCCTCAGTGTTTCGGGGGACCGGTGGCTAAAGCAAATAGCCTATCTAACCCAGACTTTGTTGAATTGTTATACATGTACGTCTCCAAGAACACCATGGAAAATTGCTCGAAGGAGTCAATTGAGTTTGCTGGTAAGTTGTCATACCATGCTAGTGCTGATCCTGTTAAGCTTGCTGGGAAGTATCTGAAAAGTACTACCTCGTTTTTTTCCCAATGGGCAAGAACACGAGTGTAATACCATAGGTGTGCTTCGGGATCGGAGGCACCATTGTATGCTTGGAACGTAGGTACTGGGCATTTCGGAGGGATGGACTCCCTCAAAATGCGAAAGGATAGCAGAGACGTAGTTGCTTCCTGTAGTACCTCTTCCAATCGCGCGCCTGCGTGACCAGTTTTTAAGCCTTGGATCTCCTTCCGCATTTTCTCCATTTGTTCCATGACCATGCTCACATTGCGAGCATCTTTAGAAAATGCTTCGTCGTAGTAGCTTTGGGAGGGCTTGTATGTTGAATCAGTCTCGTCTGGATCGTTATGTGCTTTGTTTTCTCCTCTAGGTTGAGTCGCCTTTGGTGGGTTGGTATCCACCCTTCGTTTTCCTGAGATAGCTCCATTGTCACGCCTCCGTTGCGGGGGTGAGTTTGGGAACCTTCGATCTGTGTGTTAACATACCTTTGAGGTTCTGATTCTCCTGAGCCATATTGTGCATGGCATCTTCGTTTTCCTTGTTACGTAGTAACAAAGATGCTATTTGTGCCGCCATTTGATCTTCATTGTGGGCTCCACCTCCCTGAGGAGTGCTGTCGTCTGGATTTTCGGAGTTTTCCACTCCTTCTTCTATAATTGGCGCGTCTGGATCTATCTGAATTGAAATTAGGTTTCCCAACCCTCGTCCCCTAGGGGCTAAGGTTCTGGACAACCCTGCGTTGGCCGCATGTGGCTTTGTCGTAGTTGCATGCTCCGGTAATGGCATGCCGTAGATTGGTTGAGCTCCTGATGTTTGCCCCATCCCTTCAGCAGGAATAGGTGATTTGTTAGCAACTGTTCTTCTTGCTATTTCATTTTGTCCATCCTCCGTTTCATTTCTTTGGTTTGCTTGAGATGGCTTTTGGGATCTCCCTCTTGTGATAGCTGGTCGTGAGTTTGTTGGTGCATCGGTTGGTTTATGCATACCTTTGGTTCTTGGTAACCTGCGGTGACAGAAAAGACGAAAAATTTCTGCTACTTGGGTTCCTTCGTTAAAAGTAGCAATTAATGCTCTGACACAGAAGACTGTTAAGCAGTTTTTTCAGAAAAGGACTGAATTAAAGCTTTTGAAAGACGGGTATTAAATGCTTATGACACCCTTGGGAAAAACAACCTTAAAACGTCGAAAACCAATGAAAAAGGGTGTCAGATCTTGCGAAAAACAGGGCTATTAAATGCGTTAAAGATCTTTTATCCTTAAAATCTTACTAAGATTCCTCTGTCAGTCAAAGGTTCTCAGATCTGAAACGTGGTGTGCTGTTTTAGTAAAAACAAACATTTTGGCGTTTTGTGAGTGTGTTTTTTGAAAGTTTTTTGTGGATTTGTAGTGTGGCGCGGTTTTAGAGGCTATGAACTCCAAAAACATACAGAAGAAATGGATGAATGAATCATTAGAGTGTGAAATTCACCGATGAAACACAAACCCCTTCGTTTCAGAAGATATATAAGCAAAATATAAACTGTGTCTAAAATCCGGTGCGTGAGCAAAACACGGTGGGCGCCAAACTGTGACTACTCGTTTTCCCGTAGCCTACGTGATGTGTACAGCTCAAAGGATCTGATACTAAGGAGTATCGATACCTCTGTTGAACTGATTAAGCTAAGCAATAAATGGTATCTAAGATCACAATAATAACAAAGAACATAAGAGTAATGTAAAAGCCTCTAAGTTATCATGAGACACAAGATGTAACGTGGTTCGACATTTGTCTACATCCACGGGGTAATGAGTGATAGAATTGTATTAAGTATGTGGTGGTTACAAAGATCTTAAATGCTTCCCAAAGTAATAGAGAGAACTCAAGTTGAAGTAACTACTTAAGTTCTAAACATTAAAGAGGTATAAGCTTAAGACTAGATATTCTCTCCTAGATATTGAATGCCCTTAATTTGTTGGTGAAGCTTGGTATTTATAGCCCCTTATGCTCCTAGTATATCTTTGCTGCCTCTGGGTCCATCGTCTGCTGATATACCTTCCGTACCAGTGGTACCTTCGTCCACCGCATGCTTCTCCAGTTGTATCTCGCCACCTCAGCTCTTGGAAAGGTCCAATCCAACGTGACCTTAATTTACCCGGAAATAGTTGCAAGCGAGAATTAAAGAAAGTCACTTTCTGCCCAACACAAAATTGTTTTCTAGAAATCATAATATCATGAAATGCCTTATTTTTCTCCTTGTAAATGCGTGAGCTTTCAAATGCATCATTGCGAAGCTCTTCTAGCTCTTGGAGTTGCAACTTTCTTTGTTTTCCAGCACCATCCAACTCCATATTGCATTGCTTAATAGCCCAAAACGCCTTATGTTCAATTTCAACGGGTAGGTGACAAGGTTTACCGTATACAATCCTAAAGGGAGACATCAAAATAGGTGTCTTGTACGTGGTTCTATAAGCCCACAAAGCATCATTTAGTCGCATGCTGCAATCTTTCCTTGTTGGATTCACCGTCTTCTCAAGAATGGATTTCACCTCCCGGTTAGAAACCTAGGCTTGTCCATTTGTTTGGGGATGATAAGGTGTTGCCATCCTATGTGACACATTGTAATTCCTTAACAAGCCTTACAAGAACCTGTTTTTGAAATGTGAACCCCCATCGCTAATTATGGCTCTTGGAATTCCAAACCTTGCAAAAATATTAGCTTACACAAAATCTGAAACCACTTTAGAATCATTAGTTGGGGTGGCTCTAGCTTCCACCCATTTCGAGACATAATCAACAGCAAGTAAAATATGAAAATTCCTATGGGAGTTGACAAAAGGACCCATAAAATCAATACCCTATACATCGAAAACTTCAATAAATTGAATAAAAGTTTGTGGCATTTGATTTCGAGCACCTAGATTTCCTGTTCTTTGGCACCTATCACAAGTTGTACAAAATGTATATGCATCCTTAAACAAGGTAGGCCAAAAGAAACCACTTTCAAGTACCTTGTGATCAGTTCTCTTACTCCCAAAATGTCCTCCGCAAGCGTAGGAGTGACAAAAAACAAGATAGGATTAAATTCAGATTCGGGTACACACCTTCGTATTACTTGGTCACTACAATGTTTCCATAAGTATGGATCATCCCATATATATTGTTTCCCTAACCTCTTAAGTTTGTCCCTCTCAGCACGAGACAAGTTCTTTGGGATTTGTTTAGAAACTAAGTAATTAACAATATCAGCGTACCATGGTTCTCCAAAGGAAATTGAGAATAGTTGCTCATCGGGGAAACTTTCACGCAATGGGATTGCTTCCTTTTCCACAGCAAGATGTCTCAAGTGATCCGCTACGGTGTTCTCAATTCCTTTCTTGTCTTTGATCTCTATATCAAATTCTTGCAAGAGTAAAATCCATCATATGAGCCTCGGTTTCGCCTCTTTCTTTGTAAGCAAGTACCCAAGTACTGCATGATCAGAAAAGACAACAACTTTTGTACCAATTAGATAAGAGCGAAACTTTTCCAAAGTAAACACAATAGTTAACAACTCTTTTTCAGTAGTTGTGTAGTTTTGTTGGGCTTCATTGAGCGTCCTAGAAGCATAATACATGGCATGAGGTATCTTCCCCACACTCTGCCCAAGCACCGCACCAACCGCCTAATCACTAGCATCACACATAAGCCCAAATGGATTGCTCCAATTCGGTGGTTTAATGATAAGGGCTGGTATCAAAAGTTCTTTCAAACGATTGCATGCCGCCACACAATTTTCATCAAAATTAAAAACCACATCTTTTTGTAATAAGTTGCAAAGTGGTGATGCTATCTTGGAAAAATCCTTGATGAATCTTCGATAAAAACCTGCATGACCAAGAGTGGGAGGGGTTAAAGCACGAATAAGGTCTATCTTAGATTTATCAACCTCCAAGCCTTTAGAAGATATTATATGGCCTAAAACTATGCCACGAGTTACCATGAAATGGCAATTCTCCTAATTCAGCACAAGATTTGTTTCAACACATCGTTCAAGGATTAGTGGAAAATTGTTCAAGCAAAGGTCAAATGAATCACCAAAGACACTAAAATTGTCCATGAACACTTCGATTATGTTTTCAACATATTCTGAAAAAATACTTACCATACACCTTTAAAAGGTAGTTGGAGCATTGCACAAGCCAAAAGGCATCCTTCTATAAGCAAAAGTACCGAAAGGACAAGTGAAAGTAGTTTTCTCTTGATCCTCCAGCGCTATCACAATCTGATTGTAACCTGAATAACCATCAAGGAAGCAATAATAAGAGTGACCAGCTAAACGTTCAAGCATTTGATCAATAAAAGGAAATGGAAAATGATATTTCCTAGTGGTGGCATTCAATTTCCTGTAATCAATACAAACCCTCAAACCGGTTTGCACACGAGTTGGAACAAGTTTGTTCTTATCATTTTCCACCACTGTCACACCTGATTTCTTTGGTACTACTTGTCCGGGCTCACCCACTTGCTATTGGATATGGGGTAGATAACACCCACGTCCAAAAGCTTGAGTATCTCCTTTTTCACAACTTCCATCATGAGAGGGTTCAAAGGACGTTGCGCTTCCCTTGTAGGCTTTGCATCGTCCTCCAAACGGATCTTGTGCATACAAATGACAGGGCTTATACCCTTGATATCAGCAATTGTCCATCATATGGCCGTCTTGTACTTCCTTAGCACCCTTAGAAGTTTTTGCTCCTGTAATTCACTAAGCTCGTTAGAAACAATCACAGGTAAATCTTCCTTGTCACCCAAGTACAAGTACTTTAAGTGAATTGGAAGAGGTTTCAATTCCAACTTTGGAGATCTAACAATGGAAGGCACAAGCTTTTCATCAGTGCAAGGTAAAGAAGCATATGAAATATTCTTAAGTGCAGATTTTTCCAGTAATGAGTCAAGAGAACCAAGGATTTCTTTAATCTCATCATCATACTCCAAACCATCATCAATGGATGTAGTGAGCACGGTTTCCAAAGTATCAACACCATTCAACTCAAACATTTGTTGCGACAATGCATCCATAATATCAATGGAGAAACAAGAGTGGACATCACTAGGATATCTCATCGTCTCAAAAATATTGAAACATATTGTTTCTCCATCAAACTCCATAGTTAGGTTCCCTTGTCCACATCAATAATGGTTTTCGCCGTTTTCATGAAGGGACGCCCAAGTAGCAATGGAAGAGACGAATCCGGTGATCCTTCATTCATCTCTAACACACAAAAGTCAGCTGGAAATATAAGTTGATTAACCTGCACAAGAACATCCTCAACAATACCCATTGGATAGACATTAGAGTGATCGGCTAATTCCAACACAATTCCAGACTTTTTAAGAGGACTAAGATCAAGTGAATTATACATGGATGCAGGCATAACATTAACGTATGCACCTAAATCCAACATAACTTTGTTAAATGTAGTGTTACCAATTGTGACGGGAATGTCAAAGCTACCGGGATCCTTGCATTTCAGTGGAAGTTTGTGTTGTAAGATTGCCGAAGCATTCTCCCCCACACTTAGCACTTCATTACCTTTGAGCCTTTGCTTATTGGTACACAAGTTCTTCAACACCTTTGTATACTTTGGAACTTGCTTAATAGCATCAATGAGTGGTATGTTCACATGATCTTTTTAAGAACGTCTAAAATCTCCTTTTCTAGTTCCGCCTTCTTGGAATTTGCAAATCTGTGAGGAAAAGGTAAAGGAAGAACATAAGTAGAAACCAGAGTTTTAGAGTTAGAAACAGGTACCTCAGAAGTTTGGGGAGAATCCTCATTCTTCTCCTCCAAAACAGGTTCCTTTGGTGTTTCCACCTTGCCCGAATCAGTAATTTCGGGTTGCACAAGTTGTGTACCACTTCTCAACATAATTGCATTGACACCCTCCTTTGGGTTGATAGGTTGAGAAGGGAGTTTCCCACCATTTTGTGTCTTCAACTGGTTAAACTCAATAGCTATAGAACCAACTTGGGTTTGCAACTCCTTAACCGTACTCTCCGTTCTTTACATAAAAGATTTCAGCAACTATTCCATACTTGACCCCTGATTTTGAGGTTGTTGTTGTTGTGGTGGTGGTTGATGAAATTGTTGTCGCGACTGGAATTGTTGTTGTTGAGGTTGAAAATCCACTCGGATGGTTGAAATTAGGTTGTTGAACCGCTCCTTGCTTGTTCGCATAGCTAAAATTGGGGTGGTCTCTCCATCCCGGATTGTAAGTGTTTGAATATGGATCATACCGTCTTTGCTGATTTGTAAAGATCATGTTAGCTTGTTCATTGGCGTCTTCATACCCTTGAGGAGAACTTGGTATCACCGCGGCTGTAACTTGTTGCATCATTTCTGTCATGTTACCCATTTGTTGACGAAGTTCCTAGACCTCGCTCACTACGTTTACTCTCCTAAGAAGCACATCCGAACCACGACTCAAGAATTGTTGGGAGTTTGCTGCCATGTTTTCAATCAACTCTCTAACTTGTGCCACCGTCTTGTTCACTAGTGCACCACCACCCGCAGCGTCAAGAATATTCCTATCACTTGCTTGGAGTCCTTTATAGAAGTATTGGATAATCATAGCGTCACTGAATTGGTGGTGAGGGAAGCTTGCCACCAATCTCTTGTATCGTTCCCAACATTCATATAAAGATTCTCCCACATTTTGCTTCATCCCACAAATCTCCTTGCGAATTTGAGTAGCCTTTGATGCAGGAAAATATCTCTCTAAAAAGAGTTTCTTCAACCCATTCCATGTTGTGACACTTCCGGAAGGCAAATAATACAACCAATCCTTAGCACTATTCGCCAAAGAGAATCGAAAAACTTTCAACATTGTACCATCTGCATCAGTCTGCGCTGGAAGCATGGCCATGACAATGGTGTGGAAGTCCATAAGATGCTTGTTTGGTCTTCATTCACCATGCCATGGAACTTTAGTAATTCTCTAAGCAAGCCAGGCTTGATCTCGAAAGTAGAGTTTGTTTGAATACACCACTATTGTGCATCCAGCTTGTGAGAAGCCAAGTCCTTGAGTGTACGATTTGCATCACCCATTGCTTCTTTTCTTCTTCAGAAGGTGGTTCTTGTTCAACCGGAACCTCTTGTTCTAGAACTTCTCTTCTTCAGAATGTGGTTCTTCTTCTACTTCCAACTCTTGTTCTATTGTCTCGTCAATTCTTTCTTGAAGTATTATTCCCTCACGAGTAGTTATCTCGCACCTTAGAGAAGTCCAATTCTTGGGAGCCAGGGATTAGTACCTGAAAAACAACTCTCGCAACCAAGTAAGAAAAACGAAACAAGAAACAAAAAGCAAATATGAAAGCAAAAATGATTATAAGAAACTAAAAACTTAATAACTAGCCGTATGCCTCCCCGGTAGCGGCGCCAAAATTTGATCGCAGTCGTATGCGTCAAAAATAATTCACTTTCTCACACAATAAAATATGAATAAAGTATAAGGTAAGAAAGAGTTCGTTTCCACAGAGAGGCAATTGTTGTTATGCAATTTTCAGATTCTCAAGTAACCAAGGGGAGGGATTTTGATTTATCAATGCAATAAAGCTAAGTTGAAAGCAAAGTAATAATAAAAGTAATCAATAAAGAGAAGATATTGGTCAAGGGATGGTATCATTCACAAACATGTATTTTCATCAATGACTAGTTAGAATTGATATTTTAATCTCGCAATTATCAAAAGTCCTAGGATATCTTGATCGCAAGAGTATCCCGTTTATTTCCCGATTTTATCACAAACAACATTAAAAGATGCTATTGTGAAATCTACCTAGAAAGCAACCTAAAGTGTAAAAGCACAATTAAGTTTAACTCCCTAAGAGAAATAAGTTCTATGAAATAACACTAATCAATACAAACAAACGTGTAAAAGCACTAATTCATTTTAACAAAGGTTATGATTCATATGCGATTAAAAATATGTATCACTATGATAGGTGTTGAAAACACCTTAATATTTATCTATTGTTTATGCTTTCTTTGCTACTTTTCGGGTGAATTATGTATCTTATGTCTGATTTTGAGTTTTTTAGGTACTTTGGAGTCGTTCGGATCGAAAGAAGAAATCATCCATTTTGAGCACAAAGGGTTAAAGCGTCATTTCACGAGGCAGTATTATTGGAAGCTTAGCCAAGGATAGGGGATAGCCAGCTGAAAGAGTAAATGGATTACCACTTTGGTGGCATATATCCAACAGTGGATGCTTGTAGAAATTATCATCATTACCTAGCCCTAAACTTTAGAGAGAAATAATTCCTCATATTATTGCCTTCTCTTTTCCTACATCACCTGAAATTAGAGGAGAAAAGATGGCTGCTGCTGGTGGAGGAAATCAGTGAGAAGGAAGAGATACAGAGTCTTGATGATTTGATAGATGGAATTGAAATTCTGGTGGGTCTGATGGTCTGATTTGTATGGGTTTAGACTGAATTTTGAGCCGAGATTAAGAAGGCGAAGTTAGGGTTTTCTGTGAGCCAAAAGAAGAAGTGGTGTTGATGTTCATGGGTGTTGTGCTTTTAAATTTAGGATGAAGGAGAATTTGTTAGGGTTCAGAAACTGTGAGATGATGAAGCTGTAGTTGTGGCCATCGATTGAAGCAAGAATTAAGATATGGGATTCAAAATTACAGTGTGATGAAACTGAAGTGCAAGGTCTGTGAACAATGGGTTTGTGGTGAGTATCTGCTACGTCGAAATCAGAGAGATGGGTTCATGAGAAATGAAGGGATTTGACGGATTATTGGGTGATTGAAGTGATGCTGGCTTGTTATGATATGAATTTGCAGAATGGAGGCTTTGTTGCAGTCGACTTCAGAAATGGAGGAGAAGCTCTAATGGACTGTGCTTGAGGTTCTCAGAGAATGAACTTGATATGTTGCAGGTTATGTTGTAAATGGAGTTGCAGAGTGATTCAGGTGATGCTGAAATTGAAATGGAGATGTGCTACTAGTTTGTGGGATTGAAGCTTTACATGGATTATTTGAGATGAAACTCAGATGAGGCTGGAATGTAGCTGTGACAGTGCAGGTGCAGTTGAGTATGACAAGTGCAAGCTGGTAGGGATGATGTTGCATCTGCAGATAGAGAAGGCAGTGGTGGTTTGGTGGTGCATCTACGAGCCATGGTTGCAGGCTAGACCTAGAAGCTCAGGATGAGAAGAGGTGAAGAAGAAATTAGGGATTTGTTGTTAATCCGAGAAATGAATTGAGCTGAGCTATGAGCAGCTGAAGTTGAGGATTATAGTGAATTAATGATATTGTTCACGTTGGTGCTGTCATGGCAGTACAGTAATGAAAGAGTTGCAGTCATGGTTGTCAAGGGTTAAGAGAAGACTGAAGAGTATCATTGTTGTTGGTTCTGGTGGAGTATGATGAGATGGGGGTTGCAGCTACAGATGGTACTGATGTAGTTGAGCACAAATTTTGGTTAGTTATTGAAGTGCAGTGAATGTATAAACTCAGATGTTGTTGCTTCGGAGAATGCTCAAGGATGGTTCTGTAAATGACACTGTGGTATTTGAAGAATGGCAAGGGTGAGATGCTGGAGGAATTGAACTGTTATTGCAGTTGAGCTGAACAGAGAATGCATTGCAGATGAAGAATGATTGTAGCTGAGATTGAGCTGAGTTACTGCCTGGAGAAACTCAGACATGGTTGAGCGGAATGTGGTGGTCTGTATTGGTTCAGTGGCAGTGACAAAGAGAGCTGAACTAGCAGCTGAGATGAAGCAAGGAAAGGCCTGCTGGTGCATATGGGAATTACAGGTGCAGTTGGCTTAAGGTGGAAGTATGTTGGTGGTTTGTTGTTGCAGACAACAGATGGAGTTTATGCTGCAGGAAATGGGAATTGCACAATAAGCTTGCAGCTGAACTAAGGCAATAAGAAGTAAAGAATTTGGTGAAGTACAGCATTGGCGATAAATGAGATTGCAGATGTGTGTGTGTGTGTGCTGGAATGCATAACGACAGAGATGGGTTGAAGTCCAACTGCAGTACTGATAGTTTGATGCAGTCTATGGTGATAAAGTGCGGCTGGAGTTGTTGTTCAGCAGATGGGTTTTGGTACTAGGAATTGGATATGCAGGGACTCAGTGTTGCCGGAAGTAATGGGGTGTGCTTGATAAGGCTGAAAGCCGAATTCTCTTGTCAGTCCTGCGAAAATGACAACCATATCATGTTATTGGGCCTGAATTGCGATGGCCTGAGCTGCGAATTGGGCTTGCCCTGACGTGGAAACTAAATTGGTCTTAGATGGATGCAGCAAGGGGACGCGACCTAGTCTAGGGAGTGGAAACACTATAAAAAGAAATCTCTTTTAGACTTTTAAGGAGGATCTGAATATCTTAAATCTATTATCTCTTCTTCTATTTTTGCCCAGGGTTTGAACATGATAGTTTTATTGCTTCTTCTTGTTTATGAACTCAATGGATATGATTAGATAACTCTCTTTTGGTTAAGGAATAAGTTGGAGTTCCAACCATGATATATATGCAATGAATTAGTTTTGTCTCCATATTTTGTTGCTTATGATTAACTATTAATATTGTTATATGATTTGAATGCATGTTTAGTCGAGTCGCGAATCGGTTGAATTAGTTTTCATCTCTATTGCTAGATTAGGGTTATTATACGCAAAAGTGATCATTCCTGATTGCAAGTAGCATAATTGTGAGTATTGCTTGTAGTGATACATCCTAGTAGTCACAAGTGGATCATAACTTTTGTTAAAACGGATTAGTACTTTTACACGTTCGTTTGCATTGATTGGTCTTATTTCATAGAACTTAGTGCTCTTAGGGAGTTAAACTTAATTGTGCTTTTGCACTTTAGGTTGCTTTCTAGGAAGAATTCACATTCGCATCTTTTAATGTGTTTGTTGATGACAAGAGGAAATTGGCGGGATATTCTTGCGATCAAGGTATCCTAGGACTTTTGATAAAAGTTGAAATTAAATATCAATTCTAGTTATTGTTACAAATTCATGTTTGTGAATGAAAACTAATCCTTGACCAATATCTTCATCTTATTGATTTGCGTTTTTGCTTTACTTTATTTGTTTTTAGCATAACTTAGTTTATTAAAAATCAGAAAAATCCCCCCTTGTTTATATAAGAAATCGAAACAAACGACAACCTAGACCTCTCTGTGGGAACGATCCTTTCTTGCCCTTACTATATTATATATTTTAAGTTGTGAGAAAGTAATATTATTTTTGACGCATATGACAGCGATCAAATTTTGGCGCCGCTGCCAGGGAGGCAGCGATTGTCACTTGTTTGTGGTTTCTTATTTTCTTGTTTTTAGTTTTGTTTTATTTTCTGGTTTTTAACCTTGTTTTGAGAATCGTGTTTCAGGTACTTATTTCTCATGGATGGAGCATATTGGAATAATGGATACGGTTTCCAACAATCTCAACAACATGACAAATTCCAACAATTCCAGGGGTATAAACAAAACCAATTCATTGGCTATGACCAATATTCCATGGATACTTATGGTTTTCCTCAACAACCTTATGGCGGGTATGTGTGTGAACAACCACAAGGATGGGAGGATTCTTATGCTCGTGAACAAAAAGTCTCTGACTTTCTAGACAAAGTTTCCAACTTTGTACAACAAGAGTTCCAAAAAGATAAAGAGGCTACAGAAGAGCAACTCCAAGAACTTCATGAAGGTATTGCTAACTTACAAAGAGGTATTGATAAAATCAAAGAAGAAAGGTATGAGGAAGAACTTTGCTTTAAAAACAATAACTATTCTAATGTGCCTATGGTTTGTGATGAATATTTGATTGATGCTAATGTTGGCTCTTATTGGTATGAATGTATGCGCTTCGATAATATTGTTGAACGACTTTGTTTCTCGATTTCCGCCATTAGAAGCATTTGATTCTCATACTATGGATGTTTGCAAAGAAGAAACCATAGAAGTTCCTGATTTTTATGTTCTTTATACACTTCCAGGTGTAGAAAAGAATAAGTGTGGGGGAAACTTCTATCGGTTAATAGCTTCGTTTATGTTTTATGAAACTGATATTTGTGTGAAGCTAGTGTTTGCAAAACAGGTTACGTGGAAGGATCCCCAAACTTTTAGATTGTTGGTATATGGGGAATGAATCTTGCAAGGTTATAATCGGACTGACGACTTTAAACCAAGCGTTAAATGGAGGCAACCCATAGGATGAGTATTTCTTGTCTTATTTTTATATTCTTGTTTTGTTTTTAGCTTTTTCTTGTCTTGCATTTACTTTTTCTGATTTCTTGTCGCATATCATTATGAGAAATTTCCCACCTTGACTTTCTTTGGACGATTCAATTTACATTGAGGACAATGTAAAGTTTAAGTGTGGGGAAGTGGTTAAGCATTTGCATTGTAAATTTTTCATTTTTTTCGACTTTTGTGTAAATTAGTGAATAAAAAAAAACTCCAACTTGTAGTTAGTTTAGAGTCACATAGTATACATGTCGCTAAGATTACATCGAGATTCTCATAAGAGTGACTGAACTTAGAGATGAAAGAGAACATGATCGGGTTTCTTACTTGTATGAGAGTTAAAGTTGGATTTAACCATCCCAGTGGCAAATTAGGTGCAGACTGAATTCGGTATTAGAGTTGTGGTCCCCTATAGTGGAGACTACCCATGTTACATAATGTGAGGCACCGACCTTCAATTCTTTGTACCTGTCTAAATATGTGCTTTTAGAGTGTGTGTCACCGTACGTAAACTCCAGGTAGAACGGTGAGCTACCCAATTTCCCACCAATAGAAGCACTATTTTGATCTCTTGAGTGTTATTTTATCAATCATGATGGTGACATCGATTTGCTAACTTACATACCACTTGTAATCTTGTTCGCAGTTAGCACCATCCACTTTATCTCTCTCTAAACCAACAGGTCCATAGAAACACTATCATCATCAACAAGAGGAGTATCACAAATTCGAGGGAAAGTTGAAGACGTTCAAGGTTTACAAGCAACAGTACAAAAATGAGCAGATTTCAGATTCAAGTAAAGCAACAAGACAAGGAGCAGAATTTTTACAAGTTGAAGACTATTGTACAAGAGCAAATTTTACCAAGATGAGAATTCAAGAAGTTTATGATATCGAGATATACAAGTTGTGAAGAATCAAGCGGTAAAGTACTTACACCATGGCCTTTGTACTTGCATTTTTATTTTATCGTATTTGTTAATTTGTATTTTATTTTCTCATGTCTCAAAAAAAAAAAAGACAAGAGAAAATTTCTTTAGGTTCATTACTATTTTTATTTTGTATTTGTTTTATTTTTATTGTCTCAATAATTTAAAAAACAAGAAAAAAAAAAGAAAAAAGAAGAAAAGAAACAAGAAAAATGTGTTATATTATATTTTGGTTTGTTTTTAGTTTTGTTCTTTCAATAAAGCCAATGGAAAGAAGGCATATTCATCACGAAGTTTCGAGCAACAAGGAATTAGAGGAAATAATCAACATTGTCAAGATTCTACGAATTTGAAGAGTTATCATCGACAGTTGAAGACCGAAGACGATGATGAAGACAAGGATTGAAAACCGAAGACGTTTCTATGGATGCTGTGAGAGTGGTGCTAACTGCACGCCAAACGGATGACGAGGTAAGTAAGCATATTCCCACCTTCGTTAAGTGGTTGATTTCCTTTCTTAGAGATCGTCAGAAAAATGGGTTTTCAAAATGATAAAATATGTCGGTTTTCAAAACAATTTGGAGGGTTTTGCCTTCCTACCATTCAACGTGTCTCAGGGTTTTTTCTTCATTCCTACCTGGACACATGTGTAACCCAGAAAAAGCTATTTATTATTGAGAGCAATTTCATAAAACACTTTCTTGTGAGGCAGAGTCGAGACTTTTGATCACTTCGAACCCGAAATTATTTCGAGAAGGGATAGTTATTTCTCTCTCAACTTTTAAGGATGAGATTGTGTTCATTTATGTGTATAACTTCTTATTACTAGTGTGCATAATCTCTATGTCTTCTTAGCGCGTTGGATGTTATCATTACAGAGAACTAGTAAGTTGGAAAAATAGGTTTTGTGGGTATATCTCTAGTAAACCCTCACGAGACTATAACTCGTCCACTAGGGACACCTAGGGGTTTAAAGGCTTGTTATACGTGCTAAGTGTGACCGTAGCCTCGACGACACGGAGTTGTATGTATCCTGTAAAATTGTTTTGTTTGATTTGCTCGAGGACTAGCAAAGTCTAAGTGTGGGGGAATTTGATAGGTGTTGATAACACTTTAATATTTATCTATTGTTTATGCTTTCTTTGCTACTTTTCGGGTGAATTATGTATCTTATGTCTGATTTTGAGTTTTTTTTGGTACTTTGGAGTCGTTCGGATCGAAAGAAGAAGAAATCATCCATTTTGAGCATAAAGGGTTAAAGCGTCATTTTAGAGGCAGTATTATTGGAAGCTTAGCCAATGATAGGGGATAGCCAGCTGAAAGAGTAAATGGATTACCACTTTGGTGGCCTATATCCAACAGTGGATGCTTGTAGAAATTATCATCATTACCTAGCCCTAAACTTTAGAGAGAAATAATAACTCATATTATTGCCTTCTCTTTTCCTACATCACCTGAAATTAGAGGAGAAAAGATGGCTGCTGCTGGTGAAGGAAATCAGTGAGAAGGAAGAGATTCAGAGTCTTGATGATTTTATAGATGGAATTGAAATTCTGGTGGGTCTGATGGTCTAATTTGTATGGGTTTAGACTGAATTTTGAGCCGAGATTAAGAAGGCGAAGTTAGGGTTTTCTGTGAGCCAAAAGAAGAAGTGGTGTTGATGTTCATGGGTGTTGTGATTTTGAATTTAGGATGGAGGAGAATTTGTTAGGGTTTAGAACTGTGATATGATGAAGCTGTAGTTGTGACCATCGATTGAAGCAAGAATTAAGATATGGGATTCAAAATTACAGTGTGATGAAACTGAAGTGCAAGGTCTGTGAACAATGGGTTTGTGGTGAGTATCTACTACGTCGAAATCAGAGAGATGGGTTCATGAGAAATGAAGGGATTTGACGGATTATTGGGTGATTGAAGTGATGCTGGCTTGTTATGATATGAATTTGCAGAATGGAGGCTTTGTTGCAGTCGACTTCAGAAATGGAGGAGAAGCTCTAATGGACTGTGCTTGAGGTGCTCAGAGAATGAACTTGATATGTTGCAGGTTATGTTGTAAATGGAGTTGCAGAGTGATTCAGGTGATGCTGAAATTGAAATGGAGCTGTGCTACTAGTTTGTGGTATTGAAGATTTACATGGATTATTTGAGAGGAAACTCAGATGATGCTGGAATGTAGCTGTGACAGTGCAGGTGCAGTTGAGTATGGAAAGTGCAAGATGGTAGGGATGATGTTGCATCTGAAGATAGAGAAGGCAGTGGTGGTTTGGTGGTGCAGCTACGAGCCATGGTTGCAGGCTAGACCTAGAAGCTCAGGATGAGAAGAGGTGAAGAAGAAATTAGGGATTTGCTGTTAATCCGAGAAATGAATTGAGCTGAGCTATGAGCAGCTGAAGTTTAGGATTATAGTGA
The DNA here is from genome assembly GCF_003573695.1 of Papaver somniferum. Taxonomy (NCBI): domain Eukaryota; kingdom Viridiplantae; phylum Streptophyta; class Magnoliopsida; order Ranunculales; family Papaveraceae; genus Papaver; species Papaver somniferum. The sequence goes on along the minus strand of NW_020619270.1, from coordinate 1,763,288 downwards.
ATTAATGATACTGTTCACGTTGGTGCTGTCATGGCAGTACAGTAATGACAGAGTTGCAGTCATGGTTGTCAAGGGTTAATAGAAGACTGAAGAGTATCATGGTTTTTGGTTCTGGTGGAGTATGATGAGATGGGGGTTGCAGCTACAGATGGTACTGATGTAGTTGAGCACAAATTTTGGTTAGTTATTGAAGTACAGTGAATGTATAAACTCAGATGTTGTTGCTTCGGAGAATGCGCAAGGATGGTTCTGTATATGACACTGTGGTATTTGAAGAATGGAAAGGGTGAGATGCTGGAGGAATTGAACTGTTGTTGCAGTTGAGCTGAACAGAGAATGCATTGCAGATGAAGAATGATTGTAGCTGAGACTGAGCTGAGTTACTGCCTGGAGAAACTCAGACATGGTTGAGCGGAATGTGGTGGTATGTATTGGTTCAGTGGCAGTGACAAAAAGAGCTGAACTAGCAGCTGAGATGAAGCAAGGAACGGCTTGCTGGTGCATATGGGAATTACAGGTGCAGTTGGCTTAAGGTGGAAGTATGTTGGTGGTTTGCTGTTGCAGACAACAGATGGAGTTTATGCTGCAGGAAATGGGAATTGCACAATAAGCTTGCAGCTGAACTAAGGCAATAAGAAGTAAAGAATCTGGTGAAGTACAACATTAGCGATAAATGAGATTGCAGATGTGTGTGTGTGTGCCGGAATGCATAATGGCATAGATGGGTTAAAGTGCAACTGCAGTACTGATAGTTTGATGCAGTATGTGGTGATAAAGTGCGGCTGGAGTTGTTGTTCAACAGATGGGTTTTGGTACTAGGAATTGGATATGCAGGACTCAGTGTTGCCGGAAGTAATGGGGTGTGCTTGATAAGGCTGAAAGCCGAATTCTCTTGTCAGTCCCGCGAAAATGACAGCCATATCATGTTATTGGGCCCGAATCGCGATGGCCTGAGCTGCGAATTGGGCTTTCCCTGGCGTGGAAACTAAATTGGTCTTAGATGGATGCAGCAAGGGGACGCGACCTAGTCTAGGGAGTGGAAACACTATAAAAATAAATCTTTTTTAGACTTTTAAGGAGGATCTGAATATCTTAAATCTATTATCTCTTCTTCTATTTTTTCCTAGGGTTTGAACATGATAGTTTTATTGCTTATTCTTGTTTATGAACTCCATGGATATGATTAGATAACTCTCTTTTGGTTAAGGAATTAGTTGGAGTTCCAACCATGATATTTATGCAATGAATTAGTTTTGTCTCCATATTTTGTTGCTTATGATTCACTATTAATGTTGTTATATGATTTGAATGCATGTTTAGTCGAGTCGCGAATCGGTTGAATTAGTTTTCATCTCTATTGCTAGATTAGGGCTATTTTACGCAAAAGTGATAATTCTTGATTGCAAGTAGCATAATTGTGAGTATTGCTTGTAGTGATACATCCTAGTAGTCACAAGTGGATCATAACCTTTGTTAAAACAGATTAGTGCTTTTACACGTTCGTTTGCATTTATTAGTCTTATTTCATAAAACTTAGTGCTCTTAGGGAGTTAAACTTAATTGTGCTTTTACACTTTAGGTTGCTTTCTAGGAAGAATTCGCATTCGCATATTTTAATGTGTTTGTTGATGACAAGAGGAAATTCGCGGGATATTCTTGCGATCAAGGTATCCTAGGACTTTTGATAAACGTTGAGATTAAATATCAATTATAGTTATTGTTACAAATTCATGTTTGTGAATGAAAACTAACCCTTGACCAATATCTTCATGTTATTGATTTGCGTGTTAGCTTTACTTTATTTGTTTTTAGCATAACTTAGTTTATTAAAAATTAGAAAAATCCCCCCTTTGTTTATATAAGAAATCGAAACAAACGACAACCTAGACCTCTCTGTGGGAACGATCCTTTCTTGCCCTTACTATATTATATATTTTAAGTTGTGAGAAAGTAATATTATTTTTGACGCATACGACAACGATCACACTACAAGTAATAACCACAAGATTCTACTAGAAATCAGAGATAACAACTTTTACGTATTGAAAACTCTAATATAGCTATAGAGATGAAAACAAATCCAATTGATTCCGGACTCAACCAAACTAGCATTCAAATCATATGATAATAAAAACCATGAATCATAAACGATAGAATTGAGACAAAACTAATTCATAGAATCAAATAGCATGCTTGATGAAATCAACTTTATCCCATAACCAATAATTGTATTTAGCTACTCATACTAATGGAGTTCATTATAATCAATAATAAAGAAGATGAAAAATAACGAAAAGCAAACCCTAGTAGTGGTTCTCTCCAAAAGCTCCAAGTAGAAAATACGTCCCCCTAAGTTGTAGAAAACTTTTCCTTTTGTAGCTCCTCTTGTTACAAAATTAGGTCTAGTCCTCAAAAGTCCAATAGATAGAAGTCCACCAAGCCCAAGTGTGAGAAAACCCATGTAGAAAATATGCTCAAAAAGTTGTCGCCGGAAAACTGGTTCCAAGGCCTACAGTCTGCCGGTAAAGTAATCTTCAAGTGACCAGAGAAGTTAATGGTCACCGGTTAAAGTAAGTCAACCTGACCAACTCGGTCAGACCGTATCAGTGGACTCGACTCAGTGATGTCACGAGTTAGAGTGGTGAGTCAGCTTACTAACTCATATGAGTGACTTGGCCTAGGCCCTTTGCAGCTTGCACAAGCCATACTTCAGTCATGTGCCACAGTGATGCATTACTGCTTCTGCTCCAACCATGATGGGTTCTGTGGTGTAAGCTCTCCCAACTGTAGCTTCTCTTGAAGCTTCGTTCTCTTAGCACCACCATCTGTAAACTTCTCAATCACAATCCTTACAAACTGAACACCAATTTCATTTGTTAGACAAACCCTTGAGCATCACTAATTCACACATCCAAGCTATCATGTCTCTGTTTTAGCATCACCACCAGGGCCATTTCTTCCATTGCAACTGGCTACCAGCAACAACTTTTCTCAACGGTTTTCTTGACTCCATCTGCAGTTCACTTCACAACCCTAAGCTCCCCTGCAATTGCAAACATACAAGACCTTTAAATATCTCCAACTCTGCAACACAACCCACTTCTGTCGCTTTGCATTACAGCAGCAACATCACTACATTCCCTGGCATCTTTCAATTCAACCACAGACTCGCAATCATTCTAACATTCATTCATTAACAGCACACACAACATCAGTTCCATTGCAGCTTGCTTTGCAAACTTCTTAAGTCCCAGTTCATCTCAATTCAACAACTGCAACTAAGTTATACTCAACTTATCACCAGAGACCCATTTCATCCACCTGACCTTCTTATCTTCTCAAGAAATTTACTTTTGGCAAAAAAGTTGAAAATAAACACTGTAAATTTCTTGCCAGAATTCTTAAGGTAGGTAGAATAACAAAAAATGATACTTATCTAGGAACTCCTTTGTTCTTTAATATATCAAAGAGTTTCAACTATCAAAAACTTCTTGATAAAGTTTATAGTAGGATTCAAGGATGGAAAGCGAAATTTCTTTCACAAGCTGATAGAACTACTCTTATTTGCTCTGTTACTAGTGCTATGCCCATGTACCATATGAAGTGCTTATTAATTTCTAAAAAAACTCTAGACAAAATTGATTCTCTACAAAGAGATTTCTGGTGGCAAAAAAAAACAAATGTAATAGAGGCATCTGTCTCAAGGCCTGGGACTTTATGCGTATCAGTAAGGCTGATGGTGGTTTAGGTATTAAAAATCCTTATAAATTCAACTTATATAACAACCCGGATTTTCGGACTTCTAGCGGACACGGATTCGACCTTGTGCGTCGGGTCCGATCCACCTAGCAAGTCCAAATTTCCGGACCGCCACTCGTGTAGGACCAGATTTTTTTTTGTTTTAAAGGAATTTAATAAAATACAAAACTCAGCTCAAACGAAATTTATTAAATGAAATGTAATATTACTTTTAAAATTACAAAACTATAAAATACTAATTATAAAATTGAAAGTACACAATTCGAAACAGACCAACACCTCGATTGAATTTAAAACGCAATGCTCAATCCCCGTGATACATAATAATTTCTTTAACAGCTAGTCTTTCTTCATTCTCTGTGGGAAGGGAGGAAAAAGGGGTGAGCAAACCACAGCCCAGTACGAAGTTTCAAAAAAAAAAGTAGAATGCATCGAAAAACAAACAAATGCGTAGATACAATAATAAAATTCATGCACAAAAATCCACAACAATACTTACGCCAATCTCAACCACGAATACTTAACATTTCTTATTAAAAATATTCAATCTCAAATTCTAGATCATTAATCTAGTTTCCATAGTTATTCAGGTAAACAAACCACAATTATTCACGAACAATCTTATTTTTTTTTCATCAAATGATTCTTAATATAGTTGTCAGAGTTATTCCGATAATCAACCAATGTTGTTCCCCGAGCAGTCTTCCCAGGGTAGCAACCAGTGGTGGGATGCCATAAAGGCCTGACATTTCAACAACAGAGAGACTTATATATCCGTTTCTAATCAACACAATTACGCGTGTACAAACACCAAACTCATTTCCAACATAGTCTAATTCGATAAATTCACTTTCACAAATCAAAACTCAATTATTATGCGTTAATATAATTTCCTTAACAAATAGAGAAAAAACATTACTGTCTAGATCAATTGTTAAAATAAAAATCTAGAATAATCTAATAATAATGGTTAATAATCAATATGCAAAATTTCATAAATAAATTAATTTATACAAACAAAACAACTTAATAAATTTAAAACAACCATCATGGTTATCACCATAAAAATGAAAAACAAATCAATATAATTATAATGCTAAAATAGGTTTCGATTTTTGTATTAGGTAGAAGCTCCCTACCTCAAAATAGCTTTCCAAAATCTTGATGCAGATAAGACACCTTTTTCTAAGAATAATAAATCAAATGCCTTTATTTTTCTCTTCTTGTATAATGTAAATAAAACTACGAGAAGACTTTACTGAAAGTAATGGGAAAAAAAGTTTAGTTTTCTTTGTACTTTTAGAAGAAAAATGAAAGAGAGAAAGAGAAAAAGAGAGAGATGAAAGTGATGGCTAGTTTTTGTTTTTGTTCTGTAGTAAATAACATTCACTCAAAAAGAAAGATAGACAAATAAAGATAAAATCCATAATGTCAACATTTCTTATATTTTATTAGGCAAAATTTTTAATTAAACCAAGCACATGCAAATAAAAACTCATAAATTTAAATTGTATTCCCTTTATTTAAAATTTATTTCCTATAATAAAGTGACAACTCATGCATGCTATTTATTAATTCAAATTTAAATAAAGCAAAATAATTCTTGCCATCCTAACACAAATAAATTCCTTAAATCATTATTAAAGATGTTTCTATTTTTATCTAAATACCTTTTTAAGCGCAAACATGAATTCACATTTATATATTAAATAAAATTTCTTTCTTGAACGCAAACATAAATTTACATTTATATATTAAATAAAATTCCTTTGATTTTGCTAACACACGTAAATTAGGAACATTCCTTTAATTTTTGCATTATCATATACATGTAATTAGTACTAATTAATAAATTTCCTATTTTATCTTTATAAACTTAAATACAAATTATATATATACGTTTTTTGGTTATCTATTAATTAATGTAAAAAAGATATATATACACATATTTTGATAAGAGATAACTCATTAAATTCATTAAATTGCCAATACAGTTCAAATCTTTAATTTTCTTATGTATTTAAAATTTATGCTACAGTTAGCTAGCTAAAAATAATACTATATAAATCTCCAAAGAAATGTCTAAAATTAATTACATGTAACTACAAATCAATGCACATATTATTACTAAAACTAATCAAATCCTAATTAAATAATTAATCAACATGGAGAATGATTTATATTTTCAAGAAATGTAGCCTAATAAATTAACATTTATTATTTTTATTATGGCAACCATATTTTACAAATTAAGTTTTATCTTAAAACTACGAGTAAATAATATGGATCGGGTTTTAGCACGAAAATCGTATTAAGGAAATTACGGGGTTTTACAACTTAGCTTTATTAACTAGGTTAGCTTGGAGACTTTTAGAGAACCCAGACCTCTTATGGTGTATAGTTCTAAAACATAAGTACTTTCCTAAAGGTGAACCTCTTTACTATAAGAAGAAAAAAGTGAAATCTTGAGTTTGGACTAGTATCTGTAAGGGCTTAGATATCATTAGAGAAAATCATTTTTGGGAGTTAGGTAATGGAAGGGATATACAGATCTGGACAGAAAAATGGCTTCCAAGTGAAAAATCCCAAAACTAATAAATGGTATTGGTGCTAATATAGCTAAGAAAGTTTCAGACATAATTGATAATATTGGAAACCGGAATTTCAACATAATCAACAATCTGTTTGAAAAGAGTGATATAGAAGAAATAAGAATGTTTGAGCCTTGTAATAAGATTGACAAGAAGGATATCAAGAGATGGATTGGAACCAAAGATGATTTTGTTTCAGTTAAGTCTGCTTATAACTATTTATGCAACAAAAACCATGTAAATCATAAAGTAGAGTGGGTAGGTATATGGCATCTAAATGTGCTTCCAAGAGTTAAAACTTTTCTTTGGAAGGCACTAAGAGACTGTCTACCAGTTAGAGAGAGTCTTGAATATACACCCATATTGACATCATATGTCCTTTATGTAGTAGTAATGCTAGAGAAAATATAAATCATCTATTTACTGAATGTATCTTCTCGGAAGCTATTTGGAGAGGCCTCTCATTTTCAGGAGTCTTTTATGTTGCTGCAAATTTGAACTTCAAAGAATGGTGTGTTTCATGGCTAAAAGACAACAACAATAGGGATTTCACTGCCTATGACCTCTGGTATGTTTGGAAGTATCGCTGTAGAGTTTTCTTTGACAATGTCAGAGTTAATCCTACAGATCTAATTGAATTCATCAAGGGGGACTTACCAAATTATACTAAAAACAAGAAATATTCAGCCGTTAACAAGAGTGGTGCCAATACTTGTGATAAACCACATCTGAATTGTTCGTTATCTAACTATGAATTGCTGCAGGATGTCTCTTATATCTACTTTGATGCTGCTTTCCAGAACGCTACAAAAAAAATTACCTATGGAGTTGTAAAAACTAATAACGCGGGTTGTATTGTTGACTTTACAGGAGGCTCGGGTTGGTGTTCTAGCTCAGAAGAAACCGAATCCAGAGCCTGTAGAGAAGCTATCAAGTGGATACAAGGATACAGAGATGAAAGAATAATCTTCCTCAATGACAATAAAAATGTTATAAACAGTATGAAAATGAAGAACAGTTTTGCAACAAGCCTTGGATTATGACCAATTTCTCGCTAGTTCTTCTTTCGTTTTTATTAGAAGGAAATGTAACATTTTTGCGGATAAGTTAGATAGAATCCTAAACAGATACAAGGATATTTATATTAATTCTAGGTACTGGGATAAGTCTAGAAAGGATTTGTGGATCCTTAAGTTATATAATCTAAACAATGTATCTTCTTCTTCTTAGCTTTTAAATTTTCCCTTTATAAAAAAAAGTACTTTTATACACGATTCAGTTCAAAATAAACTTTTCTTATGACAAATATACCCATCAAGGCATCAATTAAATTCTTCTTCTTCGTGATTTAACTCTCATGCTCATCTACTATTGTTACCAAAGATAAATGTCACTTCGAATTTCTTATTCGATAATGATGTCAATAAACTGCAACAAAGGGCTAGTCGTTTGGCAAATGTGCTTAAACTTGTTCAAAATTCCAATCATGAGGTACGCAAAGTGAACTCTTCTTATTCTAAAAGATTGATTGATTATATGGATAAGGTAAAATCTCAAATGAAGAGAAGAGTCCGGGCTAAACATTCTATATTGAATGATATTACAAATTCCGTGCAGGAATCTAGTGGTAAGCACTCTAATGCTCACCTCAATACAAATTAATTGTGTTGAAATGTGCATCTTGTTCCATGTGCCCTTAAAAGAGGCAAGAACTGTGCACATCAGGGCTTTGGATCAAATTTGAATATTATTCTTCTTAGGTTTTATGTATCTTATTTAGTACGTGAACCCTTGTTTTTTCGAAATCCTACATGGTAAATATCTTCTACTTCAAGAATCATATCTCTTTCACAAGAAGTCTTGCTTGTTGAGCAATATATTTGTGTTTCACAAATCTATTTTATTCTTATGAATCATGGAGGCTCCAAGCACAACATCTTCTCGTGAAATTTATGCTTCAATGGTTGTTGATACTCATCCAACGAAAAAGGAACAAGAGATGTCATATCCTTTTGACTCATCTCTTAAGAGGAAAATGAAGAATAAGAAGAAACCTAGAGCGGATCACTCAAATCTGAAAAGGTTTGAAACTCTTCTTGAAGAACTTAAGAAAACTAAGAAGGAGGTGCGGGGACTGAAGATGATTCTACAAAAATCTCTTAAACTACAAGAAGCACTTGTCAATAAATAACCTATCAGGTTTGCAGAAACTAACTCTTTCATTCATGAACCGTATGTTCATATGACCGTCGTTGATAAGGAGTTTGGAGATTATAAAGAATTTTTCAAAGATTCTAAATACTAGGAAACTTCTTCTGAGAATTTATTCTTGCTTTTGAGAAGGATAACTAGGGTTTGGTATAGCATAAATTGTGATTACACAAGCTATTTCCAACGATTTTCATCTCGCATGTTTTTGTAATTATTTATTTGAATTCTAAGTGTTTGGAAGATGAACTTGCAGTATATAATCACTATTGGTTTAATATATTGCAAAGTCTTATGAGATATATGTGTACTTTACTTTTTGTAAATTGAACTGATATCTCATATATGCTCAGAAGTTAAATCTATCATGTTTTTTATAAACTAAAAATAGAACAAACTCTTTGAGAATTTACTCGCAGTATCGATATATCCGTGATCACAATTTTGTGTTATTACTGCGCTATAAACTCCGTAAGAATTCCTTATGTTGAGTCATACCGATTAAAATTATCTCTTTGTTCGTAACTGGTGTTGAGATTAATTTAAGTCGATGTTCAGGATCCAAATACATATGATTCGTTAATGTCCGACAAAATCCTTTTTTTCATTAAAGTAAGGTCACTCATGTTGTTCTCTTGGGAATGACCTCAAATAGGGAAGAGTTCTTAAATGAACTGGTGCTTAATTTTTATATCTTTGTGGGGTGTGTGGCTGTGGAATTTACAGGGGATGCTTGTATCTTAAATCTCCTAGATGAGCTCTAAGTATTTCCTTACTATGTGATATCATCTAAATAAAGTTGATATGAGAAGTTACATATTAACTATGTTATTATGTATTATCTCTAACTTCCTTAAATCTTGAAATATCTTTTGGTTGAATTCGTTACAATCCATGATTTTCGTATCTTTGCCAATTTTTATTGACAAAAGGGGGGGGGGATCAATTAGTAGTTTCAGTGCATACATATGGTTTACGGATCATTATGTGTGTGTGTGTGTGTGGGGGGGGGTGAATCAATAATCTATAGGTTTCACCTATCATGAAAAACATGTAAGCATTGATTAAGGGGGAGAAATATATCAGTGTAGTATTACTTCCAAGTTGTGATACAATTGAGCTTTGGAGAAGATAATAGTACTATGTTTCTGTATAACGACAATTGAGAATATTTGTTTCAAAATTTGTTATCGCTATGGATACGTATCTTCAACAACAACGATGCTGAGTTGAACACGTTCATAATCATTACAACATGAAGTAACGAAGAATTCAAGGAGTTGAAGAAACCAAGGAAATCAAGCATGATGGATTCGGGGAGTTTTAATAGATTATCCATATGTATTGATAGTTTTGTCACTAAAATTGACAAAGGGGGAGATTGTTAGAGCATTTCTTAATCAAACTCACAAGTGTTGCTATCTTATGCTTGTTGTCAAATTTAGTTTTCAAAACTATATCTTGATTTCTAGTTTACAATTAGTTAAGTCTCAGATTAGGATAGAAGATGTAGTTGAGAAACGAACATCACGACAGTCATCATTGTGTTCTATCGTTTGAAGGGGAAGATCAACTGAAACTTTTGGAGAACTTCTTCAACAAAAGGTAAGTGAAGACTGAACCACCTATATCTCAAGCTATATATTCATCTTTCTATCTATGAGACGATATCGCATAACTAATTAGACAATCATAAGCATATCAAGAATTTCGAGTCAAGTTTATCTTGTAATTAGTCCTCGAAATATATATGACTACGCTTAATGAACATTTGTTCATACTTGATGAATTTCGGTTAAGGACAATTTATTGTTCGTAATCTAAATTGTGATTCAAGATTATCATTCGAAAAATAGCCTGGAACAATAATATGTGTCATTGATGTTATTTGGGAATTGTTAGAGCACTGCTCGGTCGAACTCGCAAGCGTTGCTATCTCAAGCTTATTTGTCAAGTTTAGTTGATCAAAACTATATACTTGATTTCTAGTCTACTTATAGCTATGTCTCGGATTAGGATATAAGTGTGTAATTGAACTTTATACTTCACAACGTTCACCAATTGAAGAAGAAGATCTATTGAAGATCTTGGAGGAACTTCATCAACAAAAGGTATGTGGAGACTAAGACTTACTATCACTTAGAAGTTTATTCTATTCTATCATCTAAAGAGACCAAGTCGTATAACTATATAGACTTTTATATTATACACATTTGATATTTCAAGCCGAGTTCATCTCGTTTATATATTTCTCGAAATACGTGTTGGAAGCTTTTAGCTTTAGCTAAAGTTCATCATCTACTTGACGAGTTTAGTTGGAGACAATTTATTTGTTGGAAACTAAATATTAAGTCAAGATGATCATGTGAAAATTACCTTGAACATCTTACATGATTTGTGTGAGACAGTCATTTGATGTTAACCTGGGAAGTTTCATATTGATTAATTAATCACTTGAAAATTACTTGAAGCTAGTGGTACGTTTTAAGGATGTTTCAATGATTAAATGTGAGTTTAGAACGACTATCAATTCCTGGACATAACACAACATGTATACTTTGTATGTGCACTCTGTAACTCTAGTTCAGGTCCGGAACTCTTGTTTGCGAACCATGTTTGAGAACGGGTTTACCTGTGAAAAGGTCCGGAGCTGTTGTTCGTGTACTCTGTTTGCGAACGGCTAGACAAGGCTGAGTCCGTAATGTTGTTCGCGTACTCTGTTTGGGAACGGCACGACAAGGCCAAAGTCCGGAACTGTTGTTCGCATACTTTATTTGCGAACACAGTGGTTAGGTTCTAAAATCGATAAGTATGAAATACATACTCATGAACTCAGGTTCGTCTGCGAACTAAAGTCCCTGGAACTTTAATGAAGTAAGTATGTGAACTTGTTTTACAAACTGTGGCATTATGTTCATGAATTGGTTCTTGTATAAGTACTTTGTACAATTACAAACCAAACCGATTTTGTTTCAAACGGTTCGTATATATTTCTATGAGATAGTGAACATTTGAACAGCTCCATTGAAACACATTTAGATTCATTTGATTATCTATCATGATTGATAGATCATCATATTTGATCTAGAAGTGTTAGATGAATGTGGCTAAGGCATAAGTATTCATGTGGCTAACTTCGGTTAACTATTATTGAGCCAACAAGGTTTGGGTGCGGTTCATCCATATCAAAATATAAGTATATTTCATTTGTGTGTATCAAGATAATACCATCTAACGATGGAGATTGATTGCTTAATTTCTAAGCAGATTTAGCTTGAATCTTAAATCAAGAGTTCATCTGGCGGTGAATATCAATTGCTTTGTTACTAAGCTATCTCAGCTTTGATTGTAAGCAACCCTGATTTGAAAGGCCATATAAGGAGAACTCTAGCATCTTGGAAAACTGATCCCGACACTCTCGTGTGTCCTAGTTGCAAACAAGAGTCGATTCTCCTTTAACCTAGGTTTTCCAAAACCATTATTAGGTTTGTTAGAGCACTGCTCGGTCAAACTCGCATGCGTTGCTATCTCAAGCATGTTTGTCAATGTTAGTGATCAAAACTATAAGTCTTGATTTGTAGTCTCTTATAGCTAAGTCTCGTACTAGGATAGTAAGTGTAGTTGAGATCAAGGACTTCATGGCGATTCATCATACAAGTAGAAGGACTACTCAAGGAACCGGTGGAACTTCTCGACAAAAAGGTATGTGGAGACTTGAACTTATTTGTCACTCAAAAGTCTATCTATTCTATCTCCTACTCTTTGAGACAAAAGTCGTATGCTATATATATATAGACTAGATTATACACATTTGGTATTTCGAGCCGAGTATACCTCGCCTATCTATATCTCGAAATATGTGTTGGTAAGCTTTTCGCTTCGACCAAGTTTATCTTTACTTAGTGAAGAAAGTCATGAATGTTTCAATCACTTTGAAAATTTCTTTGACGAGAAATGGTGTAACAACTGTACAACATCCTCTAAGAATGTTTCAATGATTGGAATGAGAGTTTAGATTACATAACCAATGTATTCCTTGAACCGAAGTTCTCCAACTTTGTTGATCAAGAGAACCGGAAGTATGGAAAGTGCTAAGTCCGCGAACTCAGTCCACGAACTGCCGAAGTTCTCAAACCCGAGAATTTCTGCTGGAGTTGACAAACTACTTGCGTGATCCAATCCGCGAACCCAGTCCGCGAACCGACGAAGTTCTCAAACCCGAGAATTTCTGCTGGAGTTTGTAAACTCTGTCCGGTATCTTAAGTCTGCGAACCTAGTCTGCGAACTACAGAAGGTTATATATCTAAAGATGATCTCTGAACTTAATCTTAAAAGACTAAGGAATGCTTTATTAAAGTTCATGATCCGATTCTTGTGAATCAAATCATCTTTGCTTCAACTGTGTCTTGTGTAGTTACATAAGATTTCCTTGCAATTGAACAACTCTCTTAACTAGTTCATTTGAGTCATTTGAACTAGTTATGGTGAAGAAGAACATGGTTTATATGAAATGCTCTTATGGTTAACCTTTTGGTAAACTATTGTTGAACCAACAATGTACACGTTTGGGTGCGGCTAACAAACCTAGAAGCGTACACTCATTTGTGTATGACAAGCTAAGTTTTCGATCTAACGGTTGAGAAATATTATCTTGAATCTAAATCAGGTTTTCATCTAACGGTGGATATTGATTGCTTTGTAACTAAGGCAAAACCCTGATTTGAAAGACTATATAAGGGGACATCTAGCAACTCTGCAAAACTAATCGCCACGTGTGCTACTAGTTTGCGTGCTAGAGTCAGTTCTCCTTTAACCTTTGGTTTTCTTCTTCTAAAACCAGGTTAACGACTTGAAGACTTCATTGGGATTGTGAAGACAGACCGATTCTACTTTTATCGTAGTTGGGTGATCTGATCTTGCATTTTCTATCGTAATAGTACAATCATATTGATTGGCTAGATATTGTTTGATTTCTCCGATAGGCAAGATATAAAAGTAATCACAAACACCTTCGTCTCATTGTTTGTGATTCCACGACATCTTGTTTCGCTACTATACAATTAAGATTGTTGTGAGGTGATTGATTAATCTAGGCTGTTCTTCGGGAATATAAGACTGGATTATCAATTGGTTCATGTTCACCCTGATTATTATCAAAAGACGGAACAAAAACTTTAGGGTTTTTCTATGGGATACAGATTGATCCTTTGATATACTTGTCTGTATGAGACAGATTTGTTTATTGTTAAAGCCTGCGATTTTTGGGTCGTAGCAACTCTTAGTTGTGGGTGAGATCAGCTAAGGGAATCAAGTGCGCAGTATCCTGCTGGGATCAGAGGCGTAGGGAGTACAATTGTACCTTGGATCAGTGGGAGAATGATTGGGGTTCAATTATAGTCCAGTCCGAAGTTAGCTTGGAGTAGGCTAGTGTCTGTAGCGTCTTAATACAGTGTGTATTCAATCTGGACTAGGTCTCGGGGTTTTTCTGCATTTGTGGTTTCCTCATTAAGAAAATTTCCGGTGTCTGTGTTATTTCAGTTTCCGCATTATATAGTTTATCTTTATAATTGAAATAAGACAGGTTGTTCGTCTAGATCATCAATTGGTATAATCCAACCTTTGGTTGTTTGATTGTCATTGGTTGATCCTTGGATATTGGCCTTTGGTACCGTCCAAGTTATTCCTTGTGTTTGATTAGAACTCGCTGATTTCTATTAGCTTGAGTAAATCAAAACAAGAGAGAGATATTAACTCCTTAAGATACATTTATCTATATTGAGTCTGACTGTCTAGTTGATTCTCTATAAAGTATTTCGGAGTTAGTCCATACAGATTGCTAAGCGAAATATTGGGTGGTGTTTTTAGACCCCCGCTTTTTCAATTGGTATCAGAGCGGGCAAACACGTTTAAGACCTTACAAGTCTGTGTTTGTAGCAATCTGAGTCTGCGGACGAAATCTCTTATGCATACCAAAATGCCTCATAAAGCTTTCAACACTATCAAGTGCCTCGGAAATACCTCAAAGCATTACTCCTTAGTTGATTCTTCCGAATTCCGTGGTAGGAAGATTGTCCCATCTTGTATTGACCACTCTTCCTCAAATGAGACATTGGACACAATGGCAAAAGCTGAAATGGAGCTCACCAGAATTGCAAAAGCTACTGAGTTTGTTGATATTCAGAATCATGAACAACTCATTGATGAATTTGAAAAGTATGTTGATCGTGAACATGTACTCTATAACATCATAGAGTCATTCTTTAAGTATATTGAGAAACTTCTTCAAGAAAATAATCTACAACATGAAAATATTTTTGATCTTGAAAAGCTGATCAAAGAAGGCTCAATTAGAGAAAAATGTTTGATCAAGACGGATTCATCTTATCTTGACAGACTTCGTGTAGAAAAAGAAAAGCTAGAAGCATCACTTTCACTGGCCCATGAACAATGTTTGACCTTGAAAAAGGAAAAATCTGTCTTAAAAAAAAACTCTCCTGTTCCAACTGTTCCTCTTAATGTCGATCACATGAAGAAATCTCTTCCAGAAGATTGTGTCGAGAAAAGGTTATACAACTTACAATCTTCTCACAGGGCTGTAAAGTTAAAACAGATGCCGACTCTTGCGTCATTCTCACGAACCTATACCTTCTGTGGAAAAGGAAATCACTATGTTGTCCATTGTTTTGCTAGGAAGAAACAAATTTCTAAACTTCGCAATTTGATTTTTTCCACTATCAATGGAGTAAATAGTCAGACGACTACTGCAGTGAACCTCTTCACAAGGAATCAGACTTCTTATAAGAATGATCTCTTTCCTAGAAATCATTACAGGACTGGGTTGCACTCTAGTGGTAAAAATTCTTGTGATACCTATGAAAGCATGTCCTGTGTTTATAAGAATAACTCTGGTAAATCTAAGTCTAGAGTATGGAGACCCGTTTCTGAAAATCCCCTAAAACCAATCTCTAGAGGTCCTAGACTTTGTGATCAGAAAGATTCATCTCCTGTGCTTCCAGGAAGGGTTGTGAATATTTCTCTAAATTTGGAGACTCCCAAGAAAGGATAAGAAATGATGAGATCAGATATCCTGGACGAAATCACAACTATTTTCTCAGATCCTTTGGTGAGACTATGTCTCCCTCTACTACCTAGTAGAAAAACTCCATTCTTGTATCTAACTTGAGAGATACAAGGATGATGTC
The DNA here is from genome assembly GCF_003573695.1 of Papaver somniferum. Taxonomy (NCBI): domain Eukaryota; kingdom Viridiplantae; phylum Streptophyta; class Magnoliopsida; order Ranunculales; family Papaveraceae; genus Papaver; species Papaver somniferum. Next base: position 1,747,528 of record NW_020619270.1, on the reverse strand, counting down.
TGAGAGATGCTCAAGTATGTTTTGCTGATTTTATTTCGGTTTGTATGTTTGATTTTTTTCGGGTAGTTCTTTCTTTCATCACTGTGACTTTTTAGAGATGAAGGTTCTTTGAAAACAGTTCCTAATTGGGTCCATTTACTCTGGTATTTCGGTCTGCCCAAGAACGTCCATATTTCCTCAAGGAACTCTAGGGTTTCTATTTAGGGTGTATACTTGACCACATATATATCTTATATGCGTTCATTAATCTTCAGAAAGGAACTCGATGGAAACTGTTCCAAAAGAAGAAGTTAAACCTAACTTGGAAGATGATCTTAAAGGATGTGATTCTGCTCAAGAGTTCATCATGAAGAAGATGCTGGAAAGGAAAGAGTATAAATCTTGGATTGGAGAGTCCGTCAAGGATCTAATTCGTGTTTAGAACGAAGTTAAGAGCGAACTTGCTAACCTTCAACTGCAGATAAACCAGCTCATTGATGGACAGGCGAAAATCCTTGGTACTCAGAATATCTTGATCAGGAATCAGAAGAAAGTTATCCTTGACTGCGCAAAGGCTAGTCATTATGCTCGCATTGTTTATCGAAAAACTAACGTTCTAACTTATGAACATGGTGTCTCTACAATCAACAGGATCAAGGATATCAGTGATTCCTATTTCGATGGACCATTTCAGAGGTATGAAATCATCAAGGAAAACTGAGTGTTTCTTATCACCTAGTATGTCTTCTTTTTGGCTTAGTTGGAAGAATAACTAGTGTTTTGAATAGCGATGATTGTGACTACACATAGCTATTATTTTCATCATCTTGTTTTTAGGTTTTTGATTCTAAAACTTTTTGGAGTATGATATTTTGCAGTATTTAATATTTATGATTTGTTATATTGCAATTTTTTATGGGATATTGGTGTTTACGTCCGTGAACTATGTTGTCCCATATTTTGTCAAAAGTGAAGTCGTTCATGATCGGTATTCGTTTATTGGTTTAAGAATGAATAGAATTTTGACATATACAAAAGTTAAGCCTATATTGTCAATCTTTGACGGAAGATAGGTTAAAATCTTTTGTATCCAAGGATTATTTCTATTGTATATGCTTGTGCAAAAGAATGAATCCTTGTGTATTCCACGGTATTGATCTTCATTGATCCATCCTTTTTGATCTTCATTGATCTGATCTTGCATCTTCTATCGTAATAGTACAATCATATTGATTGGCTAGAGATTGTTTAATTTCTTCGATAGGCAAGATATAAAAAGTAATCACAAACACCTTCGTCTCATTGTTTGTGATTCCACGACATCTTGTTTCGCTACCATACGATTAAGATTGTTGTGAGGTGATTGATTAATCTAGGTTGTTCTTCGGGAATATAAGACCGGATTATCAATTGGTTCATGTGCACCTTGATTATTATCAAAAGACGGAACAAAAACTTTAGGGTTTTTCTGTGGGAGACAGATTGATCCTTTGATAGACTTGTCTGTGTGAGACAAATTTGTTTATTGTTAAAGCCTGCGATTTTGGGTCGTAGCAACTCTTAGTTGTGGGTAAGATCAGCTAAGGGAATCAAGTGCGCAGTATCCTGCTGTGATCAGAGGCGTAGGGAGTACAAATGTACCTTGAATCAGTGGGAGACTGATTGGTGTTCAACTATAGTACAGTCTGAAGTTATCTTGGAGTAGGCTAGTGTCTGTAGCGGCTTAATACAATGTGTATTCAATCTGGACTCCCGGGGTTTTTCTGCATTTGTGGTTTCCTCGTTAACAAAATTTCTGGTGTCTGTGTTATTTCAGTTTCCGCATTATATTGTTTATCTTTATAATTGAAATAATACAGGTTATGCGTGTAGATCATCATTTGGTGTAATCCAACCTTTGGTTGTTTGATTGTCATTGATTGATCCTTGGATATTGGTTTTTGGTACCGTCCAAGTTATTCCTTGTGTTTTTAGGACTCGCTGATTTCTATTAGCTTGAGTAAATCAAAACAAGAGAGAGATATTAACTCCTTGAGATACTTTTATCTAGATTGAGTCTGACTGTCTAGTTGATTCTCTAGAAAGTATTTCGGAGTTAGTCCATACAGATTGCTAAGCGAAATATTTGGTGGTGTTGTTAGACCCCCGCTTTTTCAAGGTTAACGACTTGAAGACTTCATTTGGTATTCGTGAAGCCAGATCTAACTATTTTCTCTGTAGTTGCGTATTTTGATCTTATTTTTACTTTCTTATTGAGTTTTTTCTTCTCTAAGATTTACTCGAGATTCATCTCCGATGGGTAAGACATAAAAAGTAATCACAACAGTTCTTCGTCTCAGACTTTTGTGATTCTGCAAATAACTTCTTCTGTTAATCAGTTAGGTTATTGTGAGGTGACTAATATTTCTAGGCTACTCTTTGGGAGTATAGACCGGATTATTAGTTGAGTTTCCTGTAGACCTTGATTTATCTAAAGACGGAAACCAAACCAGAATATATATATATATATATGTGGGAGACAGATTTGTTTATAAGTCTTTGACTTTGGGTCGTAGAAACTCTTAATTGTGGGTGGGATCATCTAAGGCAATCAAGTGCGCAGAGTCCTGTTGGGATTCAAGAGGCGTAAGGAACACGACTGTACCTTAGTTGGTGTGAGACTTGGTTAGGTCTCAACTACATTCATGTCCGAAGTTAGATTGTAGTAGGCTAGAGTCTGTAGCGGCTAGGGCTGCACATGGGTCGGTTTGGGTCGGGTTTGGCCTCACCCACCACCCAACCCACTGATGGTGGGTAGCAGAAGTTGTCACCCACAACCAACCCAACATAACAATGGGTCGGTTTTCACCCGACCCACATTACAATGGGTTGGGTCGGGTGGGTGGTGGGTTACCCACCATAAAATACACATTACAGTTACATTGCACCAAAAAAAAAAGTTACAGACTTACCTAAGACTCTTACAGATGACAATTAAAGAACTGACCCCAAGTCAAGTGTAAACAAATGATAATTATAATCCAGAGAAGTAAGAAGTTGGTGCAAAGTTGCAAAGTGCATACAAATTACAAGAAATGAGTTCAATTGTTCGAAGCTCAAAAGATAAAACACTATTCAAGGAAGTGATTGAAGAAGTGAAGACTGAAGTGAAGTTAGCGATTTAGGTTTAAGCATTATATATCACTACTTCAACGATTGTGATTCATCTAGGATAGGTAATCTAAGGGTTAATATTAACTAAGAATTATTTAGGTGGGTGGGGGTTGGGTCGGGTGAGGGAAGCTTTGACCCATAAACGACCCACAATACTATGGGTTTTGATGTTGTGACCCATAGTCGACCCGCTCCTAGGTGGGTTGGGTCGGGTGTGGGTAATTTCAGGCGGGTGTGGGTTGGGTCGGTGGGTTGAGTCGGGTTTGTGCAGCCCTAGTAGCGGCTTAATACAGTGTGATGTTCAAATCTGGACTAGGTCCCGAGGTTTTTCTGCATTTGCGGTTTCTGATAAGCACGTAAGTGCTACATTTTATACCCATATTTATATTAGCTAGGACTCAATATTTTGGCTAGTAATACCGTTTTGAGCTATTTGTAGGAAATATGTGCAAATTTCGATCATCGAAAGGATAAACGACAAAATGTGAAGCTTGCAGCAAAAATGAGCAAAGCCACTCATGGCAAGAGAGCCTCAAACGTAGCTGACCTACTATGCTTACATTTCAGCACCGCTTGAGCCATCTCAAGGCCAGGGAGGAATGATACAAATACACAAAGAAATGTGTTTCTCTACTAAGCACGTGAGCAACACAAGTGAGCCACAAGAGTGAGACGTGTCCATTGTTCTCGCCACAACTCTTTTTCTTTTCAAGACAAAAGAATCAAATCTTCTGCCAAGCAAGAGCAGCACAATTCTTTAGGTTTCGGGCAATTTGGTTTGGAGCTCGAGTGAATAGTTGTTGTAGCTCGAGGGAACAAAGAAGCTGATGATGAAACAAGGAAGACGGTGGATGAGATTGGTGTTTAATGGCAGTTATTCTTTCGAATTATAAGAATGAGAATCAATAGGTGATAAGTGGTGATCGAAGTTCACTTGTGTTGCAAATGGGAATTTGAGTTGGAAAGATGGAGTTGCTGCTGTGATCCGATGGAGCTGAACCTAGATAGACGGAAAGTTGGGAGAAGAACAGTTGTTGATGTTGTTTTTTCGAATAGGGCTAAAATTGTAAAACCCTGTATTTAATGCGCTGACGCCCTGCAAGGGTATAAAGCCATTTAAGAAGTGATGAGTGCAAAAAACCTCTTCACTCATTGAGCAACTCAATATATATATATATGAAATTCACTCAGAATGGTGCGCGTAGTAGCAATCGCAAATATTCTGTGTATTCTATTTTCTGCCAGCATTATTAACTAATGCATGACTCGCCTGATATTTTTCCGTGCAATGATCTCAGCCGAACTCTCAATACTGACATGACATGACGATCAATGCTCACTCTCAGCAGAGTAGCATGAATCTCCCAAAGTGCTAGTATTGGGATCTGCACAAAAATACTCACACATGCTACATCTCTCTGACAAAGAGATCAATGCGTTCACACACTTTTTTTAAAGTTAGCATGATCGAACACGTATTTACTCCTTAGAGAAAATCTAGACTTGTAGGATCAGAATCTCGCAGCAATAATGCCTCAGCGAAGTTATTAACAATGCAACACAACAATGTCGCAAAGCAATTTCAGAAAAGACATAATAAACGACATCAGCTAAATCATGAGAAAAATATGATGGACTTGCGAAAATTAGGAAGTGTCCGATATTAATATTTGTAAGGTTGCGAGAATGTCGCAAACCATATCCGAAAATAAAGGACAAATTAGCTGTCATCCACTGTGTGTTTCCCTATAAATAGTCATTCAATTGTAAAGAAAAGAGAGAGAGATCCTTTCTTAGTGAGAAGCAAGTAAATAGGAGAGAGAAAATCTAGAGCAGTGGTTATTCTTGATTCCTTTATCTTTTCTTGTAAGATTGTTCAAAGATTCATCAATAAAATTAAGATTGTTAATCCAAAAATGAGTTGAATGTTAATGAAATCTTGTGAGGGGTGTAGTGTAGGATTTCCTGCAACTACATAATGGCGCTAGAAACAGGGACGAAGATTGAAGATCACCCTAGAAAAGGTTGAAGATTAATATTCTGATTTGTGGGAAATTAGAATAACTGGTGAAGAATTTTACGGAATCTCTTACAATTCATTAGTATTGAAGAAATGGCTAGAAGGAGGAATATATCCGAACAACCAACAACCGCTAGAAGAAGAAGTAAAAGACTTGCTGGAAGGGAGAGAAGTGAAACAGGAGAATCTACTAGAATAAAAAATGATGGAGAAAATCAAATTCAACAACCAGTTCAACAAACACCGGTACAAAATAGAACTATGGATTATGATAGAGTGAGCATACATACTTGGCGATCAAAATCAGCAGATGAAGAAGAAGAACGAAAAACGAGAAATAATAGACAAACAGAGGAAGGACAAGAAATAGTTGAAGGAATAATTCGTGAAGATGAGGAAATTGGAGCAGTAGAGATGTTGAGACGAAGAATGCATGAAGAAAGAAGAGCTGAGACAAAAAAGTGTGCAAATCTAACAAGGAAAAATCACGAATTGAGGATGGAAAATATGAGACTACAGAGTAGAAGATCAAGAAGTACTACAAGATCGTATTCAAGATCGACTAGAAGAGAGATGAGGCGAAACTCATCCACAGTTAATGCTGGAAATAATATTTGAGAAGAAATACGAAATCCGAATGAAGAACATCGCGAAGGTAGAGAAAGGACTGATGATCGTTATGTTCCACAAAATTAAACTTTTGATGATTGACAAAATGATAGAAATCAGGAATAGACAACGTCAGGGACAAAATAATCAAGATGGCGAAGGGAATCGAGAGGAAGGAAGGAGAATTTTACATGAGAGAGAAACTCAAAGAAATCAACAAACGATTGAAGAAGAAATTGAAAGACACTATGCTGAACAAGCACGTTTAACTTGCGAACGTGAAAAATTGAGAGCGGAAATGGAAGAACAAGAGCTTCAGGAGGCAATTCACCAGAACAATCATGACAATCGAGAAAGAAGGCGTACACAATACCGGAATAACGGTAATCTCAATAAAGAGTATGATAGAGTAATGAGAAGGGCTGAAAGACAGCGAATGGAATTGATAAGAAATGAACAAAATCATGGAGGGGAAAATGAGAGACATCATCATATACGAATTCAAGATAGAGATGAGGAAGAGAACCGCAGGAGAAGACGAGATGAGGATGATGAAGAAGAAATGCAAAATTTCGCGAGAGAAGAAAGACATGAACGCAGAAGAAGGGAGGCGAAATTAAAAAGACCAATGGATCAAAATTCAGGCGTAAATGAACAAATATTAAAAGAATTGGAAGAAATGAGAGGAATGCTAAATAATAGAGGAGAAGTAGGAAGAAGACAATTAGATGAAGCTGTAGAAGAAGCTGCGAAAACTCTATTTACAAGAGAAGTACAACTAGGAGGAATACCTCCGAAATGCAATTTTCCCGCATTAACCAACATTTTTGATGGAACAACTTGTGCAATTCAACACATTAAAGCCTACATTAGGTGCATGTTGCAGTGGGAAAATCATGATGCCGTATTGTGTAAGTATTTTGCATCCAGTCTAACAGGAGAGGCGTTAAAATGGTTCGAAGGTCTACCAAAAAATACAATAACATCTTTCAATCACTTGCAGACCACATTCTTGGGGGCATATATAAGTAACAATTCTTCGCGACCGGGTATTGAAGATGTGTTTGGATTAAAACAAAGGATTGACGAAAGTTTAAAGAACCTAACTAAAAGGTGGAGAACTATGTGTAGTGAAATGGCTGGCCGTGTGGATGAGAGATATCTTATCTTATCATTTATCAATGCTATGTTCGCAACCAATCTATTGTATATCCAAATTTTCAGGGTCAAGAATACAATCACAATGACTGAACTGCGGGAACTTCAGGAAGAGTATATTGCTCTAGAGGAAAGGCAAAATGAAATGGAATCATACCCAGTTGCGAACACCAAGTCACAAGCAGCGAATGCAAGATTATTACCTAAACTAATAAACACAGTGGCGAGCACTTCACAAGTACAACAAGAAAAGGTTACGGGCAACAATCAACATAAACTGGTGGCTATGGGAAGCCGAGATCAAGAGGAGTATGAAAGAGAAATAAATTTCTACAATCGTGGTGGAAATAATAAGATTCAAAGACTTGATCAGCCGCAAGAAACTTATAGAGGTCAAAGACAAAATTATAATAGAGGATAAGGAGGTCACAAGGTAGTATGGGAAGAAATCAAGATGCCACCTCTGAATGCAAGTGTGGAGAAAATATGGGAAGCTATAATTTTGATGGAGAATATACCAACACCATGGAACATGGGAACGGAACCACCTCAAAGCCGCAGAAGTCATGAGTTCTGTTCTTATCATCATTTTCACGGACATATTACAAATGATTGCAGAAATATAAAGAGAATTATTCTGAGAATGATAAATCAAGGAAAACTAAACCACTTTCTGGTAGGACACCCGCAATCTCAACCATTACTACCACCACCACCAGAACATCAAAGAGTAAACACGGTGAAAGAGAAGGAAACGTTCTTCGTAGAAGTTGGTGCAAAAGCAAAGAATCTATTCCGTCACTCTATCGTACATTCATATAAGACAATTGAAGATTTTCATGACAATGTTTTGAGTAGAATGTTCGCAAGAGACAATGATGGAAGAGAAATTATGAACATTGCGAAAATCTCGCCACTAGAGGAATGTCAGAAGCAGACTATTTCTTTTACCGCAGAAGAAGTCCCCGAAGGTGGAGAGGTACATGACAATCCATTGGTGGTAAAATTAGAAATTAATCCAAAACCGAAAGAAGATAAAGCTGAAGAATCATGGGCAATTAATAGGATTCTAATCGATACCGGAAGCTCTGTGAACATCTTATTCTATCATACTTATAAAACCATGGGAGGGAGAGATGATGATCTTATTCAATCAACATATAAGATATATGGTTTTAATGGTACTGCCAACAAGCCTAAAGGGGAGGTTACTATGTGAATTCCATTGAATGGAATATCTTCTGAAATCATGTTCTGTGTTGTTGACGTAGAATCACCCTACAATGCATTAATTGGTCGACCTTGGCTACATGGGATTCTAGGTGTAGCTTCAACTTTCCACCAGTGCATCAAATTCCCTCACCCCAGCGGTGTAGGAATCATAAAAGGAGATTGGGTTGAAGGAAAGATATGTCACGAAACTGAGGTAGAACCCTGCGAAGGAAGAGCAAACAAGAAGGAAAGTTGGCGACGCAAAATCAAAGCGACACAAAGAAGTGAGAGATTGATGGTGGATGCAATCGAACGAAAAGAAGAAGAAATGTTGCGAAACTAATGCTAGCTCAGAATAAGAAATGGTGAACATACCACTACCAAGGAAGCAGTAGCAGAGAATAACAAAGAAGCAGAGAATGACAAAGGTTGTAGATGGTGGATTTTAGACAAGGGCTAAAATCGTAAACCCATAATTATACGAACCTCTGATCCAGCAATCAGACGTGAGTATCGAGACACGGGTCTCTCATCGAATTCACTGACTGAGAATACTTTCTCTCAGAGTACATGCAGATATGTAGTCTCACGGGATGAATACTGAACACTTTCAGTGATTATTTCTATATTGTATCACGATATGGATGGCTCCTAGACAGCTTGCTCTGCTAGTATAAAGCGATAACGTCTTCAGGAACAAACAACGAGTTTACCCTGACTATATAAAGGATATGACTTACCGACAAGCTCATATCGGGATAATTAATGCTCCTAGACAGCTTGCTCTGCTAGTATAGAGCCACAAAGTTAATTATTCCTAATTAAGATTAATTCTGCCGTGACATTCACTACTGAATTCCCAGAATAATCTATTATTGCTCCTATTCCATGGTCGAATCCACGACTGGTCCCATGGAATGGCAATAACAATTGCTCCTATTCCATGGTCGAATCCACGACTGGTCCCATGGAATGGCAATAAATAATTGTTCTGATTCTAAGATCAAATCCATGGCTTGATCTCATAGAATAGCAATAACTATATTATCTCATTACTTCGATTTCATGATCGAATCCACAACTGGTCGCATAAATGGTAATAGATAAAACTTAATTACTCTGATTCTATGGTCGAATACGATCCCATGGATGGTATTGCTCACTTTATTATTCTGAATTCGCAGTCGAATCCTCAGCTGATCCTATGAATTAATAATAAATATCTTATTACTTAGTTTTGTGAATTATTCTCCATTGAATTCCACAATTAGTAATAAATAATCAACAACCGGGCGTCTGAGCTACCTCTAAGTAAGTCCCGATTCAAATGGTGAAAGTGTATTCAACGACGATACACTAACAGTCACCGCACGAACGAGTATTTCAAAATACAACGAAACGATGAACCTATGCAAAATAGGGAAGAAAATAATAAATAATTAAAAATATTGACCAGGGTGCTGGGAGCACGGACACAAGACCGACCGACCGTGTCGTGGTCAATCCCACGCCAGTTTTATACTTTTAATGCATTTTTATTATTTTCCATGATTTGATGAAAATTCTCTCATTTTATCAAATCTCCTTCGTCTCGAGGAAACTCCTCGGTTTATGGTATTTTCATAAATTCGTAAAAAATAATATAAAACTAAGGAAAGAAGTGTGGGGCGTGACCGTTGGCCAACCGACCATGCCTTGGTCCCAGCCGGCCCCACACTTCATAGTTCCTCATTATTTTATTATTATTATTATTTCTCTAATTTCATGAAAAAACTCCTTGATTTCATGGTATTTTGCACAAATCATCAAATAATAAATAAAATTATGAAAACTTGTGGGACCGGGCCACTAGCCAGCCGGTCATGCCCTAGCCGGTCCCACACATCCCTTGTTTATTATTTTATTTTATTTTTCCTTGAATTCATCAAATTCCTTGATTTCATGGTATTTCTCTCAAATTAGGAAAAATTCCCTCAAATCATGAAAAATACTAAAAATATAAAAATTATGAAAACTCGTGGGGGACCTAGCCGGCCCCGGCCACCCCACGGTCCCACACGCCCGTGTTTTTATTATTTTAATATTTTTTGCTTCCTTGAACTCATGAAAACTCCTTCAATTCATGGAAACTCCCTAAATTCATCAAATTTCTTAAAATTTTCATAAAATCATCAAAAATTATAAAATTAAGGAAAAATGGCACCACGGGACCGTGGTCACGACCGCCGACCATGCCTTGGCCTCGGCGGTCCCACGCCTCCTTATTCCTTATTTTATAATTATTTTCCATCATCTCATGGTGTTTTCCTCAGTTTCGTCGAAACCCTAATTTTGGCATATTTTCTCGAATGGATGCTCAATTGCACGCCAGAAAATATCAAAATTCTCAGGACTGAGACGCGGACGCCTTGGGGACACGAGCACGCTATCTTGACCGACCAAGATTGGCTCTTTGGCTTACAGAAGCCGGTCCCATCAAGTTTCACAGTTTTGACCTAATTTGCACAATTGCACGTATTAGGTCCAAGACTCTTCCAAACACTTTGGATTTTCATGAAGTGATCATCAGGCGGTCACGTGACTACCCAGGGCCGGTTTCATGACCCCATGGTCGGTCCCTCACGTCATAATTAATTAGGTTTTCTCACCTAAGGCTCAGACGAATAAATGATTAAACCAGCATTTAATCATTCTTTCACCAACAAATCGTCAACTCTTCAGGAGTTCTTTGTATTTCTCACGTGAGCATATGGACACTACATGGTTGATCCACGGTCCCATGTAGTTCCCTCCTTCGTCCCATGGTTAAACTTCTGACGAACCATGAATTGATCATCAATTGATCAAGTTAGGGTTTCTGAATCCAAGGATCATCATTCCATATTCCAACCTTAATAATTTTACGACGACCTCATGGTCATTAATTTTATTAATTATGCTCGGTTCAACGACCAGTATTCTAATTAATATTTTTGGTACGCTGCCAATAATCCATCAGATGAGCAACACATGCTCAGATGATCAAATGTTCAACAATTCATCACATGAGCAACACTTGCTCAGATGATAAATATTTGCTCAAACCAAGGAATATTAGTTCAACAATCAATATTCAACGGTCCATCGAATGAGCAATACTTGCTCACTTCATCGTAAGAACTATACCTTTGTCTCATGAGTTTCAGAACATCATGTTCAACTCAGCAACTACATGGACTCATTGTCCCATCAAACCACGAAGTCATCAATTGACTAACAAACCACGAGACGTCAATCGTGTCACTTTGGGGAATATCACTTAGGGTTTTGGTCTGGCGGTCTACGACACGTGTGTTCAAACACACGATAGAATGTGAGCAAGTCGTGCAATCAGTTGAAGGAATTCACAAGCTAGAGGTTGGAAAATCGACCAAGTCTCCACACGTTGAGAAACTGGTTTCAAACACGATCTCCACTTCCCCACTCCTTGATTCCATCAACTGTCACACTTCATGGGGTCATGGTGTCCAAAATTCCAGCAATATAAATAAGTCTCTGAATCATGATTGAAGGATCAACATCAATAGTATCATCAATCTCACATCTCATCAACAACACGAGATCATCAACTCATCAATTGAGCAATTTCAATCATTCAGAGCTTATCATATTCAGAATTCACACACCCACAATCTTTGATTACCATTGATTCCACACATTTCCCAGCTTCCCTCCTACAGATCAACCCATCCTCTCTTGTGACCGAATTTACTCTGGAACGGTCATTATCTTGATTTAGGCCGGAGTACTACAGATTGATTTCTAGAATCTAAAGCACCCCCTTTGCAGCGGTGCATCTGTGTGAGGTTTAACATTTCGATCGGTTCGAGGAGTCTCCTCCGTACGGTCGTCTCCTCAATTCCTTAAAAACCAGAAAATCATTTTTCCCCATCTACAGATTGGCGACCACAGTGGGAGATCATTCTCTCGGTTGCAATCTCAATTCGGCAGGATGGTCGGTCTTAGGTATGGTTCAGTTACCAATCCGGGTTCAACACCCAACTCTAACACTGCAAGTCCTAGTGGTACTCCCAGCAAGTACTACTCCTATTAACGTTGCAGGCTCTAGTGGTGTCGCTAACACCACTTCTCCGGCCAGCAATATCTCGTCACATGTTACTATCACTCTTCCAAGCACTGGTACTCCAGAAATCGCCCCTTCAAGTGACGACATTGGCGCCATCAACAATCCACTCTTCGGTTGGTCTCCTGAAGAAACCAGAGGAAATCATCTTGATCTCATGAAGGTTCATACTGACGTGGATGCAACACAGAAAGAGTTGTATGCTTATTTGCGTCTGAACGAACTCAGCCTCAACGCGAAAAAGGAGAAGCTAAAGAAACATCTTCAACTGCGGATCCTGAAATCTCTCCAATCCATGTTGTACAAGATGAAGAATTCCGCAAAGCTGCAGATGACTCTCCAGCAAAGGAACTTGCAGGCTTCATCGCTCGTGAGGACCTGGAACGCTTCATGGAGGATCGAGGAAAAGACAAATCATTATTTGTTCATCGTTATCAACCTTCGTACCCTGTTGATACGCAAATAATTTCTTTCCCGAAGGGACATACTTCCCCAACGTTCGCACTTTATAACGGAACATGGAGCGCTCGAGAACACGTCTCTCGATCCCTGGGGGAACTAGGAGAGCATGAACAAAACGAAATGATCCCAATATACAGAGCCTTTCTCTGCGACTCCAGACTCTCTCAGAACTTCATGAAGCAGCCAAACGATCAGCGAATACTACACCTGCTTTGCTGAGCAAAGTCTACAAGGTCGAGGAACCTCGGAGCAGCCGATGCCTGATCAACAAACAATACAATGTGCAACATTCCATGAACGTTATTGCTCAAGCAAAAGGAAATCTCCTGCTCAAACATGAGACATCCAACACCTCATCCTACAAAAGCATCAAGAAAGGATAACCAATCTTACACAAACCTCGATCCAACATTAACGAACGGGGATATGATCGGACATACTCAAACTTATCATGAAGCAGTGATCGAGTTACTAGAAGTGTGGGTTCAAGATGGTGCAATCAAATCCCTGCTCATCATAGAGAGCCAACTGAAGAAAAATGAAGAAACCCAGGTACTGTCACCTTCATAGATTCATCAAATCATCCAACAAGTAACTGCAATATTTTGAAGCAAATTTTCAAAGAGAAGGTTGATCCACAATAGCTTCAACGAGGGACTGAAGGAGTACAAAAGAGTCCTCTCCCAATCAGAAGCTTTACACTCTCTCTGAACAACCTATCAAAGAGGCAGTTCAATCCTGGTCGAACGTGAATTGCTCTATCTATCGAAGGCACGAAGGAGAGACATGTTCACATCACTGAACACATCATGTCAAGAAGTCCATTCCGAAAATACTTCTTGAGCCTCCATCCACGGACCAAGAGGTGTACGACTGGAGACTGCTTACCACAGTCAATCTCAGAAGAAACGAATTGGGAAGAACGTTGATCGATGCTGACACCGCCATCAACAACATTCCACTGAAAACCATCGGATCCACATGCATCACTCGACAAGAAGATACTCATGCTCCATCTCAATCAGAGACCTTGAAGGAGCGCTCGGAAATACTTATGGCTACATCATTCTCAAAGTGAATATAAGTTCAACCTGGACAGAAACCAAGTTTCACATAATTAGGAAGATCCAGGATATGACACGTCCTTCAGAAGAGCATGGATCCACGCTGAAAAGATGGGTACTTACAAAGCGCCTTTGGTTACATATCTCTCCAACAAAGAAAGTTCTGATCCAGAAGATTTGACGGACATTCCATCATCAGAGCACTTGGAGGAATTTCGAACTTTGACGAGATTGAAGCAAGAACCTGCAAAAGATGCATAGACATTCATCAAGAGGTTCCACACTCAGGCAAGTCTCATTCCTCCCGTGTCTACGTCATTTATTTCCTCACATGCTATGTAGCATGGGGACTTAATTCTGCTAGCAACTCTGCAAGACGTTATGAATGGTAACTTCACCGCATTAGTATTTTACCAAGTGGTTGAATCTGACATTTCTCTGAATTGATCACTGAGACGTTCATTGTTGAGATGATGTCCAAACATGGCAAAGAACACTTTGGGAGTTTCTACATATCCTTGCAGGAGCGTCCATGTGTGCCACAAAATTAGAAAGCTCTGACTTCTGCACAAGTGTTGAATCCCACTGCTGCAACGAAAGGAATGCTGAATAAACAGAAGAAAGTTGGGGCCGAGACGATCAAACCTAAGACATGCTCAAGGGGTATGACGCTTCAACGCTCAATCATCTAAGAAGCCTTCAAAATTGTACTCCCAATCAAAGAGTACACCTTCGATAATGGCGCCTCTGGCTCCAACACAAATATCTCGACACTGATTCAACACCAGCACGGCACTACATTCGATAAGTCTTCATTATCTCATTATAAGACTTCTGAAGCAAATGCAACATCATTCACACATGAATGTTACCAACTCCTTCAACATACACTGGGCAACCTGAGGTGGTTCCGTGAAACTTCATCGACGGGACTTCTCTACATCACAAAACCCTACATGACCGAGGAACTTGTTCCCTTCACCGATCTAGAACGGAGATTTCTGATGCTACCTTCCACAATAACGTGGATTCACTTACAAAGCCGCTTCACGATACAGTCATGCTTTCAAGAGCACTCAGGCTGAACTCCCAGTATACCGGATTCTCAACTCACTAACTAGTTCGTGAACGTAAAAGGCTCACTGGATGAAGGAACAAAAATTATATCTATAATCATAGTTCTAGCCTTTTCGGTCTTTAGAGCAACTTCAACCATGGTATCAACATCAACAATAATGCCTAGAGGAATAGCATCCATGATATTAGCATCGACAAGGATATCTGGAGCGTAATAATTCATGGTCTCAGCACCAACAACGGTCTCAGGAGCAACATCCTCATGACAAGGCTCCATCAACTAACCATTCTCTGAAGTATTTCTCAAGGAAACAGACTTCTCGAAGCACTAATGATTCATATCAAGGTGTGTAGACATGAAATATGCTCACATGAAAGTCTTTCTGAAGATTGCACGATGGGAGGGCACAACACCAAAGTCTCCTACAAGATGTTCTCATCACCTCTACAAATGAGATACAACATACTTCAGCAAATGGGTTTACAAAAACGTACCAACTAGTGAGGAATGAGACGATACTTCCTCAACCAAATATGTTCGTCTATGTCTCTTATACAACCTCCCAAAAGGGCGCATCAATCGGACGTACGAGATGAAAGATATGGCCTTTACCGTCAGGTCTACGAAATCTGAAAAATTTATACGGGATTAAAAATTACAAATGTGCACGCTTCGTTGGATGACCTCTACAACTCCAAATTGAGTGATTCTTGTCTGATGGAATAACTCAGTCTCTTAGCTGGGCTCAAACATCAAATTCCGACGTCGTATGAGGTTCCTACATCTTCCAGAGCGTACAATATGCAAGCAGCAATTCTTAGACGGTATTCACGACTTCCACAGTCGATCAGCGTCCACCAGGTCTTTCCACTAAGTACTTCATCAAGGTACCTCCAACTTCGACCACCTAGGTCTTTACATCAATTTTTCTACCTGGGTCCTCTATCTAAGTCTTGCCAGAAGAAGAGAAAACGAAGAGGAGAGATCTAACCAAAATACTGGGGACTGACGATCCACTGATCCTGACAACCAGTTTCACAGTCCAAGACTCGTGGCACCAGACTCTCATGTGCTAATCATTCATCATAAAAGTAATGCTACCATCGGGACATGAAACCGTGGTCGTTACATCATCCCCTCTCAAGAGCAACCTCAGCTATGGTCCCATGACCAGGGTTTCAGAAGCGATGTTTCTACTACTGACAGAAGCAAGATGGCGCTGCAAGCACCATGATCATGTATCAATCAAGGGGTCCTGATCTCAAAAGAATCAACGACATTAAAATCCTTCACCAACCGTTCAAGACACAAGCGAATGGTCTAAGAACACAACATGAGTGTTTTACAGCAAGCTCGGCTGAGATGATTTTACACTGTCTTGTACAAACCGACAAGATGGGAGCATTTGGTGAATAATCTAGGGATGGGTCATATACTATTATCTTCATATGAAGGTCCTCTACAACATATTCAAAATTCAAAACAATTGGAGAAACGAGCAAAGAGTTGTGGCCAAAACATTGGACCACATGCCAGCTGAAAATTTTCTGAAGGTCTCCTGGAAGTTTACTGTTTCGTCGATTTCACATCCTAAACATGCTCGGAACTCAAAAGGCTTCTTTGAAAGTTTGGAAATTTCCTGGGCATGAGGATACATGGGTCGACCGCGAAAATCCGACATCGGACGAAGATTCTGCAACAATTTCAACGAAGACCTAACTTCTGAATTTTCTGATGACGAAATTCTTCATTCATCCAATCAGGAGCTACACCATCAACACAAAGCCGAATTTCATCTTCAGCCGATAGTCTCATTTGCTGAAGTCGGCGGTGCTTCTGATAATGAGGGACGACTCTCGGATGATCGAGAGACATACAATATGTCAGCTTCCAGTGTCTCTGAAAGGTTGATTTTCCTCAATATGAGCATCCGCAGAAGTTTTCATCTTTGACTTGATATTTTTGGAGCGCTCCACGGAAGATCCCGAAGAGTGGCTGTAACCAGAAGTCACCACTATCTGAGGCGCAAGGCATGGGGTCATGGATAAACCAATAACAAACACACAACAAAAATGGTAATCCTCAACTCTTACTTATTTACGGTTTCAAGAACCTAGTGATAATAACGTAAAAACCTCGAAAAACTTGCTCGCTTCTTCAAACTTGCCAAGACGAGCAAAATTCATTATTTAAAGTCAACACCTGACTTTGCGTGAAACTATGAATAATTCACATAACCTTTCATGTGAACATTCGCTGATTTTCTACATGTGTGCATACACTATAAAATCGCAAAACTCATACATACATTATTTCATCACGTATACAATTGCTCAAAAATCATGACTTGATTTTCATAAAGCCGTGAACAACCCACGTAAAATTTTACTATGTGAACACTCATTGATCTTCAAAAATTGTACAGACGTCCATTCTACAATTGTGAAAACTCACATATAGACATTATTTCACCATGTATAATTGTCTACTTTCAACAGTTGTTCGAAATCAAAACATTGATTTTACAAAATATATATATTCAACGTGAAACTCACGTAAATTTGAAAAATATATCTATATATTTTTGCTCCCTTGCACGAGCATCTGTCTTTGAAGCGAGAGTATATTTTCAAAGATTTCCGAAAGCTCGAAGATAAAAATATTCTTGAAGGCTCATAAACAATTTTTTATTACTAACAGACGCACGTCTATCAAAAAAAAAACTTTTCTCTCGTACGAGCATCCACCTTTGAAACGAGAGTTTATTCCACTTTGTGAAATCTCACATATTTAAAATATAAAATTCTGGTTTTCGTGAAAGCTCATAGACGAATTTTATATCATTAGACTCAGGTCTATTTTGTTTGTTCCTTAAACTAACGAATAAACGAGCGTCTATTCATAAAACAAGGATTTCCTTATTGGGCCGGGCCCGCGAATCCTAACCGACCACGGACTCGTCGTCCAAACCAGCGGTTCAACACCAATTTATGCTCATCAAACGACGCTCCAATCATGACATTGAATCCTTCATCAAGTCGTGGTTTGCTCATGCTCTCTAAATCCGGTAACGTCTCAACTTACGACTAAGTTCAATTACTGGTATTATTATTTATGGCCGGAAAATCACCATTCAATGCTGACTGAGGAACACGGCTTTTCTCACTAAGCAGGGGACTTAATGTAGATGGTGGATTTTCGACAAGGGATAAAATCGTAAACCCATAATTATACGAACCTCTGCTCCAGCAATCAGACGTGAGTATCGAGACACGGGTCTCTCATCGAATTCTCTGACTGAGAATACTTTCTCTCAGAGTACATGCAGATATGTAGTCTCACGGCTAGACAATGGCATATCTCATGAATACTGAACACTTTCAGTGATTATTTCTGTATAGTATCACGAGATGGACGTCTCCTTGACAGCTTGCTCTGCTAGTATAAAGCGATAACATCTTCAGGAACAAACAACGAGTTTACCCTGACTATATAAAGGAGATGACTTACCGACAATCTCATATCGGGATAATTAATGCTCCTAGACAGCTTGCTCTGCTAGTATAGAGCCACAAAGTTAATTATTCCTAATTAAGATTAATTATGTCGTGACATTCACTACTGAATTCCCAGAATAATCTATTATTGCTCCTATTCCATGGTCGAATCCACGACTGGTCCCATGGAATGGCAATAACAATTGCTCATATTCCATGGTCGAATCCACGACTGGTCCCATGGAATGGCAATAAACAATTGTTCTGATTCTATGATCGAATCCACGGCTTGATCTCATAGAATAACAATAAATATATTATCTCATTACTCCGATTTCATGATCGAATCCACAACTGGTCTCATAAATGGTAATAGATAAAACTTAATTACTCCGATTCTATGGTCGAATCTACGATCCCATGGAATGGTAATGATCACTTTATTATTCTGAATTCGCAGTCGAATCCTATGAATTAATAATAAATATCTTATTACTCAGTTTTGTGAATTAATCTCCACTGAATTCCACAATTAGTAATAAATAATCAACAACCGGGCGTCTGAGCTACCTCTAAGCAAGTCCCGATTCAAATGGTGAAAGTGTATTCAACGACGATACACTAACAGTCACCGCACGAACGAGTATTTCAAAATACAACGAAACGATGAACCTATGCAAAATAGGGAAGAAAAATAATAAATAATTAAAAATATTGACCAGGGTGCTGGGAGCAGGACACACGACCGACCGGCCGTGTCGTGGTCAATCCCACGCCAGTTTTATATTTTTAATGCATTTTTATTATTTTCCATGATTTGATGAAAATTCTCTAATTTTATCAAATATCCTTCGTCTCGAGGAAACTCCTCGGTTTCATGGTATTTTCATAAATTCGTAAAAAATAATATAAAATTAAGGAAAGAAGTGTGGGGCATGACCGTTGGCCAACTGGCCATGCCTTGGTCCCAGCCGCCCCACACCTCATGGTTTCTCATTATTATTTTTTTATTATTATTTCTCTAATTTCATGAAAAAACTCCTTGATTTCATGGTATTTTGCACAAATCATCAAATAATAAATAAAATTATGAAAACTTGTGGGACCGGGCCACTAGCCGGCCGGCCATGCCCTAGACGTTCCCACACGCCCCTTGTTTTATTATTTTATTTTATTTTTCCTTGAATTCATCAAATTCCTTGATTTCATGGTATTTCTCTCAAATTAAGAAAAATTCCCTCAAATCATGAAAAATACTTAAAAAATATAAAAAAATATGAAAACTCGTGGGACCGGGACCCTAGCCGGCCGGCCACGCCCCCACGGTCCCACACGCCCGTGTTTTTATTATTTTAATATTTTTTGCTTCCTTGAACTCATGAAAACTCCTTCAATTCATGGAAACTCCCTAAATTCATCAAATTTCTTAAAATTCTTCATAAAATCATCAAATATATTATAAAATTAAGGAAATGGCACCACGGGACCGTGGTCACGACCGGCCGACCATGCCTTGGCCTCGGCGGTCCCATGCCTCCTTATTCCTTATTTTATACTCCCTCCGTTTCACAAAGATAGTCCGCTTTGACTTTCTTAGAATATTAAGGAGACCATACTATTTTACTTTACTACCTTTAGTTACTTACCTATTTTATTTTAATAAAAATGCTAGTAATAAAGACTATCCAAAATTGTTGTGAGAATTATAAATACGAAATATAAAAGGAAAATTTAAAAGATATCGAATTTATGAAGTATCAACTTTATAAGGAATTTATTTTTTAGAGTTAAATGTATATTTTCTTAAAAGGAACGAATGATATATTTTTTTCCTCAATTATACTAATTTCTTTAATATTTTAGATTGGGTCACGTTAAAAATGGATTTATGATTATAAAGAATTCAAGGGTATATTAGAGAGTTCATTGAAAAAAGTATGATTATAAACAGAAGCTGGACACAATTTCGAAACTGACGAAAAAGGAATAGAGGACGGTCTTTCAGAAACAGAGGGAGTAATTATTTTCCATCATCTCATGGTGTTTTCCTCAGTTTCGTCGAAACCCTAATTTTGGCATATTTTCTCGAATGGATGCTCAATTGCACGCCAGAAAATATCAAAATTCTCAGGACTGAGACGCGGACGCCTTGGGGACACGAGAATGCTATCTTGACCGACCAAGATTGGATCTTTGGCTTACAGAAGCCGGTCCCATCAAGTTTCACAGTTTTGACCTAATTTGCACAATTGCACGTATTAGGTCCAAGACTCTTCCAAACACTTTGGATTTTCATGAAGTGATCATCAGGCGGTCACGTGACTACCCAGGGACGGTTTCATGACCCCATGGTCGGTCCCTCACGTCATAATTAATTAGGTTTTCTCACCTAAGGCTCAGACGAATAAATGATTAAACCAGCATTTAATCATTCTTTCACCAACAAATCGTTAACTCTTCAGGAGTTCTTTGTATTTTCTCACGTGAGCATATGGACACTACATGGTTGATCCACGGTCCCATGTACGTTCCCTCCTTCGTCCCATGGTTAAACTTCTGACGAACCATGAATTGATCATCAATTGATCAAATTAGGGTTTCTGAATCCAAGGATCATCATTCCATATTCCAACCTTAATAATTTTACGACGACCTCATGGTAATTAATTTTATTAATTATGCTCGGTTCAACGACCAGTATTCTAATTAATATTTTTGGTACGCTGCCAATAATCCATCAGATGAGCAACACATGCTCAGACGATCAAATATTCAACAATTCATCACATGAGCAACACTTGCTCAGATGATAAATATTTTCTCAAACCAAAGAATATTGGTTCAACAATCAATATTCAACGGTCCATCGAATGAGCAATACTTGCTCACTTCATCGTAAGAACTATACCTATGTCTCATGACATGTTCAATTCATGAGTTTCAGAACATCATGTTCAACTCAGCAACTACATGGACTCATTGTCCCATCAAACCACGAAGTCATCAATTGACTAACAAACCACGAGACGTCAATCATGTCACTTTGGGGAGATATCACATAGGGTTTTGGTCTGGCGGTCTACGACACGTGTGTTCAAACACACGATGGAATGTGAGCAAGTCGTGCAATCAGTTGAAGGAATTCACGAGGTAGTGGGTGGAAAATCGACCAAGTCTCCACACGTTGAGCAACTGGTTTCAAACACGATATCCACTTCCCCACTCTTTGATTCCATCAACTGTCACACTTCATGGGGTCATGGTGTCTAAATTTCCAGCAATATAAATAAGTCTCTGAATCATGATTGAAGGATCATCATCAACAGTATCATCAATCTCACGTCTCATCGACAACACGAGATCATCAACTCATCAATTGAGCAACTGCTCTCAATTGAGCAATTTCAATCATTCAGAGCTTATCATATTCAGAATTCACACACCCACAATCTTTGATTACCATTGATTCCACAATTTCCCAGCTTCCCTCCTACAGATCAACCCATCCTCTCTTGTGACCGAATTTACTCTGAAACGGTCGTTATCTTGATTTAGGCTGGAGTACTACAGATTGATCTCTCGAATCTAAAGCACCCCCTTTGAAGCGGTGCATCAGTGTGAGGTTTAACATTTCGCTCAGTTCGAGAAGTCTCCTCCGTACGGTCGTCTCCTCAATTCCTTAAAAACCAGCAAATCGTTTTCCCCATCTACAAAGGTAATAAAAATAAGAAGTGTACGAATGATTGATTTGTTGCGACACTCTCTCAACAAATAAAATTCTCAAAAATACATTTTACTGAGTGATGAAAATGAGAATGAGAAGTGCAAATACGATATGATGATGTGCGAGAATCTCGCAGAGATAATGAATTCTACAAAAGACAATCAGAGAACAATGACAAAAGAGAAAGGGTCGAACCTTAATGGCGTACACCCTAGTTCGCGAATACAATTTCGCAAGAGGCTAAGGTAAGACCTAAAGTACGTCATATAAGGGGGTACCTGTTGCATGGCTCAGGGAAAGGCTACACCGCCCCCGGAACCTGAGTCATGGAGATTTGGGGTCAATAAAGCCCATCCGGGAGAGGCACCTTGTGCGACAATTCTGAAGAGGCAATAATACTAAAGAAAAAGATAAGACGAGATCAATGGGTTTTCGCATGAAAGTGCGAAGACGTCCTGCGATTTCGTCGTAAGATGACAATGTCATGGGGGTTTATTTTCACAAGAATATTTAGGCATGTCATATTGTCGCAACAAACCTGAAGAGGAAATAATACAAAAGAAAAAGTTAAGACAAGATCAATGGGTTTTTGCATGAAAATGCAAGGACGTCCTGCGATTTTGTCGCAATGACAAGAGGTGGCATAATAAGACCTTTAACTAGGAAGGAAAAATAAGACCACACAGGAATGAGATTTTGAAAAGAATCAAAATTCACTTCGCATATGATTGCGAAATTATACATAAACAACTGCGAAGTTGAGGCATAAAATAAGAAAAATCTGCAAAATCTCTCATTTGGATACAAATAACAGAGGCAAGTATGGGAATGAATGAAATTAGAAAATGTTATTTGTCTCCACATGATAGATTTACGTAAAAATTCAAAAATTAATGATTATGTTGATTAACCGTATTGCAAGGAAGAATTGTTTTAATGAATGCAGGTCGAAATGAAAGAAACTTATATATTAAGGAATATGGGGAACCAAAAGAATTCGCAAATATACAAAAAGAAGGAATAAATGTACAAGTATTACAGAAGATCAAAGAAAGAAACAAAGACTACATCTTAGTTGATCCTTCATCATCTTCATCAGACTTGTTCTCTTCTTCGTTTGCATCAGAATCTTTATCTCCATCAGAACCTTCATCACCATCAGATTCTTCATCATCAGCTTCGCTATCAGAGATGATCAGACTAGGAATGTTCTTTGGGATCTCCTCCAAGAGACAAGGATAATCAGAGTGAGGAATATTATGGTCATCACAAACCATTTGAATAGTTTGATTGCGAAAATGCAGAGCGTCATTCTTAAAGTTCGCAATAGTGATCTTGGTTTGATTCTTTAATCTAGAATATTTGTCGTTGCGAGAAGAAAGATTCTTTACGAGTTCCTCTTTTTCAGCTTCAAGTTCCTCCACTCTTTGGCGATATCTACTTTCAGATCCTGCAAAGCATATAGCAATTAATCAGTAACTTGATAAAAAACTCGTGAAAAGCCAAAGATTAATAAAGGAAAACAGTTAATGACCTTCTCTCTCAGAAATCATATCTCTAATCAAGGCTGTATGCTCAAATTGAAGACTAACATTTACACCTAAATCTTTTCTGGCGTTATCCAAGATTGTCGCGGCCCAAGCGAACTCATCATCACTATTTATGAGAAGACGAGAACGGACTTGGTTTTCTCTCTCGCTAAGCACAACATTTTGACGATTGGCTTCATCTCGTACAAGTTGAACCTCAACAAGAGACTCTTGGAATTTCTCCAAAGACTTAACACCTTGATCAGAGATACGATCTTTATCATCTATAAGTTTGCTAATCTTGGTTCTTAATTCATTGATCTTCTCTTTAGAATTGAGATAAAAACGTTTAAATTGGTTGGCCAAACCTAAACTAGATCTATGATCAATCTCTAAGAGGAAAAATTTGGATTTAAGTTCATTCAAAGGAAGAGATGAAATTTTATCATTAGAGAAACTATTCAAAGATTTATTAAGATATTCAAGAAGAGTGTCATTATCTAGGGCATCGGGAAATGAACGAAGAAGAATGGCTTCATCAGAAAGACCATAAATGTCTACAAAAAGGATTAATCAAATAAGATAAGACAATAGGATGAATGAATGAAAGGAAAGGAGAAAAATTGCATACCATAGAGCTGATCATTAGCTCTTTGAATAGTAGAAATTTTGTTCCTTTGCGAAGAAGTGTCGATTTCCAGTTGTTTGTTCTTCTCGCGAAGACCTTTAACTTCAGCTTCTAATTGTTCGTTCTTCTCACGAAGAACTTTAGCTTCAGTTTCCAGTTCTTCATTCTTCATATGAAATTGAAGATTCTTCTTTTCAAGAATTTCGCGTCTCCTCTCCAAATCTGAGGCAACAACGAAAGAAGCTTTTCCAGCCTGCGAAGAAAATACAAAAAATAATTAAAATAAAAAGAATTTTTGAGTCACAATAATGAAGAAGTAAAAAGATGAAAGCATACCAAACTATTGAGGGAATTTAGGAAGCTAGGAGTCACTGATCTGGAGACTCCACGAAGAGAACTATCACCATCCAACAAAGGAGTATCGCAAATAGTTGCGAGAGCTTTGCATATACTGGCGAGGCAATTATCTCCCATCCCTTGACAAGAATCAGAGAAGATACCAGATAACTGTGCCATAGAGGATTCAGGTAGAGAATCTTTATTCGCAGCAGAGTCGTCTTCATCATCTTCAGAATCATCAGGGAAATGAACATCTGAAGGAGGAGGAGAATTCCCTCTCTTTCTTTTCTTTGAAGATGATGCAGATGATTTTCCTTTGCGAAGAATATCTTTACCCTTATCACCAGCCGTCGCAGCCTTGGTGGGTTCTTCTACTTTAACAATAACCTTCACACACAAATGAAGATAAGAAATAGAAGCAACAATATATTGTTTAAAATAATGAAAGAATATTTCTTACCTCATCTGTGTATGAGCGAAGAACTAACAAGGTATTGGCTTTACCAGTCCTGCGTTAGCTATCTTTCAGTTTCTGGATCTATAAAATGTCGCAAGAATCAACGAACAAAAGAGTAAAGATAAATAAAGAAACATAAAGTGGGCGAAATTAGAAGAAATATACCTCTTTCACTTTATCAGGCCAAGAGAATACCCAGGGTCGATAAGCGGTGCGATTCGTAGGAATGACATTAAAACCAGCAATATAGGGTCCTTTCAGCATCAAGGGGAAGACGCACCATTTATCATCTTTGGATTGGCGAGGGGTTTTATTTATTCCAGAGTGCCAATCAATATCATGCATGAGCAGTTTATCTTCAGCAATAACATCCTTCATTTTCAAACGAACACCCCAGCGAGTATTCTCCTTCTTCATAGATACTAATTCATAATTTTCGAAGACATTCGCTACTGTGTACTTCTCAGCGACTATATCCAAGTCTGCGAATTTAGGATCCCTAAGCTCTTTAGGATAAAGAGATCCTTTACCAGCACCGCGATTAGCAAACTCCAATATCAGACGGATGCAATCCCCACTCAATTGGAAAATAGCTCGCGAAAATCCCGAGTGAGCGAGAATTTCATAGAACAGAGGGATATCTGGGTCATAAAGAGGAATGGGGAGACCTACGAGAATTTGACCCAACGAAACTATGATTGATTGATCATCAAGTTTGATAGAAAGAATTGACTTGGCACTTTCACCAGGAATGGTAGAAAGTGTGAAACCTTTCTCGGCATGATCTTTTTGAACATCCTTTAAGGTTTTCTTATATTTTTGACCACTTGGAGGCATATCTAAATATAAAGTATGGGAATGGACGAAGAATTAAGAAGATAGAAGAAGGAAGATAGAAGAAAAATTACAGCAGAGGAATTTACGGAGAAAATGATGAAGTTGCAGAGAAGATGAAAAAGAGAGTAAAAAAGAAGAAAAGGGAGAGTAAGAAGAGTATATATAGAGGATATTTTCGAGAAGATAAACACAATTAATTCAAAAGGACGTGAGCGGTTGAAAAGCAGCGGTTACAGAAGACGTGTCAAGAAACAGGTGGGAGAAAGGATACGTGTAATAAATGCAGAATATGAAGTGATGGATAGATGCGGCATTTCTCACATCGTTCTCTACTACGCAGAGAAGATATGAGAAGAGGCAAGATGTAGGATCAGAATCTCGCAGCAATAATGCCTCAGCGAAATTATTAACAACGCAACACAACAATGTCGCAAAGCAATTTCAGAAAAGACATAATAAACTACATCAGCTAAATCATGGGAAAAATATGATGGACTTGTGAAAATTAGGAAGTGTGCGAGATTAATATTTGTAAGGTTGCGAGAATGTCGCAAACCATATCCGAAAATAAAGGACAGATTAGCTGTCATCCACTGTGTATTTCCCTATAAATAGTCATTCAGTTGTAAAGAAAAGGGAGAGAGATCTTTTCTGAGTGAGAAGCAAGTAAATAGGAGAGAGAAAATCTAGAGCAGTGGTTATTATTGATTCCTTTATCTTTTCTTGTAAGATTGTTCAAAGATTCATCAATAAAGTTAAGATTGTTAATCCAAAAATGAGTTGAATGTTAATGAAATCTTGTGAGGGGTGTAGTGTAGGATTTCCTGCAACTACAAGACTGTTAATCTCGGTCTCAGAAACGATCACGGCCACACAATTTGGCCGCGCGATTTAACAAGCTTGGATCACTCCTAGCAGAACTAGGTAATCACCCTAATGACCACTGACGGGCCCACTAATGCCCTAGTTGATCGAGCCCTATGAAGCTAGTTCACAAATGCTTCGAACATCGACCCAAACATGGGCGATCACGCTGCATAACATAACTCAAATGAATTGAGACTGGCAAAAACGGTCTCAAAACACATCACGTCCGTCCAACTTAGCCGGCCTAGTTAGATAGCTTGGATCGCATTTCAAGCAATCAAAGAGATGCCGATGTGTTCACTATCGGACCAAGATCTCCCTTGGTCGATCGACCTGTCCCCAATGGGGCCAAAGCATGTTAAAACGCCGGCCCCAAGGAGGGTGATCGCCCAGCCTTTTAAAACCTAAATTGAATAAGCAGCGTTACACAACTGCCGCTAATCAATCATATCCGTCCAACTTCGCCAGCCTAATTGGACGGCTTAGATCGTGTTTCAAATGATCAGGAGATGGAAACGCGTTCAACATCGAACCAATTCCACATGTGGTCGATCGACTTGCCCACAGCAAGGTTAAAGCGCATCAAAACGCCAGCCCAAAGAAGCGTGAAAACGTTGTTTCGAAAAACCTAAAATTACTTTGCGACAATACATTACTGTCGCAAATCGATCATGACCACCCATCTTTGTCGGTCAAATTGAGTGGCCTAGATCGAATCTTTGTGCGACCGATAGGTATAGGCATGCACACTAGTGAGCTGTCTTCACGCATGCCCGGTCGGCGCATTCAAAAATAGTGCTAATGCTTGGATTCGATCAAGCCAAAGAGGGATGCTTGCGCACCTCTAAAAAACCCTAAATCCATCATCAACAACAAACATGTGTCGTAAATCATCTTGTCCGTCCTACTTTGCCAGCTTGGTCGGACGGCTTGGATTAAAAATTAGGCGATCAATGAAGCGCCTCAATGATCACCGTCCGCCACTCTGTCATAGGGAGTGATCGACCATATGGTGGCCCGCCCATGCGGCTTCCAGACGATCACTCGAAGATGGTTGGACGTGCTGCAATTTTAAGACGCTTAATCTGCGACTTATTCAATCAAGCTTTAAAACATCGATGGTTTATGCATATCGCTTGTTTTGAGCTGCTTGCTTTAAAACGATGCATTACATGCATCGAACATACATAATATTTCATGAATATCAATTCCATAAATAACTCAGTTATTTAACCTAATAGCACCATATGCTATTTCCTGTGGCGGGTCCCACGACCTGACCCACTCATTCGAGACATCAAACATGTCACAAACTGGGGGATACTTACTGTGGTATTGGTCTGGCAGTTTACAGCGTGCGGCGTGCAATGCGCCCATTACGAGAACGTGTCAGGAGGCATGGACGGTTAACGATGATGAGGGAAGTGGGCAAAGGCGTGATCATGTGACAATCACCTACACGACCCCACTACTCCATCACTCAGCTTCCTCCACTTCCTACGAGATGAGGATTGCGCTCAAATGACTTGTATAAATAGGTTCTTCAACCTATCTTCAAACAACACGAGAAACCAAGTTGTTGTTAACACCGTATCCGGAAACACCCAGAACTGATAGCTTACATTATGCAAGCCAGTTCAACATTCTGATACAAGTCATAAACAACCAACACCTTCAC
Organism: Papaver somniferum; assembly: GCF_003573695.1. NCBI lineage: Eukaryota > Viridiplantae > Streptophyta > Magnoliopsida > Ranunculales > Papaveraceae > Papaver > Papaver somniferum. The sequence continues at coordinate 1,719,114 of NW_020619270.1, read as the reverse complement.
AATCTCAACACCTTCTTTGCTTCCCTCCCTAAGATCAACCCCATCTCATTCACTTTGTGACCGAAGCAAGTCTGGAACGACCATTTCTTAGTTTAGGCCAGAATTGTACAGATTGATCTCTCGAATCAAAAGCACTCCCGTGCAGTGCATTTGTTTAGGGTTTAGATTCATTTCTCATCCACACACACCCAAATTTACCAAAAACAGCAGAAACAGTTTTGAACCTGAAACAATTGGCGACCACAGTGGGAGATTGATCTCTCGGTTGCAAAATCAAGTTCTCAAGATTCATTCCAATCTTCACAATTTCAAAAGCGTAGATCTTAGATTCAATTAAATCATTAAATTCAACTTAGGTTCAACAACCAATTTCAATTCTGGTGTTCCATTCACTAAGAAGCTTCACAAAAATGCTTTTTCAAACAATGCTACAGGAAATACCTTGGATAGATGAGCACCAGTAAATATCCCAGATGAAAGGACCAGAAAGCCGCATGGAGACACAAGACGCGACTACTACTTAGAAGAACGCAACGGCTTCTCTCGAGATCCGGATAGAGCAATCACTTTTTCTGCAACGCCACAAGTGTTGTATGGAGCAAGCCAGAAACGCCTCAAAGGTTCCACACCCAGAAAGACTAAGGGAAGATTCGCGTAGCCGTTGTTTCAGTATGGAGATAGTCGACAACAAATTCAACACCAGTGGAGTCCTGGGAAAACACCTGTAGAGGTCACAAAAGAAAAGGTCTATCTTTATTCCACCACTGCTACCAATTTAAGGTCAGGAGTATCCGCTATCGCTTCATCAACAAAACGTGTAGATCCAGAATATGATGTAATTCCGAGAATTCGTGCATCTACAATAACAAAGGAGGCTTGAAACATCTTCAAGTCATCATAAAGGGTTCACCTATTATGTCAACCCGGATAAGAGCGATCTCGAGACGTCTTCAGGTCTACTGGAGCCGAAACCTCAAGAGAACAGCCTCAAGAAGATAATGATGCCCGCGTCATCATGTCGAGAAAGAATCTGAAGTTTGGGCGGATCACTCAAGAATGTTTCAGCGAAACAACGAACATCCAAATGATCAAGAGATGTCGGACCCGAGGTACTGCCACTTCCGCAGATTCATTCATCGCTTTACCAGTGAATGAAACGGCCTGAAGCATATTCTCCAAAGGAAGATTAACTTAGGAGAGTTACCCCCTTTCTCCGAAGATTAACGTGTGCAGTTTCATCGAAGTGATCGAACCAACTACGGGTTTCTCGAGGCGCGCCATAACAACTTGGATTCGAAGCGATCACCCTTGGATAATTCAAATCTCGTTCAACCGAGATCTTGTGAACAAGTAAGTTTCATTAAACAATTTTACATTTTAAAAGCCTGATGGGGACTTGACGCATGCGTCCCACATCGAGGAAGGAAGTCAATGATGCAGTTGTTCTTAGACACCACATTATCTTCCTTTTACATGTTTCCCTTTTTATGCAAAACCAGAATGCCGGCTTTCAGCCGATTCAAACATAATTCCTTTCAGAAAGTCATTCATAAAATCATCTCAAAAATAAACCAATTCAAAAATTCAATCACCTACTAGTTCAAAAACCAGAAAATCCCTTTTACATCGCTCAAGACACCTAACAGGGATATATAAAAGAAAACGCGCAAGTATTATTCAAGGGAAGTCTTTTAGCAACAACTCATTCTTTTTGGAAAGAGCGTCTTTCATTTTTGCGGCCTGCTTCAGCTTCAATTCCAAGGATAGCCTCTCGATCTCCTCCTCTTGCCGAGCAATGAAGTCCACGGAGGGAGCTTCGTTTGTTTCATCTTGCAGCTTCTGGATTTTAGAAAACCCTTCATAGAACCAGGAAGCATTGAATTCAAACTTCATAAACACATCTCAGTGGAACTCCCAGTTTGAAACCACCTCCTCAGTGCACCCAGTCACGCTGCTCATGACATGAATGGAGGATAAAGCTTCTCCGACACGTCGGACCAACAGGAAATACAACCTTCAACCTTCTGTCAGCGGTTTCACTGAAGCAGCAAGAGAAAAATCACCGAGATACAACATCCTGCGCGTCCAAAATCGCCACTTCAACTCTAGTACCACATGCACGACTGCCACAACGATAAAACAACGTCCAAGATATTCCATATCTGTCTCGACCACAACAACATCTATGAGGGACGCTTTCAGAATTTCGTCTCCCGTAGAAGAAGTAGTTGCGTCACCAAAGGAGGTTGCGCCTGGAACTTAAGAGGTACACACAGACTCTCCATGTCAAGAGCTTCATCATATTTGCAGAACCTATTAGTTAAGTCATTCAAATGAGGGGACTTCCCTACTCCTAAAAAACACGATCCAAAGATGATAAAGGCAAAGGACTGGAGACTGCTTAGCACTACCCATCTCAAAGATGCTGAATTTGAAGAGACGCAAGCCCACTGTAATTATGATTCCAAGATGCCCAAAGACGTAGACGTATTCGAGGGAGCAGATGTATTGTTTAAAGACCAACGATATGTCTGGATATCTATGAAACACAACGTAGACGCAAAGACAGCCTCATGATCAGCAACTCGTACTATCCTCATCAACATTGGGTTCAACTCCAACTCTCTCCCAAATTATTTCTTCAGAGACCCAGCGTGACAACATCTATCAAGTTGAAAGCTTATATATGAAGACTGCCAAGTTCGTGCAAGTAGCTACCATGCCTCTCCCTGCCAGTCTCTTCTGATCATAGCTGCTGCCAAGAATCATTGTTGCTCGCCAGAGCTTCACCATAGCAACAACCACTACGGATAGAGGTAATCCGAACTTCTGCATATTTTACTTTCACATGGAGAAGTAATAGAATCACCAATACGGAGGCGAGATGGTGATATCTTTATTATGGTAAACCCACCGACCATACAAGATAGAGCCATGTAACTCACGCTTGGGGACTGAGACTCAGCATGAAATTCCTTAGCCGCCAGTCAAGGATTTCTTCAACACAAGAGAGACGGTCAATCAAGAAGAATGTAATTTGCAAGATAAAATCAAACTGAAGGATAAGTCGCTTCAACGCCCTCTCTAGAAGAAGCCGCTTCAACGCACGCTCTCTCCTGAAGACGCTTCAACGCTCTCTCCAGAATAAGCCGCTTCAACGCCCTATTCAGAGGAAGCCGCTTCAACGCTCGCTCCAGAAGCCGCTTCAACGCACGCGCCCTCCTGAAGATGTTTCAACGCTCTCTCCATAAGAATGTGTTTCAACGCGCGCTCTCTCCTGAAGCCGCTTCAACGCTCTCTCCAGAGGAAGCCGCTTCAATGCTCTCTCCATAAGCCGCTTCAACGCACGCTCCAAAAGCCGCTTCAACGCATGCTCTCTCCTGAAGCCGCTTCAACGCTCTCTCCAGAAGAAGCCGCTTCAACGCACGCTCCAGAAGCCGCTTCAACGCACGCTCTATCCTGAAGCCGCTTCAACGCACGCTCTCTCTTGAAGCCGCTTCAACGCTCTCTCCAGAAGAAGCCGCTTCAACGCTCTCTCTCGAAGCCGCATCAGCACTCTTTCCCGAAGCCAGTTTAGCGGTCTCTTCAAAGGCTGAAGCCGCTTCAACACCTTACCAGCAAATGCAATGGAAGTACGTCTTTCAAGAGAAAATAAGCTCGGGATAATTACACCTGGGGACTGCTTGGATGCCTTCACGTCCCTCAACCGGTTTATTTCTAATATTAGAAAATTCTCAACATGAAGACATACATGTGCATGTGCATCAAAGAATACAAAGTACAAATCGGAGATGTTTTCACGTGTCCAGCCACGCCATCGAATATGTAGTGTAACTGGGGACTGCTCATCGCATCTCATTTCATACAACCATCCAAGATTCAGAGGATGGTTCAAAGGATGTCGCTTAGAACAAAGTCCTTGAAGACTTGATAGCAACACGTCGTCAACAGAACGCCTCTCAGCTCGTTTACTTCACTCAAAGACTCCGGAAGATTTTTCCGACACAAGCATTCCAAGCATTTCACCATCGCAATCAAAATGGCAAGAATGAGCATATGAGATAAAGGGTCAGAATGAACGCAATTCCATTCCAGTCAATGTTCGGGAGTTAAAGAAGATTTTCGTTGCGACTCAGCAGTCCGGACTCCAAGAAACTTAAGTCAAGGCCTCTCGCAATCGAGCGCAATAGAGTTTAGCAAATTTCGAAATCTACCTGGACGCAATTGACGTATGATGGGAGGACGATCACTGCAAACCTTGATACTTCGTTAAGCGTATGTTGCTCAAAGACCTAGCTGGCCTCTATCCTCGTAACATCTGTCTACCTTGCCTCATAAGTTTTATATTTAACCGTCACCATCCATTGCTTACCCCGCAGCAATGTCACTGTTACGTGCTAAGCAGGGGACTTAATGTTGATGGTGAGCTAAAATTGTAAAACCCTGTATTTAATGCGCTGACGCCCTGCAAGGGTATAAAGCCATTTAAGAAGTGATGAGTGCAAAAAACCTCTTCACTCATTGAGAAACTCAATATATATATGAAATTCACTCAGAATGGTGCGCGTAGTAGCAATCCCAAATATTCTCTGAATTCTATTTTCTGCCAGCATTATTAACTAATGCATGACTCTCCTGATATTTTTTCGTGCAATGTTCTCAGCCGAACTCTCAATACTGACATGACATGACGATCAATGCTCACTCTCAGCAGAGTAGCATGAATCTCCCGAAGTGCTAGTGTTGGGATCTGCACAAAAATACTCACACAGGCTACATCTCTCTGACAAAGAGATCAATGCGTTTACACACTTTTTTTAAAGTTAGCATGATCGAACATGTATTTACTCCTTAAAGAAAATATAGACTGTTAATGTCGGTCTCAGAAACGATCACGGCCACACAATTTGGCCGCGCGATTTAACAAGCTTGGATTACTCCTAGCAGAACTAGGTAATCACCCTAATGACCACCGACGGGCCCACTAATGCCCTAGTTGATCGAGCCCTATGAAGCTCGTTCACAAATGCTTCGAACATCGACCCAAACATGGGCGTTCACGCTGCATAACATAACTAAAACGAATTGAGACCAGCAAAAACGGTCTCAAAACGCATCACGTCCGTCCAACTTAGCCGGCCTAGTTGGACGGCTTGGATCGCATTTCGAGCAATCAAAGATATGCCGATGTGTTCACCATCGGCCTAAGCTCTCCCTTGGTCGATCAACATGTACCCAACAGAACCAAAGCATTTTAAAATGCTGACCCAAAGGAGGGTGATCGCGCAGCCTTTTAAACCCTAAATTGAATAAGCAGCGTTACACAACTGCCGCTAATCAATCATATCCATCCAACTTCGCCATCCTAATTGGACGTCTTAGATCGTGTTTCAAATGATCAAGGAGATGCCAACGCGTTCAACATCGAACCAACTCCACATGTGGTCGATCGACTTGCCCACAGCAAGGTTAAAGCGCATCAAAACGCCATCCCAAAGAAGCGTGAACACGCTGTTTCAAAAAACCTAAAATTACTTTGCGGCAATACATTACTGCCGCAAATCGATCACGACCACTCATCTTTGTCGGTCAAATTGAGTGGCCTAGATAGAATATTTGTGGGACCGAGAGGTATAGGCATCCACGCTAGTGAGCCGTCTTCACGCATGCCCGGTCGGCCCATTCAAAAATAGTGACAATGCTTGGATTCGATCAAGCCAAAGAGGGATGCTTGCGCACCTCTAAAAAACCCTAAATCCATCAACGGCAGCAAAGCCGTAAATCATCTCGTTCGTCCAACTTTTTCAGCTTGGTCGGACGGCTTGGATTTAAAATTAGGCGATCAATGAAGCGCCTCAATGATCACCGTCGGCCACTCTGTCAGAGAGATTGATCGACCAGATGGTGGCCCGCCCATGTGGCTTCCATACGATCACTCGAAGATGGTTGGACGTGCTGCCATTTTAAGACGCTTAATCTGCGACTTATTCAATCAAGCTTTAAAACAGTGATGCTTTATGCATATCGATTATTTTGAGCTGCTTGCTTTAAAACGATGCATTACATGCATCTAACATACATGATATTTCATGAATATCAATTCCATAAATAACTCAGTTATTTAACCTAATAGCACCGTACGTTATTTCCTGCGGCGGGTCCCACGACCTGACCCACTCATTCGAGACATCAAACATGTCACAAACTGGGGGATACTTACTGGGGTATTGGTCTGGAGGTTTACAGCATGCAGCGTGCAACGCGCCCATTACGAGAACGTGTCAGGAGGCATGGACGATTAACGATGATGAGGGAAGTGGGCAAAGGCGTGATCATGTGACAGTCACCTACACGACCCCACTACTCCATCACTCAACTTCCTCCACTTCCTACGAGATGAGGATTGCGCTCAAATGACTTGTATAAATAGGTTCTTCAACCTATCTTCAAACAACATGAGAAACCAAGTTGTTGTTAACACCGTATCCGGAAACACCCAGAACTGATAGCTTACATTATGCAAGCCAGTTCAACATTCTGATACAAGTCATAAATAGCCAACACCTTCACAATCTCAACACCTTATTCGCTTCGCTCCCTAAGATCAACCCCATCTCCTTCACTTTGTGACCGAAGCAAGTCTGGAACGACCATTTCTTGGTTTAGGCCAGAATTGTACAGATTGATCTCTCGAATCAAAAGCACTCCCGTGCAGTGCATTTGTTTAGGGTTTAGATTCGTTTCTCATCCACACACACCCAAATTTACCAAAAACAGCAGAAACAGTTTTCACCCTCAAACAACAGCGCGATAGTCAGAGCTCCAGAAGATACTTTTCTGCTGCTGCATAAGCTGAAGAACACGAAGAACAATCAGTGCAGAAGACAATCGTTTTTCTACAGAGACAAAAACACATATCAATTATCGTTTTCTGTAAAGGTTGGTTTGTAACAAATATAAGTGTTACAAACCCGGTTTTTAATCATTTCTCTCTTTTACATCATTTTTAAACCATTTTTTAGCATAAATAAATTCTTTGAGATGGTTTTCAATATGATGAGCGGCTAAAATACCCGGTAACTGAGGAAATTGAAGAAACTATTCACTCATGCTTGATTGGTAATTTCTTTTTGCAATTTCTTAATTATTTATTTATTTAATTCACTTTTTTTTTTGAAAATAACCAGATATAATACTGCAAAGAAAACTAATTTGTTGATTCAGACTCATGTGGAATCAACTCTGATTGAGTCGCCCGTCCGATGACTGAATCTGTGTGATTAGTTTCTTCAAGAAAAGTTACATAATTCAAGTTCATATTACAGATCTCTTGAGCTTTGACAGTGTCAAAAGCTATTGTATGAATTAAAAACAAAGGAACTTCAGTAAAACTAGTAAGCTGTTGAGGTGAATTTCTCCCTTTTTTTGCTAGCAAGTTTGCTGCTTTGTTAGCTCTTCTATCCACAAAATGAAATCCCCCAAAAGAAATTAGTTTGTCTGCCAACCTCTTAACTTCATCTATAATTGAAACGCATTTCCATTTGATTGAGTTCCGTGTGCCTTGTAAATACTTGATAGTATTTTGATTATCTCCTCCTATGGCCAGATTTTGCAGTTTTTTTGTGATGTCATGTTGTGTAGTCTGCAGCAAAGCTACCGCTTCCGCTTCTTTTGCTGATTCAGTCCTGCAGCTACGCGTTCCTGTTCCCTTGAAGGTACCTATCAAATTGCGCAAAATGAAACCACAACCTGCATTAGTTTTAACAGATATCCACGAAGCATCACAGTTTAATTTGTAAAAGTTTCTCATTGGGAATGTCCAATAAGGCTGAGATTGTGTTCTGATGCTGTTATGAACAGAAAATGAGGAAAGTGTAAGTGGATGCCAGTACTCATAGTGTCGTGGAATGTCAAGAGCTAATTTTTCCGGTGTTCTGCTTTTGTTTTTAAACACTCTAAGGCACCGTTCCTTCCAAATAAATCAACATTTGGTGGCTGCTAAAGCCATGTATATGGAGTTCAGGTCTCCTTTCATCCATTCATTGTACATATCTAAGAATGAAGTATTAGTAGAGGAATGGTTAGAAATTACTCCTTGTGAAGGCATTGGATGTAGCTTCCATACAGATTTAACATAATGACATTCAAAAAATAAATGAGAGGTTGATTCTTCTTGTTGCTGACAGAGGACACATTTCCTCTCTTCATCTTGAAACCCTAGCTTTTTTTTTGTAAGTAATGTATCTTGTAAACACTTCCAAGTAAAAAGATTGATTCTTTGTGATGTGTTCATGCTCCATAATCATTTCCAGATTTTTCTTGTTTCATTTGAAGTTGAGTCCGACAAATTTTGAAGCTTGGCATACAGAGATTTCACAGTGAATTCTCCATTGATGGTAAGCAACCATCTAATTTTATCATTTTTCAATGTTCCTGCCTCAGTTAAGAAGAACTTAATATTCAAGATTTCTTTGACTATTAATGTGTCAAACATAGAGTTTAACAATGTGATATTCCGCTTCTTGGTTTCACAGTCAATTAACTGTGATACAAGTGTTATATTTTGGTTACCATATGGAACTGAGTTCGCAAGAATCTCTTCCCTATTAGGTAGCCATTTATCTTCCCATATATTTATGGAGGTACCATCACCAACCTCCCATATGCTATTTTTTTTTTTGATGTGTTCAATTCCCTGCAATATGCATTTCCACACCCAAGAAGCTTGTGATTTCTTATTGGAGTGGAGTGCTCCTGTTTTTTTAAGGTATTTCCCTTTAAATATTTGTGCCCATAAGTCATCAGGATGACTTACCAGTCTCCAAGCAATTCTGCTTATCATTGCTTGGTTAACCTTATTTGCTTCTTTGAAACCTAGCCCTCCCAAGCTCACTGGTTTGCAAAGAAAGTCAAAGATTTGATATAGATACCCTTAGAGTTGGAGTGTTTTCCCCACCAGAAGTCTCTCTGGATGTCGGTTATTCCCTTTGTAATTTTTTTGGGCAACACAAAACAACCCATGCTAAAAACAGGCATGCTAGACAGTAAAGATTTGTTAAGCACTATTTTGCTAGGCTGAGATAAAAAATTTCCTAGCCAAGTCTTGATTCTTTGTTCCATCTTTTCAATGATGCTATCAAAAGCTCTTAACTTTGATTTATCTATAAATAGTGGCATCTCTAAGTGTGTGTCCTTTATGTTTTTTTTTTTTATTATTTTCATAAGTCTAGAGATAATCCCTTGATGTTTATTATGTACCATTTTGCTAAAAAACAGACCCGATTTAGAAAAATTAATGACTTGTCCTGATGATTTACTGAAAATGTTGACATCATCCATTAGATTTTTACATCTATCTAAGTCTGCCTTAGTAAACAGGAGAAGATCATCAGCGAAAAATAAGTGTGATATAGATGTTGATTTTGGTGTTAAATTTATTCCTTGTACTTTTTTAACAGTTTCTTGGTGACTAAGTAATCGAGAAAGAATCCCCTTGCATAAGATGAATAAATAAGGGGATAAAGGATCCCCTTGTCTAATCCCTCTTGTTGGAATGAACTCTTGACAGGGATTACCATTAAGAAAAACTGCAATTGAAGAAGAAGAGACACATTGGAAGATTAACTCACACCAGTCTTTAGAGAAGCCAAAAGTTGTTAAAGTTTTTAACAAAAAGTCCCAGTTAACCCTATCAAATAGCTTCGACATATCGATTTGCAGACCTATGTTCCCAGTTTTCTTTTTACTCTTTTTCATGGAATGCACCACTTCATGAGCAACAATGATGTTGTCAGAAATCTGCCTAGAAGAAAGGAAGGCAGATTGAAGAGGTAAAATGATTTTTTCCAGGATTTTTTTGAATATGTTTGCCATTAGCTTAGCAATTACCTTATAAGGAGTATTGAATAATCCAATTGTCCTAAAGTCAGATGGATTTTTAGGGTTCTTAATTTTTAGAATGAGAAATAAGAATGTCTTGTTTAGGTTTGGGTTAAGTTTTCTAGTCTTGAAAAAGTCTTGAATAACCGCCACCAACTGAGGGCCAACTGGTTCCCAGTTATGTTTAAAGAAACTAACAGAAAATCCATCAGGCCCTGGTGCTTTATTGGACTTCAGTTTTTTAACTACATCCCAAATCTCCTCTGCTGAGGGGAATTCTATTAGTGTTTTGTTTTCTTCTAAAGATATGCTAGCCTTTAAATGAGAGAAAATTTCAGTTTCAGAATTCAAAGAAGTTTCATTAAAAAGATCAGAGAAATATGATGTTAATACTTCTTCTATTTCAGTTCTAGAGGATACTACTTTGTTTTGACTATCCTGAATACAGTCTATATTATTTCTCTTTCTTCTTTTCAGATTTGTGACATGAAAGAACTTTGTGTTTCTTTCTCCTAAGCTATAGTATTGTTTCTACATTGGTGTTTAGCAATTTCTTCTTGTGTGTCATACAAAGCTTCCTGCTCTATAAGTTTTTTGTTAATCAATATAATGTTAGTGTCACCTTGATTTTTAGCCTCCAAGTTTTCTATTATCTTTAGGAGGTTTTTAATTTTTTTTGTTTGGCTTTCCAAACACACCTCTTTTCCAAATGCCTAAGTTTTCTCCTAGAGCTGTAATATTGTTTAAGAGGTCTACACATGGATTTATTGTTATTTCCTGATTCCAAGAGTTCTTTATGACTTGTAAGCATGAATCCTCATTTAGCCAAGTCCCATAGAACTTAAAAGTTGGACTAAGGTGTACCTGATTGGATTTTATGGAAAGGCATATAGGTCCATGATCAGAGCCTACAGCCACCAAGTTTTGAAGAGATGCTTCATGGAATTCAATATTCCATTCTGCATTTGCCATGGCTCTGTCAAAACTCTGTTTAATGTTAGTCGTGCCCTCCCTTTTGTTATTCCAGGTAAAAATGTTTCCCTTAAATCCTAAATCTTTCAATCCAGTTCTTTGAATTAGATTCAATATTGGTTCCACCTTTTTCCTATTAAAAGGCAGACCCACCTTGCTTTTCCTCACTGTTGAAGATTATGTTTAGGTCTCCTATTACTAACCAAGGCATCTTAATGAAGTTAACCCTTTGAGCAATGTCTTCTAAGTAACCCATAACTCCTAGTTTATTCTCATGTTTAGGTGCTCCATAAAAACAAGTAAGTAACCACTCCTGTGAGTGAAAATTGTTTTTAACAATGATGTTAATCATGTTAAGGTTCCATTGAACCACTTCAAAATGAAAACCATCCACCCATGCAATTGCTAGTCCCCCAGCTATTCCATCTGGGTCTACAATGTGGGTGTTTGGGAAGTAGTTTAGAATGTTTCTCATTAAGCTCCTTTGAGACTTAGTTTCAGACAGAAACAAAACATCTGGTTTTTCATAACTTAGAACAGAATGAAGATGTTGTTGAGTTTTTTCTGGCCACATCCTTGTGTGTTCCACACCAAGATTTTCATGATAATATTAACAAAAGAAAATAACTTCGATTTTTTTCTGAGTCTGTCTATACTCAGCTTTCTAGAAATCTTAGCTAAGCTAATGCCTTGCTCACTATTTCTTTTTGCTAAGGATTCACACACAAATTTTACTAAAAGGTAGGTTAATGAGAAATAGGAGCAAGTAATTAAGATTAATATCAGGCAATAAGTTATCAAAACAATAGATTTTAGAACACAAAAAGGGAGCACTAGCATTTGAAAGAATACAGATGGCCAAAGCATTAAGAGAGAAAATTTCAGAAATTGTTTACCTGGATTCCCTTTGTTGTTTCAGTAGGAGTAGCCGTTATAAAACAGATTGATCTTTTTGGACCGGAGTAGAGCCATTGAACCAGTGTTCTCAGGGGATCGGAGGTTGAACAGAAAAGTCCCAAAAAAGGAAACTTGCCAAACTATTTATTCTAAAATCATTACGGTACTAAAACACAATAGAAGGATCCTCTTATCAAAAGAAATCTAGGTCTCAATCAGTAGCCAACACCACGAAGGACTCTAATTTCTTACTCAATTGTTAAATAATGAACCTAATTTTTATAGTGATCAAAATTAAGCTAAAAATCAACACCCTAAGAGACAAAAACAGACCAGTGAATCTCCACCAGCAATACTGAAAGGAAGAAAGATGGAATAGGTGGGACAAGAAGATTTTAAACAGATTTTAATCATCAAGAGGAAAGGACTCGACCAGACACCTAACCCGAACAAACCAAAATGGATCTTAAAACATTTTTTTTTTTGATAAACTTAAACTTAAACACTCAAAAACAACGACTTACCCAAAAGCCAAACAAAGCTAATAAACAAACCTACCACGTTTATTAGCGAGTAACTTACATCCATGGTCCGTTGACCAAAATTACCCGACACCCTAACCGAAAGTTTAATACTTACTTCTGGATTCATAAACTTTCCTAAGCATTGTTAAGGCTAAACCTAAAAAAGAAGACAAGCACTTTTGTGATAACATTTATGCTAAGAAGCATAAAGCCAACAATGATTAATAAGACTCCATTTTTCAAGCGTTATGAAACAAAACTCCATAACCGAAGTCAGGAGAAAAGGCTAGGATACCCACTAACCCTACAAATTTCCAAAATTGACTGGAAACACACTTGATATGAAAAGTTGTCTTTAATAACAACATCCAAGAACACATCCTTCATTACCTCTTTCCTATGGATTTCCACTAACAACAACACTTATTGTTATTGAAACATTTCTCCTAAAGATAGATTTTTTATTTTCACAGTCACCATACTACATATCCCCATTAGAATGACCAAAACTAAACGTTACTTCTTTCCTTTTCGATTGCAACCAGCAACCACACCCTTGTGATGAAGTAGTTCACCTAATAGACTGGTTTGTCATTTTTACAAACACCTGATGCTCAGCACCCCTAAATGCAGAAACTTCCACGCTACACAGATGAGCGAGTTTAAAGAATACAAAGGATCACCACCTCTATCAAATAACCCACTCACTTAAGACTCCTCGTAAACTAATTCATGGATACCATTGTGTCACTAAGCATTTAGGAACAGTAGTAGAAAATTAAAAGACAACAGGTGTTCTTTCTCAATCTTAAAGAAATGGTCGAAGCCTTCCACCCACTGCAAAGAAAAGCAAGGATTACAAGACCTAGAATTGAAATTCAACCGATTTCAATCTTAGAGAGGAGACAAGCAACACAAACTTGTAGAGAATTTAGTTATAAAGATAAAATTCAAGTGAAATCTAAATTTACTAATGATGCTCAATAACATCATAACTAATTATACTCAAGAACATCCTTACCACAGAAGATCAAAGCAAGCAGAAATTAAGAAAGAAGCGAGAGATATTAATGATGCTCAACAACATCCTTAATGATAATGCTCAACAACATCAAGAACGAATTTTGAAATATCAGTAGCTAGCAAAATATAACAAAAAAAAAAGAAAAAACCCTATGGTTCCATTTCATTCCTCCCCTATTGATGATCAATCTGCATATCCACTAACCCCGACTTACTTAATCCAGGGAATCCAGTTAGAGAACCTTACTCCATAAGGAGTCGAAGGTAGAATTTTTTTTTTTTTTTTTGGAAAACACTATTTGAGAGCTAAGAAAGAGAAAGTTTGGTTTGGTGTCTACCCTAAATGCTGCTCGATTTATTTATATTTGTTTATTTAATTTACTAGGATCAACTTAAAAGATAAAAATTGTAGTTGCAGGAAATCCTACACTACATCCCTCGTATGATTTCATTTTAGATACTCAACTCATTTTAGATTTACAATCTTAATTTTATTGATCAATCTTTGAATATTCTTACAAGAAAAGATAAAGAAATCAAGAATAACCTCTACTCTAGACTTTCTCTCTCTTATTTACTTGTTTCTTACTCAAAAAAAAGATCTCTCTCTTTTCTTCTCAGTTGAACGACTATTTATAAGGAAATACATAGTGGATGATAGCTAATTTGTCCTTTATTTTCGGATATGGCTTGCGACATTCTCGCAACCTTACAAATGTTAATCTCGCAAACTCTCTAATTTTCGCAGAATCATCACATCTTTCTCATGATTTTAGCTGATGTCGTTTATTATATCATTTCTAAAATTGTTCTGCGACGTTGTTGTGTTGTTGATAATTTCGCTGAAATATTATTGCTGCGAGATTCTGATCCTACATCTTGCCTCATCTCATATCTTCTCTACAAAGTAGAGAATGATGTGAGAAATGCCGCAGCTGTTCCTCTCTTCATATTCTACATTTATCACACGTATTCTTTCTTCCATCCGTTTCTTGACACGTCTTCTGTAACCGCTGCTTTTCAACCGCTCATATCTTTTCGTCTTAATGGTGTTTATTTCTTCGAGTAAAAAATCTTCGTTATATATTCTTCTTACTCTTCTTTTCACTTTCTTTTTACTTTCTTTTCTCTTTTAATTCTCTCATCTCTGCAATTCTATTGTTCTTCCGTAAATTCCGCTACAGTAGTTCTTCCTTCTTCAATCTTCTTACTTTTTATTCATTCCCATACTCTATATTCAAATATGCCTCCAAGTGGCCATAAACATGAGAAAAACTTAAAAGACATCCAAAAAGATCTTGCGGAGAAAGGTTTCACACTTTCTACCATTCCTGGTGAAAGTGCCAAATCAATTCTTTCTATCAAACTTTTTTCTGATCAATATTGTGATGATCAATCAATCATAATTTCGCTAGGTCAAATTCTTGCAGGTCTCCCCATTCCTCTTTACGACCCAGATATTCCTCTGTTCTATGAAATTCTCGCTCATTCGGGATTTTCGCGAGCTATCTTCCAGTTGAGTGGGGATTGCATCCGTCTGATGATAGAGTTCGCTAATCGTGGTGCCGGTAAATGATCTCTATACTCCAAAGAACTTAGGGATCCTAAATTCACAGACTTAGAAATAATTGCTGAGAAATATACAGCAGCGAGCTTCTTTGAAAATTATGAACTGATCTCCATGAAGAAAGAGAATACTCGCTGGGGTATTCGTTTGAAAAGGAAAGATAACATTGATGAAGTGAAAATACTTATGCAATATATTGATTGGCATTATGGTAAGAACACAACTCCTCGCCAATCCAAAGATGATAAATGGTGTGTTTTTCCCTTGATGCTAAGAGGGCCTTATATTGCTGGATCAAATATTCTTCCTGAGAATCTCGCTACCTATCAACCTTGGGTATTCTCTTGGATCGAGAAGGAGAAAGAGGTATGTTTCTTCCAGTTTCGCTCACTTTATATTTCTTTATTTGTCTTTATTCTTTTGTTCGCTGACCCTTGCGATATTCTACAGATCCAAAAACTGAAAGATAGTTATAACAGGACTGGGAGGACTAGTACCTTGTTAGCTCTTCGCTCATACACATATGAGGTAAGAAATTTTTCTCTTATGATTTTAAACAGTATACTGTTGCTTCCATTTCTTATTTCTATCTGTGTGTGAAGATTATTGCTGAAATAGAAGAACCTGCCGATGTTGCGAAGACTGGTGATAAAGGGAAAGGTGCTCTTCGCAGGGAAAAATCAACTGCTCCTCCTTCAAAGAAAAGGAAAGTCCGTTCTTCTTCTCCTTCAAATATTCCTTCTCACGAAAATTCCGAAAGTGACAAGGATGATGAGGATAATGATGACCTTGCCGCAAGTGAAGATTCTCCACCTGAATCTTCTATGGCTAAGCTCTCTGGCCTCTTTTCTGATTCTCTGCAAGGAATGGGAGATAGTCAATTCACTAACACCTGCAAAGCTCTCGCTACAATTTGAGATGTCCCTTTACTGGATGGTGATAGTTCTCTTCGTGGAGTTTCTAGATCAGTAACTCCCGACTTCTTGCATTCTCTTAATAGTCTGGTATACTTTCATCCTTTTACTTCTTCATTGTCATAACTCAAAATCTATTTTTATATTAATATTTTTTATATTTTCTCGCAGGCTGGAAAAGCTTCTTTCGTTGTTGCCTCAGATCTAGAGAAGAGACGCGAAAATTTTGAAAAGAAGAATCTTCAATTTCGCACAAAGAATGAAGAATTGGAAGCTGAAGTTAAATGTCTTCGCGAGAAAAACATACAACTAGAAATTGATTCTTCTTCGTATAAGAACAAAATCTCTAGTCTTCAGCAAGCTAATAATAAGCTTTACGGTATGTTACTTTTCTCCTTTTCCTTCATTCATTCATCCTGTTGTTTTATCTTATTTAAATGATCCTTTTTGCAGACATTTATGGTCTTTCTGATGAAGCTACCCTTCTTCGTTCATTTTCTAATGCCTTGGATAATGATACCCTTCTTGAGCGTCTTAATAATTCTTTAAATAGTTTCTCAAATGATAGGATTTCATCTCTTTCTCTAGATGAACTTAGATCCAAATTTCGCCTCTTAGAAATTGACCATAGATCTAGTTATGCTTGGCCAACCGATTTAAGCGTCTCCTCCTTAATTCTAAAGAGAAAATCAATTAGTTGAGAACCAAAATTAGCGGTCTTATAGATGATAAGGATCGTATCTCTGATCAAGGTGCTAAGGCTTTGGCGAAATTCAAAGAGACTCTTCTTGAAGTTCAACTTGAACGAGATGAGGCTAATCGCAAGAACATCGAGCTCTGTGAAAGGGAAAACCAAATTCGTTCTCGTCTTCTTATAAGTAATGAGGATGAATTTGTTTGGGCTGCGAAAATCTTAGATGATGCCTGAAAAGATTTAGGTGTAAATGTTAGTCTCCAATTTGAGCATACAGCCTTGATTAGAGATATGATTTTTGATAGAGAAGGTTATTAACTGCTCTTCTTTACTAATCTTTTGCTTCTTATGAATTTTCATCAAGTTAATAATTGATTGTCTTTTGCTCGCAGATTCTGAAAGTAGATATCGTGAAAAGATTGAGGAACTCGAAGATGAAAAGGAGGAACTCGCAAAGAATCTTTCTTCTCGCAACGACAAGTATTCTAGATTAAAGAATCAAATCAAGATCACTGTTGCGAATTTTAAGAATGATGCTATGCATTTTCGCAATCAAACTATCCAAATGGTTTGTTACGACCATAGTATTCCTCATTATGATTATCCTTGTCTCTTGGAAGAGATCCCACAGAATACTCCCAGTCTGATTTTTTCTGATAGCGAAGCTGATGATGAAGAATCTGATGGTGATGAAGGTTCTGATGGTGATGAAGATTCTGACGCAGACGAAGAAGGGAACAAGTCTAATGAAGATAATGAAGGATCAACTAAGAAGTAGTCTTTGTTTCTTTCTTTTATTCTCTGTAATACTTGTACATTTATTCCTTCTTTCTGTATATTTGTGTTTCTTTCATTTTGACCTGCGTTCATTAAAACAATTCTTCTTTGCAATACAGTTTTTTTTTTTTTTTTGCTGAATCACCTTTTCTATTTATTATTGACAAACTAAAAGGTTACAAAAGGTACTATAACACAAATAACATAGCAAAAAAATTACAAGGAAAATGAAATTTAAGAATCAATTTTAAGGTAACTAAAAATTTGGTTTTCATAGCTGTTATTCCATCTAACTCCTCTTATTCTAACTCCATGTTCTTTGACTGTCTTCATTATCCTGTGCTTGAAGCTATGAAAGTTAACATCACCACCTTCAAAGAAAATCCTGTTTCTTTGAAACCATAGTTCCTTAATGACAGTACAAGAAGAAACAGTCCATACTTCATTAATGAAAGGACTGTGTTGTTTTGCTGCAGAGAAAACATCTGAAAAAGAGTATGGCCTGGGAAATTGAAACATATTACTAAGCCAATTACAAACCTGAACACTGAAATCACAAAGCCACAGTGTATGCTCCATAAAATCCTGTTCTGATTTGCAGATACAACACCTAGAAGGCATTTCATATCCCTGCTTTCTTTTCATGTCATCATTCACATAAACTCCCTGCAGAAGTTTCCAAATGTTGCTGGCAATAGTTGGATGTAAGGATTTCTCCATATATAAGAAGACCATTCTACCTGTCTTCCTTGTGTCTTATTTTCTCCACTGCCTTTGCATTATTGAACAGACCACTTGTATGTAGGTTCCATATTATGGAATCACTTCCACTGTGGATCTGAGGCAAATTATCATACGTAGCAAATGCTGCAACTGAGGATGTATATTCCATTGGTTATTCTGATTAGTTCTGACTTTTAATTGCATATTGTTATGGATAAATTGTGGTAACCATTTCAGTGATTAGTGGGGATGATCCATACCAGTTATCAAACCAGACAGAGATGTTAGCTCCATTTCCAACCTTCCAAGAGATGTCTTCTTGTAAAGTAAGCCAAGCCCATTGCAGACCTGCTCTTACAGATGATAATTTCCATTTTGAAAACCATATACCATATTTATCTTTGAACTTAGCTGTAAAAAACAGAGCCCATTCATCTGATGAGTATATCAATTTCCACATCATTTTCATCAGCAAAATTTTGTTAAAGACTTCTAGCCTTCTAATACCCAAGCCACCTTCATTGTATGGCACACAGATCTTCTTCCAAGATAAAGTTTTGTACTTTCTAATCTCACCATCACCTGACCATAGAAAGTTTCTTATTAGTTTTTCACAGATCTTAATAACAGAAGATGGCCATTTGTAAACTGCCATATTGTAAAGAGGGTAACTGCACAACACTGTTTTAACAAGAATCAGTCTATCATGAAAGGATAGTAATTTTCCTTTCCAAGATGCAAGTTTACTCTGAAGCATAAGTACCATTGGCCAACCATTTCTGTAGTTACCCTTCCTGGAGCTAGAATGATACCAAGATACTTATCTGGAAAACAAGATATATCCATACCAATTATACTGCTAATTTGGTGCTTTCTGACTGAATTGGTGCCATCAATAAAACACTTGCTTTTGGCTTTGTTAATCATCTGACCAGAGCTATGTTGATATTTTTCAATCAGCTTGAATAGACAAAGCAAAGTCTTCTTAGCTCCATTGCAGAATAAGAAAACATCATCAGCAAAAAATAAGTGAGTTGGGTATATTCCATTCCTGACTACCATTGGAGTTATTTCCCTGTATTAACCAAATTTGTGATATTCCTACTCAATACATCCTCCATCAAAATAAATAAAATAGGGGATAATGGATCACCCTGCTTAAGACCCCTATGCATTGAGAAAAAACCACATGGTCCTCCATTGATCATTACTGATAATTTTGCAGATTCAAAAATGCTTAACAACCAATTACACCAAGATGAAGAAAATCCATATTTGCGCATAACTTTAAGAAGAAAAGTCCAACTTACAGAATCATAAGCCTGAGATATGTCCAGTTTCAAAGCCACATTACCACCTCTTCTCTTTTTCCTCATTTCATTAACCATCTCTGAAGCTAGAAGTATTTGTTCTTGAATGCTTCTCCCTTTAACATAAGCACCTGTTGTGATGAAATTAACTTCTCCATGAGTCCATTCATTCTGACAGAAATTATCTTTGTGAAAATTTTGAATAATACATTACTCAATCCAATTGGTCTGTATTGACTTGGTTTCTTAGCACCTGCACATTTAGGAATGAGGGTTAGGAAATTTGAATTTAGGCCCTTGGGGATAAACCTTCTTCTCCAACAGAATTGTATGGCATTTTTTAAATCCAACTGAATTATATCCCAGCAACTTTTATAAAATGATCCAGGAAATCCATCTGGACCAGGTGCACTATCTGAGTTCATTTCAAAAACAATTTTCTTGATTTCTTCTGTGGTGGGAATGGAGTCCAACATTTCTTGATCTTCATTTGTAATAACTGAAGGAATAACATCAAGCAATTCTTCAGAAACATCCACATTTGAGCTTCAAATTTTTGTTGAAAATGTTTGACTAAAATGTTTGCAATTTGAGATTGATCACTAATAATATTTCCATCTGCATCTTCTAGTTCACTGATTGTATTTCTTGCTTGTCTAATCTTCATTCTAGCATGAAGTAGCAGTGTTTGCAGAACCATCTTTAATCCATTTTGCTCTGGATTTAAGTCTCATAAGAGTATTTGCTTGAACTTCTCTTGTTGCATATTCATTTTGAGCTGCTACTAAGTTGGCTAAGAGTTTCATTTAAGGGATTTTGATCAGATAGCTCCATTGCTTTTTGAACCTTCACTTCTGCCTCTTTAATTTTTGTATTAATGTTACCAAAAATACTCCAATTCCACTCACTTAGAACCTTTTTTAAATTCTTTAGCTTCTGCAAGAAAATAAATGATGGATCTCCAATAATATTCTCAGTCCATACTTTCTTCACTTCACTTAAGAATAATGGATGATCAATCCACATTTTCTGAAATTTCCAGGGAACATTTTTTGGTCTTGGTATACTTGCACAACCACATAATAAAGGAGCATGATCTGAAATTATCCTTAATCCAACCTTATATCCCCAATCACCATATTTTTGTAACCACAAAGAATTGAAAACAGCTCTATCTAAGACACATAGGATTCTTTTTGTACCTTGTTGACAATTGGACCAGGTGTATTGCTGTCCTGTGCTAGGAGCTTGAATTAAGTTGCATTCATTCAGGCAATAAGAAAATCCATCATTGAACTTCTGTTAGGAGCTTTACCACCAAATTTTTCTTCAGGTGAAATTATAGCATTGAAATCACCTACAACAACCCATGGTTTTTGTATCTGACTAATAATTTCCATCTCAGACCAGAGAAACTTCCTATGACTTTTTTTAACATGAGCATGAACACCAGAGATTATACTTCACCAATACTGACTGTTACCATTTGGCTAGACATTGAAATAACTTGAGGAGTAGATAGAGAAGCATTCCAAAATAACCATAATTACCTTTTGTAGTTGAGGTTGAATTGTGTATCACCATACTTTTCATTCCAGAGAGATTTAATTGACTGCAAAAAGAAGTATTACAAAAATTTTTGGTTCTGCAACCCAAACTAGAGATGGGTTAAATTGTTCACCAAAGACCTTAGTTTATTCTGAGCCCTAGGTCTTCTTAGGCCCCGAATATTCCAATATATGATCTTCATCTTGGTGGTGGAGGATTTTTGGTACCTCCTTACCTTGATTTTGTCTGAGATTATGTTTCTTATTTGTAACAATTGGATTACCACCTTTAACTGCACCTGGATAATGTTGAGAAGTGGAAGAAATAGAAGTAGGATTAATCACTTGCTTTTCAACCACTTTAGACCATGATGTAACCTTAACAGTTTCATCAGAGATAGTTCCTGTCTTTCCATTTACAAATTTGATTTGAGGAGTTTCTACAACATCATCTTTTTTATCTTCATTAACCTCAATATCTTCAAGAACATTTTCTTGAACACATTCAAGAGGACTGAATCTTCCAGTATTAGCAGTGTGAATAATTTGATGAGCTGGAACTGTTGGAGTAGCATGAATTGTATGGATAACTGAGCTTTCATTGTCTTCTGCTGATGTATCACAAATATCAAAGGGCAATGATCTAGGAACACTTACTGAAGATAAGCATTCAGAGTGTTTGTTGAACTTGAATTAGGCTGCTGAGGACTTTTTGAGAGCTCTTAGGTTGTTGTGGAGTAGTTTCATTCCTTTTTGCTTTTTCAACTCTACATTCTGTGATAAAGTGACCTACCATTTTGCAGCAGCTGCAGTATTTTGGACAATCTGGAATGGAGATCTCTTGAAAAAAAAACCCCATATTTAGTTCCAATCCATACTTTATTTGGAACTGAAGAAGCAAAATCCACCTCAACCAATACATTTGCATAATATCCAACATCACATTTAGCTGTTGTTTCATCAATTTTAATTGGAGTTCCTATTTCTTCACAAATTTTGAATAGAATTGATTCACTCCAGAATTCAAGACCTAAACCTGGAAATCTCACCCAAACAAACGCCTTAGAAGTTCTTTGACTGATAGGTCGAAAGTTATACACCCAATTTCTAATCTTCAAAATTTGATCTGTAACTTCCCATACCTGAGACTTGATGTAGTTACGATCTGTAATGTTATCCAATTTGATGGTAAAGAAACCTCTACCTAATGGAATTAGCTTACAATCTCCAATTAATTTCCATTGATTTCTAAGAATTATTGCAGCATCAACAAATTTAATCTTCTGTAAATTTAATCTACCAATTAAAGAAAAACGCCATGGATCTAAACCCTTCTCAAATAATTCATCAGGTAATTCAATCGAAGGAATTTTCATACCTTCAACTGATGAATTATTATCAGACTTTTTCTTAGATTCCATTTTTCGAAATAAAACACCTGATTTAAGACAAATTAATTTCAGTAACCATGATGATTGATGTAATATTCAACAAAATCACCTGAAATTAATGCTTGGTTGAACAGAAATCAAGAAAATGATGAAGAAAAAATTCCGAGTCAAGCACCGATTCCGTCGCCGAGTTGCACCCCTAATATCGCCGAGTTGCAAATTTTTAATGTAAATTTGCAATACAGTTAATCAATATAATCATTAATTTTTGAATTTTTGTGTAAATCTATCATATGGAGATAAATAACATTTTTTAATTTCATTCATTCCCATACTTGCCTCTGTTATTTGTATCTAAATGAGAGATTTTATAATTTTTTTCTTATTTTATGCCTCAATTTCGCAGTTAATTATGTATAATTTCGCAATCTTATGCGAAGTGCATTTTGATTCTTTTCAAAATCTCATTCCCGTGTGGTCTTATTTTGCCTTCCTAATTAAAGGTCTTATTATGCCACCTCTTGTCATTGCGACAAAATCGCAGGACGTCCTTGCACTTTCATGCAAAAACCCATTGATCTTGCCTTAACTTTTTCTTTTGTATTGTGGCCTCTTCAGGAATGTTGCGAAAATATGACAGGCCTAAATATTCTTGCGAAAATGAAGCTCCATGACATTGTCGTCTTGCGACGAAATCGCAGGACGTCTTCGCACTTTCATGCGAAAACCCATTGATCTCGTCTTATCTTTTTCTTTTGTATTATTGCCTCTTCAGGATTGTTGCACAAATATGACAATCCTTAATACCCTTGCTAATAAATTACTCATGACATTTGTGTATTAAGACACTTATCAACTCCCTAATGGAGGGTGCCGCCCTTATATCCCCCCTGGTTGCCCCTTCAAGGAGGCGTACTTCTACCATACAAGGTTAGCTCCTCCCATCCAGTCTTAACAACAACCAGTTGTTTTCACAGCCTCTTATCCCTTTTACCTATAGGGCTTATGGTTACGAGACTGCACCCTAAGTGGCGTTTTCTTCAGGCCGAGTGCAGTGTAATCCAAGAATTGTCAAGAATGGCAAAGTACGCTTCAAATGTCCCTGGCACTCTTGACTCAACCGTGTACCTCGGCGCCTTGATCAGATCTGCACTCCTTGGGAGAGTCCTTATTACCTTAGTCGCCCAACCTAAGTCATATGCTTAAGCTGAGAATCCAAGGTGCCTCTCCCGGATGGGCTTTATTGACCCCAAATCTCCATGAATCAGGTTCTGGTGGCAGTGTAGCCTTTCCCTAAGCCATGCAACAGGTACCCCCTTATATGATGTACTTTAGGTCTTACATTTGCCTCTTGCGAAATTGTATTCGCGAACTAGGGTGTACGCCATAAAGGTTCGCCTCTTTCTCTTTTGTCATTTTTCTCTGATTATCTTCTGTAAAATTCATTATATCTACGAGAGTCTCGTACATCATCATATTGTGTTTGCATTTCGCAATCTCAGTTTTGTCATTCGATAAAATATATTTCTGAGAATTTTACTTATTGCGAGAGTGTCGCAACAACTTAATCATTCATACATTTATTGTTTTTATTACCTTTGCCATCCTCTGCTTCTTTATTATTTTCTACTACTGCTTCCTTGGTAGTGGTAAGTTCATCATTTTTATTCTGAGCTAGCATTAGTTTTGCAACATCTCTTCTTCTTTTCTTTCGATTGCATCCACCATCAACCTCTCACTTCTCTGTGTCTCTTTGATTTTGTGTCGCCAATTTTCCTTCTTGTGTGCTCTTCCTTCGCAAGATTCTATCTCAGTTCGTAACACCTCTTTTTTTCAACCCAATCTCCCTTTATGATTCCTACACCGCTGGGGTGAGGGAATTTGATGCACTGGTGGAAAGTTGAAGCTACACCTAGAATCCCATGTAGCCAAGGTCGACCAATTAATGCATTGTAGGGTGATTCTACATCAACGACATAGAATAAGATTTCAGAAGATATTCCCTTCAATGGAATTCGCATAGTAACCTCCCATTCAGGCTTGTTAGCAGTACCATTAAAACCATATATCTTATATGTTGATGGTATAAGATCATCATCTCTTTCTCCCATAGTTTTATAAGTATGATAAAATAAGATGTTCACAGATATTTCAATATCGATTAGAATTATATTAATTGCCCATGAATCTTCAGCTTCATCATCCTCATCTTCTTTCGGTTTTGGATTAATTTCTAATTTTACTACCAATGGATTACCATGCACCTCTTCACCTTCGGGAATTTCTTCTGAGGTAAAAGAAGTGATTTGTTTCTGCCATTCCTCTAGTTGCGATATTTTCGCAATATTCATAATTTCTCTTCCATTGTTATCTCTTGCGAACGCTCTACTCAAAACATTGTCATGAAAATCTTCGATTGTCTTATATGAATGTACGATAGAGTGACATAATAGATTCTTTGCTTTTGCACCAACTTCTATGAAGAATGTTTCCTTCTTTTTCATCGTGTTTACTTTGTGATGCTCTGGTGGTGGTGGCAATGGTTGAGATTGTGGGTGCGCTACCAAAAAGTGGTTTAGTTTTCCTTGATCTATCATTCTCAGAATAATTCTTTTTACATTTCTGCAATCATTTGTTGTATGTCCATGAAAATGATGATAAGAACAAAACTCATGGCTTCTGTGGTTTGGAGGTGGTTCCATTCCCATGTTCCATGGTGTTGGTATATTCTCCATCAAAATTATAGCTTTCCATATTTTCTCCACACTTGCATTTAGAGGTGGCATTTTGATTTCTTCCCATACTACCTTGTGACCTCCTTGTCCTCTATTATAGTTTTGTCTTTGACCTCCATAAGTTTCTTGTGGTTGATCGAGTCTTTGAATCTTGTTATTTCCACCACAATTGTAGAAATTTCTTTCTCTTCATACTCCTCTTGATCTCGGCTTCCCATAGCCACCAGTTTCTGTTGATTGTTACCCGTCACCTTCTCTTGTTGTACTTGCGAAGTATTCGCTACTGTGTTTATTAGCTTGGGTAATAAGCTTGCATTCGTTGTTTGTGAGCTGGTGTTCGCAACTGGATATGATTCCATTTCATTTTTCCTTTCCTCTAGAGCAATGTATTCTTCTTGAAGTTCTCGCAATTCAGTCATTGTGATCGTATTCTTGACTCTGAAAATTTGGACATACAATAGGTTTGTTGCAAACATAGCATTGATAAATGATAATATAAGATATCTCTCATATACACGGCCAGCCATTTCGCTACACATAGTTCTCCATCTTTTAGTCAGGTGCTTCAAATTTTCGCCAATCCTCTGTTTTAATCCAAACACGTCTTCTATACCAGGTCGCGAAGAATTATTACTTATATATGCTCCTAGGAATGTAGTCTGCAAATGATTGAAGGATGTTATTGTATTCTTGGTAGACCTTCGAACCATTTTAACGCCTCCCCTGTTAAGCTGGATGCGAAATACTTGCACAATACGGCATCATGATTTTCCCATTGCAACATGCACCTCACGTAGGCTTTAATGTGTTGAATTGCATAAGTTGTTCCATCAAAAATGCTGGTTAATGCGGGCAAATTGCATTTCAGTGGTATTCCTCCTAATTGTACTTCCC
Source organism: Papaver somniferum (assembly GCF_003573695.1). Taxonomy (NCBI): domain Eukaryota; kingdom Viridiplantae; phylum Streptophyta; class Magnoliopsida; order Ranunculales; family Papaveraceae; genus Papaver; species Papaver somniferum. The sequence continues at coordinate 1,693,267 of NW_020619270.1, read as the reverse complement.
TTGTAAATGGAGTTTTCGCAGCTTCTTCTATAGCTTCATCCAATTGTCTTTTGCCTACTTCTCCTCTATTATTTAGCATTCCTCTCATTTCTTCTAACTCTTTCAAGATTTGTTTATTTACACCTGAATTTTGATCCATTGGTCTTTTTAATTTCGCCTCTCTTCTTCTGCGTTCATGTCTTTCTTCTCTCGCGAAATTTTGCATTTCTTCTTCATTATCCTCATCCCGTATTCTTCTGTGAGTTTCTTCTTCATCTCTATCTTGAATTCGCAAATGATTATGTCTCTCATTTTCCCCTTCATGATTTTGTTCATTTCTTATTAATTCCATTCGCTGTCTTTCAGCCATCCTCTTTATTCTATCGTACTCTTCATTGATATTACCGTTATTCCGGTTTTGTGTACGCCTTCTTTCTCGATTGTCGTGATTGTTCTGGCGAATTATCCCCTGAAGCTCTTGTTATTCCATTTCTGCTCTCAATCTTCCACGTTCGCAAATTAAACGTGCTTGTTCAGCATAATGTCTTTCAATTTCTTCTTCAATCGTCTGTTGATTTCTTTGAGTTTCTCTTTCATGTAAAATTCTTCTTCCTTCCTCTCGATTTCCTTTTCCATCTTGGTCATTTCGTCCCTGACGTTGTCCGTTCTCTTGATTTCTACCATTTTTCCCATCATCAAAAGTTTCATTTTGTGGAACGTAACGATCATCAGTTCTTTCTCTATTTTCGCGATATTCTTCATTAAGATTTGATATTTCTTCTTGAATATTGTTTCCAGCATTAATTGTGGGTGAGTTTCGCCTCATTTCTCTTCTAGTCGATCTTGAATATGATTTTGTAATACTTCTCGATCTTCTACTCTGTAGTCTTATATTTTCCATCCTCAATTCGTGATTTTGTCTTGTTAAATTCGCACGTTCTTCTGCTTCAGCTCTTCTTTCTTCGTGTATTCTTCGTCTCAACGTTTCTAACGTTCCAATTTCATCAACTCCATGAATTATTCCTTCATCCGCTTCTTGATTTCTCTCTACCTGTTTATGGTTTCTGGTTTGTTGCTCTTCTTCTACTTCTTCTGCTGAATTTGATTGCCAAGTGTATATACTCACCCTATCATAATCTGTATTCCTCCCTTTTATTAGTGTTTGTTGAATTGGTGGTTGAATTTTATTTTCTCTTATTTCTCATTCTAGTAGATTCTCCCATCTCACTTCTTTCTCTTCCAGCAATTCTCTTGCTTCTTCTAACAGTAGTTGGTTGTTCTGATGTATTTCTTCTTCTAGCCATTTCTTCAATGTTAACGAATTGCAAGAAATTATGTAAAATTTTTAATCAATCACTCCAAATCTTCACAAATCTCAATGTTAATCTTCAATTTTTTTCTAGAACAATCTTCAATTTTTCCCTGTTTCTAGCGCCATTATGTAGTTGCAGGAAATCCTACACTACACCCCTCATATGATTTCATTAATACTCAACTCATTTTAAATTTACAATCTTAATTTTATTGATCAATCTTTGAATATTCTTACAAGAAAAGATAAAGGAATCAAGAATAACCTCTACTCTAGACTTTCTCTCTCCTATTTACTTGTTTCTTACTCAAAAAAAAAAAGATCTCTCTCTTTTCTTCTCAGTTGAACGACTATTTATAGGGAAATATATAGTGGATGACAACTAATTTGTCCTTTATTTTCGGATATGGCTTGCAACATTCTCGCAACCTCGCAAACTCTCTAATTTTCGCAGAATCATCACATCTTTCTCATGATTTTAGCTGATGTCGTTTATTATATCATTTCTGAAATTGTTCTGCGACGCTGTTGTGTTGTGTTGTTGATAATTTCGCTGAAATATTATTGCTGCGAGATTCTGATCCTACAAAAATGGTTTTCTTAATTAGTTGTAAATCAATTTGATGTATTATACTTAGAATTAGTTCTTTGATAATTCATGCATAGGGATTATAATTCAATATTTGGATACCTTATAGATTAATAGTGAACTAATGAGAAAAGAACTCAATAATAATTTTTGAAATATTATTGTAAACCAATCAACTAGAAGTAATAGTGGAATCCGGATCCTTGGTCTATTTTTAAATCTTCAGATCACTTTTTATTTTGAGTTTGCTATATTTTTAGTTTGAAAATTAAGTTTAGAATCTGCTTTCACAAGTCTTAACGAACCTATTACTACAACAACATTGAAATCACATCAGTTTCCTCATTAACAAAATTTCTGGTGTCTGTGTTATTTCTTTTCCGCGTTATATTTGTTTATATAATTGAAATACCACAGGTTATGTGTAGTTCAATCACAGTTGATAAATCCGACCTTGTTTGTTGGATATAACTTGATTGACTCTCGGACATTGGTCTTTGGTACCTTATGAGTTATTCTCATATCAATCAATCTCACGGATTTCTATCTAGTTAATTTACTGATTGTATTGAGAAAGAGATAATGCTCTTTGATATCTTTCTTGATCGAGTCTCACTTTTAAGTTGGTTCTCTCGGAATTATATTGGAGTTTAGTCCATACAGATTGCCGAACGAAATATTGGATCTGGTTTTTATACCCCCGCGTTTTCAAGATTGTTTCGAATCGATTTAGAGAGAAAAATAGAACTGTTATTATTTACGGATACAAGATAGTATGCATACCAGTCTTACAAACTGGGAGAACTGTTATAGGTATGGAACCGTAGTACATGTACCTAGTACACGTAGCGGAGTAGCTATATGTCGAAATCAACTTTTTTGGTACGTATAACCGTATGCATACCTTAAAATTATATGAACTCGTGAACCTGGAATGGTACGCAAACCAGTACGCGTACTGAAAAAGATCTATCGGTTTTGGAACCAGTGTGGTATCCATACCGGAAAAGTTCTGTATGTTTCGGAACTTTAATTTGTCTTAAGGGTACACATACCCGGTAAACGTACTATGACAAATAAGTTCACGAACAAGGTTTAAGTATATGTACTTTCCATGTCGAATAATTTCAGATGCACATAAAATTATTTCTGTGAGATAATTAGCATTTGAACAATCTCTAAAAACACTATAAACATAATTGATCCCATGATTGTCACTCAAGATTAAAGTCTTAAGTGGTTTATGAAAATGTTCAAGCTTATAGTTCAGTTGGCTAGTTTCGGCTAACCATTCATGAACGTTGTCTTTGTACACGGTTCAGTTATGGTTCATCCTAACCAGAGTGTATATCTTGATATGTCAATCACATTTCAAAGATTCATCTAACGTTGGATATTTGTAGGATCAGAATCTCGCAGCAATAATGCCTCAGCGAAATTATTAACAACACAACACAACAATGTCGCAAAGCAATTTCAGAAAAGACATAATAAACGACATCAGCTAAATCATGAGAAAAATATGATGGACTTGCGAAAATTATGAAGTGTGCGAGATTAATATTTGTAAGGTTGCGAGAATGTCGCAAACCATATCCGAAAATAAAGGACAGATTAGCTGTCATCCACTATGTATTTCCCTATAAATAGTCATTCAGTTGTAAAGAAAAGGGAGAGAGATCTTTTCTGAGTGAGAAGCAAGTAAATAGGAGAGAGAAAATCTAGAGCAGCGGTTATTCTTGATTCATTTATCTTTCTTGTAAGATTGTTCAAAGATTCATCAATAAAATTAAGATTGTTAATCCAAAAATGAGTTAAATGTTAATGAAATCTTGTGAGGGGTGTAGTGTAGGATTTTCTGCAACTACATAATGGCGCTAGAAACAGGGACTGAAGGTTGAAAGTTGAAGATTGTTGTTGAGATTGTTCAAATCAAGAAAATGATTAAACAAATCAGTGAACCAGTTAAAAGAAAAATGATTAGAGTCAATGAAGATAACAAAAGATTGGAGTGTAATATGATAACAAAAACAATGGTTAATGAATTCCATGAAAACATCAAAGGAAGGATACATAAACGAGATTTTGAAGGAAGGAAGGTTATGGCGGTAGAAAAGACATCACCCTTGAAATATTGGGAAAAGCAAAAAATCACATTCATGGCAGCAGAAATACCAAAACAAAATTTGAGCCACACATCTCCATTGGTTATTACAGTACCTATTACACGAAAAGAGAAGGGGACAACAACAAAATCCACGGAAGAATGGATATTGAACAGAACTTTAGTCGATACAGGAAGTTAAGTGGATATAATATTCTATCATGCGTTCAAAGGAAAGGGATTCAAATATGAAGAAATGTCTTGTTCAACATATCATGTTCATGGCTTTGGAAAATCCACAACAAAACCTAAAGGAGAAATAGTGGTGCGAATTCCACTAGGAAAGATCGAAACACAAGTGACACTATGCGTAGTGGATATGGAATCACCATATAACATGTTGTTGGGGAGGCCATGGATACACGCAATTAAAGCTGTAGCATCAACGTTGCATCAATGCATCAGGTTCCCCATGCCAAATGGAGTAGGTGAAATTAGAGGAGATATTGACAATGCGAAATTATGTTATCAAATTGAAGTAAAGCATTATGAAGGACGAGCAAAAAAACGACAATTTCGCAGAAAAATAGCAAAGGAGGCAAAGAAAGAAGAAGAATTTAGAGTGTACATGATAAGAGCAAAAGAAGGTAAAGGAATACCCAGCGAAATTTCGGAGGAAGGAGATGAACCTACGAAGATGATAAAAGAGCCAACACCAATGGGAGAACCCAAGGCCAGTTACATTGCGGCAGAACCAACAAAAGAAGTAAATGTTGGGACTATGGAAGAACCCTTAATACTGAGGATTGGAACCAAGATGGATGCAGAAGAGGAAGAAAAAACTGTCAATCTTTTGCGGGAATATAAAGATATTTTCCCGGGGAGCATGGATGAGATACCTGGAATAGATCCGTCAATTGCATGTCATAAGTTGGAGATTAATAAGAATGTGAGACCATTTAAACAGAGAATAAAAAAAATCGCAACGACCTACCATCCTCAAATAGAAGAAGAATTACAGAAAATGCTTGAGGCGGGAATTATAAGAGAAGCTAAATACCCAGAGTGGATAGAAAACATGGTTGTTGTTCCAAAGAAAAATAAAGGGATAAGAATTTGCATAGATTTCACTGATTTAAACAAGGCTTGCCCTAAAGATAGTTTTCCATTGCCGGATATTCCTCAAATGGTTGAATCAGCAGCGGGAAATGATAGAGTGTCTTCTTTAGACGGGTACAAAGGTTATAACCAAATCCCTCTCGCTGAAGAAGATCAAGAGCATACTGCTTTTTTTCGCTCCAAGAGGTTTATACTGTTATACAAAAATGTCGTTTGGTTTGCGAAATGCAGGAGCAACGTATCAAAGAATGGTAGAGAAGGTGTTCGCGAAATGGATACACAAAACATTAGAGGTGTACGTGGATGACATGTTGGTAAAGAGTAAAGAAGCCAAAGATCATGTACAAGATTTGAGGGAGATTTTTGAACATATGCGGCATCATAACATTAAACTGAGCCCTGAAAAATGTATTTTTGGGGTTGCATCGGGAAAATTTTTAGGCTATATTGTATCAAAAGAAGGAATACAAGTTGATCCAGAAAAGGTACAAGCAGTTCGTGACATGCCAACACCAGCAACGATAAAGGATGTACAAAAATTAAACAGACTTTTAGCTTCGCTAGGAAGATTCATTTCGCGATCATCAGACAAATGTAAACATTTTTTCAATATACTCAAGAAGGGTGCGAAATTCAAATGGACTGATGAATGTGAAAAAGCTTTTCAAGGGATCAAAGAACACCTTATGAATACATCTATTTTACAAAAGGCAGAACCAGGAGAAGAACTATTGATCTATCTTGCGACAACATCACATGCTTTAAGCGCTGTGTTATTGCGAACGGACGCAGGAGTGGAAAAGCCCATTTATTACATCAGCAAAACATTTAATGCTGCAGAGAGGAATTATTCAAAGATTGAGAAGCTAATTTTAGCATTAGTATACGCCGCATTTAAACTTCGCATATATTTTCAAGCACACAAAATAAGGGTGCTAACAAAAGTACCAATTGAATCAGTGATGAAGAATTCAAAAAGATCAGGTAGGGTGGAGAGATGGAATGCACAAGTAGGACATTTCGAAATCAAGTATGAAATATTATCTTCACCAAAATCACAAGTTGTCGCAGATTTCTTAGCAGAATTTCCTTTAGAAGATGATGAAGCGGTGGAGGAGATGATGGATATAGAAGAAGAACATGGAGATCCAAAAGACTTATTAACAGAACCAAATAGATGGGAGATATTGGTAGATGGATCATCAAATGGGGAAGGCAATGGGTTGGAATTGTTTTAATTTCACCAGAAGGAGCGAAGATGGCTTTTTCATTCAGATTGGAATTCGCATCCACTAATAACGAAACGGAATATGAAGCTGTGGTACATGCCTTAAAGTTCGCAATAGAAATGAAACTAGAAAATGCCAGGATCACTAGTGATTCGCAGCTAGTTATTCGCCAAATAAAGGGAGAGTACACTACAAATGAACCATCCTTGAAGAAATACAAGAAGCTCGTTGAAGAATTGTCAGCGAAAATCCCAAAGATAAAATGGAGGCACATTTCAAGGAAGGATAACAGACTCGCAGACGCTTTTGCTTTCATCTCAAGCATGATGACAGATCCAACTGCGAGATGCATAAAAATACAGACACTTCTGTCACCATCAATCAATAAAGAAGAAGAAGTGAACGTAATGATGATAGAAGGTGGAGAAGAAGAACAAACGAACAATATCGCAGATTGGAGAACAGAACTTCATGCATATTTGGCGAAAGGAGAAACACCAAGAAACAGATTGGAAGCACACAATTAAAAGCCGCGCAACAAATTATGAATTAAGAGATGGGCTGCTATACCGAAAATCCTTTAATGGACCATCACTCAGATGTTTGACACGAGAAGAAGGAGAAAAGGTGCTAAAAATGTTACATAGTGGGGATGCTGGCAATCATAGCGGGGGAAGATCTTTGGCACATAGAGCAAAAATGCAAGGCTATTACTGGCCATACATGCACGAAGATGCAAAACAAATATCAAGACGTTGCGAAGATTGTCAGCGGCACGGAAAGAAAATACATGCACCTGGAGCACCATTGTCATCTTCAACCAGTGTATGGCCTTTTGGAAAGTGGGGCTTAGATATTGTGGGGCCATTTTTACCAGGATCTGGACAAAGAAGATACTTAATAGTCGCAACAGATTATTTCACAAAATGGACAGAAGTAAAGGCAGTACAGCATATTCGCGACAAAGATATCTTTACATTCATATTCGAAAATATCATTTGCAGATTCGGAATTCCCGCGCAGTTGGTATCTGATAATGGGAAACAGTTTGAAGGACAGAACATAGAAATGTTACTTAATGCATTTAAGATAAAATGTGGAAAGTCTACTCCTCTGTATCCACAAGCTAATGGACAGGCAGAGGCAACAAACAAAACAATTGCAGATATATTAAAGAAAAAATTAGAAGGACATCATAGAGCATGGTGCGAACAAGTACATAATGCAGTATGGGCTTATAACACAACTAGGAGAGAAGCTACTGGAATGTCACCTTTTTGTTTAACATACGGAGTTGAAGCGGTGTTACCAACAGAAGTTGTTATTCCGACGACAAAGAGAGAAGCTTGGGAGAAAAATCTTAGTGCGGGTTTGATCTTAAGCAAACTTGATGAGTTAGAAGAAAAAAGAGAAAGAGCTTTACAACATATGGAGAATTATCAGCGAAGATTAGCCCGAGAATATAATAAACGTGTCAAAGTACGCGAATTTCAACCAGGAGATTTAGTTCTGCGAGAGACACCAATATATCAGCGAGAAAATGGTGGAAAGTTAGCGAAAAAATGGGATGGACCTTACATCATTAAGGAGATAGTTGGGACAGGAGCTTATAAATTAATGGATCCAGAAGGTAGAGATGTTGGTCATAGACTTGACAGACCATGGAACAGATTGTACTTAAAGAGATATTATCCATAAGAAGCTTTGAGAAGTTATGTATGACGCAACAAAACGATTGCGAATAAACATTCAATGAAAGAATAGTTGCGAGATTATTCATATCAAAACAAGATCATGATATGCGAAACTTTCGCAGAGATAATCAGAGAACAATGACAAAAGAGAAAGGGGCGAACCTTTATGGCGTACACCCTAGTTCGTGAATAAAATTTCGCAAGAGGCAAATGTAAGACCTAAAGTACGTCATATAAGGGGGTACCTGTTGCATGGCTCAGGGAAAGGCTACACCGCCCCGGAACCTGAGTCATGGAGATTTGGGGTCAATAAAGCCCATCCGGGAGAGGCACCTTGGATTCTCAGCTTAAGCATATGACTTAGGTTGGGCGACTAAGGTAATAAGGACTCTCCCAAGGAGTGCAGAATCTGACCAAGGCGCCGAGGTACACGGTTGAGTCAAGAGTGCCAGGGGCGTCTGGAGCGTACCTTGCCATTCTTGACAAGTCTTGGCTTATACTGCACTCGGCCCGAAGAAAACCCCACTTAGGGTGCAGTCTCGTAACCATAAACCCTATAGGTAAAAGGGATAAGAGGCTGCGAAAACAACTGGTTGTTGTTAAGACCGGATGGGAGGAGCCAACCTTGTATGGTAGAGGTACGCCTCCTTGAAGGGGCAACCAGGGGGAGATAAGGGCGGCACCCTCCATTAGGGAGCTGATAAGTGTCTTAAGACGCAAATGTCATGAGGCTTTTTACTCGCAAGGGTATTAAGGCTTGTCATATTTGTGCGACAATCCTGAAGAGGCAATAATACTAAAGAGAAAGATAAGACGAGATCAATGGGTTTTCGCATGAAAGTGCGAAGACGTCCTGCGATTTCGTCGCACGACGACAATGTCATGGGGCTTTATTTTCGCAAGAATATTTAGGCCTGTCATATTGTCGCAACAATCCTGAAGAGGCAATAATACAAAAAAAAGTTAAGGCAAGATCAATGGGTTTTTGCATGAAAATGCAAGGACGTCCTGCGATTTTGTCGCAATGAAAAAGGTGGCATAATAAGACCTTTAATTAGGAAGGAAAATAAGACCACATGACAAAACAAAATATTTATAAGTATTCATAACAGATCATTTCTCGCAAGAAAGATAATGAGAGGCAAGTATGGGAATCAGTAAACAAGAGGCATTATCTTTCTCGCCAGCAAAATACTAAAAGAAAATTAATTCCAAAGTTGGTTGAAGAATATTATTCGCAAGAAATAATAAAGATGAAACAGTTCAAGAAGATAGAACTAGATAAGAAACTAATGAAACTCTCGCCAATGTTCTCATTATCGCCAGCCTTTTCTTCATTTCGATTCTGATCTTCACCAACAATAATTCTATTTCTTCTTTGAGAGGGACTTCTTTTCTTTTCTTCGCCCCATCTTGATTATCGCCAGCAATTACTTCTTTAGAAGGGATTTCTTTTCGCTTCCATCTTGATTAGCACCAGCAGTTGCTTCCTTAGAAGGGATCTCTTCTTCATCTTCCAAAAGATTATTCTCTCCACCACTTTCATAATCATAATCACTGTCAGCAGGACGAGGAATTTCATCATCATCTACTTCCAAAGGTTCGATTGATGTAGGAGGAGATTTGGACAATAATATCATTCACAAGAACTTCACCCGGAGATGAACTTGACGAAGAAGTGCTCTCTGATGATTCCTATCTTGAATATCCTTAAAGTAAGCAAGATAATCAAGTCTTCTTTTGCTCGGTCGCGAGAACCAGTAAGGACAGAGACGAGTAGTGCATTTTCTTTGCGAATTTTGGCATATTTAGCCCCAAAACAGAAATGGAGGAATGAAGATTTTTCTCAGACTCTGCGAAAGTAGAATACAAAATTTCAGTAAGATGAAGAACTCAAAAAGGTATGACAAAGAAAAGATAGTTAAGGCAGTCAAACTATTATGACTACCTTCCTTTTGCGAAATAAGGTGTTGAATCAAGGTCAGACAACTATTCTCCCAACGGTCCATCGCATCATCAAATTTATCTCCAACTAAACCTTTAAGTCGAGACTGAAGATTTTTCTCTTTAGAAATAAGAAAGGCATTTTTCTTCGCAAGTGAAGAATAAGATTCTTCTAATTTGGAATATTGTTCTTTAAGTTGGTTCGCCTTTACACTTAAAGCTATTCTACCTTGAATGAGTGTATCTCTTTCAGCGATAGATGACTCTGTTACTTCTTTAAGTTCATTTCTCAAAGAGCGAAGAGATTGTTCTTGGTCATCACATACTTTCTGAAGGATGCTAAGTTGTTGCGAAGATATCGCCATCTTGTTTAAACAAGTTCGCTTCTCTTGAGATAGAGTTTTATTCTCATCTGATAAAGTTTTCATCCCTAGATTAGCTTTAGTTAAAGAATAAGAGAGGCGAGATATTTCATTACTTAATAAATTTTGCCTCTGAACTAATTGGGTATTTTCATTGGTAAGATTATTTATATGATCAACAGAATATGAATAGAGGTTATCTAATTGGTTATATTGATCCGTCAAAATCTCTTTATCAACCACGGGCTTCTTCAACAAGATTCAAATGATATCTCTCCATTATTCGTTTCTGGTTTAAGGCTTAACATGCGAAAAAGGGATTTCAAGGACAATTAAATATGGAAAGGATAAAATCATTAGAAAGGCAATTGAAGACACAGATAAGGAAATCATACCTCTCAGTTCATCATTCTTCTTGCGAAGATTGTCGCGATCCAGCGAAACATTCTGGATCTTATGATTTTCGAGACGAAGAGCATTACACTCTAAAGTCATCATTTGGAGATTCTTATTCAAGGTTTCAACCTCTTTTTCCAAAGCTGTTTGCGAAGCAGCTCTGTCAGGGCCAAAATACTTACTCAGAATTTCGCAAACACCAAATTTGACAGGATCAATGGGAGACATCTTAAAATCATCCAGAACCTCAGACAAAACTTTGAAAGCAATATCTATTCCTTCCACAGTTTCTTTCGAAAAAGGAAGAGGCTCAAGTAGAGAACTGGCAATGATAGAAGATTGGGACACATTATCAATATGAGGAGAAGAAGTTTCATTCACAGAAGGATTAACAAGGGGGGTTTCAATCATTGAAAGGTCAGTTGAAGGGATGGAATCTGAGGCAACCTTTTCGCGAATTGGATATAATGGTTTAACTTGCGAAGATGTCGCAGGAGATTTTGAAGGGATAAGTAAGTGAAAGGGAACATAGGTTTCAATGGTTTTGAGGTGACGCGATTTCTTGAGAGGTTTGTTGGCATCCTTATCAACCTGCGAATCACAATCCAGATAAGAAACAGAGGCAACAATATTGTTATTAGAAAAGAATAATGTTTCTTACTACCTTATGATCCACAGACTTTCTTTTGTTTACAACAACCTTATGCTGCGATTTGGGAATATTAGGGTTCTGAACCGTAAATTTGGTATTAGAGGCGTTTTTGCTGAAATAACGGAATCACATAAACATCATCAAATAAGGCAATAAGAAAGATCAATTTCAGCAAAACCCATAAGAAAGAAAAAAGAAAACTAACCTCGATGAATCCATGGAAAACACCAGCAGGAAGATTAATTCGTAAAAATTAAAAAGGAAGAAAATTACGAACAGTGAAGATCTACAGAGGGAACAGTATAGAATGGACGAATAATTAAGAAGATTGAAGAAGGAAAATAGAAGGAAAATTACAGCAGATGAATTCACGGAGAAAATGATGAATTTGCAGAGAAGATGAAAAAGAGAGTAAAAAAGAAGAAAAGGGAGAGTAAGAAGAGTATATATAGAGGAGATTTTCGAGAAGATAAACACAATTAATGCGAAAAGACATGAGCGGTTGAAAAGCAGCAGTTACAGAAGACGTGTCAAGAAACAGATGGGAGAAAGGATACGTGTGATAAATGCAGAATATGAAGTGATGGATAGCTGCGGCATTTCTCACATCATTCTCTACTTCGCAGAGAAGATATGAGAAGAGGCAAGATGTAGGATCAGAATCTCGCAGCAATAATGCCTCAACGAAATTATTAACAACACAACACAACAATGTCGCAAAGCAATTTCAGAAAAGACATAATAAACGACATCAACTAAATCATGAGAAAAATATGATGGACTTGCGAAAATTAGGAAGTGTGCGAGATTAATATTTGTAAGGTTGCGAGAATGTCGCAAACCATATTCGAAAATAAAGGACAGATTAGCTGTCATCCACTATGTATTTCCCTATAAATAGTCATTCAGTTGTAAAGAAAAGGGAGAGAGATCTTTTCTGAGTGAGAAGCAAGTAAATAGGAGAGAGAAAATCTAGAGCAGTGGTTATTCTTGATTTCTTTATCTTTTCTCGTAAGATTGTTCAAAGATTCATCAATAAAATTAAGATTGTTAATCCAAAAATGAGTTAAATGTTAATGAAATCTTGTGAGGGGTGTAGTGTAGGATTTCCTGCAACTACAATATTGTTTGCTTGCTTCCAAAGCTATCTTAGCTTAAACCTAAAGCAACCTATGCTTTGAAAGTCTATAAAAGGGGAACCTCAAACAACTTGGATCATTGAATCCCGACACTACTTTTTAGTGTCTTTGTTGTAAAGTAAAGTCGTCCTCTTCCTAAAACCTTTCTAGGGTTTAGCAACTACAAAGAATTCACAGGGATTCGTGAAGTCAGGTCCAGCTATTATTTATCTCGATAACTCGAGTATCCTGATCTTGTTCGATTGTTGAGTTTCTTACTTGAACAAGATAAATAGAAATTATCAAAGTTCTTTTCGTTTCAGACTCTTATTGATTCTGTTAGAGCATTGCTCGGTTGAACCCACCAAGCGTTGGTATGTCAAGTTTAGTTGTCATATTTTGGTGAATCAAAACTCATTGAAAGAGTCGCTTGATTATTTACTAGAGTCAACTTCGTATAGGCTAGCTAGAAAGTTATTAGGATATGAGACTTACAAGTATTACATGAAGACTTGAAGAATGTTAAGAAGTAAAGAGCTACAACGATGACATCATCCTTCCTTTTGAGGTTAGTAATATTTGACTTGAACTGTTTCATTCCTAACATATCTTTCAAGTCGTCCATATTGAAAACATAACTACGAAGCTGTGAATGATTATACTCTAGTTAGACATAGTATTAAGGAATTACAAAACGAAGTATAACGTCTATATTTTGAACTTCGTATATAAGACATCGACATAATCATATGAATGCTATTGTGATTATGTATATGGGTATGGGTGAAGATTTCGTCCTAGTAAACAATGTTCTACATTCGTTTAAAGGAAGTACATTCATAAACTTGTTTTGTGAATCGAAAGGGAAATCGCTAGGCTTATTGGTATTGTTATTCATTGCAAATCTTTGGATTACCATTATGTGTGTTTAGTATAACTTCTCATAACTTGTTTATGTATCTTGGTAAAACTATTCACAAGGCCTGACTTTTGTATTGGTATGACTTTTATTAGTAAAACCGATCTCGAGTAATCACCTGAGATGGTATGATCGATATTTGTAATGGGTGTGACCATTCCTACTCATTGGGTGACCGATCCTAGAACTTGGTTGGGACTAATCACAAGATGTGTAATCGATCCTTGTAGTAGGTTAACAAGTTTTAGTATTTGGTGTGACCGATCCTATAGCTTGTGCAACCGAATACAAGTTTATACCATATATATGTGGTAACCGATCCTAGTACCTAGTCAACCAACTTTTGGTAACTAGTGTGACCGATCCTTGTACCCACATGGAGGTAGAACCGAAACTTGTTTTGGTAGAACCGTTAAACCCATGAATGGTGATTGAATGTTTTTGATCAATCACATAGTTCTTGGAAATCAGATGAACCAATTTTAAACTCGTTTGGAAGTGTGGCAAATCGGTTCCAAGACTGTAAATATGAAAAAGGATTTACAAAGTAAAGATGTCGACATACTTTCAACATGTGCAGTAACTCTTATCTTTTATTGTTAAAAGATATTCCTTAATAGTTAAAGGAAAGAATCTCGGATCGAAATAAATTGAGAATCTTTTAATTAAGATTTTCAGTTTTATATGCTTTTAATTTCCATTAATTAAAATGCATATCTTTAGAAAATAAAAATTGGTAATGTGCATTTACTAATTGGAGATTTTCTACTGAGATTTTGGTCAATATTTGGACAGAGCATTTCCATGAATTATGAAAACCGAATTTGGAAATTTATTGCATATCTTGAGAATATTTTCGGTTTTGGAAATTCCTTGGTGTCCAAACTTCCTTGGTCTATAAATATTGAAATTTGCATTTCGAGCAAACTAATCCTCAGAGCCAGCAAAACTACCTAATTGTGTTGTTACTGGTGGAGCCGTATACTCTGAGAGGAAAGTACCCTAATTAGGCGAAATCTCTTACGACCACTCGTTTTAAAGACTTCTTTTGGATTGGGAAGCTCTACGAGTAACGTTGGTGGGAAACTAGATAATTGTAGTTTATTATTAGTTTTCGATTAATTTGATTGACTAACTGTGGTTGAACTTTCATTGCACCTAGTTTGTTTATGCTTGAGAATCTTCTCTTTTGATATAAGATTCAATCAAGCTAGATCGAAGTTTCGACGGGGATCTTTAGACTGTTTGTAGATCTAAAGACGTCTTGTGATAATCCATTGTTAACAGACTCCATTCTGTGTGTGATTGATGACAAGAGATTCAAGTTGATTGCGTGCAGGTGTTTATTGAAGATCTAAGAAGATTTGAAAATAAAAAAGATTGCTTGTTTGAGTTCATAATCTTTGGTGTGCACAAAACTTGATCGGCTGGCGATCCAACTAGAATTGGTGTATCTTTGTGATAACCTTGATTGGTTAGTTGAGTAGATCGGCATCAATATATTATTTTTGTGACTAAGAAGTATTGATTGCAAAATCTAGACAATTACTTTGGTAGTTGTATTGAGATAGATCTAAGAACCTGACAAAGGAGTTTATTTGGATAAACGGAAGAGCCTTTTGTCAAACTCATATCACTTGTTTGAAAAGAGTTGTTACCGAACAGATTTGTTGTTCCTTTAATGTTTGGAATACGAACCAAAGGAATTGTTCCAAGTGCGTGACTTACTACAAGTTGGAGGCGCAGGGATACAGACGGAATTAGGTGAACTATAGGTTTAGTTGCTTGGTCTCAACTATACGAAGTTGGTTTAGATTTTGTATAACGGCTTAATCTTGAGAGTATTCAATTCTGGACAAGGTCCGGAGTTTTTCTGCATTTGCGGTTTCCCCGTTAACAAAATCTTGCTGTGTCTTTTACTCTTCTATTTTCGCAATTATAATTGTTTTATTATAATTAGAAGTAAAATACACACACGTTAATTCTTAATTACTTGATAGCAATCCTATTGTGTTTGGTTAAGTCCGAACCTCTTATCAAGTAATCATACTTCGTTGTTGTATTGTCTCGATCTTGAATCCATTGTCAATGACACAAGTTATCTTGTTGTCATATTGTCTCGATCTCGTACCCATAGAAGATCACACGAAGTGTGAACCGATTAGTTGTATTGTCTCGACTCAGTCCATAGACAATCACTTTCGGAGAAAGGACTTATAGGTGGAAAAGTTTTAGATTGAGGTATATTTGGTACCCTCGTCTTTTCAATTGGTATCAGAGCAGGCAAACACGAAAATATATAACAATCTGTGTTTGGTGCGATCCAACCTATAAGAAATGAACTCGAGTTCTCATGAATCGACTTCAATTAACGTACCGCCAAGATTTGACGAAACAAACTATTTATGGTGGAAATCTGCTATGAGATCTTTTCTTGAATCACGAGACTTTAATACATGGCTATTAGTCGTCGATGGTTATAATCGCCCTAAAGTAGAAAATTCGTAAACTGAGTTTAAACGCTTAGTGGATTTTTCAAACGAAGAAAAGGCTTTTGCTAAGCAGAATTCAGATGGTTTGAATGCTATTATACATGTTGTAAGTCGTGATCTACAAATCATGTATCAACATGTAAAACTTCGAAAGAAGCTTGGGATGATCTTCAGATCGTATTCGAAGGAAACACATCAGAGAAAGAAGCTAGACTTCAAACTCTTACGTACGATTGGGAAAACCTTCGAATGGATGACAATGACACTTTTGAAGAGTTCCATATTAAACTCTATGAGATAATTAATGCTTCTTTATCTCTTGGAAAGACTATTTCTGAAAAGGATATAATGTGCAAAATTCTCATATCGTTGCCATATAGATACGATTTTAAGAAGCATGCAATCATAGAAGCAAATGATCTTTCAACGCTCTCACGAAGCACACTCGTTGGAAAGTTAAAGATCTTTGATCAGGAATCACAGTCTATTCAAAATAAAGGAATCGCTTTTAAAGCTGCAAAAATTCTGAAATCTCCAATGGAGAGAAATAGATAGATGGATGATTTAGATGAACAGAGTGCAGAAAATTTTGATGATGAAATTGAACAATCATTATCATTGATTACTAGACAGTTTCGATATCTCTTAAAGAAAAGAAGTAAGAGATTCATAAAGGATATTCATCGATCTTCGCGTCCACATGATCGAGTTCCTGTCAAAAAGGATCAGGAAGAAGATGATGAATATCAACCTCAGTGCTTTAAGTGTAAAGGGTTTGGTCATATTTCTAAAGATTGTCCCAATCTTAAGAAATACACTGGAAGCAAGGCTCTGGTTGTAACTCTAGATGAGACCTATGATTCATATGATTCTGAAGAAGAGGAAACAACTAATATTGCATTAGTTGTCAATCTTATTCCTTCCTCCTCCATTAGTGATTTACCCATTTTAAAAATAGTCATGTCTTCCGATGTTATTAAATCATCTAATGGTAAAGGGGAAAATAAGACAAGGTGCAAAAACTGTCTCAAAAACAGAATTGCTAAAAGTTGCATAGGCAACCCAAGTCAATCTCAAGATACTTCGCTAGTTCGAGGTAACAAAAAGAGAATTTCTCATACGATACTAGATCAAGGACAGTCTGGTTGTTCAAAATTCCATAATGAGAGAAAATCTCATACTAATACCACCTGATTGGTATCAACATTCTTTCCTCACCTCGTGTGCCAAATTTAGTGAGGAAGAAGAAAAATCAAGGCACTTATGTGTAGATTATGGGAATAAAATCTAGTAATTCAAAATATTTGAGATATTCGTATTTATAGGAATATTATATTTTCGGAAGTATGAAAACTATAAAAAGATCCTTCTCCTTTCTTTCGTCATTCCTTGTCCGAACTATGATTCTGGATCCAATATCGTCTCTTGATAAGGTGCTAGATCAGAAAGATCACTTTAAGAATAAGTCTACATCTTCTCTTGATATAGAGAAATCAAAGAGCAAAATCAAAAAGAGAGACTGGATTAGCAAGAAGGAAAGAGAGAATATGCTGAAGAAAGATCAGTGTGTTGAAGCATTGACACACTTTTGTGTTCAATCAAAGACAGAATTACATGTTCTTGCATAATCCTTCATCGAAAATTTCTCAATTGCAAGAAATTCTGGTCAAACAACAAGGTTGTCTACTTGAATAATTTCACAAGTTGAAGACTGAAAGTAATAATCTACCTTCATCTAGCATTGAGATGAAGAATATTAATCAAGAAAAATAGATATCAGTTTTGATTTCTTTCAATAATTGTATAAGGTCTATTATGAATAGAACTATCTATTATTTATGAATAAAATTATTAGTTTATAATTTTTCTTGTGATAGTTTTTCAATTACGTAGCATGTGCTTGAATACTTTATATTATTGCTATGTATGTTATGGGATGTTTGATTTCAATTTTCATAACCTTGATATTCTATCTCATATGGTGTGAACCCTTATGGTTTGGGTGACTTTTTGGTTTAGCAGGATTAAGTTCTAGCCCATATTGGTAGGCTTTATCAAAGGATCATAAGGGGTTCCGATTGAAACTAATATGTGAAAAGTCACAATATGTTGAATCTTTTGGTTTAGCATAAAAGCATATGAGTTTCGGGGTTTCAACTTTTGCATCGCATTAGTTAAAATCGGTTTTCAACCTTTCTCCGGTAAAGGTTGGTCCTTGTTGTTGTTCTTTTGTTTTGGCGATAGGATGACAACACAACGAGGAAGAGTTCTAATGTGAACTTGCGCTTAATGATATATCTTTCTGGGGAGAAGAGGATGCAGAACTTGAGGTAACGAATTTGTTAGTTAATCGTTTTCCTATTTAAGAAAAGCATGATTTTATTGCATATATTTATTGCTTTTGCTTAACAAAATTTCGGTCGGTACAATTGATGTTTATTCCATTGTTTGTGTATGGATGTGTGTGTGATTCAATTGTTTCCGGTTAAGAAAAAATATTGTTATCTTGATTTATTGTTTGGTATCAATTGTTTAGGCTTACAAAATTACAGTGCAATTGCGGTACTTTAATGTCTATGTTTGTTTCAATTGCTTCCGATTGAGGTAAATAATTATGCAAGTTGATTTATTTGGTTTGTATGAATTATTTATGGCTTAAAAAAGGGTTTTCGGGATGAATTGTTTAGTCCAATTCGATTCCGGATAATAGACACTAAGTTATTTTTGATCTTAGTTAGACTTATCAAAGTGGAGGTTTCGGTTATTCAAGTCTAATCGAATGCCTTAACAAAAAATGCTAGTTAACTAACCTAGTACTTGTCTTGTTTAAAAGTGAAATGTCTAAGTTATTAGTTGAATAATTAGAACCTCATGAGAAAAATAGAGTTAATTCTGATCTTTAATTTGCTAAACTATTAGGGAAAATTGCTTCGAGAAATTGTTTCCTTGGTAACATATCAAAAAAAAAAATTACTATGTAGTTTCGGTTTTGATATTGATTATCTAAAATGGTGTGTGGAACCTCGTGCTTAACTCTTATAGGTTGCAAGTCTTTTGAGATTTGTAAGATCCTTTCGGTTTGTCTGTTATTTGCTCGTACCTTTGTCATTTTGTGACAAAAAGGGGGAGAAATATGGATTAAACAAGTGATCTGGTATCACTAAGGAAAGGACAATGGTGGTTAAACGTTATATCTAACGAAAGAGTAAAGTATAGATTAAGGGGGAGTAACATATCATATTGATACTTGTAGTTATATGGACTACAAAGGGAATAACAAAGACGCGCGGATTGAAAATATACCTATCTTACCTTTTGGGGGAGTATTAGCTTTGTTATTATAATGTCAACATCGGCATTTATGTATTGAATGTATAATAGGTTATTGTGCCGTTGAAACTCAGAATCAAGCGTATGCGTAATAAATTCTTGTAATTTGTTTATACATATGATGTAAGAGTTTTGTCACTGAAATTGATAAAGGGGGAGATTGTTAGAGCATTGCTCGGTTGAACCCACCAAGCGTTGGTATGTCAAGTTTGGTTGTCATATTTTAGTGAATCAAAACTCATTTAAAGAGTCCCTTGATTATTTACTAGATTCAACTTTGTATAAGTTAGCTAGAAAGTTAATATGAGACTTACAAGTATTACATGAAGACTTGAAGAATGTGAATAAGTAAAGAGCTACAACGACGACATCATCCTTCCTCTTGAGATTAGTAATATTTGACTTGAACTGTTTCATTCCTAAGCTATCTTTCAAGTCGTGCATATTGAAAACATAACTGCGAAGCTGTGAATGATTATACTATAGTTAGACGTAGTATTAAGGAATTACAATACAAAGTATAACGTTTATCTTTTGAACTTCGTATATAAGACATCGACATAATCGTATGAATGTTATTGTGATTATGTATATGGGTATGGGTGAAGATTTTGTCATAGGAAACAATGTTTTACATTCGTTTAAAGGAAGTACATTCATAAACTTGTTTCGTGAATCGAAAGGGAAATCGCTAGGCTTATTGGTATTGTTATACATTGCAAATCTTTGGATTACCAATATGTGTGTTTAGTATAACCGCTCATAACTTGTTTATGTATCTTGGTAAAACTCTTCACAAGGCCTGACTTTTGTATTGGTATGGCTTTTATTAGTGAAACCGATCTTAAGTAATCACCTGAGATGGTATGATCGATATTTATAATTGGTGTGACCATTCCTAGTCATTGGGTGACCGATCCTAGAACTTGGTTGGGACTAATCACAAGATGTGTAATCGATCCTTGTAGTAGGTTAACAAGTTTTAGTAATTGGTGTGACCGATCTTATAACTTGTGCAACCGAATACAAGTTTATACCATATATATATGGTAACCGATCCTAGTACCTAGTCGGCCAACTTTTGGTAACTAGTGTGTCCAATCCTAGTACCCACATGGAGGTAGAACCGAAACTTGTTTTGGTAGAACCGTTAAACCCATGAATGGTGATTGAATGTTTTTGATCAATCACATAGTTCTTGGAAATCAGATGAACCAATTCTAAACTCGTTTGGAGGTGTGGAAAATCGGTTCCAAGATTGTAAATATGAAAAAGGATTTACAAAGTAAAGATGTCGACATACTTTGAACATGTGCAGTAACTCTTATCTTTTATTGTTCAAAGATATTGCTTAATAGATAAAGGAAAGAATCCCGGATCGAAATAAATTGAGAATCTTTTAATTAAGGTTTTTAGTTTTATATGCTTTTAATTTCCAGCAATTAAAATGCATATCTTTAGAAAATAAAAATTGGTAATGTGCATTTACTAATTAGAGATTTTCTACGGAGATTCGGTCAATATTTGGACAGAGCATTTCAAGGAATTATGAAAACTGGATTTGGAAATTTATTGCATATCTTGAGAATATTTCCGGTTTTGGAAATTCCTTGGTGTGCAAACTTCCTTGGTCTATAAATATTGAAGTTTGCATTTCGAGCAAACTAATCCTCAGAGCCATCAAAACTACCTAGTTGTGTTGTTACTGGTGGAGCCATCTATTCGGAGAGGAAAGTACCCTAATTAGGCGAAATCTCTTACGACCGATCGTTTTAAAGACTTCTTTGGGATTGGGAAGCTCTACGAGTACCGTTGGTGGGAAACTAGATAATTACATTTTATTATTAGTTTTCGATTGATTTGATTGACTAACGGTGGTGGAACTTTGATTGCACCTAGTTTGTTTATGCTTGAGAATCTTCTCTTCTTATGTCATCAAAATCAGCGGTTCAACACCAATTTATACTTATTAGACGATGCTCTGTTGTGCCACTGGGATCTTCGTTCAAGCCGTGGTTTGCTTGCGCAATCGAAAATCCGGTAACATCTCATCTTACGACTAAGTTCAATTACTTATTTTGTTTGTAACTGGAAAATCACCATCCAGTGCGACTGAGGAACATGAATGTCCTTCACTAAGCAGGGGACTTAATGTAGATGGTGGATTTTCGATAAGGGCTAAAATCGTAAACCCATAATTGTATGTGCTCCTGATCCAGCAATCAGATGAGTATTGAGGCTCATGTCTCTTATCGAAAGCGTGAAAGATCATGCCACAAGAACCTCTGACTGAGAATACTGTCTCTCAGAGTATATGTAGATGTGTAGTCTCTCAGCTGAGGCAACGGTATATCTCATGAATACTGAGAAATTTCAGTAATTACTTCTATATAGAATCGAAAGATTTGACGGATCCTAGAGAGCTTACCTGCTAGTATAGAGCAATACCGTCTTCAGGATGTAACAATGTTTTCTCTGACTATATAAAAAGAAATATGACGCTTCAACAAGCTCATATCACTCAATTCCTGAATAATTAATGCACCTAGACGATCGTACTAGTATAAAGCCCTCAATTAATTATTCCTAAATCATTAGATTCATTAACTGAATCCCTAGAAAATATTCTAAGGTTATTCATAATATTTCGTTACTTCTATTCATGGTTCTTCCCAGCAGAATTCCATGGGTTAGTAATAAATATTCAACACACGGGCATCTGAGCCACTATCGAGTAAGCCCCGACCAAAATGGTGCAAGTGTACTCAACAATAATGCACTAACGAGCACCTGAATGCACGAACGAGCATTCCAAAACACGAAGGAACGATGAACCTATGCAAAAATAGGAAGAAAATAATAAATAATAAAATATTAATCAAGGCGTTGGGGGACTGGGCCCACCGGCCGGCCGGTCGTGCCGTGGCCAGTCCCACACCCAATTTTATACTTTATCATATTTTTATTATTTTCCTTGATCTCATGAAAATTCCCTCATTTGAACAAAATTCCTTTGTTTCAAGGAAACTCCTCAATTTTATGGTGTTTCCTTCGCATCAAGGAAATAATAAATAATTAGGAAAGGTGTGCGGGACCAAGCCTACTAGCCGGCCAGTCGTGCCCTAGTTGCGGCCGATCCCACACCTTGCATTCCTTATTATTTTATTATTATTGTTTCCTTCATCCCATGAAATTCCTTGATTTCATGATATTTCCTTCAAATCATGGAACTAATACGTAAAATTACATAAAATTAGGGAAAACTCACGGGACCAGGCCCTATCCGGCCGACCATGCCCAAGACGATCCCACACGCCCTTATTTTATTATTATTAATATTATTTGTTTCCTTCATCTCATGAAAACTCCTTCACTTCAAGGAAAACTCCTTAGTTTCAACAAACTCCTTGATTTCATGATATTTCCCTAAAATCATGAAAATAATACAAAATTAGGAAAAGTGCCATGGGACCGGGCTCATTGTCCGACCGACCATGCCTTGGCTATAGCCGGTCCCACACTTCATGATTCCTTCATTTTATTATTATTATTTCCTTCATCTTATGAAGTTTCCTCAGTTTCAGCAAAATCCTTGATTTCTTCATATTTTTTCAAAATGTTGCTCAAACGCACATCAGAAAATATCAAAATTCTCAGGACTGAGACACTGACACTCTGGCGACGTGAGCATGTTACCTTGACCGACCAAGGTTGACTCTTTGGCTTGCAAGGAGCCGGTCCCGCGCATTTTCACAATTTGACCTAATTTGCACAATCGCACGTATTAGGTCCAGAATCCTTCCAAACAACTTGGAATTTCATGGAATGATCGTCAGTTGATCCCGTGACCAACCAGGGCCGGTTTCATGACCCCTTGGTCGGTCCTTCATCTCTTCATAATTAATTAGATTTTATCACCTAAGGCTCAGACGAGCATTATTTTAATAAATGATTAGACCAGTATTTAATCATCCTTTCACCAACGGGTCTTCAAAAGACTTTGGTATTTTCTCACTCGAGCATCTGGGCGCTTCATGGTCGACCCATCATCCCATGTAGCCGGTCCCTCCTTCACTCAGTGATTAATTTTCATTAAACCGTCAATTGATCGAATTAAGGTTCGAGTCCAAGGTTCATAATTCCATATTCGAACGCTAATAATTTTACGACGATCCCATGATCAACATTTTTATTAATTATACTCGGTTCAGTGTATTTTAAAACAAAATAATATTTTATTTGGTCATGCTACCAATAATTCATCAAACGAGCAATACTTGCTCAGATGAGCAATATTTGCTCAGACTAAGGAATAATGGTTCAACTATCAATATTCAACAATTCATCGAATGAGCAATATTTCTCACCTTAAATATCAAAACTTATTCGAGAATTATACCTCTGTCTCAACAGACACGTTCGATTCATGAGTCTCAGAACATTTGCAAATCACGTTTGACTCAGTAATACAAGGACTCATCGTCCCATGAAGTCAACAACTGACTAATTAAATACACGTCTGCCTTGCAGACTCCACAATCACGAGACATCAATCGTGTTACATGGGGGATATTAACTAGGGTTTTGGTCTGGCGGTCTACGGCACGTGTGTTCATACACACGATGAGAATGTGAGCAAGTCGTGCAATCAGTTGAAGGAGTTAACAAAGTAGTGGATGTAAAATCAACCAAGTCTCCGCACGATGAGCAACTGGTTTTAACACGATTTCCACTTCCCCATTCTTTGATTCCAACAACTGTCACACTTCATGAGATCATGGTGTTTACAATTCTAGCAATTTAAATAAGTCTCTGAATCATGATTGAAAAACAAGACAATCTTTCGTCAAACAGACAACAAGAGATTAACATCTCAACGTCTGAGAAATTGCTCTCAACAAAGCAAATTCAATCAATCAGAACTTATATTATTTCTTCACGCAGAATACACAACACACCTACAATCTTCGATCACCATTGATCTCACAGATTTCTCAGCTTCCCTCCTACAGATCGACCCATCCTCTCTTGTGACCGAATTGACTCTGGAACATCCATTGTCTTGGTTTAGGCCGGAGTCTTACAGATTGATCTCTCGAATTCAAAGCACTCCCTTCTTGCAGTGCATCTGTGTGAGGTTTAACAGTTCGCTCGGTTCAAGGAGTTTTCTCCACACGACCGTCTTCTCAATTCCGTAAAAAACCAGCAACTCATTTTTCCCCATCTACATTGTCAAGAAGAGTTGCATCTTGAACTTTATGTGCATCCTCATGAGGATGAAACGAGGATGCACGGAAAGACTGGTCAAGTTGTAGACAGAGCACATAGCTCATCATCGTTTTCCTTCTCTGAGTCAACAAGAGGATTAATTTCAAGAGAATTATTACAAGGAGAATAAGACACACCTGAAGATGTTTTCTTCCTTAATTTTTTGATTTTCCGCTTGATATTATTTATACTGGTTCTTAAATCGGAAGCATGATTGTTGATGTGAATGTGATCGAAACCCAATATTTTTGACTCAGTGTGATCCTTGCCACCAGATGACATTCCTTTCTTCCTTTGACGTCTTTTTCTATTTACTGGGACATCAAACTTCTTAGCTTTCCATATGACATTCTTTCCTCTACGTATGTCAAAAGAGTCAGTGTCATACATATAAATAAGAGAGGAATTATCATAGTACTCCTCTGGATTCGAGACTATGTTGTTCTCAACACGGAGAGAGACCGGCTTGATTACTTCCTTTGACATCCATATAAGAATGTTATGAAGTTTTTCATTCCTTATCCGAAAACGACATTTCCGTTCAACGTGACCCTTGTTTCCACAATAGTAACAGTTGAAAGAAATGTTTTTAACGGCTCTCCTACGCCTTGTGTTTGAAGAATGACAATCTTTGTTTACCGGAACATTAGCTGTAATCGGTGATTTTTTATACGGCACGTTGTTATTGGCACAAACAAAATTGATCTTCCCAGTGTTAGGAGCGTCTATTCCTTTATAG
The DNA here is from genome assembly GCF_003573695.1 of Papaver somniferum. Lineage (NCBI taxonomy): Eukaryota > Viridiplantae > Streptophyta > Magnoliopsida > Ranunculales > Papaveraceae > Papaver > Papaver somniferum. The sequence continues at coordinate 1,668,021 of NW_020619270.1, read as the reverse complement.
CCCATACCACGTGTATCACGATGCTCTTTACATACTCCTAACATGGAAGATAATTTTGTAGTGTTATAGAATAGCTCGGTCAACCTCGCATGCGTTGCTATCTCAAGCATGTTTGTCAATGTTAGTGATCAAAACTATGAGTCTTGATTTCTAGACTACATAGCTAAGTCTCAGACTAGGATAGAAAAGTGTAGTTAAGCTCAAGGACTTCATGGCGATTCATCATACAACGACGAATATCTATACAAGGAACCGTGGAACTTCATCAACAAAAAGGTATGTGGAGACTTGAACTTATCTATCACTCAAAAGTCTATCTATTCAATCTCCTACTTCTTATGAGACAAAATTCGTATGCTATATAAACTAGATCATACACATTTGACATTTCGAGCTGAGCATTCATTGCTTATCTTTTATCCCGAAATCGTGTGTTGGTAAAGCGTTTCGCTTTGATCAATCTTATCTTCACCTAGTGACGAAAGTCATGAAAAGTTTCAATCACTTTGAGAATTGCTCTGACGTGAATCGGTCTGTAATTAACGGCTACATAGTGTCCTCTGAGAATGTCTCAATGATTGAAATGAGAGTTTAGATTACATAACCATGTATTCCTTGAACCGAAGTTTTTGAACTTTGTTGATCAAGAGAAATCGGCAGGATTGTGGAATTGGCTTGCCAAGTCCGCGAACCCAGTCCGCAGACTCAGTCCGCGAATCGTCAGAAGTTCTCGACTGAGTCCGCGAACTCATTCCGCGAACTGGATTTTCCAAAACTCGTTTGTGTGCTAAGTCCGCGAACTCAGTCCGCGAACTGGCAGAAGTTCTCTTTCCGAGAATTTCTGTTGAGTTTGGAAAACTCAATAGATTAACTTAAGTCCGCGAACTTGTTTGTGAACTTAAGAGGTTATGATCTAAAGATGTGCTCTGAACATGAAACATTAAATTACTAAGGAATGCTTTATGTAAACTGTGGCTATAATGTTCATGAGTCGATTCAATCGTATCGAATCATCTTTGTTTTAACTGTGTCTTGTGTAGTTACATAAGATCTCATAGCAATTGAACAACTCTGTAACTAGTTCATTTGAGTCAATTGAACTAGTTATGGTGAAGAAGAACAAGGTTAATATGAAATGCTCATATGGTTAACCTTTTGGGTTACTATGTTGAACCAATATACACGTACACGTTTGGGCATGGTTTTCACAAACCCAGTAAACGTCTACCCAAGTGTGTGTGGCAAGCTAAGTTTTCGATCTAACAGTTGAGAAATATTAGCTTGAATCTAAATCAGGCTTTCATCTAACGGTGAATATGGATTTCTTTGTAACTAAGGCAAAACCCTGATTTGAAGGCTATATAAAGGAGACATCTAGCATTGTGCAAAACTAATCCCCACACGTCTGTGTGCTACTAGTGCGCCCGCTAGAATCGATCTCCATTAACCTTTGATTTTCTTCTCTAAAATCAGGTTAACGACTTAAAGACTTCATTGGGATTATGAAGCCAGACCGATACTACTTTATCGTAGTTGTGTGATCTGATCTTGCATCTTCTATCGTACGAGTACAATCGATTGATTGTCTTGAGATCGTGAGAGCTCTCCGATAGGCAAGATAAAGAAGTCACAAACATCTTCGTCTCACTGTTTGTGATTCCTCGAAAATCCGCTTGTGTAGTCAGGAAGGATTGTAGAGAGGTGATTGATTAATCTAGGCTGTTCTTCGGGTCTATAAGACCGGATTATCAATTGGTTCCTGTTCACCTTGATTTTATATCAAAAGACAGAACAAAACCTAGGGTTTATCTGTGGGAGACAGATTTATCCTTTGATAGACTTTTCTGTGTGAGACAGATCTGTTTATTATCAAGTCTGTGATTTTGGGTTGCAGCAACTCTTGGTTGTGGGTGAGATCAGCTAAGGGAATCAAGTGCGCAGTATCATGCTGGGATCAGAGGCGTAGGAGTACAACTGTACCTTGGATCGGTGGGAGACTGATTGGGGTTCAACTATAGTCCAGTCCGAAGTTAGCTTGGATTAGGCTAGTGTATGTAGCGGCTTAATACAGTGTGTATTCAATCTGGACTAGGTCCCGAGGTTTTTCTTCATTTGCGGTTTCCTCGTTAACAAAATTTCTGGTATTTGTGTTATTTCTTTTCCGCATTATATTTTATATAATTGAAATAATACAGGCTGTGCGTTCGTGATCATCAATTGGAAATCCAACATTTGGTTGTTGATTGATATTGATTGATCCTTGGACATTGGTCTTTGGTACCGTCCAAGTATTCGTTGTATTTGATAAAGACTCGCTATTGTTTTTAGCTTGAGTAAAAATCAAATCAAGAGAGAGATATTAACTCCTTGAGATACTCTTATCTAGATTGAGTCTGACTGTCTAGTTGATTCTCTAGCAAAGTATTTTGGAGTTAGTCCATACAGATTGTTAAGCGAAATATTGGATGGTGTTGTTAAACCCCCGCTTTTTTATGTAGAGCTAGTGTCGAATCTTCTCAGATTTTCTTCTAGCGATTTTTCCTTGTTAACAGCTGTAGAGAGATCATTCTTCAGTTATTTTTCTTTGGCAAGAAAAAGGCATTCTCTGTCGTTATAGTATTTCTGTTGAGAGTCATACTTTGCCTCAGATTCAACAAGTCTTTCTTTCAACACACACAAACTCTTCTGAAGGTTTTCACATTCAGTAATCTTTGAATGGACTTCTTCATCACGATCTTTAAGGATGGATTGTAGAAGTTTATAACCAGTGTCATATCCTTTAAAGAGTTCTTTAGTTTCCTAATTTCACGACAGAGAGGAAACAAATATTCTGCCAGGTAGGCAGTTGATCCTTTTTTCTATGACATCGTCAAAGAGTATAATATACTGTGAGACTTCTTCATGAATACTTGGTCCCTCGTCTGAGTCACTTCCATCTGAAAGTCCATCCAATTGTTCATCTAAGAGATTCTCCCAGTCAGCATCGGTTTCTGACAGAGGGGAAGATATAATAGTTTTCTTGGAGGTCCCAGAACTCTTATCGTCATCAAGAGGATCCTGATCTGGTTTTGCGAAGATAGAGATATCACTACCGTCCATAGAGTCAGATCTACAAAAACAGACTGATAAGGTCTTTAAACGTGTCTGCCTGCTCTGATACCAATTGAAAAAGCGGGGGTCTAACAACCACACCCAATATTTCGATTAGCAATCTGTATGGACTAACTCCAATATACTTTCCAGAGAATCAACTAGACAGTCAGACTCAATCTAGAGAAAAGTATATCGAGGAGTTAATATATCTCTCTTGGTTTGATTTTACTCAAGCAAATAGAAATATTCGAGTCTTTATCAAATACAAGGATAATAAACTTGGATGGTACCAAAGACCAATATCCAAGGATCAATCAATTTCCAATCAACAACCAAAGGTTGGATTTCACAATTGATCGATACAAACGCACAACCTGTGATGTTTCAATTATATAACAAAATATAATGCGAAATAGAAATAACACAGACACCAGAAATTGTGTTAACGAGGAAACCGAAGATGCAGAAAAATCCCGGGACCTAGTCCATATTGAACACCACACTGTATTAATCCGCTATAGACACTATCCTACTACAAACTAACTTCGGTCTGGACTGTAGTTGAACCCTAATCAATATCACACTGATTCAAGGTACAGTTGCGCTCCTTACATCTCTGATCCCAACAGGATACTACGCACTTGATTCCCTTAGCTGATCTCACCCACAACCAAGAGTTGCTACGACCCAAAGTCGAAGACTTTAATAAACAAATCTGTATCACACAGAAAAGTCTACGATGATAGATAAATCTGTCTCCCACAGATAAACCTAAAAGTTTTTTCCATCTTTTGATAAAATCAAGGTGAACATAAACCAATTGATAACCCGAACTTATATTCCCGAAGAACAACCTAGAATTATCAATCACCTCACAATAATCTAAATCGTATGGTAGCGAAACTAGATATTGCGGAATCAGAAACGATGAGACGAAGATGTTTGTGATTTCTTTTTATCTTGCCCTATCGGAGATATAATATCAATCCAATCTTATAATTGAACTCGTACGATAGAAAATGGCAAGATCAGATCGCTCAACTATAAGAGAAGTAGTTTCGCCTGGCTTCACAATCCCAATGAAGTCTTCAAGTCGTTAACCGACAGGGTCTCGAGAAGAAACCTACGGTTAAAGGAGAATCGACTCTAGCAAACCAACTAGTATCACACAGGAGGTGTGGGGATTAGTTTTTCCAATTGCTAGATGTCTCCTTTATATAGTTTTTAAATCAGGGTTTGTAATCCAAGTTACCTTGGTAACAAAGCATTCAATATTCACCATTAGATGAAACACCTGATTTATCCAAGCTAATATCTTTCAACCGTTAGATCGAAACTTAGCTTGTCACACAAAAATGAAATGTATTCATTTAGGTTTGAGTGACCTTACCTAAACGTGTACACTTAGTTGGTTCATAAATAGTTAACCAATCATATTAACCGTATTCATATTTCTCATAACTAGTTCAAATGACTCATAAGAGCTAGTTCAAGAGTTCTTCAATTGCTTAGATCTTTATACATAGACACAATTGAAAAAAATGGGTTTGATTTATTTGAATCAATTCATGAAAAATATAGCCACGGTTTGCAAAGATTGCATTCCTTATTGATTTATTGTTTAAGTTCATGAAACTAGATACCGATTTGAGAAATATAACCATATTGGGTACGCGTACGGGTATGCGTACCTTAGCTATCAGATTTGAGTTGGCTTTTGGTTTCCAAACTCAGCAGAATTTTTCGGGTAGAAAAGTTCCGCCAGTACGCGTACCTAAGGTTACTGGTTCATGAGTTCGTAAACTCCAAACTCAGCAGAATTTTCCGGGAGGAAAAGTTCCGCTAGTACGCGTACCTAACCCGTCTCCTTCACCAATACCGTATGCACACATATGCACACACTTGGTTTCTGGTACATGGATTTATACACTAATGTGCGAACACACTATATATGCTTATATCCATAGTTGGTTACGTAATATCAACTCTACATTTCAATCATTGAAACATTCTTCTAAAATGTTATAATAGTCGTTAGACATAAAGAATCGACTATCGTCATCAAAGCTATTTTCAAGATTGAAATGTCATCATGACTTTCGTCACGGGTAAATATGAAAATGGTTAAAGCAAAAGCTTACCAACACATATTTCGAGAAACAGATAGGCGAGTAAACTCGGCTCGAAATAGAAAATGTGTATGTATGAAAACTATCATACTTATACGACTTTTGTCTCAAGAGTAGGATATACGGTAGATAGACTTTTTGAGTGACAGATGAGTTCAAGTCTCCACATACCTTTTGGTCGGATGAAGTTCCACTGGTTCCTTTAGTAGTTCTTCGTTTTCGTAAGATAATCGCCATGGATTCTGGAGCTCAACTATTCCTAACTATCCTAGACCGAGACTTAGTCATAAGTATACTAGAAATCAAGTTATATAGTTTTGATCACTAACATTGACAAACATGCTTGAGATAACAACGCATGCGAGTTCGACCGAGCAATGCTCCAACACTGTTTATAAGTGGCCAAGAAAGTGTGTCCATGAGTGTGAAGTTGCTATCCAGAATTTTTTATGGTCAGGTGATTCACAAGTGAGTAGGTCCTTTGTGGTGGCTTATGACAAGATTTGTGCTCCTTGTGAGGAAGGTGGTTTGGGTATAACTCAGTTGAGCGTTATGAACAATGCGCTTCTTATGAGTCTTTGGTGGAAAATCCGCAACTCTAATAAGGTTTGGGATCATTTTGTTCGAGCTAAATTTTTTATGAGGAATGGAAATTTGGTTCATTATGTGAAGTCTTCTATTCTACCAGGTATTAAATGGGTTTTTTATTTGGTAGAGGATAACTCTAAGGTTTTAATTGGGAATGGACGTAATACTTCTCTTTACTATGATGTATGGGTGGGGGATGTAGCTATTGCTGAGTTACTTGAAGACTACGCACTGGATCGTGTTGTTTTGGTGAGTGATATGCTGAATGAAGGAGTCTAGAATTTGAGTGAAGATTGTCGAAATAATTTGTTAGTTGCTGGTTTTGTTGAGGATGATTTTCCTAGACCTTTGAATGGAGCGCATTGCAGGGTCTGGAAACCCAATTACACTAGCCGTTTTACTTTCAGCTCTGCAAAGTCTTTAATTCGCAAGAAATATGCTAATCTGGAAGGAGCGAATCTGTTATGGAGGCCATCTGTGCACCCTGCCTTGGCCGCGAGAAATTGGAAAATCCTAAGAGGAGCCTGTGCTACTCTTGATAAGGTTAAAAGTCTCTTTAAAATCCAAGTTGTGAACAAATGATGTTTGTGTAATAGTGAGGAAGAAACGTTAGATCATTTGATATGGCAGTGTGATTTTGCTGAGAAGGCATGGAGTTGGATTTCTGAAATTTTTGGATTGCATTCGCATCTAAATATTTGTACTGCCTACAAGGATGCACGGGGTAGGAGCATCATGATTAAAGAGCTATGGTTGCTTACTATTTTGGTCGTCAGATCAGAGTTGTGGCAGACACGCAACCGTTTTGTTTATGAGAACAAAAGGGTTAGTTGGAGTTTCTTTCAGAAATGTGTTTTTAACCAAGTACAGGACTACTCAAGGCGTCTCAATGGTCATATGTATAATACAGTGGATGACTTAAAAGTTCTGGACTTTTTCAAAGTTTCCCATAGACAGGTGAAGATGCTGGAGCCGGTTGAATGCAGGTGGTATCCACCAGAGTTGGGTGAACTGTTGCTTTGCTGTGATGGCGCGGCTCGTGGGAATCCGAGTGTGGCTAGAACGGGTGTTGTTGCAAGGCATAATGAGGCTAATATTGTTGGGGCTATGAGTATTGGTTTGGGTATAACCTCAAATTACCTAGCTGAAATCTTTGAAATTATTATTGGGCTGGAATGGGCTGTTCAATGGGGGTATTTGAGAGTTTGTATTCGTTTAGATTTGATGAGTGTAGTGATGTATTTTACTACTTTTACGCTTCTGTGGTTTGTTTGGAAACAGTGGAGGGAAGTTTCTTCTAATTATGAGGCTATTCGGGTTGTCCACACTTATAGAAAGGCTAACTTTGCAGTGGATAATATGGCAAAAACAGGTTGTGCTCTTCCTAATGAGGAAGGAAGACATTATACTAGAAGACCAGATTTTTTAAATTCTGTTGAATACCCAAATGTATCTTATTTTCGTTTCAAATAAGCAGCAAGTTTTTGGGGTTTTTCCGGCCTCTTTTCTTGCTGCTTATTATGATTTGTAATTTTTCTATTTATTAATACATTTTGGACTTATCCAAAAAAAATAAATAATAAGAATAATCTCAACTATACGAAGTTGGTTTATATTTTGTATAACGGCTTAATTCTGAGAGTATTCAATTATGGACAAGGTCCCGGGGATTTTCTGCTTTTGCGGTTTCCTCGTTAACAAAATCTTGCTATGTCTTTTACTTTTCTATTTCCGTAATTATAATTGTTTTTATTATAATTAGAAGTAAAATACACAAACGTTAATTCCTAATTACTTGATAGCAATCCTATACTGTTTGGTTAAGTCCGAACCTATTATCAAGTAATCATACTTTGTTGTTGTATTGTCTCGATCTTGTATCCATAGTCAATCACGCAAGTTATCTTGTTGTCGTATTGTCTCGATCTCGTATCCATAGACGATCACACGAAGTGTGAACCGATTCGTTGTATTGTGTCGACTCAGTCCATAGACAATCACTTTCGGAGAAAGGACTTATAGGTGGAAAAGATTTAGATTGGGGTATGTTTGGGTACCCTTGTCTTTTCAATTGGTATCAGAGCAGGAAAACACGAAAAGATCTAAAAGTCTGTGTTTGGTGCGACCCATCCTATAAGAAATGAACTCGAGTTCTCATGAATCGACTTCAATTAACGTACCGCCAAGATTTGACGGAACAAACTATCTATGGTGGAAATATGCTATGACAATTTTGAATCTGTGATATCATCTAAAGTAAAGTTTATATGTTCTCTTTTAGTCATGAATAATCTCTTTGAGAATTTCATTATGATCCCACAATTTTCGTACCTTTGCCAATTTATATTGACAAAAGGGGGGAGAATTATTTTGTAGTTCACACTACATATACATATGGTTTACGGATCATTATGTAAGTGGGAGTGGTTTTCATTGTGAGATGAACTATTGACTAAGGGGGAGTGATACATATCACCGTAGTATTATTGTCAAAGTTGTGATACAATTGAACTTTGATGTTGTGCAATAATACTATGATGGATCTTCAACAAGTACAGGATGAACACACGCATAGTTGAAGAACCAAGAAAATCAAGCATGTCGGATTTTGCAGCTGTAATGCTTTTAACAAGTACGGTCCATACGTAAAATGGTTTTGTCACTCAAATTGACAAAGGGGGAGATTGTTAGAGCATTGCTCGGTTGAACCCACTAGCGTTGGTATGTCTAGTTAGTTTTCAATTTTAGTTTCCAAAATGCATTCTTGATTTAGTATACTACAGATATTTTCGGACTAGATTAAGTCTAAGAAGTAGAATCGAAGCTATCCTTGAAGGATGAAGTTTGAAGACTACAAGAAGACATCAACAAGGACTTCATCAACAAAGGTATGTGGTAATTGATTTCATTTGGATTCTTTTTCAATTCTACATTTCTTATCTATCGAAACAAATGCTCACTCTATGGAACAATTCCTATGACGGTAAATGTACATTTATGTATATATACTCGAGGTTATTTGAGCAATGAATTTTGTGACAATAACCTTTATCCATGGAAAGGTTCTCATGTTATAGTGAATGAGCTTACAAATTCAACGAGCCAAGAATCACTCAATTCCGAGTTATAGCGACAAAGTTATGAGTGATTTATTAAAGTAACAATTATAAGTGTTTCTGTAATTGTTACAGTTCGTTAGTAGGAAACAATCCATGAGCTGTTTGTAACGGTTCACTGACTTGAGCCCAATTACATGACTAGAAGCCATTGTTTGTCATGTTTTCGATGTTTCCTTATCTAGGCAAGATAGCTATTACTCCAAACATATTTGAGTACCCTATTAAAGTGTTTGTGACTAGAAATAACCCGTGCCGTAACGGCACGACATGAGAAGTATAATTTGTTATCATAATTATTGTAATAATTACCACACACCATCATAAGACTTAATTCGACGCATGAGAACTTGTCTTTATGAATACTTTAGATAATTTTCATCCAAATAATTATAAATTCGCACCTCTAACAGACTAAAATGATATTTTTTTGATAAAAAATCACGTAAATTCTATTATTTTGGCATTAGATAATTTTTTTTTTACGATCCCCGGAGATTGGCGGTGTTTGACCATACCATTATGTTGATTCCTCATCTGATAAAAAGTAAATGTAATTACATCCTCCAAGAAATTCTTCCTTGATCGGTTGGATTATCGTCCTATGTTCAACTTCCATATCAATTTCTTTGGGAAGATGTCGTGCATGGTATGTCCCTGTGTAACGATGTAAAATTGATTAGAAGGCATGACTAATATTTATTCTTTGAAAAAAATTTAGTTTGAGTTGGATTGAAATACTGTATACTCACATTTTCGTCAATCATTGGTAAATCCAGAGTAGTGACTTTGTTGGTCGCCATGAAATCAATCTCTTCATATTTTCTTGCAACACGAAACCTAAGTACTGCAGGTTTATTTTCATCGCAATAATGCATTCTCGAAAAGGAAGCAAACACGTTTTGGCCAACAGTTTTTGTGGTGTTGCAGCTAATCATGTTTGACATGTTGATACTCTTAAGCAAAAAATTTGACCAAAAAATAAGTTGGGAATGAGTGAATGTGTGTGATACTCATTGATAATTGTAATTAGTGACATATTTTGAATGTTTTTGTCGTTTTTTATTTTGGAATATGTATGTGCTAGTCATAAAGGAGCAGCTGTTTCGTTGCATGTATGTGTTGTTCTATTTTTCAATTGCATGATCATTTTTATTTATTTTTTTGATAGTTTTATCTGGGTCGTTCATCATACTCTGACTTAGATAAGATTTCTATAGTCAGCTTTGTTATCCATCTTGGAATCAATGATATACATCAAATTGGTTTTATTGTTCTTTTTATTCCTTTTTCGGAGTTTAGCTTCTTTTTGTTTGTGTTGTTCTATTTTTCAATTACATGATCACTTTTCTTTTCTGGAGTTTAGCTTTTATTGTTTGTGTTGTTCTATTTTTCAATTGCATGGTCATTTTTATTTATTTTTTGATAGTTTTATCTGGGGCGTTCATCATACTCTGACTTAGATAGGATTTCTATAGTCAGCTTTGTTATCCATCTTGGAATCAATGATATACATCAAATTGGTTTTTATTGTTCTTTTTATTCTTTTTTTTTCTTCCTTTTTTGGAGTTTAGCTTCTTTTTGTTTGTGCTGTTCTATTTTTCAATTGCATGATCAGTTTTTTTTTTTTTGGAGTTTAGCTTTTTTTTTGTTCGTGTTGTTCTATTTTTCAATTGCATGATCATTTTTATTTATTTTTTTGATAGTTTTATCTGGACCGTTCATCATACTCTGACTTAGATAGGATTTCTATAGTCAGCTTTGTTATCCATCTTGGAATCAATGATATACATCAAATTGGTGTTTATTGTTCTTTTTATTTTTTTTATTATTTTTTTCCTTTTTGGGAGGTTAGCTTCTTTTTGTTTGTGTTGTTCTATTTTTCAATTGCATGGTCAGTTTTTTTTTTGTTTGTGCTGCAGATTTGATCAAATTATTTTTGGCAAATCTGATGCAAAAATAGCCTTGCTCATGATCAAGAATGCTCAATGTTCCCAAAAATGCTCGAATTGATATGGATGGTAATAGGGTTCATCTTTCGATTAGTTAAATGTCTCGTTCGAATATAAATTTATTATAGGTGCTAGAAAATGATTCCAAAATTCTTAGTGTTTTGGGTTTTACATCGTAACTCTAATTTTTTTGTTTTTTTTTTGTTATGGACATTTAACTAATCGAAAGAACATTAACCAATCGATTGCTAAAATTAAAATAAAAATCAAATCTATGACGTAAGATTAAATTTTTCGTGAGTCATTTTTTGGATTAAAGAACAATTATTATTTGTGTTTTGTGATCCTTTCCTTTACAGAATGAGCATAAAGAATAATTGTTTGTATTTTCCAGGTTATTAAAGGATGGTTATTATTTTTTTTAAAGATATGGGTCAAAGATTTATTTTTTAAAATTTTCTATGGTTGAAACATGATTGTAACATTTATTTTCTTAATGGCGCATTTATCTTTTCAGTTTATTAAGAGGGTTATTAATATCTCCATAAAGGAAGAAGGTTACAAACACCACAACCGCTAGATGTCTTTTGCTGGGATGAGATTGGGATGGTCGGAACACCTGTTTGTCTCCCAAAATGTTATTTGTCCGTCCAAGCTCAAAAACCCATGTTGTTTTGTATTATAGATTCCTTCCTAAGTTAAAATGTGATTTATTCACATAAATACAATATTTGCTAATTAATTATTTATTTAATTATTTTGGAAAGAGTTGTAACTTAGGAAACACTCCCAAAATTAGGAGAGTCTTGAATAAGGAAAATAGCTTTGCGTAGCTTTCAAGTCACCTTTCACTATAAATAAAAGGTTCATGAGTGCTACATGTTTTCATCCTCTTTGGAAAATTTGTGTAAGCTTCATAAGGTTGTTTTCCATGTCTTTGTTCTTCGTGAACAAGAGTGAGATAAAAGTCTTTGCATTGGGAATCACAAAGCCGAGTTGGATTTAATCTTCGTGATTGATTATACAACTTGTAATCTAGATTTTTCACCTCTTGTCTATTCAAAGGTTTTCTCTTCTAATATAAAAGCATTCAAGAGTTGTTGATCATAAACCCTAGGTTTTGATAGATGTCGATTTCCGATCGTATACCAACACTTGTTAGTCGAAATCAGAAGCTAGAAACAAAACTTCGATTAAGGTATATCGTAAAAGTACTTAAGAAGTTTTAAACAAGATATCTCTAGATTTATTCTAGTTGTTCTTGTTGTATAACTATTAGGTTTTTCTTAACTTGGAAATTGATCTTTGGAATCACCCAAGTTCACTTACGAAAATCAGGTTCACAGACTCCTTGTGTGTATGCATATTGATTGTAAGTTAAAACCCTAATATAAAAGTTTGTTTCGGTATCTCTACTTTTATCTGGTAGTTGTTCGAAACAAACACAAGATTTCCAAAACCTTGATTTACATCTAAAGGGAAATCAAATCGGTGTTTTGTGAAAACAAAAGATCAAAAAATATCAACCGTGTTGTCATATATTTTGAAGATAACTTTGTTCGGCCAAAATATTTTCGGGAATAACTTCTAAAGAGAATTTGTGTTCTGCTAGAAGTTATATGAGAAGAATTCCTAAAGAGAATCAGTGTTCTGCTAGGAGTTCTATAAGCGCTTGAATACAACTGAAGCAGGTATTACATCTAGTCCGAATAGGTAGTAGAAAATTGGTGTAACAACTTATAATCGGTGTGTGTTTATTCTGGACTAGGTCCCGGGATTTTTCTGCATTTGCGGTTTCCTCGTTAACAAAATATCTGGTGTCTGTGTTATTTCTTTTCCGCATTATATTGTTTATCTTTATAATTGAAATATCACAGGTTGTGCGTAAGTTCAATCAATTTGGAATCCAACCTTTGGTTGTTGATTAAATTGATTGACACTTGGATATTTGTTTTTGATACCGTCCAAGTTATTTATTATATTCAATCGGGATCGCAAATTCCTATTTGTTTGGTTGCGGATTGAATTGAGAAATAGAGATATAACTCTTTGATATAATTTTCTTAAGATTGAGTCTAACTGTCTAGTTGATTCTCTTGAAAGTATATTGGAGTTAGTCCATAAAAATTTCCAAACGAATTATTGGGTATGGTTGTTATACCCCCGCCTTTTCAACACCCATACACGCGCCATGTCTAGTAGTTCATCCAGCAGTAGTTCGTCCGAGGGGGAGTCTAAGGAGTACGAGGAGGTGATGAGCGCTGACTCCGGAGAATCTAAATATGCGTAGAAGGACGAGACTCGTATACCCCCTCCGGCAGATGGCAGGTTGTATGCAATTTTGGAAGAGGGCTCCATGGTGGTAAGCGCACTGTTCCTCTAGAAAATATCCTTATCTCGCGCCTCTTAAATCTTTCTGTATTGCCTTATCCATCTGAACTAGGTGGGTTATGCACCCCGAGTCAGATACCTTGGATGTTTTTTCGTTCAAAAAGGCATTGCACATGGCTATTAATCGCGGTGACTATGATCTCCCCTCGATTGAGATTCGTTATTCGTCCGCTACGCCTGTTATATGGCCGCACTGGACATCTTATATTCGTTCTAATCCAAACCATGCAACGATCCTTCGTGAGGCTGGCATTGATGAAGCTATCAACTCATCTCTTAAACGGGAAGTGGTGAGGTGTAAACGCGATATGACACAGCTCTTCTGTCGCTGGATATCTTCTGTTCATACTCTCTTCACCGCATGGGGAGAGGCAACCATAGTTTTGGAGGATGTAGTCGCTCTCACGGGGCTACCTATCCACGGCAGTCACTCATATGATGAAGCGACTGTTTTCCAAGCTTTGACTGAAGAAGATAGGAGATTATGGGGTTATCTATTAGACTATAAAGACGACTCTCGAAATGAACTAGTGAGAAAGGATCAAATGCCAATCAAGCGAGGAAAAGAAGAAAAGGCTGTAGTCGCGGATAAGAAAGGGACACCATCTCCCGCTGCTAAAGGGAAGGAAAAAATGGTCAACGAAAAAAAACTTTCTTCAAAGTGCCTAACAGGAGAGCGCTTACTTGCTAGCTCTATTCGTGCCTATGAAGCGGTTCACGGCTCAGCGACCCCTTCATCTCAGGTAAGCTCTGAAATGGTTATTAAACGCAACCGGCGCGCTTCTTTTCCCCTTTGGATCAAGTATTGGGATTCACAGTTGGTGGAAGGGAAGGTCTTACCCCCTCGAGGAAAAGAGGAGAATCCTTGTGATGAGTTGGCCGCTTACATCTTGTTTCGGCTTTTCCATGATGTATTTGAGTATAGATCTCAAGATACAATTAAAAGTGAGCTCGTGCCGATGGCGGTGTTGTTATCCTGTTGTGTCTCCTTTCTTCTCGCACCGATGTTTTTAGGCGGCTTGTACCATCACTTGGACCTGTTTTGCGACGATGTTTATATAGTTAACTCGACTCATAAGGTTGAGACTTACATTCCAGCCTCTTTCATGCAAGTGTGGTCTTGGGAGCACCTCTCCGAATACGCGCCTGATCCTCATGTGTTAGCAGTTCATCGTGAAGAAGATGTTGAGCAGGATGATGGCATGGTTAAGTAATTGCTGACAGAGTTGGACTCGACACAGTCTTTGACAAAGTCTGATTTTTATTCGGTGATGGCGGTGTTGCCTGCTTATCTTCCTGGATTTTGATTCGGTGACACAAATAATTGCAGGTCTTCATTCCAAGAAGAGGAATTTTAGAGTTGGAAACAAGGGGCGCAAACGATTTTAATGTATCTAGTTTTTCACTTTATGTTTTTTATTTGTGTTTATGAGCTTATTTTATGAGCTTTTAGAGTTTTCCTGCCCCTTTGGTGGGGGTGGGGAGGCCTTGAGCCTCCCATCTTGTAATTCTTGTAATTACATTTTTTTGTTATAATAAACCTTGGACTTAACAAAAAAAAATCCTGGTTTTTACGCTGGTGAGTTTATCGCTATGTCTTATAATCCCGACCGCGCAACTCGGCAAGTTGGGTTTGATCAGGAGGCTCCTCCCAGGTTTCCACCTTGGAGTAGCTCTGAAGTTGAAGATATTACCGCGAGTTTTGACCACTTTGTTTTCAAGGGGCCAACACGTCTGAGTGACCAAAGAATCAACTTTTCTTTCCGGAAGCCTATGCTTGAGTGACGTTAGGCGGTTACTGAGGGGGCTCACCAGTATCAACTTCTTATGCATTGTCGGGCTCTAAATTTTATTTTGCGTGATCCATCTCCTCCCCGTGATCTGTCTTATGAGGACCTCCGGATACGGCATACGTCTAGAAGGGTTATGCTTGATGATGCTATAGCCGTCGCGAACAATCTTAGTTCGGGTATCAAAGGTAGTCCTCTGAAGCCGTTGGTGACTACCTGGGATAGGATGGGGCATTGGTTAAACGCGCCTACTCCCCTTTTTCTTTTTTGTGGGAAATGGGGTAGGATGGGATGGGGCATTTGTTGAATGCGCCTATGTCCTCCTTATATTTTTGTAAAGGTGGGATGGGATAAGGCGAAGATGACGCGCGCCTACTCCCTCCTCTTTTTTGTAGAGGTTGGGGAGGGCGTTGGTTACGCGCCTACTCCCTCCTTTTTTTTTCTTTTTTTGCAGAGGATCCGGCACCCTTGGCGCTCCTTTATCCTTTGGTGAATTTGTCAACCGACCGGACGCCCTTGGCATTCCCATAGCCTTTTGTATATTTATCAGCCGACCAGGCGCCTTTGGCATTTCCGTAGTATTTTGTAGATTTGTCAGCCGACCGGGTACCTTTAGCACTCCCGTAGCCTTTTGTAAATTCGTCAGCCGACCGGGCGCCTGTGGCACTCCCGTAGCCTTTTGTAAATTCGTCAGCCGACAGGGCGCCTTTGGCACTCCTGTAGCCTTTTGTATATTCATTAGACGACCGGGTATCTTTGTCACTCTCGTAGCCTTTTGTAAATTCGTCAGCCGATTGGGCGCCTTTGGCACTCCCGTGGCTTTTTGTATATTCGTTGGCCGACCGGGTACCTTTGGAACTCCCGTATCCTTTTGTAAATTTGTCAGATGACCAGGCGCCTTTGGCACTCCCGTGGCTTTTTGTATATTCGTTGGCCGACCGGGTACCTTTGGAACTCCCGTATCCTTTTGTAAATTTGTCAGATGACCAGGCGCCTTTGGCACTCCCGTAGCCTTTTGTAAATTCGTCAGCCGACCAGGCGGCTTTGTCACTCCCGTATCCTTTTGTAAATTCATCAGCCGACGAGGCACCTTTGTCACTCCCGTAGCTTTTTGTATATTCATTGGCCGACCGGGTACCTTTGGCACTCCCATAGCCTTTTGTAAATTCGTCAACCGACCGAGCGCCTTTGGAACTCCCGTAGCCTTTTGTAAATTCGTCAATCGACCGGGCGCCTTTGGAACGCCCGTAGCTTTTTGTAAATTTTTTAGCCGACCAGGCGCCTTTGGCACTCCTGTGGCTTTTGCGAATCGTGCTACTCATAAATTTTTTTTTTGCAAAACTTCCCTTTACATTCAATTGCGTGTTTTGTTACCTCGAGTTCCCCAGCTACGCATTTTCGTTCAAATATACCACTTATGGAAAAACATTCCCCTGTTGGATGTTCTAAACTCTGATGGTAGTGGAAGTATTTGGCGGCGTTTTTTATCCATTTTATTGACGTCCACCACTATTGGAGGTAGCTAGATTTCCTTTCTTGCAACCCATTGATTCAGGAGCTCGATTACCCGTTCTCTGCTGCATGGTAAAGGGGGTGGTGGGTTGGAGTCTCGCCTATTCCATCTACTTCCTCCTTGGTCTCCCTCGGATGTTCGGAACTTGTCCCTTCTCTCTTTGTTGGTGTTGAACCTCACGTTACGCGGTACTTCGGATATAGCGTGGACTGCATAGTGCTACGCAGGGTCTGCATTTGTTTCCTCTACGCAGTCGGAAATCCTTTCTGCTTCCTCTTCGAGCTCGACAAAAGTCTGGAATCTGAAATTAATCAAGCTCCCCCTAAAAGCGGGTATCATTCCGCGTATGTATATTTCGACGAGAGATCCCTCGCTGATGTCTTCATGACAATCCAGTGCAAGGCACCGGAACCACAAGATATATTTCCATATTTCCTCTCATGTCCGCTGACTACTCTGGCTTAGGTCTATTGACGTGATCTTTCTCTTAGCCAAGTAAAATTTTCCGAGGAAGAGACCAGACATAGTTGGCCACGAATCCATGCTTCCTGCCTTCAGGTTAGCGTACCAGGTGCATGTCGTGCCTGTCAGTGACTTGGGAGATTCTCTTAGGCGCAGATTTCCGTCGGAGACCTTGTCATTCATTGCCGATAAGAATCGACTGATATGTTTCTGTGTGTTACCCTGCCCGTCGTATTCTTGAATTTTGGGCACGCGTAATCTTCGGGATATTGGTATTCGCGGATACTTGCTGGGTAGGGGATGCTTGCAAGACGATGATTGTCTTTCTTTACCACGTGATAATTTTGTTCTAGGTACTTCGCCATTTCTTCCTGTGACATTGTCATGGACTTTACATTTTTGTGTTCTTCGCCCGTTGTTGCTCCCTCAAAGGTGCTTTGGCCCGCTATTACCGCTTGTTTTATCCAATCTTCCAATTCCTTCTTCATTTGTGCGCGTTCTTCCAACTCTTTCTGTATATCTTGTAGGGCTAGGTATGGGGGTTTCAGTGTCTGAGTTGCTTGTGTGTTGTTCTCCTGTGCAACGCTTGCCTCTCTGTTCTGGGGTTCGTGCATTGTTGGTTGCATGACCGTATTTTGAGCTAGTGTTTTTTCTTCGCTATCCTCGTTCTCTTCTATCGTCACTTCATCCAGGTTGGAGGGTCGGCTGGCTGATTGAATCTTTAACGCGTCTGAGATAGTATTCCCTAGGTATGTCATGATGAGCTAGGAACGAGCCTCCGGGAGTGGTCGCCAAATGTTGAGGGTGGAATTTTATTTTTGTTCTACCCGTCCTAGTCACACCTAATGACAACACTTTCTAGGAATGGTATGAGAGAGAACTTGCTTTCTATTGTACCTTGTCCTTCTTTATATAGACTTTCCAAAAGCCCCTCCTTTTATGACATCATGCCACATGTCCTAAACCTCCTTAATTACCACTAATGCCATACCTTCTTAATGTAACCACCTTCTTCTTTATTAATCCCTTCCTTGTCCCTTTTATTTCATGGATACTTTCTTATTGGACTTGGGCCTTAGTCCCCATGTCTCTGTTGGGTTTGCCTCCCCTTTTGGGGCACCCTAGTCCTGTTAAGGGCTACTATTTTTCATGTATCAACAAAGAGCATGCAGAGTAATCGGTTTATATGAAGATTAACATCGACCGATTATGGGTTTGAAAACATAATATGAAAAGACATCACCAGAATCAGTTTATAAGTGCATTAGCATAAACCAATTATGGGTACTAATTTTTTTTTGAACTTTGGGTTTCCACAATCGGATTTTTTTTGCTTGTTAATGTACCGATTGTGGAATTGTCTCTTCAGATTCTATTTCATAATCGGTTTCTATATATGTGTCACATAAACCGATTCTCCATGTTTGAAATTCTTGTATGTTTTTGTGGCTAGAATCGGATTACATATGTTTTTCTATGTACCGTTTATTAACTAGATTTTTATTTTTTTGTAGATATTGACTTTGACCACCTACCATTTTATTCACGATAACTCACCCAGGAGGATGTTCACAGGCCCCCACAACCCATTGTACCCAGAAGCCTCTACAAGTTAGCCTATGGTCGTGAGACCCGTTTGGAAGAATCCCTCGCATTGGTAGACAAGCTTGCACTGGAAGAGCTCGTTGAGGTCATCAAGTTTGCAAAGAGAAGGAGGGATGTGATTGCAGCTGGGAGGGATCGCGACAGACATTTGGAAAGTCTGTTTGAAGAAATGGCTGAATATCAGGCCATGGCTGATGCAGAAGCTGCTGAGGATGATAATGATGATGTTGCTGCTCCTGATGCTGGTGCTCCATGATGTTGATGCTCTCTTTTAGATATTATAAGTTTAAGTTTTAAGTTTTTAAGACCTTTGGTGGTTTAAGTTTTAAGGGTTTTCACACTTTTTTTGGATGGTCTAGGGTTTATTTCTTGGATGATCATAGTTTGAACTTAAATGCACTTAAAGTGTCTTAATTATAATTATGTGTATAATGGGTTTATCGGAAAACAAGTGTATACATGCTCAAAATTCCGTTTTGCAAATACAGGACAACAATCGGGCTACACGACTTCTGATATAAACTGATTGTCGAGGTTCCATCATGAAATCAATTTATGTGTGTGTGTGGGGGGTGGGGGTGGGGTGGTGGGGGGGGGGGGGGGGTGGGGTGGGGTGGGGGGGTTCAGTATAATCAGATTCTTCATGCCTTAGAAATGTTGTTTTTCTGTATCTTTTTCTAGCGAGAATCGAATTACATGTGCATATATATAAACCGATTAATGTCGTAGAAAATTCAAAATTTTGGCATGCGCTGAATCGGCGTATTTCGACAACCATAAAGACTGATTATGTTTAGCATGAAAACACAATTGGTTCTTATGGTCATTCGATAAGATCGATTGTCACAAATTATTTCACTTTTAAAAAAAAAAAACTAGTTGTTTGGGTCATTCTCTATATATAGATACCTCATCCTTGTCCCCCATTTGCCCCAAAATTGCTCATTATATTCCCTATCACTCCATATACTCCACAAATACTCATTTCATACCTCCACATACAAGAAATGGCATCATTTGACTCCGCGGAAGATTTGGCAATCACCAAAGCATGGTACGCCGAAAGTCGAGTTCAAAACCACTCTTCGTCAGAAAGCTTTTGGGCGAAGATATATAAAAAATTTAGTCAAGATTATAGAAACCCGAATAGAAGGAATCTTCAACAAATCCATGATAGGCACCAAGTCATCCTATATGTGATAGTTGTCTTTATAACTATCTGTTTTTGGGTGAAAACCGTTTCAGCTGATTTTGGTAATTTCAGGTGTGTGGTTGAGAAACGAATCTAAACCCAAAACAATGTACTGCACGGGAGTACTTTTGATTCGAGAGATCAGTCTGTATAATCCTGGCCTAAACCAAGAAATGGCCATTCCAGGCTTGCTTCGGTCACAAAGTGAAGGAGAAGGGTTGGTCTTAGGGAGGGAAGCGAGGAAAGTGTTGAGACCAAAATAGTTGATTTTGGAAGTGTGGTGGTTTTGTGACTTGTATCGGAAAGTAGAACTAGCTAGATGAATGAAAAGCTACCAAGTGATTTCTGGATGTTGTATTGTTCTTCTGACCAAAACTTGTCGTTTGGTGGAAATAGGTGAGACCTATTTATACAAGTCGCAATAAAACGTACCATGGTCTCGTAGGAAGTGGAAGCGATTGAATGGTGGAAGAAAGAGGTAACAGGTAACGCCTGGAATTGATGTTTCCATAATGAAAGATACGTTTCACCATTATTTCTTGCCATTACTAACCGCCTCACTTTTATGACACTTTCTTGTAACGGGCGTATTACACGCCGCACGCTGTAAACCGCCAGACCAATACCCTGAAGAGTATCCCCCAGTTTATGACATGTTTTGATGTCTCGAGTGTTTTCATGGAAAACGTGTAGCGCTTTTCTACGTGTGGCAAGTTTAAAATTGAGAGGCTTGCCGAAAGTAAATAGCATGTGATGCTATTAGGCTCGTCTTTATTGGTCGCCTAGAACTTTCCACAAGCTCGCCGGCTTGGTGGCAAACTTCGATGGCCGAGATCGCATCTTATGAAACAAGGGTAGCTGTTGATTGTGGCTGCCTTGCGTTGGCGTTCGATGAGTTTGGTGGCGCGGCCAAATTAGGGTTTGGCGCCATGACCAAAGAATTGGCGTTGCGGCCAAAAGGTCGCCACAAGTCTTGCGATTTGGTGGCAAACTTGGACGGATGAGATTTGCATCAAAGGAGGAAGGGTAACCGTTAATTAAGGCTACCTTTCGTTGGTGGCCAGGGGCGTGGTAACGTGACTGGCATGGCTTGCGCATGATTTTTGGCACGGTAGCGTGGCCAATCTTGGGTTTGACGGCACAAACCAAAGGAGTTGGCGTTGTGGCCAAAAAGTTTCCACAAGTCTTGCGGTCTGGTGGCGAACTTGGACGGTTGAGATTTGCATCTCAGGAGGAAATATGGACACTGATCATGGCCGCATCTTGTTTGCATAGAGGCATGCCAATGGCATAGCCGTGGTACGGTGCCAGCTAGTAGCCGCGACATAGCGGTATGCCAGTTGCGGCATGACCAAACCTAAAATTGGCGTTGTGAAAAAATTAGGTAGCAACTTGCCCAAATTAGGGTTTGGCGTGTCGAAACCCTAATTAGTGTGTGTACTATGCGATGGCATGGAACTTTTGGCATGTGCGTCTGGCGTGCGTGTCTGGCATGTGTGCATCATGCGTATTTGGCATGTGCGTCTGGCATGCGCGTGCAACATGTGCGTTTGGCATGCGCGTGCGGCATGTTGGCGCGTTTTGGGAAGTTGGCGCTTTTGGGAAGCCGACTTAGTATGGCGACCTCTTTTGAGGCTGCGGCAGGTTTGGAGCAACCTAATTGGTCAATGAAAGTAGGGGGCCGTCAAGCTAGGGCGCGACCACTCTTCTAGTGCGTGTGGCGAGTTTAAGGCGACCTGATTGGTCGATGGAAAGAGGGCCGACATGCTAGGGCGCGGCCACACTTTTAGTGCGCTGTGGCGGATTTGGTTGCCTAGTTTGGATAAGCATAGTTTCGACCAACGTGGTCTAATATACTGCGCGGGGCGCGAAACCCTAATTTTGCAAATTAGTCGGGTTTATGAGTTTTTTATGAGTTATTACAATAATTGGCTGGATTTTGTATGCTGCCACAAAAATCCTTATCTACAGAATGCAGTGTGCTTTCCGTCTGAGCATTTGGTGCGATGGCCTTAACTTTCGTACTTGGAGGTTCATGCTACTCCGCTGCGAGTGAACACAAATCCGTCATGTCATACCGATATTAAGGGTTCTGCTGGGGAACATAGCACAAGAAAGTACTCAGCGAGTCTTGTATTGGCGAGGTGCCGAAATTTACAGAGTGTTTGGGATGGTTGCTACATTCGCCAGTCTGGATAAATTTCATGTAAATATATTGAATGGATCAATAAATATGTTGGTGGAGAGGTTAGCACTCACGACACTGTTTCCTTGCAGAGTGACGTCAGATGCAAGGTTTTACGATTTTAACCCTAAGCTAAAAACCACCATAACATTAAGTCCCCTGCTTAGCACGTAACAGTGGCATTGTTGCGGGGTAAGCATGAGATGGCGACAGACAAGAGTAAAATCGAAAGAGCAAGACGTGAAGAGATTGCCAAGGAAATTAAACTAACCTTTGGTGGAAGGCATGAGGAATTTGTGATCCTTGTGTTGCCGGATTTGCATAAATTCGGCTTGGCCATAGTGGGTTGGCGTCAGCGCTGCAACTTTGGATACTGATCGGCAGAGGTAGCACTGCAACTTGGTCTGCAGAACGGGTGTTGGCCGGCTACAGTAAGGTAGATGGCGCTGCTGGCTATGGAAAAGTGAATGGAGCTGTCTAGGACGCGGACTGTTAGCGCCGGCTGTGGAGCGGACTGTTGGCGCTGTCTATGGAGCGGAGAAGATGGCGCTGTTTTGAACGACTAAGATGAGTGTTGAGGTGGTGGAGCCTTCAGCACTATAATGTATTGAGGCAGTATGCCTGACAACATAGTAGTGAGTGTTGAGGATTTTACACGTCTCAATACTAAGAGGATGGATGTGTTAAGGCAGTATGCCTTGCAACACCATAGTGAGTGTTGAGGAGTTTACACGTCTCAACACTAAGATAAAGGATGTGTTGAGGCAGCATACCTGGCAACACAATAGTGGTGTTGAGGAATTTGCACGTCTCAACAGCAAGATGAGTGTGTATTGGGGCAGCATGCCTGGAAACACAGTTGTGGTGTTGAGGAATTTGCACGTCTCAACACCAAGAGGAAGAATGTGTTTAGGAAGCATGCCTAGCAACACAGTAGTGGTGTTGAGGAATTTGCACGTCTCAACACCAAGAGGAAGAATGTGTCGAGGAAGCATGCCTAGCAACACAGTAGTGGTGTTGAGGAATTTGCACGTCTCAACACCAAGAGGAAAATGTGTTGAGGAAGCTTGCCTAGCAACACAGTAGTGGTGTTGAGGAATTTTCACGTCTCAACACCAAGAGGAAAATGTGTTGAGGAAGCTTTCCTAGCAACACAGTAGTGGTGTTGACGAATTTGCACGTCTCAACACCAAGAGGAAAATGTGTTGAGGAAGCTTGCCTAGCAACAAAGTAGTGGTGTTGAGGAAATTGCACGTCCCAACACCAAGAGGAAAATGCGTTGAGGAAGCTTGCCTAGCAACACAATAGTGGTGTTGAGGAATTTGCACGTCTCAACACCAAGAGGAAGAATGTGTTGAGGAAGCATGCCTAGCAACACAGTAGTGGTGTTGAGTAATTTGCACGTCTCAACACCAAGAGGAAAATGTGTTGAGGAAGCTTTCCTAGCAACACAATAGTGGTGTTGAGGAATTTGCACGTCTCCACACCAAGAGGAAGAATGTGTTGAGGAAGCATGCCTAGAAACACAGCAGTGGTGTTGAGGAATTTGCACGTCTCAACACCTAGAGGAAAATGTGTTGAGAAAGCTTGCCTAGCAACACAGTAGTGGTGTTGAGGAATTTCCACGTCTCAACACCAAGAGGAAGAATGTGTTGAGGAAGCATGCCTAGCAACACAGTAGTGGTGTTGAGGAATTTGCACGTCTCAAGACCAAGAGGAAAATGTGTTGAGGAAGCATGCCTAGCAACACAGTAGTGGTGTTGAGGAATTTGCACGTCTCAACACCAAGAGGAAGAATTCGTTGAGGAAGATTTCCTAGCAACACAGTAGTGGTGTTGAGGAATTTGCACGTCTCAACACCTGGAGGAAAATATGTTGAGGAAGCTTGCCTAGCAACACAGTAGTGGTGTTGAGGAATTTGCACGTCTCAACACCAAGAGTAAAATGTGTTGAGGAATCTTGCCTAGCAACACAGTAGTGGTGTTGAGGAATTTGCACGTCTCAACACCAAGAGGAAAATGTGTTGAGGAAGCTTGCCTAGCAACACAGTAGTGGTGTTGAGGAATTTGCACGTCTCAACACCAAGAGGAAGAAAGTGTTGAGGAAGCATGCCTAGCAACACAGTAGTGGTGTTGAGGAATTTGCACGTCTCAACACCAAGAGGAAGAATGTGTTGAGTAAGCATGCCTTGTCACACAGTAGTGGTGTTGAAGAATTTGCACGTCTCAACACCAAGAGGAAGAATGTGTTGAGGAAGCATGCCTAGCAACACAGTAGTGGTGTTGAGAAATTTGCACGTCTCAACACCAAGAGGAAAATGTGTTGAGGAAGCTTGCCTAGCAACACAGTAGTGAGCGTTGAGGAATTTAGACGTCTCAACACTAAGATATTTTAAAATTTATTAAATACGCCTAATAGATATAAAACATTTAGTTTAAGGATAGTTACTTAGCTCTGTCTCTGCTAGGCATGTCCTTCGCGCATGATTGGTCTTTGGGTATTTTAGGCTCCCCCATGAGTAAGCAGCATCAGGCGTTAGTGATGACATCAGGACGATGACGGGTTGACAGACGGATAAAATTCCCAAGTCTTTGACGGGATAAAGCAAAAGTGGCCATAACTATGAACCTTGGCTGGATGCGATCACGATCCTTGACAGGGACGAGTGTGGTGGCTACGGGCATGAACCTTGGAAGGGAGGAGTGGCGGCTACGACAAGATCCTTGGCATGAAGGAGGCGTTGAAGCGGATTCGGCTCTTGAAGAGGACGTTGAAGCTTATGGAGTAAAACGCTGATGCTTCGGCTTCGGATCCTGGAGCAGCTTATGGAGAGAACGCTGAAGCGGATCGGCTGCTGGAGGGAACGTTGAAGCGGATCCGCTGCTGGAGAACGTTGAAGCGGAGAGACTTTTGGAGAGAACGTTGAAGCGGCTCCTGGACAAAACTCTAGTGAGGGCGCTGTTAAGCCTTGACTTCGAAAAACGACTTGATACGATATGGCATATGGGAAGACGACACAAATAGTGCTGGTCGACAAGTCATGTTTTTCTCTCATGTTAAAGAATACGCTTCTTCTGTTTGATTTTCCCTTGCAACTCTCAGAGCCTTGCCGGTTACAATGTTGAAGTCGGAGGCCGCGTCAGTCAGCATGCTGTCAAACTCGACATCCTTCAAGTGAACAGTGGTTAGGAGTCCCCGGTTCCATCTATCAATTGTGCTTTACAGGAGAGGTTGGGGTTTGGGAACGGCTTCCCTGGCTGGAAACAATTGCTTTCCTGATGAAGTGCGGTTGAGGGATGCAAATATGTCTTGACGCTGCGCCTTGGAGAAATATAGAATCTCACATAAATGTTTCATCATAGACTGCACGATTTTGTGGGCGAAGTCCCCAGAAATCATGCAGCTTCTGACAGGAAGAGGGTCTCTGTGAACTCAGGAGGGTTGCTGATTTTCTTTGCCTCAATTTTGGAGAAGTCGTTCCTGATCTTCACATGTGATGAAATTGGATTATTGATTCCCTTCTACTGGGCGTTCAAGAGCAACGCGAGCCTCTTCATCAATAAACGCGCGTCCTGCTGAAGTGCATGCACCAGATGTTAAAAGTATTCCTTGTCAGCTCCAGCTGGGGTTGACGTGACTCTTGTGGTGGCCGCTCCGTTAGTGTCTTGAGGAAAATAGGTATCTCTTCTGAGTTGTAGCCATGTCTGTCTGAGCCTATGAGAACCTTTTGTCTTTCCTTCAAATCAACAGTGGTAAGAGGAGGTCGGCTTCTTCTGGCTCCTCCAGTCTCTCGTCCCGATGGTGGAGTAGCAGCGGCTCTGGTGACGGTTGGAGCTGTCACACTTGAAAACACGTTGGGAGTGGTGGCAACGACTCTGTCTCTGGTGATCGGCGGTGTAACACCTGTAGGAACATTTTCCGCGCCGCTGGTATTGGAAGGTGGCGTATTAGTTCCACTGTAAGGAGCGTTAGTACCAGGGATGATTTCAGCGCTAGTGTTCTCAGGGTTTGTTGCTGATCCGGACCTGAGTTCTACCATCTTGAGATCAGGTTGAAGATGAAATCGGGAATTGGAAATTGATATTGTAACCGAGATATTAATCTCCCACCGTGGTCTCCAATTGTTTGTGGGTGAAAGCGTTTCTGCGGATTTTGGTAATTTCGGGTGTGTGGTTGAGAAACGAATCTAAACCCAAAACACTGTACTGCACGGGAGTACTTTTGATTCGAGATATCAATATGTACAATCCTGGTCTAAACCAAGAAATGGCCGTTCCAGGCTTGCTTCGGTCACAAAGTGAAGAAGAAGGGTTGGTCTTAGGGAGGGAAGCGAGGAAAGTGTTGAGACCAGAATAGTTGATTCTGGAAGTGTGGTGGTTTTGTGACTTTTATCAGAAAGTCGAACTGGCTAGCTGAATGAAAAGCTACTAGGTGATTTCTGGATGTTATATTGTTCTGCTGACCAAAACTTGTCGTTTGGTGGAAATAGGTGAGACCTATTTATACAAGTCGCAATAAAACGTACCCTGGTCTCGTAGGAAGTGGAAGCGATTGAATGGTGGAAGAAAGCGGTAACGGGTAACGCCTGGAATTGATGTTTCCATAATGAAAGATATGTTTCACCATTATTTCTTGCCATTACTAACCACCTCACTTTTATGACACTTTCTTGTAACGGGCGTATTGCACGCCGCACGCTGTAAACCGCCAGACCAATACCCTGATGAGTATCCCCCAATTTGTGACATGTTTTGATGTCTCGAGTGTTTTCATGGAAAACGTGTAGCGCTTTGCTACGTGTGGCAATTTTAAAATTGAGAGGCTTGCCGTAAGTAAATAGTGTGTGATGCTATTAGGCTTGTCTTGGTTGGTCGCCTAGAACTTGCCACAAGCTCGCCGGCTTGGTGAAGAACTTTGATGGTCGAGATCGCATCTTATGAAACAAGGGTAGCCGTTGATTGTGGCTGCCTTGCGTTGGCGTTCGATGAGTTTGGTGGCGCGGCCAAAGGATTTGGCGTCGCGACCAAATTAGGGTTTGGCGCCATGACCAAAGAATTGGCGTTGCGGCCAAAAGGTCGCCACAAGTCTTGCAGTTTGGTGGCGAACTTGGACGGCTGAGATTTGCATCTCAGGAGGAAGGGTAGTCGTTGAGTATGGCTACCTTCCGTTGGTGGCCAGAGGCGTGGTAGCGTGACTGGCATGGCTTGCGCATGCTTTTTGGCACGGTGGCGTGGCCAATTATGGGTTTGACGGCACAAACCAAAGGAGTTGGCGTTGTGGCCAAAAAGTTGCCACAAGTCTTGCGGTTTGGTGGCAAACTTGGACGGCTAAGATTTGCCTCTCAGTAGGAAAGATGGCCATTGATCATGGCCGCATCTTGTTTGCATAGCGGCATGCCAATGTCATAGCCGTGGTATGGTGCCATGCTAGTAGCCGCGGCATAGCGATATGCCAGTTGCGTCATGGCCAAAGCTAAAATTGGCGTTGTGGAGAAATTAGGTAGCAACTTGCCCAAATTAGGGTTTGGCGTGTCAAAACCCTAATTAGTGCGTGTAGTATGCGATGGCATGGAAATTTTGGCATGCGCGTATGGCATGCACGTGCAGCATGCGCGTTTGGCATGCGCGTCTGGCATGTGCGGCATGTTGTCGCGTTTTGGGAAGTTGGCGCTTTTGGGAAGACGACTTAGTATAGCGACCTCTTTTGAGGTTGCGGCAGGTTTTGAGCAACCTAATTGGTCAATGAAAGTAGGGGGCCGGCAAGCTAGGGCGCGACCACTCGTCTAGTGCGCGTGGTGAGTTTAAGGCGACCTGATTGGTCGATGGAAAGAGGGTCGGCATGCTAGGGCACAACCACACTTTTATTGCACTGTGGAGGATTTGGTTACCTAGTTTGGCTAAGCATAGTTTCGAACCAACGAGGTCTAGTATACTACGTGGGGCGCGAAACCCTAATTTTGCAAATTAGTCGGGTTTATGAGTTTTTTTTGAGTTATCACAATAATTGGCTGGATTTTTTATGTTGCCACAAAAATCCTTATCAACACTATGTTGGATACTCTCTTCCGCGCGAGTGTCCATATGGGCCACAATCGTGGAATTCCATCAAACACGGAATTCCGAATCAGCGGAAGATATTCAAGGCACGATCGACCAAGCCTAACAAGTTTCATGAAGGGGACCTGGTTCTCAAAGCCATTCAGCGCGGTCTTCATTCTACAAGGAACTCCAATTGGGAAGGACCATTCATGGTCGCTGAGTCCGTGGCCGGAGGATACTACAAATTGACCAACACAGATGGCAGAACCCTACCAGTAATTCACGAAAATTGGCTCAAGGCGTTTATCTGAAATTATTGGACATTTAAGGTATTGGGCGTTTGAAGCACTCATGGCGTTGGGATTTAACATTTAAGATTTTCTTTCATTTGTATTTCAATTCCTTCAAAACATTTGCAATACTTGCAATCAGTATTTGAATTCAGCAATTTATCAAAATTCAGTTCATATTTCGTAAAAGAAAATCTCTTTCAAATCTACAAGAAAATCCTTAACCATTAGTAAATCCAAAACCATATAAATATCAAAACCCAAGTATAAACCTCACATCTCTCAGAAGTTCAGAAGTTCAAGAGATCAGCAAGAAAAGGCTTTCGCTCATCAGCATCCTTCAAGATTTGCAAAGCCGCCCTCTCCTTGTTCAACTCCTCGGTCAGCTTGGCAATCTTGTCCTCCTTCTCCTTCACAGCATCGTTTGGAAAGGGTATGTTCTTCTCACATGAATCCTTGATAACGTTTATTTGCTTACGAAGCCATTTCACGTTGAGGCCAAGTCTTTCTGAATTCTCCAAGTTAAACTCCCAATCAAAGAGTATATCTGGAGTCACAGTATTCCTGGGTCTCGTATGCATATCACTCACGACACATAAGATAAGCCCTACTTTCATGGTTAAGGCATAAGCACGCCCAGGGTTCATGTCAACGATCATGTGGCCAAACTTCTTCCATATCGTCTCATACAAGCGTGCATATCCAATGGGAACGCTGAATCCACCGACCAGTTCATAATACGGGAGTGAAGTGTTAAAGGTAGTATCGAAAGCAACCCCAGCAGTTGGATATTCATACACTATTATAGGTTCTCAGTCACTGGAGCGGCTTCCACGACCAAAGCAACAGTTCCTTCGGTATCCTCCGCTGCCATCTCGGTTTCTTCTATCACTGAGGCAACAACCATATGGTTTTCCATAACGACAGCAGCGACCTTCTCATGGCCTCGAAGTGCAGGGATGGCTGTCTCTTCATCAATAACTTCGGAAGGGTTAGAGTTCTCATCATTGGCTCCATTATCCTCAACTTCGGCATTTAACACCTAATACGAAGATTACATGAGGTTAGAGTCATGAAGCCGAAGGAGATTATGAAACACAGTATAACAGCAAATCAATATCATCAAATTTCATCATACTACATTCAAGACACGAGAAAATAACATGAAAGTCATGAAAACACGTTTTACGATGAATCCGTCTGAAGAAACTGAACTCTGCCCTGTACTAAGAGACGGACTGGGAGAAATATACAAGGAATCTGAGGATGGGTCATATGCCATTCTATTTGTATGGATGTCCTCTATGACATGTCAAAATTTCATGACAATCTGATGAACGAGCGGGTAGATGTGGCCAAAATATCAAGTGATGCGCAATCTTAAAAAGTTCTGGAAGTCTCCTGGAAGTTTACTGTTTCGCCTTTTTCAGGCTCTGAACGTGCTCAAAACTTAAAAATCTTCTTTGCAAAATCTTGGAAATTTTCCGGGCTTGAATTTTCACATGCAGATCATCAAAATTCGACTCTGGACGAAGATTCTACAGTGTTTCTATTAAAAAGATGGGTTCTGAATTTTCTGACGACGAAATTCGACTAAGTTTTCATATATTCACATGGGTTCTCATTCATTCATTCACAAATCAGCACTTTTATACTTCTATGAAGAATATACAGGATATATACTTACTTGAGGAGTCACCGAAGTGTCCAAGGGGTTGGAATTGTCCACATCAACGACAAGAGGAACATCACTTCCATCCGGCTCCGAATCTTGGGAATTACCTCCATTCCCCTTCCCAGAGGATGATTGAGTTCCAGAATTCTCCATCTCCATGAAGACATCCTCCTGTACACGTCCTTTACAATCAATATTTTCATCCATGAAGCACCACATTTGAACATATGAAGAAATACTTACAGTTTCTTCGTCACTCAAATCAGCGATTGCTTGTTCAGTAGCAGAAAATTGAAGACCTTCAAGACTCGATGGAGTAAAATTCTGCAACAAAATTAACAACATTGGCTTCATGATTCTAATGTTAATAGCAATGAAAGTCACGGTGATAAATATTGGGAACTCACCAAAGCACCAACTGGGGACTTTACGGTATTGGGTAACAACTTATAACCTTTATGCCTGCCTTCTCCGCCATGAATAACCGCCTCAGTCTCTGAGAAATCTACACCGATTCGAGGTCGTATATTACGACCTTCCTGTGGTGAAATCCAGTAATATAATCAGAATACAGTTCTTATAATTTCGTGAAGATTATATGAAGAAACATACCCGAGAGCATCCTGGAGACGACTTTCGTTTATCACCAGAAAGATACTTCAATCTTGGTCGACTGGAAATCATCTCAGCCGAACGAAGATCCTTGAATGGAGGTCTGGGAAATCTTACAAAGCCACGCAAACACCCAAGTTGCTGATCCCAGAATTCTACATAACCTGGGGTTACATAGGCGAATCTATCAGAACCAGGAAACCAGTAGCTACTCCCATCCACGTGAGTATGATCCAAATGAGTCCTGAGTTGCTCAACTGATGGCTTCCTTCTCCGTATGGTTGGAAAACATTGATCCATACCCATTTGTCGAGCTGCTCTATCAATGTTATAATCCTCCACTGAAAGCTCTCCAAACGTGACTGATAGCAAATGACCAGGGGTGCAACTCAACATGAAAGATCTTCTCCATCACTCAGATGCGCACCAAACGTCAAACTCGTGCTTTCTCCAGTATTGAAAGTCATCGTCTGAGAAACATAATCAGAGATTGACACCCACGGGCGAAAATTGAACTCGGATTCTTCATCTAACACATCAATAAAGCGTATTTTAGAACGAGGCTGCTTTGTGGACCAACGCATGATCCTAGCATTATCTTTCTCAGGGAAAGTATGGCGCGCATCAGTATTCGGTCCTTGCAGAACATTACGTGGAGTAGGTGCATAATTCTTAAAATGCCCCCACATCAAAGCTTGAAAAAACATCATGTTGGCATAACACTCAATCTTCATAGAGCCGTTCGACACACTGGAGTCTATAATCAAGGAGTCCAGGTTGTAATACAAGGAGCCTAAGAATAAACTACCTATCGGAAGTTGCTCACCTTGAGCCATCTTAATAGCAAAGGGAATCACAAAAGGCTTCAACAAGTTTCCACTGTCTTCAAAAACGTCTCTGGACAACCATAAACATAAGAAAGCAGCAATAGGTAACATACCGTCGATGGGTTTATCAAAAACCTCGTCTTTGGGTCACCAGTGTGTCAACCAGGAATCATAGCATCCTTTACTACCAGCCTTATTCGCTTTCTCCATTGCAGCTGTCAAGACATGAGAAACGACGGTCTCCTCATCTGAAAGATCCCCAGGAAGATTGCCCGTGATTGGGAGATGCATCAGAACCGCTACGTCTTCCAAGGGAATGGTAAACTCTCCCCATCTACATATGAAAGTGTGAGTGGGAATGCACCAGCGAGCAAACAGAGCCACAATACCACTTGTGTCATGATAAATGAACAACTCTCCAGAAGCTTGAATAACTCTCGTCACCTGCTCCTGGTCGAGCATAGTCCTCACATGAGGAAAACCCAACATATGCCTCGCCCAGCCGACAAATTTCTCCCAAGGTCGTCGAGAAAGCTTAAACTCTATGATTGATGAGGTGAAGATCCCTCGTTCAAGACAAAATCAAATCACTGTCTTAGGAGTCACCAATTTCTTCTGAGTAACAGTTCTGGGATTTATCAAAAGACGATACACTGGGGATTTCAAATGTTGCTCAGCTCCTGGAATATCTTTTTCAAAGAATGCATCATCTATGTTCGGGACATTCTTAATCCCAGGGATTTCGTCTTCGTCTCCCCCAACGGAAGTTTCATCCATGCATGTCTCATCTCTGGAGATACCATCATCAACGCACATCTCTTCCCTCGAGGCGTCGTCAGCTTGGGAATTGGTCATCTTTGCTGAGTAGCTGTAAAGGTTCACACTACATCCTACTTAAGTATGTCTTCCAGATATAAATCAAGGAAATACAAGCAAAAATGGTAACTCTTACCTTTTATACTTCCACTAACAATAGTGATAATAACGGTAGAGTTAACGCCTCAAAATCGTTCGTCTCTTCGAAAACTGCAAAAACGAACGAAACTTTATTAACTTCGAAACTGATTTTTCATAAAATCACGGACACAATTTTTATAATGTGAACATTCACACAACTGACCTATGAAGTTTACAACAATAAAATATTTCATCATAAATATATTGTCTATCTTCGAAGGTTCCTCAAAACCCACGTTTCTGATTTTTCGAAAAAACAGCAATTAATGCAACATTGCTTACATAAATTCTCAAGAATTTTATCTGATTCATGCAAATAAAATATATCATCATATCTTACACAATATATGTCACGGCTGCATATATATAAAAAAAAATTATTTTTCCTCCGTATCATCGTTATTTGTCTTTAAAACGAAGGTTTATTTCAAAAATATTGTGAAAGCTCACATCTCATACATATGATAAAGTTTTGTATTTACATGAAATCTCATAGGCAAAATTTTATCACTGGACACAAGTTCATCATACATATTTTTCTTCATGTCATCGTTATTTGTCTTTAAAACGAAGGATTATTCCGATTTCATGAAAATTCACTTCTTTTATGATAAAACCGTGGTACACATGAAAGCTCATAAACTAAGTTTTATCACTGGACCTAGGTTCATATAAAAAAAAAATCTCTCCTAAATCAGGGATTATAGTTAGTTTTCAAAACTAACGATTGAACGAACATACGTTTTCAAAAAACGAGGGTTTTTTCATAAAGCTCACACTAATATACACACATGTATATAACTTCATCATGATCAAAGCATGAACAACTCATGAGGATCATAAACATCAGCAAACAAAAAAAAAACGTACCTGGGAGCGCCGGCCGGAAATTGGCCGACGACGGCAACGACGGCGACCGGCAGCGGCGGGAATCTTCTCCTGCTGGCGTGAAGGTGCAGAGATGATGGAGAGATGGTCGTGGGAAAAAAAAACGAATAATCCCTTTTATATCAATTTTATTTCCAAAACCTAATTTTCTAAGGATTTCCTTATTGGGCCCGACCCGCGAATCCTAACCGACCACGGACTCGTCGTCCAAACCAGCGGTTCAACACCAATTTATGCTCACTAAACGACGCTCAAATCATGACATTGAAGCCTTCATCAAGACGTGGTTTGCTCATGCTCTCTAAATCCGGTAATGTCTCAACTTACGACTAAGTTCAATTACTGGTATTATTATTTATGGCCGAAAAATCACCAGTTAATGCTGACTCAGTAAGCAGGGGAGTTAATGTAGATGGTGGATTTTCGACAAAGGCTAAATTCGTAAACTCATAATTATACGAAGCTCTGTTTCAGCAATCAGACGTGAGTATCGAGACATGGGTCTCTCATCGAATTCTCAACGGAAAGTACTTTCTCTCAGAGTACATGTAGATATGTAGTCTCACGACTGGACAACGACATATCTCATGAATACTGAATACTTTCAGTAATTATTTCTATATAGCATCACGAGATGGACGGCTCCTAGACAGCTTGCTCTGCTAGTATAGAGCGATAACGTCTTCAGGAACAAACAACAAGTTTACCCTAACTATATAAAGGATATGACTTGCCGGCAAGCTCATATCGGGATAATTAATTCTCCTAGACAGCTTGCTCTGCTAGTATAGAGCCACAAAGTTAATTATTCCTAATTACAATTGCTCCTATTTCATGGTCGAATCCACGACTGGTCCCATGGAATGGTAATAACGATTGTTCTGATTCTATGATCGAATCCACGACTTGATCTCATAGAATAACAATAACTATATTATCTCATTACTCCGATTTCATGATCGAATCCACAACTCTCATAAATGGTAATAGATAAATCTTAATTACTACGATTCTATGGTCGAATCTACGATCCCATGGAATGGTAATGCTCACTTTATATTATGAATTCGTAGTCGAATCCTCAGCTGATCTTACGAATTAATAATAAACATCTTATTGCTCAGTTTTGTGAATTATTCTCCACCGAATTCCACAATTAGTAATAAATAATCAACGACCGGGCGTCTGAGCTACCTCTAAGTAAGCCCCGATTCAAATGGTGAAGGTGTATTCAACGATGATACACTAACAGTCACCGCACGAACGAGTATTTCAAAAATACAACGAAACGATGAACCTATGCAAAATAGAGAAGAAAATAATAAATAATTAAAAATATTGACCAGGGTGCTGGGATCACGGACACACGACCGACCGACCGTGTCGTGGTCAATCCCACGCCAGTTTTATATTTTTAATGCATTTTTATTATTTTCCATGATTTGATGAAAATTCTCCCATTTTATCAAATCTCCTTCTTCCCTAGGAAACTTCTCGGTTTCATGGTACTTCAAATCCATAAAAAATAATATAAAATTAAGGAAAGGAGTGTGTGGCGTGACCATTGGCCAACCGACCATGCCTTGGTCCCAACCGGCCCCACGCCCCACGGTTCCTTATTATTTTATTATTATTATTATTATTTCTCTAATTTCATGAAAAAAATCCTTGATTTCATGGTATTTTGCACAAATCATCAAATAATAATAAAATAAAATAAATTATGAAAACTTGTGGGACCGGGCCTTGGCCGGCCGGCCATGCCCTATTCGGTCCCACACGCCCCTTTGTTTTATTATTAGTTTTCCTTGAATTCATCAAATTCCTTGAATTCATCAAATTCCTTGATGTCATGGTATTTCTCTCAAATTAGGAAAAATTCCTTCAAATCATCAAAATACCTAAAAATATTAAAAAATTAGGGAAACTCATGGGACCGGGTCCTAGCCGGCCGGACATGCCTTCCACGGTCCCACACGCCCTTGTTTTTATTATTTTAATATTTTTTTGCTTCCTTGAACTCATGAAAACTCCGTCAATTCATGGAAACTCCCTAAATTCATCAAATATCTCAAAATTCATGAATTTTTCATAAAATCATCAAAATATTATAAAATTAAGGAAAAGGCACCACGGGATCGTGGTCATGACCGGCCGACCATGCCTTGACCAAGGGGGTCCCACGCCTCCTCATTCCTTATTTTATAATTATTTTTCATCATCTCATTGTGTTTTCCTCAGTTTCGTCGAAACCCTAATTTTGGCATATTTTCTCGAATGGATGCTCAATTGCACGCCAGAAAATATCAAAATTCTCAAGACTGAGACGCGGACGCCTTGGGGACACGAGCACGCTATCTTGACCGACCAATATTGGCTCTTCGGCTCACGGAAGCCGGTCCCATCAATTTTCATAGTTTTGACCTAATTTGCACAATTGCTCGTATTAGGTCCAAAACTCTTCCAAACACTTTGTATTTTCATGAAGTGATCGTCAGGCGGTCACAGGACAACCCAGGGCCGGTTTCATGACTCCATGGTCGGTCCCTCACCTCGTCATAATTAATTAGGTTTTCTCACCTAAGGCTCAGACGAACATTTTTGAATAAATGATTAAGCCAACATTTGATCATTCTTTCACCAAAAAATTGTCAACTCTTCATGAGTTATTTGTATTTGCTCACGTGAGCATATGGACACTACATGGTTGACCCACGGTCCATGTAGTCACTCCCTCCTTCGTCCCATGGTTGAAATTCTGACGAACCATGAATTGATCATCAATTGATCAAATTAGGGTTTCTGAATCCAAGGATCATCATTCCAGATTCCAACCTTAATAATTTTACGACGGCCTCATGGTCATTAATTTTATTAATCATGCTCGGTTCAACGACCAATATTCTAATTAATATTTTTGGTACGCTGCCAATAATCCATCAGATGAGCAACACATGCTCAGACGATCAAATATTCAACAATTCATCACATGAGCAGCACTTGCTCAGATGAGGAATATTTTCTCAATATTGGTTCAACAATAAATATTCAACGATCCATCGAATGAGCAATACTTGCTCACTTCATCGTAAGAACTATACCTCTGTCTCATGACATGTTCAATTCATGAGCTTCAGAACATCATGTTCAACTCAACGACTACATGGACTCATCGTCCCATCAAACCAAGAAGTCATCAATTGACTAACAAACCACGAGACGTCAATCGTGTCACTTGGGGGGATATCACTTAGGGTTTTGGTCTGGCGGTCTATGGCACGTGTGTTCAAACACACGATGGAATGTGAGCAAGTCGTGCAATCAATTGAAGCAATTCACGAGGTAGTGGGTGGAAAATCGACCAAGTCTCCACACGTTGAGCAACTGGTTTCAAACACGGTCTCCACTTCCCCACTCCTTGATTCCATCAATTGTCACACTTCATGGAATTATGTTGTCTAAAAATTCCAGCAATATAAATAAGTCTCTGAATCATGATTGAATCAGCATCATCAGTATCATCAATCTCACGTCTCATCGACAAACACGAGATCATCAACTCATCAATTGAGCAACTACTCTCAATTGAGAAATTTCAATCACTCAGAGCTTATCGTATTCAGAATTGACACACCTACAATCTTTGATTACCATTGATTCCACACATTTCTCAGCTTCCCTCCTACAGATCAACCCATCCTCTCTTGTGACCGAATTTACTCTGGAACGGTCATTGTCTTGATTTAGGCCAGAGTACTACAGATTGATCTCTTGAATCTAAAGCACCCCCTTTGCAGCGGTGCATCTGTGTGAGGTTTAACATTTCGCTCGGTTCGAGGAGTCTCCTCCGTACGGTCGTCTTCTCAATTCCTTAAAAACCAGAAAATCGTTTTTCCCCATCTACAGTAGCAAACCAACATGATGTCGAAAATCAAAGAGTTGTTAATCGTGCCAATGTGCGAGTTCGAATTAGGAAGCGAGTACCAAAATTTACTATTGCGGAAGATGATGTATTTGCAGGAATTATGTTGATTTAACTGAGAGTTTATTCCCTGATGAATTCAATCCCCAACCATTTTGGTATAGGATTTTTGGAAAATTTGAAGAACAAACAATGAACCTCAACAATCGTGATATTACAGGGTTGAGTCATCGCTTCAGTATAATCAATAAGGAAGCTATTAGGTATGTTGTTTTACTTACAAAAGAAAGTCGACACCTGAGGAGTGGTGAAACCATGATGGATCTTCGACCAAGGTGTCGTGCGGAATATTGTCGCATCTACGAAAAAGACTTCGAATTTGGAAGTTGTTTCGAAATTTTAAGATACTTTCCCAAATATTGTCCAATATTTATGTTTTAATTTCTTATTTGTCCACTTAATATTTATATTTTAGTTTCTTATTTATGTTTTAAGTTAACTATTAAACTATTCAAAGTATTTTAAGTATTACAACAAATATTAAGTTTTAATATTTGTTTATACAATTAAATGTAAGATTGGATTAAGAATAGAATTAAGCTTAATTTTCAACTTTTCCTTGCAAAATTTCAAATTGAACTTTGCATTAATCATTGATAGTCCTTTTACAAGACATAAAATAAAACTAGACAATAATAATTTGAAAGATAGATTTAAAAATAAAAATTAGGAACAATGTTCTTCATCTTGTTAATCTTCTTCATTTCACTTAACTTCCAATCAATGCGCTCATGAACGGAGTTTCCTTTGTTCTTCTTCTTCGTTGGATTCAAATTTGTTTTGCCTTGATTTTCCTTTCCTTAAATTTTTCTTTGCCTTTTCTTAGTTGCAGTTATGACTTGGTTAATATCCAAAACTTGAAGACTTCTTTGCTTCTTACTTACTTCTTTATAACTATCACATATCTTCTTAACGGCACCTTCAAGCACTACTCCTGAAAAAGCAAGTTGCCGAATCAAGTTGGGTTTGAAAATGTGATATTTGGAAAAATAGGAAAAAATAAATTAGATTGAGAAAGAGAGAAATTAGATAGAGAAGATAGAGAATTTTTTTTGTGTAAAAAAATTTGGGGTAAGTTTTGAATTTGATAAGCGATAAAGAACTAGTCGCTGGCGCTAGAGATAATATCGAGCGATATTCACGGAAGCGCTGGTGTTGATGGTGGTTTTTAGATTAGGGCGAAAACTGTAAAAATCTGTCTACCTGACCCGACATCAGAAGTAGTAGACCTTGATATGTCTATATTCCGCAAGGAATTTGAAGAATATATCAAAATATATATGATGAGTAAATATGCCTCTCTTCATATTGTATTGGAACTCAAGCTCCTAGATGAATTGTTCACTAGTATAGAGCCTAATGAGTATTTAAGCTCCTAGCTACATTATTCATTAATGTCGGAGCCTGCTGAGTATCTATCCTATGCTATATTTCCATGCTGAACTCTTATATTGACATGATATGACAATTAATGTTTACTCGCAGCTAGGTAGCATGAGTTTCCCGAAATGTCAACATTAAGATGCGCATGAAGATACTCAATCAGAAGCACGCTGCGTTGCTCTCCGAGATAATTTTTTTTTAGTGATTTGGTATCAACATACAAAATTCACCAAAATTGATTAATTTTGTGTCAACTGGAAAAATTCAATTTTTTAACCTAATTTTATCAATTTACAAAAATTAGGTTTGTTGCGGCCTGCACAATATCTCGATCCCTATTGTTCGAGACTAAACCTAGAAAAACTAGAAAATTGGTCCATCATGGAACCAATAGGAGCAGAGTCCTACCAAAAGTTGGAAAATAAGAAAAAAGGGAAATCGTGACCAAATTGGAAGGTATTGAAAGGAGGCGTGACCATGCAACTTGGCCATCGTTTTTCCCTACCTGGCTCCTCCCATCACCGACCGACCTTGCCTCATATTGTTTTCCGCCATCTCCTCTTTCAAATCGAATCACATCGCTTCTACGCTGCAAGCTCCTCTTTTCTATTGGACAATCACATCGCTTATACGCTGCAAGCTCCTATTTTCTATAGGCTAATCACATCGCTTCTACGCTGCAATCTCCTCTTGTCTATTGGACAACCACATCGCTTGTACGCTGCAAGCTGCTCTTTTCTATCAGATAATGATATCGCTTCTACGCTGCAAGCTCCGCTCCCATCAATCGGATCGCTTTAACTAGGTTGAACGACATCCAAAAGGTCACCCAAGGTTGTCCGAACATCTGGGAGCAAATCGTAAAGAATCTGGACATGAGATATATGTCAAAAGTTTCGTATGGATGTCTAGTATAACATACTAAAAAATCACATCAATCGGAGTAACGAGCTAAAAGATACAACTTAAAAGACAAGCTAGGTCATGGTTGAAAACTGACAGAATTCCTCCTGAATTCTTCCTGAAATTTTACTGTCGGACTGTTCTAAATGAACTCAAAACCTAAATATTTCCGCGACTAACTAAAACAAGCTCTAAACAACGATTCTTCATGAGCATCGATTATTTTGAGCTGCTTGCTTAAAAGCCATGCTTTATGTGCATCGATTACAAACGATATTTTATGAATATCGATTTCACAAATAAACTTAATTATTTGATTTAAAAGCATTGCATGCTATTTTTTCTGGAAAGTCTCACGACTCGACTTGTCACATATGACTGCCTACCGCCTAGCTTGCGCGTGACTGGTCGAAATAATTAGGTCTTGCAAGCAAGACCCAGTAACTACCATGTAGGACTTGTTCCATTCCTCATGTAACTTTCTACATATTTTCTACAAAATACTCGATACATCCAACATGTCACAAACTGGGGGATGTTCATCAGGGTATTTGTCTGTCGGTTTACAGCGTGTGGCGCGCAACACGCCCATTACGAGAAAGTGTCGGGAAAGGCGGACAGTTGGTGGTGGTAGAGAAGTAGTGGGAGTAAAACCAACCATTCTTCCCCTCATAGTAGGGACGTGGTTTTTACCATTTTACACGATCTCTACTTCTCCATCACTAAACTACTTCTACTTCCTATGAGATCAGTGTGTGTTCGACTATGACTTGTATAAATAGATTTTCAATCTATTTCAACCGATAACAGTTCATTAACGCAAGTATCCATAAAACACCAAGAACTTACAGCTTACATTCTGCAAACGGGTTCAACACTCTGATACAAGTCATAAAACAACCACACTTTCATAGTTCATCATTCTGAACACCTTCTTTGCTTCCCTCCCTAAGATCAACCCTTTTCCTTCATTTTGTGACTGAAGCAAGACTGGAACGACCATTTATTGGTTTAGGACATAATTGTACAGATTCATCTCTCGAATCTAAAGTACTTATGTGCAATACATTTGTTTAGGGTTTAGATTCGTTTCTCGGCGGCACACCCAATTTACCATTTTCGGCAGAATCAGTTTTTACCCTACTACAAATTGTCGACCACAGTGGGAGATTAATCTCTCGGTTGCAAAATCAATTTCTCAATTTTTCATTTTCAATTTCCTCAATTTCTCAAGATGGTTGATCTTAGAAATGTTTCACAAATTCTCAATCCCAATTTTACTTCTCCCAACACCGACAATACCTCACATGTTATTTCTGAATCCGTTCTTTCATTCAAAATCCTTGTCGAGGCTATGGATTCTCAACATTTAACAACTATTCACGATTTGATAAAAATCCTGAATGATATTGTCAGTAACCAAGCTAATTTTTTCAAGACGCAAGACGAAGTATTTACGCTTTTGAAAGTCCTCACAGATCAATTATCAAAGGAACCAACATGTATTCATTCTGCGGGAAACACTATCAACAATTCATTGCGGATAAATACTGATGGTAGTAGTCCTTCTTCCAAGATTCATATTCCTGGTGAGGAAAATGAAGTTTATACTCACGTTGAACAGAAAGGTAACCACCAACCTAACTTGTCTGCTCATGAAGGTCAAGAAATGTTTCCCCAAACTCAGGAAGAAGTCCCGTGGAATTTATCACATCCTCATCAGAGTCCTTGCGATGAAAAGGTGACTCCAATATATGCATCATTCTTGGAAAATATTTATTCCCATATTGCATCAGAAGCTGCTAAGAGATCCACTGCTTTGCTCAGTCGATCCGAACCGTCCCAGAATGAAGAAGCTCGTAAAGATGTTCAGGAAAGCGGGCGTCCTTATAATAAAAGATCCAACCTCCAATCAATCACTAGTGAGGGTGGTAAGAGAAAGCATCTGGGGAACGACTATCAACAATCTAAGCGTCCGACTCCCATTTCACAAAGGTCAAATGAGAACCCATCATTCATGGATTTTTCCTTTCCAGTCGAGGAGGTGATTCTTGGAGGTCTTGATACAAGATGGCGTCATCAAACTACCTCATATCAGACGTCCTCCAACCAAACACGAAATGGAATATCCCAAGTACTGTCGCCACCATAGGTTCGTCAACCATCCTACAAGCGACTGCAACAGATTGAAACGCATCTTCCAGGAGAAGATCGACTCAGGGAAACTTCAACTGGGCACTGAAGGAGTATACAAAGACCATCTTCTGGGGACTCCATCTACAAAACTGTACAGTCAACCATAAAGAATGTATGTGAAATTCTCTATTTATCCAAGGCTCAACGTCAAGATATCTTTTCCGCTCTAAATTGTGTTGTGTCGGGCAAGAGACTACCTTTGATCGATGAAAATTCCCACAAGCCCAAATCTCTTCTGGAAGACATGATTGGCATATATAACTGGGGTCTTAACCACTACTTATCTTGGAGATGTCGAGTTTGGAAAGGCGCTAATTGAAGCAGGCACTGATCTCAACGTTGTCACTATCCAGACTCTGAAGGTTGCAGGGAATCCAAAGCGAGGAGCTACTCGCTGTCCAACCATAGTCAGGGACTATGAAGGGAAGTCCAGAAGTGCTTACGGTTGTATCACTCTTGAAAATGCAAGATCGTACATCCAGAGGCTCCATGCACAAATAATTCTTATCGAACAACCTCTTTTACGCCGGCTAATCCTCATCTCATCAATAATTGGGGACTTGATCTGATCATCAACTCACCTGCGATTAGGCGACGTGAAGAGGATATGGTCCTTGTCAATATTTTATCAAATGTTTAGAAGAAGTCTTGATCGAGGATAAGAAATATGGAGGTCAAGTAGCAGGAGCCTTACTTAGTTGCCGAAATCATACAAGGTGACTATTGCAAGATCCTTGGTATTGACAAGCTGGAAGGAGTAGAAATACACGCTAGATGGCTCATGTCAGTGCATAAAACGTTATGTTGTCATTTCCTAGTATTTCCCTTGTTTTCATACAATGTTTACAATTCCTCTAGATGTTTGCACCAATTTGCATTCATAGTTAGGATTTCAGTCTATTAGCCAAGTGAAGCATCATTTCTTTCACAAAACAAAAACCTATAGTCTTTAAAAAGCAATTGCAAATCAAACCACAAAGGAACGTCTCATCTTTCCTATAGAAAACACCTTTCGTACCCCGAAGAGCTTCCTGCTTCAATTTCAACTCCTGAGACAACTTCTCAAATTTCCGATTCCTTATGATTAATGAGATTCATGGAAGGAAGTCTATCCATTTCAGTTCGCAAATTTTGGATTTTGGAAATCCCTTCACATAACCAAAAAACATTAAACCCGAAGTTTACACACATGTCTTGGTGACACTCTCAATTTGCGATCACTCATTCAAAAGCAACAT
This sequence comes from Papaver somniferum, assembly GCF_003573695.1. Lineage (NCBI taxonomy): Eukaryota > Viridiplantae > Streptophyta > Magnoliopsida > Ranunculales > Papaveraceae > Papaver > Papaver somniferum. The sequence goes on along the minus strand of NW_020619270.1, from coordinate 1,625,016 downwards.
GCCAGGTCATACCACACATTTGGTCGTGGAAATGTGTCCATACTTGTTCCATATTCGTGCGTACAACTCGGCATACTTAGATGACACGGTGAACCCTCCAATTAACACATGATCTACAAGAAGAGCATCAAATTGAGGGTCGAGGGCGCAGTCACATCCTCAATATCATCGGTCGCCTCCATCCCTGGATTACCTCTCGGTCCTTCCTGCAACATCATCCCAAATAATGGAGATGCTGCCTTCGTTGTCATTGTATCCTGAATCTGTTCGGTTTTCATCGTTGTCATATGGAAGCGACTCTATATTACTAGATTTCTCCATTTCTTCTAGAGTTATCTTGAGCGCATCGTCATCCCGGCTACCTGCAGCTAGCGCAAATCTAACAAAGGCATTCATCTTCCCAGAGCATTAAAATTACGGAAGAAGTTGAGAAAGATTATTTGTGCCACCTGCATTTATCTGACCGAACCTATTTCTCGTGGGGACTGCCTCTACCTTATCTAGAGAATACCGAATATAATTTGGCAAATTTTGAAATCCACTGGAGAGGCTGGATGCTCATTCTTCCGGAGATAGAACCTTATTACACGTTTCAGAGAGATCAATGGTACAGATTCTACACCCTCTGGGCCAGGAAGAAGAGTCGTCACGTGATCAGGATGAGCCCTAACAGTCATGTAGAATATTTCGAAGAAGTCATCATTTGTATTTGGCATGTCTTTGGAATCATTAATGCCCTCCTTGCTTAGCAGCGGAAATATGTCCAGGTGACATCTTATCCAAACAAAACTTTTACGCTCCCGGGTACTGTTGGGGGGCTACATGTGCAAAACATAAAAAAGAACATACTTTGAGTTTTCCTTGCTCGCCTTGTTTCTGATCATAACTATTGGAGATTGTTTCGTTCTACCACTGCTAACGAAGAAAGTCATTCACACCAAGCTAAATGTTCAAGTTCGATCAACTACTCGTGTATAATACACTCACGACTAACAGGGGGTTAGTCGTCGGAGAGTTCGAGAGATTTTAATATATTTAGATTTTCTCCTGTTAGTCGTGGGGGAGTTTGAGGGAGTCTCTTCAAATCCCCGTTAGTCGTGGGGGAGTTTAGAGGAGTCTCCTAAACTCCCTAGAAAACACCTGTTAGTCGCTGGGGAGTTTAAAAAAAGCTCTTGAACTCCCTGTTAGTCATAAAACCCTACAATACTAGGGAGTTGGTTGCTTTGGGGAGTTCGAAGGAGTTTTTAGTGTATTTTGGTCTCACAACAAATCTCTCAAAAGAGTAGAGATTTGGGAAGGAGTTTGGTGCGTAGGAAACCATAGGAGAAAGAAGAGGATATGTCACATTATAGATCAATGGATTCCAAAGCCAATAAATTTACCTTCGAAAACTCATTATTTCTAACCCGTCTACTCGCCATTACGCACGCTTAATTTTCGATCAAAATCATTTACAACACTATGATACGAGCTTATTCTTCAAGTTGTAATCCAAAAGATTCATTCATTATGTATAACCAAATGCACAGAAACGGACGACCCTCACTTGATAAATACACGTTCCCTTTTCCTACTCAAAGCTTGTTCGGTTCTTGGTGTCATTAGTAAAGGCGAAGAAACCCATTGTCAAGCTGTTAAGCATGGGTTTGATATTGATATATTTGTTCAGAGTTCATTAATCCATTTTCACAGGTCGAATGATAAATTTAGTTTTGCTTGTAAACTGTTTGATGAAATTCTCGAAAGAGATGTTGCTACTTGGACTACATTGCTTTCTTGTTATGCTAATCACGGGTCAACGGGAACTGCATGTGAGTTGTCCAAGGAAATGCCTGAGAAGGGTGTTGTTTCATTTAGTGCGATGATTACTGGTTATGTTAGAAAGGGACGGTTTAACAAAGCATTGGAATTATTTCGTGAGTTACAAATTCAGGGGTTGGAGCCTAATGATTCTACTGTTATGGGTGTCATTTCTGCCTCTGCTGATTTGGGAAGTTTAGATACTAGTAAATGGATTCATTCTTATATTAGGAATAAGAATGGAAATCGATTTGACAGTCGGATAAATACTGCACTGATTGGTATGTATTTTAAGTGTGGGAGCGTCGAAGATGGGGTATTTTTCTTTAAAGGGGTTAAGGAGAAGCTTGTGGGAGAACGGACAACAATGATTTCTGGCATAACAATGCATGGTTTTGGAGAGAGATCTGTTGAATTGTTCGAAAACATGGTGGAATCGCGTGTTAAGCCTAATGCAATCACATTTTTCGGCCTCTTATCTGGTTGCACTCATGCAGGATTGGTCAAGGAAGGGTTAATGTATTTCAAGAGAATAAAATCCGAGTTCGGGATTGAACCCACAGTTGAACACTTCGGTTGTGTGGTCGATTTTCTAGGCCGGGCAGGATTGATTGCACAAGAGGTTGATTTCGTGAACAATATGCCACTGAAAGCTATATGAGGTGCACTTTTAAACGCATGTAGAGTTCATAAGAATGTCGAAGCGGGAGAGTTAGCAGCAAAGAGATGGTATGGTGTTGTTATGGTGAATGGAGAAATGAAGGAAACCGGTTCAAGGAAAAGTCCAGGTTGTATTTTGATTGATGTTAATGGTGTGTTTCTTATGAATTTGTCGTTGGGGATAAATCATACCCACCTGCATTACAAATTATCTTACAAATTGATGAGTCAATAAAGGAAGCGGAAGAATACTACATTTTTACGTGGGATTGGTTTCCTCGTACATTTCACATTCCCAAAGATGAAAATCATGAAGCGAAAATTGTATTTGGACTCTAAATTGTACCACTTACTAGAATCACTATAGGAGTTCGACTTTCGAGTGTTGGGCTGACAATTGTTTCAGACACCATATTTTGGATCTCATCACTAATTTTGGCAGGCAGATTCTAGTATCATCATGATCCTGATGTGAAGACAAATGACGGGTTGAGTTTATTTTGTTGGCAATTGATAATGAAACAACTTCAGTAACTGCTACATTGATGGATTGTGAAGCTTTCCCCAACGAGATTGATTGTGAGTTACCAGCCCTTTCCATCTTGACACATCCAAAATTCCAGACGCCATTTGACTTCGCAGTCCAGACAGAACAAAATAATTGAAAAATGGAATCATTCCAGAACAGTTTGCATCAAGAATTCAAGCAAGCAGTATGTAACTCTAATTTTCCAGAACAGTTACCACTTTGATAATTGATTGTTCCTCCTATAGACTGACACTGGTGACGAGTGAGTAAATCGATGGACCATGATGGCATCGGCCAGCAAGCTCAGTGTAACAGGAGTGTAAGTGAAAGCTCTCTTTGATCAATGCACTGTAAGAGAACCCCTTCTCTCTCTCTGTTAGACTGATAATCTCAAGTTCTCAACAACATCATCACTATTTCTTCAACCACTCTCCTCTAAATACTCTCTCAAACTCCCCCAAACTCCCTCTAATAAACTCTCTCAAACTCCCTACACTCCCCCAAACTCCCTGAACTCAAAAACACCAAAATCTCTCAAACTCCCTACACTCTCTCAAACTCTCTCAAAATTCCTGAGATTTAAAATACACTCAACTCCCCCGAAATCACTCGAGGACTAACCCCCTGTAAGATACAACTATGGTTTATGAAAAAGCGGGGGTACAACAACTTCACCTAATATTTATCTTAGCAATTTGTATGGACTAACTCCTGAAAAAACGAGGGTCTAACAACCTCACCCAATATTTCGATTAGCAATCTGTATGGACTAACTCCCATATACTTTCTAGAGAATCAACTAGACAGTCAGACTCAATCTAGATAAAAGTATATCAAAGAGTTAATATCTCAATCTCTCGATTTGATTTATACTCAAGCAAATGAAAATCTGCGAGCCTTTATCAAATACTGGAGAGATAAACTTGGATGGTACCAAAGACCAATATCCAAGTGTCAATCAATTTAAATCAACAACCAAAGGTTGGATATTCTAATTGATTGATCTTAACACACAACCTGTGATATTTCAATTATATAACAAAATATAATGCGGAATAGAAATAACACAGACACCAGAAATTTTGTTAACGAGGAAACCACAAATGCAGAAAAACCCCGGGACCTAGTCCAAATTGAACACTACACTGTATTAAGCCGCTACAGACACTAGCCTACTACAAACTAACTTCGGTCTGGACTGTAGTTAAACCCTAATCAATATCACACTGATTCAAGGTACAGTTGCGTTCCTTACGTCTATGATCCCAGCAGGATACTGCGCACTTGATTCCCTTAGCTGATCTCACCCACAACCAAGAGTTGCTACGACCCAAAGTCGAAGACTTTAATAAACAAATTTGTATCATACAGAAAAGTCTATGATGATAGATAAATCTGTCTCCCAAAGATAAACCTAAGAGTTTTGTTCCTTCTTTTGATAAAATCAAGGTGAACAGGAACCAGTTGATAACCCGGACTTATATTCCCGAATAACAGCCTAGAATTATCAATCACCTCACAATAATCTAAATCGTATGGTAGCGAAACTAGATATTGCGGAATCACAAACGATGAGACGAAGATGTTTGTGATTTCTTTTTATCTTGCCATATCGGAGATATAATCTCAAGTCAATTATTCAATTGAACTCGTACGATAGAAAATGGCAAGATCAGATCGCTCAACTACAAGAGAAGTAGTTTCGTCTGGCTTCACAATCCTAATGAAGTCTTTCATTCGTTAACCTACAGGGTCTCGAGAAGAAACCTAAGGTTAAAGGAGAATCGACTCTAGCAAAACCAACTAGTATCACACAGGAGGTGTGGGGATTAGTTTTTCCAGTTGCTAGATGTCTCTTTTATATAGTTTTCAAATCAGGGTTTGCAATCTAAGTTACCTTGGTAACAAAGCATTCAATATTCACCGTTAGATGAAAAACTTGATTTAACCAAGCTAATATCCTTCAACCGTTAGATCGACACTTAGCTTGTCACACACAAATGAAATGTATTTCATTTAGGTTTGAGTAACCGTACCTAAACGTGTACACTTAGTTGGTTCACAAATAGTTAACCAATGGTTATCCATATGAGCACTTCCATATTAACCGTATTCATCTTCTTCACATAACTGGTTCAAATGAATCAATTCATGAACAATATAGCCATGGTTTGCAAAGATTGCATTCCTTATTGATTTATTGTTTAAGTTCATGATTTTCCGATTTGAGAAATATAACCAGCTTGGGTACGCGTACGGGTACATGTACCATAGCTACCGGATTTGAGTTTACAAACTCAGCACAAACTTTTCGGTCGAAAACTTCCGTGGGTACGCGTACCTAAGGTGACTGTTTTAACATTTTGCAAACTTTCAAACTCAGCGGAAGTTTTCGAACCAACCTGTCTCCTTCACCAATACCGTATGCACACATATGCACCCACTTGGTTTCCGCCACATGGATTTATAAATTATTGTGCGAACAAACTATATATGCTCATATCGATAGTTGGTTACGTAATCTCAATTCTACATTTCAATCATTGAAATATTCTTCTATAATGTTATAACAGTCGTTATTCACAACTATCATCATCAAAGCTATTTACAAGATTGAAACGTCATCATGACTTTTGTCACGGGTAAAGATGAAAAGTGGTTAAAGCGAAAGCTTACCAGCACATATTTCGAGAGAAAGATAGGCGAGTAAACTCGGCTCGAAATAGCAAACGTGTATGTATGAAAACTATCATACTTATACGACTTTGTCTTAAGAGTAGGAGATAGAGTAGATAGACTTTTGAGGTGATAGATAAGTTCAAGTCTCCACATACCTTTTAGTCGGATGAAGTTCCACTGGTTCCTTGAGTAGTTCTTCGTCTTCGTATGATGATCGCCATGGAGTCTAGATCTCAACTACACTAAACTGTCCTAAACCGATACTTAGCTATAAGTAGTCTAGAAATCAAGACATATAGTTTTGACAACTAAACTTGAAAAACATGCTTGAGATAGCAACACATGCGAGTTCGACCGAGCAATGCTCTAACAATCTCCCCCTTTGTCAATTTTATTGGCAAAACTATCAATACATATGGATTACAAAATAAATAAAACTTTGTAGCTTCTCATCCACATGCTTGATCTCCTTGGTGCTTCAACATTACTCGAAAACTTCGTCTTTTCCAAGTACTCCCATGATTCCATAGATGTTCAATTCAGCATCATAGTTGTTGAAGATCCGTAACCATAACAATGAGAAAACAAAAGCTCTCGATCATTGTTTACAGTGTCATAGTATTATTACATAGTATCAAAGTTCTTATATCACAACTTAGACAACAATACTATGATGATATGTATCACTCCCCCTTAGTCAATACTTTCATATCAACATGAAAACCACTCCCCCTTACATAATGATCCGTAAAACACGTAAACCATATGTATATGTAGTGTGAGCTACATATTAATTCTCCCCATTTTTGTCAATAAAATTGGCAAAAGTACGAAAACGGGATCCTAATGAAATTTCCACGGAGATGCTTCAAGACCAAAGAAAAGTACATATCAACTTGTTTAGATGCAATCATAAAGCCGAAGCTAAATGCATTCATCAAGGAGTTTATAAAGATACAAGATAACCTGTAAAATATTCCACAGCCGCATTCCCCACAAAGATATGGAAATTAAGCGCAAGTTCAAAAGAAATTTCCCCCATTTGATGTCATTCCCGAAAGAACAACAAGAGCAACCTTACTTTTATAAGAAAAGAAGGATTTCTTTGGACACCAAAAACCATAAGAAATGATTTTGTATCCAAAAATTCTCAATCAAACTAATCACAAGAGAACCCATGATTAATTTAACCGGAATACACAACCAAATTAATCACAAACGAATCTATGATTTGTTTAGTTGGAAATGTTCATATAAGAAGACTTATGGAGCCACACAGTATATACATAAAATATGGATCAAGGAAGATCAATACTGCGGAATACAAAAAGATTCATTCTATCTTCATCACTATTTGCATAACGACATATAATAGACATAATCCTCGAAACAAAAGTTCATCCTATCTTCCATCAATATTTGCATAATGACATATAATAGGCTTAAAACTTTTTTCATGTCAAATGTTCATCATTCTCTTATCAATACATGCATATCGACATATGAAAGTCATAACTTTTGACAGGGTATGGGACAATCATAGTTCATGGATGCAAACACACATATCCCATAACATATTGCAATATATAAAACCATAAAGATTAATACTGCAAAAATCAATTTTGTCCTTAGAAGGTAGTATCAATCTTTTTTGCACGGATTTACACCAAGAGTGGTTACCAAAAGCGTATAAAAATATTTTCTTAACAAAGAAGAACATACAAAGTCATTAAAGACCATGCATCATAGTTCACATAAGATGATTGTGAACATTCAAGAATCCCATAGCAATGCGTACTACTGCCCATTCTTGAATTTCCTTCTTTGTGATTCACCAACATCATTCTTGTAAAAGCTACAAATGAGCTTAGAAGAGAATTACTCCAAGTGCCCAAGTCTAGTAGAACAAGTGCGACGAAACGGAGCAAAACACTCAAAAACAAGATACGGGACAAAGACCAACATCAACTCATTCACATTTAGGATTTCTCATCACCATTTTGAAGGTAATTCAAATAGGAAGAGAATGCAAAAATAATGTGGTCATTCCGAGTTCGGACGAAGAAGTTACGACCAAAACAAATTTATCGAATATCGAAGTCAAGTATGCCTACGGGTTTGCAAACGAATTTTCGTATCCTGGAGCAGTATGCAAACGGGTATGCGTACCTAAACCCCTGGATTTTTATTTTAAATGATGTTATGCATACCTGGTATGTGTACCATGTAGTCCAAACATCCCGAACTATTATTTTCAAACCTAAACATTTAAGAACCTTAAACACAGATCAAGTTAGGTAGAAAAGAACGATGAGAAAGGTACGTGAATCATTATAAGTTCTCTAAGCAAATAAAAGCACAAATCTTGCTCAAATTTATAGACATACCTATTTAGATGAATCCAATTGAATTCTACATCCTTACCAAACATAAACTGTGCGCCACAATTTTCGTGCTTCCCTCACCGTATACATAACAGGGCATTCCTTGGTGAGGATGCACTTAAAACACATTCAAGTTGTGTTGAGGTGAACAATGTCTTTCTCACCAAAAGTGACTTTTGGATTATCATGAAACATATCACTTTTAGAACCTTTCACATCCAAATCCATCTTTCCAAAGAACTTTTTAAGTTCCAACATCATGGATACTGCCTTCTCCATAGTCATGGAATTTTCTGGGAGATCATTCCTTTTCACACTCAAAGTGTCATTGACTTTCTTTGGAACCCACTTATGAATGCGTTTAGAAACAACCGGAACGTTCTTCCCGTTACTCTCTTAAAGATTTCTCGAAAGAGGATTGGATTTACTATTATTTTTCAAGTTAGTTTTTCTCCAACTGGGAACATCGGATCTTGTCTCCGTCTTTACGAATTTATCCTTTTGATAACCATTACGATTGTGAAAAGGATTCGTATGACGTTTATAGGCAAAAATAGGTTTATCACGGCACTGATTCCTTCGCCTAAAGGTTGGACAGTTACAACTTGTAACATTAAGGGGATTAGCCTTAACATATGATCATGGTTTCACAACTTATTGTGATTCCCAAACAAGAACATCATGAAGTTTCTCATTCCTTATACAGAAACGACATCTCCTTTCTAGGTGACCTTAATTTCTGCAATAGTGTTAAACATAAGGAATGTTCTTACCTCGATCCATATGTGCTGACTTTGGAGGTTGATATACTTTGCTCTTTCGAACCTTAATTGCCGGTGAAGGTATTTCACTTTTGCCATCAGTGGAAACCTTTTGTTGAGAAGAATCACTAGCCTTGACAGATTTTACCTCTTTGCTAATACTTGGAGCATCTATTCCCTTATAGCCCAATCCTCGTGTATCACGATGATTTTTACTTTCTCCTCGCATAATGGCTAATTTGCTTGAACTAGTATTGAACTTTTTCAAGTCATCTTCCAACATCTTGATTTTATCATGAGAAGCAGCTAAATCAGCCTCAAGGAGTTTTTCTCGAGCGAGACAAGCACTTTCTCTGTCATCAAAACTAATTTGTTGAGAGTTAAACCTTGCTTCAGATTCTGTAGGTTTCTCTTCCAACAAAAAGTACTTTTGGTAAAGATTATCACATTCAAGTGACTTTATACGTAGGTTTTCCTCAGAATCCTTGAGGATCGATTCGTTAGAACGATGCGAAAAATAAACACATACGTAACATCTTCTCAATTTCTTGTTTTCTCGACATAGAGGAGTCAGAAGAGGTAAGACATGAGAAGTTGTAATCTTCTTCATATTCCACGAATCCAAAAACTTAACATACTCTAAGACTTCCTCGTCAACATCTCTATCAATATCTGAATCACCTTCATCAGAAAGTTCATCCAACTGTTCTTCTAGGAGAGTTTCCCAATCAACAGTTTTTACATCAAGAGAATGTTTAGATATTGACTTAGATGTGACAGTTCTCTCAGGTGAATCCAAGCTTTTAGAATCATCTGGTAATTTCTGAACCGGTACGTTATTAGAGATAGACACGTCCATAATCAGATCGCTACAAACACAGACTTATAAGGTCTTTAACGTGTTTACCTGATCCGATACCAATTGAAAAAGTGGGGGTCTAACAACCTCCCCCAATATTTCGATTAGCAATCTGTATAGACTAACTCCAATATACTTTCTAGAGAATCAACTAGACAGTCAGACTCAATCTAGATAAAAGTATATCAAAGAGTTAATATCTCAATCTCTCGATTTGATCTATACTCAAGCAAATGAAAATCTGCGAGTCTTTATCAAATACTAGAGAGATAAACTTGGATGGTACCAAAGACCAATATCCAAGTGTCAATCAATTTAAATCAATAACCAAAGGTTGGATATTCTAATTGATTGATCTTAACGAACAACCTGTGATATTTCAATTATATAACAAAATATAATGCGGAATAGAAATAACACAGACACCAGAAATTTTGTTAACGAGGAAACCACAAATGCAGAAAAACCCCGGGACCTAGTCCAAATTGAACACTACACTGTATTAAGCCGCTACAGACACTAGCCTACTACAAACTAACTTCGGTCTGGACTGTAGTTAAACCCTAATCAATATCACACTGATTCAAGGTACAGTTGCGCTCCTTACGTCTATGATCCCAGCAGGATACTGCGCACTTGATTCCCTTAGCTGATCTCACCCACAACCAAGAGTTGCTACGACCCAAAGTCGAAGACTTTAATAAACAAATTTGTATCATACAGAAAAGTCTATGATGATAGATAAATCCGTCTCCCACAGATAAACCTAAGAATTTTGTTCTGTCTTTTGATAAATCAAGGTGAACAGGAACCAATTGATAACCCAGACTTATATTCTCGAAGAACAGACTAGAATTATCAATCACCTCACAATAATCTAAATCGTATGGTAGCGAAACTAGATATTGCGGAATCACAAACGATGAGACGAAGATGTTTGTGATTTCTTTTTATCTTGCCCTATCGGAGATATAATCTCAAGTCAATTATTCAATTGAACTCGTACGATAGAAAATGGCAAGATCAGATCGCTCACCTACAAGAGAAGTAGTTTCATCTGGTTTCACAATCCCAATGAAGTCTTTCAGTCGTTAACCTACAGGGTCTCGAGAAGAAACCTAAGGTTAAATGAGAATCGACTCTAGCAAAACCAACTAGTATCACACAAGAGGTGTGGAGATTAGTTTTCTAGTTGTTAGATGTCTCCTTTATATAGTTTTCAAATCAGGGTTTGCAATCTAATTTACCTTGGTAACAAAGCATTCAATATTCACCGTTAGATGAAAAACCTGATTTAACCAAGCTAATATCTTTCAACCGTTAGATCGAAACTTAGCTTGTCACACACAAATGAAATGTATTTCATTTAGGTTTGAGTAATCGTACCTAAAAGTGTACACTTAGTTGGTTCACAAATAGTTAACCAATGGTTAGCCATATGAACACTTCCATATTAACCGTATTCATTTTCTTCACATAACTAGTTCAAGTGACTCATAAGAACTAGTTGAAGAGTTGTTCAATTGCTTAGGTCTTTATGAATACACACAATTGAAACAAAATCGGTTTGATGCAATTGAATCAATTCATCTACAATATAGCCACGGTTTGCAAAGATTGAATTCCTTATTGATTTATTGTTTAAGTTCATGATCTTCCGATTTGAGAAATATAACCAGCTTGGGTACGCGTACGGGTACGTGTACGTGTACGTGTACCATATCTACCGGATTTGAGTTTACAAACTCAGCAGAAATTTTCGGTCGAAAACTTCCGTGGGTACGCGTACCTAAGGTGACTGGTTTAACAGTTTGTAAACTTACAAACCCACCGGAAGTTTTGGAACCAACCTGTCTCCTTCACCAATACCGTATGCACACATATGCACACACTTGGTTTCCAGCACATGGATTTATACACTAATGTGCGAACACACTATATATGCTTATATCCATAGTTGGTTACGTAATCTCAACTTTATATTTCAATCACTGAAACATTCTTCTATAATGTTATAACAGTCGTTATTCACAACTATCGTCATCAAAGATATTTTCAAGATTGAAACGTCATCATGACTTTCATCACGGGTAAAGATGAAAAGTGGTTAAAGCGAAAGCCTACCAACACATATTTCGATAAAACGATAGGCGAGTAAACTCGGCTCGAAATAGCAAATGTGTATGTATGAAAACTTTCATACTTATACGACTTTGTCTCAAGAGTAGGAGATAGAGTAGATAGACTTTTGAGTGATAGATAAGTTCAAGTCTCCACATAAATTTTAGTCGGATGAAGTTCCACTGGTTCCTTGAGTAGTTCTTCGTCTTCGTAAGATGATCGCCATGGAGTCTGGAGCTCAACTACACTAAACTTTCATAAACCGAGACTTAGCTATAAGTAGTCTAGAAATCAAGACATATAGTTTTGACAACTAAACTTGACAAACATGCTTGAGATAGCAACGCATGCGAGTTCGACCGAACAATGCTCTAACAACTCCAATATACTTTCAAGAGCATCAACTAGACAGTCAGAGTCAATCTTAAGAAAAAGTATATCAAAGAGTTATATCTCTGAAAAAGCGGGGGGTCTAACAACACCACCCAATATTTCGCTTAGCAATCTGTATGGACTAAATCTGAAACACTTTCTAGAGAATCAACTAGACAGTCAGACTCAATCTAGGTAAAAGTATCTCAAGGAGATAATATCTCTCTCTTGTTTTGATTTACTCAAGCTAATAGAAATCAGAGAGTCTATAATCAAACACAAGGAATAACTTGGATGCTACCAAAGACCAATGTCCAAGGATCAATCAATATCAATCAACAACCAAAGGTCGGATTTCCAATTGATTGATTCAAACGCACAACCTGTATTATTTCAATTATATAAACAAATATAATGCGGAAATAGAAATAACACAGACTCCAGAATTTTGTTAATGAGGAAACCGCAAATGCAGAAAAACCCCGGGACCTAGTCCAGATTGAATACACACTGTATTAAGCCGCTACAGACACTAGCCTACTCCAAGCTAACTTCGGACTGGACTATAGTTGAACCCCAATGAGTCTCCCACTGATCCAAAGTACAGTTGTACTCCCTACGCCTCTGATCCCAGCAGGATACTGTGCATTTGATTCCCTTAGCTGATCTCACCCACAACTAAGAGTTGCTACGACCTAAAATCGCAGGCTTTAATAATAAAAAAATCTGTCTCCCACAGAAAAACCCTAAAGTTTTTGTTCCGTCTTTTGATAATAATCAAGGTGAACAGGAACCAATTGATAATCCGGTCGTATAGTCCCGGAGAACAGCCTAGATTAATCAATCACCTCAATCTTAATCGTATGGTAGCGAAACAAGATGTTGTGGAATCACAAACGATGAGACGAAGGTGTTTGTGATTAGTTTTTATATCTTGCCTATCGGAGAACTCTCACGATCTCAAGCCAATCAATATGATTGTACTGTGATGATAGAAGATGCAAGATCAGATCACATAAATACGATAAAAGTAATATCGGTCTGGCTTCACATTCCCAATGAAGTCTTTAAGTCGTTAACCTGGTTTTAGAAGAAGAAAACCAAAGGTTAAAGGAGAATCGACTCTAGCAGAGAAACTAGTATCACACGGACGTGTGGGGATTAGTTTTCTCAATGCTAAATGTCTCTTTTATGTAGCCTTTCAAATCAGGGTTTTGCCTTAGTTACAAAGCAATCAATATTCACCGTTAGATGAAAACCTGATTTAGATTCAAGCTAATATTTCTCAACTGTTAGATCGAAAACTTAACTTGTCATACACAATTGACTGTACGCTTTCTAGGTTTGTTAACCGCACCCAAACGTGTACATTGTTGGTTCAATAATAGTCTACCCAAAGAGGTTAACCATATGAGCGTTTCATATCAACCATGTTCTTCTTCACCATAACTAGTTCAATTGACTCAAATGAACTAGTTAAGAGAGTTGTTCAATTGCAAGGAAATCTTATGTAACTACACAAGACACAATTGAAGCAAAGATGATTTGATTCACTCGAATCGGTTCATGAACTTTAATAGCCATGGTTTGCAAATGCATTCCTTAGTCTTTTAAGATTAAGTTCAGAAATCATCTTTAGATATATAACCTTCTCAAGTTCGCAGACTAGGTTCGCGGACTTAAGACATCGGATACAGTTTACAAACTCTAGCAGAAATTCTCGGGTTCGAGAACTACGCCGGTTCGCGGACTGGGTTCGCGGACTTGGCTCACGCAAGTAGTTTGTCAACTCCAGCAGAAATTCTCGGGTTTGAGAACTTCGGCAGTTCGCGGACTGAGTTCGCGGACTTGGCACTTGCCATACTTCCGGTTCTCTTGATCAACAAAGTTCGAAAACTTCGGTTTAAGGAATCCATTGGTTATGTAATCTAAACTCTCATTCCAATCATTGAAACATTCTTAGAGGACGTTATATAATTGTCACACTATTTCTCGTCAAAGCAATTTTCAAAGTGACTGAAACATTCATGACTTTCATCACTAGGTAAAGATAAACTTGGTCGAAGCGAAAATCTTACCATAACATATTTCGAGATATAGATGGGCGAGGTATACTCGGCTCGAAATACCAAATGTGTATGATCTAGTCTATGTATATAGCATACGACTTTTGTCTCAAAGAGTAGGAGATAGTGTTAGAGCATAGCTCAGTCGACCTCGCATGCATTGCTATATCAAGCACGTTTATCAATGTTAGTGATCAAAACTATGAGTCTTGATTTCTAGCCTACACAGCTAAGTCTCGGACTAGGATAGAAAAGTATAGTTGATCTCAAGGACTTCACGACGATGCATCATACAACGACGAAGATCTACTCAAGGAACCGTGGAACTTCATCAACAAAAAGGTATGTGGAGACTTGAACTTATCTATCACTCAAAATTCTATCTCTTTTATCTCCTACTTCTTATGAGACAAAAGTCGTATGATATATAGACTAGATCATACACATTTGATATTTTGAACCGAGTATATCTCGCCTATCTATATCTCGAAATCATGTGTTGGTAAAGCGTTTCGCTTTGATCGGGTTTATCTTCACCTAATGACGAAAGTCATATTGTTTTAATCACTTTGAAAATCGCTTTGACGAGAAATAGTGTAACAACTATATAACGTCCTCTAAGAATGTTTCAATGGTTGGAATGAGAGTTTAGGTCAATATAACCAATGATGGATACAAGCATTATGTGGTAACACATATGTGCATAAGTCCTATTCCCTAATCCGAAGTTTGCGAACTTTGTTGATTGAGAGAAACCGGAGGAATTGGCTTTGCCAAGTCCGTGAACTCAGTTTGCGAACTCAGTCCGCGAACTGATGGAAGTTCTCTTGTCGAGAATTTCTGCTGGGATTTTCCAAAAACTCGTTTGCGTTTAGTCCGCGAACTCAGTCCGCAAACCTAGTCCGCGAACTCAGTCCGCAAACCTAGTCCGCGAACTGGCGGAAGTCTCCTTGCCGAGATTTTCTGATGAGTTTGGAAAACTCTGCCGGTTGCCTTAAGTCCGTGAACTTGCTTGCGTACGTGAGTGGGTTATGATCTAAAGATGTGCTCTGACATGAATCTTAAATTACTAAGGAATGCTTTATGCAAACCGTGGCTATAAAGTTCATGAGTCGATTCAATCGAATCTAATCATCTTTGTTTCAACTGTGTCTTGTGTAGTTACATAAGATCTCATAGCAATTGAACAACTCTCTAACTAGTTCATTTGAGTCAATTGAACTAGTTATGGTGAAGAAGAACAAGGTTAATATGAAATGCTCATATGGTTAACCTTTTGGGTTACTATGTTGAACCAACATACACGTACACGTTTGGGCACGGTTTTCACAAACCCAATAAACGTATATCTCAAGTGTGTGTGACAAGCTAAGTTTTCGATCTAACGGTTGAGAAATATTAGCTTGAATCTAAATCAGGTTTTCATCTAACGGTGAATATGGATTGCTTTGTAACTAAGGCAAAACCCTGATTTGAAGACTATATATATGAGACATCTAGCATTGGGCAAAACTAATCCCCACACGTTTGTGTGATACTAGTGCTCTCGCTAGATTAGATTCTCCTGTAACCTTTGGTTTTCTTCTCTAAAACCAGGTTAACGACTTAAAGACTTCAGTGGGATTGTGAAGGCAGACCGATACTACTTTTATCGTAGTTGTGTGATCTGATCTTGCATCTTCTATCGTACGAGTACAATCTATTGATTGGATCATGATAGTTCTCCGATAGGCAAGCTAAAGAAGTCACAAACATCTTCGTCTCAGTGTTTGTGATTCCTCGACAAACCGCCCGTGTAGTCAGGAAGGATTGTAGAGAGGTGATTGATTAATCTAGGTTGTTCTTCGGGAATATAAGACCGGATTATCAATTGGTTCCTGTTCACCTTGATTTCATATCTTAAGACGGAACAAAAACCTAGGGTTTTTCTGTGGGAGACAGATTTATCCTTTGATAGACTTTTCTGTGTGAGACATATTTGTTTATTATCAAGTCTGTGATTTTGGGTTGCAGCAACTCTTGGTTGTGGGTAAGATCATCTAAGGGAATCAAGTGCGCAGTATCCTGCTGGGATCAGAGGCGTAGGAGTACAACTGTACCTTGAATTAGTGGGAGACTGATTGGGGTTCAAATATAGTCCAGTACGAAGTTAGCTTGGAGTAGGCTAGTGTCTGTAGCGGCTTAATACAGTGTGTATTCAATCTGGACTAGGTCCCGGGGTTTTTCTGCATTTGCGGTTTCCTCGTTAACAAAATTTCTGGTGTTCGTGTTATTTCATTTTCCACATTATATTATTTATCTTTATAATTGAAATAATACAGGTTGGGCGTTAAAGTTTAATCGATTAGAGATCCGACCTTGTGGTTGTTGATTTCATTGATTAACACTTGGACATTGGTCTTTGGTACCTTCCAAGTTAATCCTTGTATTTGATAAAGACTCGCTATTGTTTTTAGCTTGAGTAAAAATCAAATCAAGAGAGAGATATTAACTCCTTGAGATACTTTTATCTAGATTGAGTCTGACTGTCTAGTTGATTCTCTAGCAAAGTATTTCGGAGTTAGTCCATACAGATTGCTAAGCGAAATATTGGGTGGTGTTGTTAGACCCCCGCTTTTTCAATTGGTATCAGAGCAGGCAAACATACTAAGACCTCATCAGTCTGTGTTTGTAGCAATCTGACTCTATGGACATAGGTGTTATCTCTACTAACGTACCACCAGTCTTCGATGACTCTAATTACTTATGGTGGAAAATTGTTATGCGAGCCTTCATCCAGTCGCGTGATTTTCAATCATGGGTATATGTTGTCAATGGTTATGATGCGCCTGTTGTTGCAGTTGGAGACGTAAATGTTCCCAAGAATATTGGTGAATATAATGTTGCCGATATTCTTGCTGCAAAGCAGAATTCTGAAGGGTTAAATGCTATCATACATGTCATTGCCCCAAGTCTTCAACACCATGTGTCTAATTTCACTAGGTCTAAAGATGCTTGGGATATCTTAGAAAGCGTATTTGAAGGTAACTCCAGTGAAAAGGAAGCTAGAATTCAAAACCTTAATTCCGATTGGGAAAACCTTCGTATGGCAGATGAAGAGTCATTTGATGAGTTTAATCACAAAGTGTCTGAAATTGTTTATGCATCTTTTGCATTGGGTAAGACTATTCCTGAAAAGGACATTATGATGAAAATTCTCAGATCGCTGCCATCTAGATACGAGTCTAAGAAGCATGCCATCGTTGAGGGGAATAACCTCGATAATCTTTCCAGAAACACCTTGGTTGGAAAGCTAAAGATCTTTGACCATGAGTATACATCCAAAGTCGGTAAGGATGTTGCCTTTAAAGCACAGAAGAACACCAAATTACTTCTCAAATGTAAAAGTGTTCATGTCTATGAGGATGATCAGTCTGAGGATGATTTTTCGGATGAAGATCTTGACAAATCAGTCTCCTTGATCACAAGACAGTTTAGGGATCTTCTGTAGAAGAGAAGTAAACGATTTTCAAGAGATAAACTTAAGTCATCAGACAAACCTCATGGTCGCGTACCTCCTAAAAACAGGGATGTTGATGAGGCTGATGACGAGGACATGCCTTAGTGCTTTAAGTGTAAAGGTTTTGGCCATTTTTCTAACGAATGCCCAAATCGTAGAAAATACACTGGGAACAAAGGTCTAGCTGTAACACTTGATGAAATGTCTGAAACCTATGATTCTGATGAAGATAGAAAATCAAGTGTTGGGCTTCTTTGTGAAAACATCGATTTTGATACTTGTAACAATACATATATCAACCTCAATGGGTTCAGAGAAGAAGGAAACCCAATCAAGCTGGAAGATTCATTGAATGCGGTAGCTAGAAACCCTATCAGTGATGTTTTAGGATCAACAGTATGTCTAGCTGCTTGCACATCTCAGATGCCTGAATACTATCCAAGATTGACGTGCTCGTTTTTCGATGAAGGGACATGAATTATCAAGGTTTTACAAATAAAAGCACCAAATAAGGCGCGCAAGCAAACTTCAACGAAGAGAAGATCGATTAGCAAGAAAGCTGAAACTTGCTCAGAAGACCACCGAGGTATGTAGGATCTTATCTTCGTCTAAGAAGTTGGTTTCCAGGGATAGAATAAGACCATTTGAAAAGAAAATATGGTCAAATCAATTTGATAGACAGAGATCAGAGGATTCCTCCCATGAGGAAAAATATGGACAAATTGTTGTTCATCGCAACACAACTTGATTGTGTTGTTAGGTAAATATTGTCTCATGTGCGTGATCGAAAAGAGACAAGATTGAGTACTGATCCAGGCTTCAGAACAGTTTTTTTTCCTTCTTTTCTTAGATTTGTTATTTTTGTCTATCAAATAAAAGAAAAGGGCTATTGTCGACAATTCTACTCTTTATATGGTTTTAGAGTTGGGCGTATGCAAACCTGTCAATAGGTTTCGAACCCTACATTCCTTTTTCCGTTTGATATCCTTTATAAGACTGCTTGTTGAGTTAAGTGATTCCATCACACAAATCCAGTTGTTCATAACTGTTCTCAAAGCACTATGTCATCAGATGGAAAGGATGTCAACATGATTGTTAAGCCATCAATCAAGGAAAAAGAGAAATCTCCTGTTTCTAAGTCCCTGAAAAGAAAAAGAAGGAATACAAGAAAACCGAGGGTTGTTCCTTCTAACTCTCAGAAGTTTTCTGATGTTCTTGATGAGTTCAAGGAAATAAGAAGGGAGATTTATGAAATAAAGACTTTCGTGTCTAAATCCTTGGAAATTCAGAGGACCCTGATTCGACCTCTTCAGCCAAGACAGTTCATGGGTATTGACACTTATCTCCGTGAACCTTATGTCCCGATGGCATAAATAATTTCTCAAAGGAATTGTTTCCTAGTATGTCTTATTTTTGGTTTAGTTGGAAAAATAACTAGTGCTTTCAATAGCGATGATTGTGACTACACATAGCTATTTTTGTTTTCATCTTCTTATGTTATTTTTTAGGTGTATTAGTTATTAAATTCTAAAAATATTTGGAGGATGATGTTATTGCAATATTGATCTTTATGATTTTGTGATATTGCAATTTGATTATGGGAATGTATTGTTTGCATCCGTGAACTTGAAGGTCCCATATGTTGTCAAAAGTAAAGTCGTTCATGAATTGGTATTCGTATTGATGAAAGGACGAATGGACTTTTGACAAATACAAAAGTTTTGCCTATTCAATCATGTATTTGATGGAAAATAGGATAAAATCTTTTGTGTGACAAGGATAAAGTCTATTATGTCGTTATGATGGAAAATACAATAGATCCTTGTATGTTATCCACGGTATTGATCTTCATTGATCCATTCTTTTTGTATTACCGTGAAGGCTCCATTGTGTGTCCTATGTTGAGCACGATACAACTAAGTCGATTTTTCTTATTGTCTGGTTGGTTGTTCCATAAGATGCTATATGTTGAGCATTATGAACTAAATTAATCATCTTGGTTGGTTATTTAGTTATTTGCACCGAAAGTCTTCTTTTGTTGAGCAAATCTTTTGACAATTAAATTGATTACTTTCGTGATTAGTTTGGTTGTTTGTATTCCAATTAGATTAATTATGGGTTCTCTTGTAATTAGTCTAGTTGAGTTTCATATATTCCACAAATCCTTGTGTTGAGTATATGAACGGCTATACTTATCATTTTCTATTGGTTAATGTAGTCGTATATTCCGTAAGGTTTTCCTTATGTTGAGTATGTGAACAATTAAGTTAGTCATCTCCGTATGATTACCTTAGTCGTAGCTCCGTAAGTTTACTTATGTTGAGCACTTTCAATTAAATTGATCACTTTTGTGGTTTGATTTAGTTGTGTATTTTAATTAAATTAATCATGGGTTTACTTGTGATTAATTTGATTGAGTTTTGGATAGAGAAAATCATTCCTATGGTTTTTGGTGTCCAATTAAAAATCCTTCTTTTCTTTAGAAATTAAGGTCGCTCTTGTTGTTCTCTCGGGAATGACATCAAATGGGGGAGAGTTCTTTTGAACTTGTGCTTAATGGTAATATCTTGCGGGGTGTGCGGCTGTGGAATTTTATAGGGGTTATCTTGTATCTTAAAACTCCTTGATGAATGCATTTAGCTTCGGCTTTATGATTGCATCTAAATTAAGTTGGTATGTATTTTTTCTTTTAGTCTATGAAACGTCTCTTCTCGGAAATTTCATTAGGATCCCGTTCTTGTACCTTTGCCAATTTTATTGACAAAAAGGGGGAGAATTAATGTGTAGTTCTACTACATATACATATGGTTTTTGGATCATTGTGTAAGGGGGGAGTGGTTTCCATGTGAGATGGAGTATTGACTAAGGGGGAGTGATACATATCACCGTAGTATTAGTGTTAAAGTCGTGATGCAATTGTACTTTGATGTTACATAATAATACTATGTCACTGTATAATGATGTTCGAGAATATCGATTTCTCTCATAGTTATAGCTACGAATCTTCAACAACGGTGATGCTAAACTTACAACCTTTGGGATCATTGGAGTACTTGGAAGGAAGAAGATTTCAAGGAATGTTGAAGATTAGACTATGGAATAGGAGCCACTAAAGTTTATCTTTTTTGTATTACATATGTATTAATAGTTTTGTCACTAAAATTGACAAAGAGGGAGATTGTTAGAGCATAGCTCGGTCGACCTCGCATGCGTTGCTATATCAAGCATGTTTTTCAATGTTAGTGATCAAAACTATGAGTCTTGATTTCTAGCCTACATAGCTAAGTCTCGGATAGGATAGAAAAGTGTAGTTGAGCTCAAGGACTTCATGGCGATTCATCATACAACGACGAAGATCTAATCAAGGAACCGTGGAACTTCATCAACAAAAAGGTATGTGGAAACTTGAACTTATCTATCACTTAAAAGTATATCTCTTCTATCTCCTACTTCTTATGAGACAAAAGTCGTATGCTATATAGACTGGATCATACACATTTGATATTTCGAACCGAGTATATCTCGCCTATCTATATCTCGAAATCATGTGTTGGTAAAGCGTTTCGCTTTGATCGGGTTTATCTTCACCTAATGACGAAAGTCATATTGTTTCAATCACTTTGACGAGAAATAGTGTAACAACTATATAACGTCCTCTAAGAATGTTTCAATGGTTGGAATGAGAGTTTAGGTCAATATAACCAATGATGGATATAAGCACTGTGTGGTAACACATATGTGTTTAAATCTTATTCCTTAATCCGAAGTTTGCGAACTTTGTTGATTGAGAGAAACCGGAGGAATTGGCTTTGCCAAGTCCGCGAACTGACAGAAGTTCTCTTGCCGAGAATTTCTGCTGGGATTTTCCAAAAACTCGTTTGCGTGTTTAGTCCGCGAACTCATTCCGCGAACCTAGTCCGCAAACTGGCGGAAGTCTCCTTGCCGAGATTTTCTGTTGAGTTTGGAAACTCTACCGGTTGCCTTAAGTCCGCGAACTTGCTTGCGTACTTGAGTGGGTTATGATCTAAAGATGTGCTCTGAACATGAATCTTAAATTACTAAGGAATGCTTTATGCAAACCGTGGCTATAAAGTTCATGAGCCGATTCAATCGAATCGAATCATCTTTGTTTCAATTGTGTCTTGTGTAGTTACATAAGATCTCATAGCAATTGAACAACTCTCTAACTAGTTCATTTGAGTCAATTAAACTAGTTATGGTGAAGAAGAACAAGGTTAATATGAAATGCTCATATGGTTAACCTTTTGGGTTACTATGTTGAACCAACATACACGTACACGTTTGGGCACGGTTTTCACAAACCCAGTAAACGTATATCTCAAGTGTGTGTGAAAAGCTAAGTTTTCGATCTAACGGTTGAGAAATATTAGCTTGAATCTAAATCAGGTTTTCATCTAACGGTGAATATAGATTGCTTTGTAACTAAGGAAAAACCCTGATTTGAAGACTTTATATAGGAGACATCTAGCATTGGGAAAAACTAATCCCCACACGTCTGTGTCATACTAGTGCTCTCGCTAGAGTCTATTCTCCTCTAACCTTTGGTTTTCTTCTCTAAAACCAGGTTAACGAATTAAAGACTTCATTGGGATTGTGAAGCCAGACGGGTACTACTTTTATCGTAGTTGTGTGATCTGATCTTGCATATTCTATCGTTAGAGTACAATCTATTGATTGGCTGAAGATCGTGAGAGTTCTCCGATAGGAAAGATAAAGAAGTCACAAACATCTTCGTCTCACTGTTTGTGATTCCTCGACAAACCGCATGTGTAATCAGGAAGGATTGTAGAGAGGTGATTGATTAATCTAGGCTGTTCTTCGGGAATATAAGACCGGATTATCAATTGGTTCTTGTTCACCTTGATTTCATATCTTAAGACGGAACAAAAACCTAGGATTTTTCTGTGGGAGACAAATTTATCCTTTGATAGACTTTTCTGTATGAGACAGATTTTTTTATTATCAAGTCTGTGAATTTGGGTTGCAGCAACTCTTGGTTGTGGGTAAGATCAGCTAAGGGAATCAAGTGCGCAGTATCCTGTTGGGATCAGAGGCACAGGAGTACAATTGTACCTTGAATTAGTGGGAGACTGATTGGGGTTCAACTATAGTCCAGTCCGAAGTTAGCTTGGAGTAGGCTAGTGTCTGTAGCGGCTTAATACAGTGTGTATTCAATCTGGACTAGGTCCCGGGGTTTTTCTACATTTGCGGTTTCTTCGTTAACAAAATTTCTGGTGTCTGTGTTATTTCATTTTCCGCATTATATTGTTTATCTTTATAATTGAAATAATACAGGTTGTGCGTTAAAGTTTAATCGATTAGAGATCCGACCTTGTGGTTGTTGATTTCATTGGTTAACACTTGGACATTGGTCTTTGGTACCGTCCAAGTTAATCCTTATATTTGATAAAGACTCGCTATTGTTTTTAGCTTGAGTAAAAATCAAATCAAGAGAGAGATATTAACTCCTTGAGATACTTTTATCTGGATTGAGTCTGACTGTCTAGTTGATTCTCTAACAAAGTATTTCGGAGTTAGTCCATACATATTGCTAAGAGAAATATTGGGTGGTGTTGTTAGACCCCCGCTTTTTCAAATAGAATAGATAGACTTTTGAGTGACAGATAAGTTCAAGTCTCCACATACCTTTTTGTCGAGAAGTTCCACCGGTTCCTTGTGTAGATCTTCTACTTGTATGATGAATCACCATGAAGTCCTTGAGCTCAACCTCCGAGACTTAGCTATAAGAGACTAGAAATCAAGACTTATAGTTTTGATCACTAACATTTACAAACATGCTTGAGATAGAAACGCATGCGAGTTTGACCGGGCAGTGCTCTAACAATCTCCCCCTTTGTCAATTTTAGTGATAAAACTATCAATACATATGGAATACAAAAAAGATAATGAAACTTTAGTTGCTCCTATTCCACATGTCTAATCTTCAACATTCCTCGAAATCTTCGTCACTTCCAAGTACTCCAATGATCCCAAAGGTTGTATAACGTATGAGAGTTTATATTACAACACTGTATAACGTTAGAGCACTGCTCTTAGAGGATGGTATAACGTTGTCAATATTGGGTGGTGTTGTTAGACCACCCAATACTTGGGTGATAAATAAGAACTTCCAGTGATTATTGCAAAGAAACTCACACCAATATAAGAAGAACGTCTACTTAGGGTTCTGAAAGAGCACAAAACGTCTATTGGTTGGAAAATTGCTGACATCAAAGGCATTAGTCCATCCATGTGCATGCATAGAATCCTAATGGAGGATTATTTAAGCCTGTACGTGATGCTCAGCGTAGGCTTAACCCCCCAATGATGGAGGTCGTTAAGAAAGAGATCCTCAAATTACTAAGTGTGGGGATGATTTACCAGATTTCTGACAACAAATGGGTTAGCCCGGTTCAAGTGGTGCCTAAGAAATCAGGTGCCACTGTTGTTAGAAATCAAGATGATGAACTTGTTCCTACAAGAGTTCAAACAGGATGGAGAGTATGCATAGACTACAGAAAGCTTAATACAGCAACCCGAAAGGATCACTTTCCTTTGCCTTTCATTGATCAGATGTTAGATTGGTTAGCTGGACACTCACATTATTGCTTTTTAGACGGTTATTCGAGCTACAATCAGATTGTTATTGCGCCGGAGGATCAGGAGAAGACTACTTTTACTTGTCCTTTTGGTACGTTTTCCTATAGACGAATGCGTTTGGTCTTTGCAATGCACCTGCAACTTTTCAGAGGTGTATGGTCAGTATATTTTCTGACTATGTGGAGCGCATTTTTGAGGTATTTATGGATGATTTTAGTGTTTATGGTGATTCCTTTGATTTTTGTTTACAAAATCTTGAACTTGTGCTTAAAAGATGCATAGACACTAATCTTGTTCTTAATTGGGAGAAATGTCACTTTATGGTAAACCATGGCATAGTGCTTGGTCACATTGTGTCCTCTCGAGGGCTTGAAGTTGACAAAGCAAAGATAGACTTAATAATAAACTTACAATATCCCACTTCGGTGAGGGAAATTTGTTCTTTTCTTGGTCATGCAGGTTTTTACAGGAGGTTTATCAGGGATTTCTCCAAAATCTCAATGCCGATGTGCAGATTATTGCAAAAAGAGGTTATTTTGACTTCAACAAGGAGTGCATGGATGCCTTTGATAAATTGAAAGAATTGTTGATAAATTGAATTAATGTGTGATGCATGTGACTATGCAGTTGGAGCCGTTTTGGGTCAAAGAGTAGATAAGCTGTCTCATGTGATTTATTATGCATCTAGGACCCTAAACGATGCAAAAATCAACTATTCTACCACTGAGAAAGAATTTTTGGCTATAGTATTTGCACTAGAAAAATTTAGATCATATTTAGTGGGTTCAAAAGTGGTTTTATATTCTGATCATGCAGCACTTAGGTACCTACTAAAGAAGAAAGAAGCTAAGCCAAGACTTATATGGTGGATTCTACTATTGCAAGAATTTGATTATGAAATAAAGGATAAAAGAGGTGTTGAAAATACTGTTGCTGATCACCTTAGTAGACTTGTTGTTTCCGAAGAAGAACTTCCTTTACAAGATCGGTTTCTAGACGAACAACTTTTCTCAATCGAAGATTCAACACCTTGGTACGCGGATATAGTGAACTACTTGGTTACTAGACAAGTACCTAGTACAATGTCTAATTTTCAAAAGCTTAAGCTTAAGAAAATAGCCAAGCAGTATGCATGGGATGAGCCCTACTTGTGGAAATACGGTTCTGATCAAATCATCCGCAGGTGCGTACCTAATTCTGAATTTCATTCTATTCTTACTTTTTGTCATACGTATGCATGTGGTGGTCACTTTGGTTCTAAACGTACCGCTTTTAAAGTACTTGAAAGTGGCTTTTATTGGCCTACCCTATTTGAACATGCATATATTTTTTGCAAATCTTGTGATAGATGTCAAAGAACGAGCAATCTAGGTGCTCGAAATCAAATGCCACTCACGCCAATTCTTGTTGTTGAAGTATTTGATGTGTGGGGAATTGATTTTATGGGTCCTTTTGTCAATTCTAATGGAAAATTTTATATACTTCTTGTTGTGGATTATGTTTCGAAATGGGTGGAAGCTAAAGCCACCCCTACTAATGATTCTTAAGTTGTTTGTGAGTTTGTGAAGGAATATATTTTCTCTAGAATGGTACACCAATATTGGTTATCAGTGACGGAGGTTCGCATTTTCAGAAATCCTTTCATGCTCTACTCAAGAAGTACAACATAACACACAAGGTTGGTACGCCATACCACCCACAGACTAGTGGACAAGCCGAAATCTCAAACCGTGAGATTAAATCCATTCTTGAGAAAACCGTAAACACTACACGGAAAGATTGGAGTTATAGGCTTAATGATGCATTATGTACATATAGAACGACGTACAAAACACCGATTGGTATGTCTCCATATCGTTGGTTTATGGAAAAGCTTGTCATCTTCCGGTTGAACTTGAACATAAGGCATATAGGGCGATAAAGATGTGCAACATGGATTATGACAATGCGGTGAAACAAAGGAAGTTACAACTCAATGAGCTAGAGGAAATACGTAATGATGCTTACGAGAGTTCTCGTATATACAAGGAAAAGACGAAACTTTTCCATGACAAGATGATTTCTCGAAAGAATTTTGTTGTATGGCAAAAAGTTCTTTTATTTTATTCTCGTCTTAAATTATTTCCTGGTAAGCTAAGGTCCAGATGGATTGGACCATATTTTGTTACTAATGTTTATTCTCATGGCGCAGTTGAAATTTCTAGTCTTAGAGATGGAACAAATTTAAAGGTGAAAGGCCATAGATTGAAGCCATATTATGAAAGCATTGCTTATGTGGATATGGATGTGCAAGAATTTCATGATTATCTCCCTCTGGAGGAGTAATTGACGGAATACCAAGTCGGGTTGAGGACATTAAACTAAGCGCTAAATGGGAGGAAACCCATCGGTTTTGTATCTCTATCCCTTTTGTTTTTAATTTTCTTAGTTTTGCATATCATATCTTGCATTCCCATCTTGGATTTTACAAGTCCTATATCTATAATGAAAGTTTTTGACGAATTCTCGTCAGAAAATTTTGACTGCGCAGTTGTCACGAAAATAGCTCTCGAGACTTCATACGAAGTCCGATTTGAGTGGTTGACCCCAAATTTTAAAGATGACAGACTCACCTTTATTTTCCAAAAAGAAAATCTGAATTCAAAGTCTGTTAAGTTGGTGAGATAGGCCTGGACATTTGAGTTTCAGTATTTTTCCAGAACTTTTTCAGATTGCATGACAGTCAGTCCGGAGGCCATCAAAGTCAGACCTTTTATCGAAAATTGTGCCCTTTTGAAACTTTATAGAAAAGATGTAGGCGAACAACTTTCGTTTAGGATGTTTTTCCTAATTCCCTACCCATTGGTACAGTTTTCGAGTTTAATTTGTTGTTACGTCATATTTCAGAATTTTCGGTTTTGAACATTGAGGACAATGTTGAGTTTAAGTGTGGGGGAGCATTTAGTATCATACTATTTGCATATGGACATAACAAATAATACTCTTTGATTTCTTGCATCCTTGAAACTTTTCTTTTCGAGTTAATTATGAGCTATTTAGGATGACACTCTACACCTCTTACAGTTCTTACGGCTATAGATTAAGTTCCATTTATTTCAATCCTTAAATATATATGTTTATAATTGAATGTGAAACTAAACTATGGTAGTAATTTGAAGTAGTCATCCTCGCAATCATTACTGAATCACTTTCTCTTTATTTTTGCAGTTTATGTTTCTCTAAAGTGATTTGGTGGGATCCTAATACTGCCATGGATGTTGTATCAAGGTAATCATTGGTTGAGTATATAAAATTCCCATAACATAATTTTCTTACACTCTTAAAGTGTAAAGAGTGAGCCGGAAAAAAAAAACTCCTCTTCTTTTATTGACATTAATAAATGATAGGTTCGGAATCGCGGATAATCATAGTCGATGAAAACAAAAACCATATCATCATTATATAGCAAGTCAAAAGATTATTGATGAGGTTCTTGACACTTGGATAGCAGTATGTGTGAAACGTTTTCTATGTCTCCGTCGCCTAAGCAAGCGTGGAGTGCAGGATCCAAGGAAACTATCACATACTTGCTGAAAAGGAACATGCGCTTAGAATATCTAATCATGAGGTCGGGTTAAATGGGTGCTTCTCTCAACTAGTGCGCTATAAATATATATCCTTTGACGACATTCATACAAGTATTGTGGGTAACATCTTTCACTGAAGTCAACATTTGCACACTTCACTTTTCTATTTTCATTTTCTTATCTATCCATGTGATTTCAGTATGCGAGTGTTGTGATAAACGTTGCAACAAGTACGATGACTATCTTAGTAGAGTTTTGCAAGCAGGTTGAATGTCACACGCAAGTAATTTCTTGTGTGATGATTGGAATGTATGTGGGATGTTTGTAGCTAAAGAACATATGCAAGATAATTATATGGCTTTCTACTTTGTGTCTATCCTTAGCGGTTCTTCCAAGGAGAGAAATTGGAGTAGGTTTTGTGGGTATACCTCTTGTACACCCTCACGAGACTATAATTCGTCCACTAGGGACACCTAGGGGTTTAAAGGCATGTTATTCATGCTAAGAGTAACTGTATCCTCACGACATGGAGTTGTTGTATTTAGGATTAGTTTTATTTAGTTTGCTCGAGGACTAGCAAAAGATAATTGTGGGGGAATTTGATAAGTGCATAATTCATATGATTTTAGTGTCCATTCCATACTTGTTTTAGCTATTATTCTTGCATATTTTCGTATTATTACTCTTGTTTTCTCTTGTTTGCCTATAATAGGTGAATCATCCACAAAGGAGCTATAAAGTTATGAAAATATCTAGTAAGAGAAGTATTTTAAGTATCCAATTTCCCAAGTCCAAGAGAAGTGGAAGAAGTGCGACGAAAAGGAGCAAAACGCTCAAAATCAAGACTCAGGACAAAGACCAAGCTTAACTCATTCAAATTAAGTATTTCTCATCATCATCTTCAAGAGAATTGAAATATAAAAATAATTCAAAAAGAATGAGGTCATTCCGAGTTCGGATGAAGAAGTTGTGGACAAAACAGTTTTTATTGAATACCGAAGACAGTGAAGTCCGCGAACTGGGTTTGCGAACCGAGTTCGCAGACTTATTTCCGAAAATTTCTGTTGGAATTTGAAGTTTGCGGACTGGGTACGCGAACTTATCAAATGGGAAACGTGTATTCACATCTTGGAAGGCCTAAGGGCACGTCTGGGAACGTTAATTCGTCATTTTGGGTCGGGTTCTTGAACCGAACCCAATACGTGAACGCCAAGCAATGTAAAACCTATAAAAAGGTATTAGGTTATATGAAATCATATCACATCATAAGTCAGGAAATTGTTAGGGTGTGGAGAGAAGAAATATCACACGGAGCGATTATCAATCGTAACGTCATCTCTTTACTTTTCTCATATGTATATCATGGATGTTTCTACATCCATGAGTAGCTAAACACCTATTGATCGAGGATGAATTCTAAGTTGTAAACAAGATTTGAGTTATTATATTAATCTACTTTGAAGTTCTTCATATGATTATCGTTTGTTTATACCAATTAATATTTATGATTGATTGATAGATTGTTTAGGTGGCCAAATAAATTGATTTGTTGATTCAATCTATTGCTAGTATTGAGTTAGGAGATAAGTAATCGTCGAATAACTTGTACACAAGTAGAGAACACAAAACCTTGCAGAGGGATTCTGTGGAGCGATTGTGTGTATAAACAACACTAAAAAGTGGACCTTGATCTAAGAGTCTAACTATTAGGATCAATCTATAAATTCACAAAATATAAAGAATTCGATTGGATTACACCTTAAATGATCTACTACTTGGTGGTTTGTTGAATAGAATCTGGTAGGCGAGAACTTCTGTATCCAGTGATATAAGGAGTTTAGGGGATAACACTGATCTAGCTGTTATTCTACGGTTGGTGATAATCTATGATTAACGACGAGTAGGAAATTATAATAACTCATTGACGGTTTATATACGAAGAAGGATTCCTCGATCATATCTCTCTTTATTGATTACAATACAATTTTATTTGCTTTGATTATTTACTTTGATCACAATCTAAAACAAAACCCCCTTTGTGACACTTTGACAACTAAAACTCACTGCTCTTCGTGGGAACGATCCTTACTTCCATTATATTACCAGTTAATTGTGTGGAAATAGGATTATTCATTTGATTGCACTTACGACACGCATCAAATTTTGATTGAAAAAGCGGGGGTCTAACAACACCACCCAATATTTCGATTAGCAATCTGTATGGACTAACTCCGAAACACTTACTAGAGAATCAACTAGACAACCAGACTCAATCTAGGTAAAAGTATCTCAAGGAGTTAATATATCTCTCTTGTTTTGATTCACTCAGGCTAATAGAAATCAGCGAGTCTATAATCAAACACAAGGAATAACTTAGACGGTACCAAAGACCAATGTCCAAGGATCAATCAATATCACTCAACAACCAAATGTTGGATTCCCAATTGATTGATTCAAACACACAACCTGTATTATTTCAATTATATAAACAAATATAATGCGGAAATAGAAATAACACAGACACCAGAATTTTGTTAACGAGGAAACCGCATATGCAGAAAAACCCCAGGACCTAGTCCAGATTGAATACACATTGTATTAAGCCGCTACAGACACTAGCCTACTCCAAGCTAACTTCGGACTGGACTATAGTTGAACCCCAATCAGTCTCCCACTGATCCAAGGTACATTTGTACTCCCTACACCTCTGATCCCAACAGGATACTGCGCACTTGATTCCCTTAGCTGATCTCACCCACAACTAAGAGTTGATACGACCCAAAATCGCAGGCTTTAACAATAAACAAATCTATCTCACACAGACAAGTCTATCAAAGGATCAATCTGTCTCCCACAGAAAAACCCTAAAAGTTTTTGTTCCGTCTTTTGATAATAATCAAGGTGAACAGAAACCAATTGATAATCCGGTCTTATATTCCCGAAGAACAGCCTAGATTAATCAATCACCTCACAACAATCTTAATTGTATGGTAGCGAAACAAGATGTCGTGGAATCACAAACGATGAGACGAAGGTGTTTGTGATTACTTTTTATATCTTGCCTATCGGAGAACTCTCACGATCTCAAGCCAATCAATATGATTGTACTGTGACGATAGAAGATGCAAGATCAGATCACACAACTACGATAAAAGTAGTATCGGTCTGGCTTCACAATCCCAATGAAGTCTTTAAGTCGTTAACCTGGTTTTAGAATAAGAAAACCAAAGGTTAAAGGAGAAGCGACTCTAGCAGAGGAACTAGTATCACACGGACGTGTGGGGATTAGTTTTCTCAATGCTAAATGTCTCCTTTATATAGCCTTTCAAATCAGGGTTTTTCCTTAATTACAAAGAAATCAATATCCACCGTTAGATGAAAACCTGATTTAGATTCAAGCTAATATTTCTCAACCGTTAGATCGAAAACTTAGCTTGTCATACACAAATGACTGTACCCTTCTAGGTTTGTTAACCGCACCCAAACGTGCACATTGTTGGTTCAACAATAGTCTACCCAAAGAGGTTAACCATATGAGCGTTTCATATCAACCATGTTCTTCTTCACCATAACTAGTTCAATTGACTCAAATGAACTAGTTAAGAGAGTTGTTCAATTGCAAGGAAATCTTATGTAACTACACAAGACACAATTGAAGCAAAGATGATTTGATTCACTCGAATCGGTTCATGAACTTTAATAGCCACAGTTTGCAAATGCATTCCTTAGTGTTTTTTTTCGTGAAAACTTCACGAGAAAATAAAAGATGAGGAGAGAGAAAGTCTGGCGATTTTCTTAGGTTTTTGTGCGTTTTTTTCAAATTTTCTTCAATTATTGATTAATCTTTGGATTAATGATGGCTGAAGAATCTGTGTTACTTATTACGAATGGTTTAAATATTCAATCCTTTGCGGGAAAAGTGAAAGTGCGTCAAACTGTACAGCCTACGGCTGTTGATGTGAGTAGTTTACCAAATCCTACGTTAATCAATGGAGAACCATCTTTGGTAATCCTTGCTGATTTTTACCAGGAAGGTTGTAAACCTTTTGAATTTAGTTTTATTGCGAGACTTAACTTCACGGGTTTGAAGTTTGTGGAAGTGAAGAATAGCCTAGTTACTCAATGGCAGCTAAAACCTAATTTTGTTAGGCTTATGTCCATGAGTAAGGGTTTCTTTGTTTTTATGTTTCGTGATGAACAAACAAAGGCCAGAATCCGTAACAAGAAGTGGTATGTTAATCAACAAGAGCTGCGTTTGATGGGTTGGTATCCTGGTTTCGATCCTGAAAGACAAAATACTTCCCATGCAGCTGTATGGGTGCATTTACCAGGTCTTCATGCAGAGTTATGGACAGAGAGATCGTTGTTTTCGATTGGTAAAGCAGTTGGTAATCCGATAGTAGTAGACCAGCGAACCCTAAATCTGGAGTTTGGAATCTTTGCTTCAGTGCTTGTAGATGTGGATTTCGCAAAACACATTCCTAGAAGGATTCTGCTTACTGCTGGTGGTCGTACTTTCTGGCAAACTTTGGATATACCTAAGCATCCTAAATTGTGTTTGCACTGCAATATTATTGGTCATACTGTTAAGGAGTGTAAACGGAAACCCAAGGATGATGATCCTGTCAAGGAGAATGAAGCGAAGAATGACGCTAATCAAGAATGGCAGGCATCAAAGGGTAAGAAGCGATCTCGAAATCGTAAGAAGAATAGCACTCAGGAAGGTACTAGTGGCGTTGACAAGTCAGGTGATGCTGAAGTTGCTGCAAACACTGGTACGGGTAACAATGTCAGTGTGCCAGCTGATATTGGGGAGAATGTTGTTGGTGTGAATGCGGTTGGAGAGAATGATGTTGGGGAGAATGTTGTTGGTGAGGATACCAGGCAGCTTGAGGTTGAATTAGATGCTTCTGAAGCTCAACTTCGTGCAGCGTCTGAGGCTGTTGAGACAGTTAAACATGCGTTAGCTACGAAAAGAGCATTAGCTAACAGGTTGTTAGTGGGTGAAACTACAACTGAAGCTAAGTCAGGAACGAGTGGTGAATTGGCAAGAACTAATCACTCTAGTAATGATAAGAACTATGTTAATTCTTCTTCTGCTCCCGTTGAAACTACGACCCGGATTCAAGATACGGTGGTTGATAATATTGTGGATACCCCAATCTACAATGCTTTAAATGAAACTATTATGGTTATTTAGCCAAATAAATTTGATGTCTTGAATGCTGAGCTGGGATTAGCAACCAGGAGGGTGAAAGTTCGGATGAAGAACTCATGCCAGAGAAAGCAGTTTCAGGCGTCAAGGGCTCTAAATGGTGTGAGATACCAGTGGAGAAAGAGGTTCCATAACAGACCAGAAAGCCTGGTCGTGTGCGTATGTCTAGCGCACAACAACATGCTTCTCAGAGTGATTCTCAACAAAGTACAACATCTAAGTCTGACTCGGACTCTGAGGTTAATGAGTTGGGAATCCGTGTACGCAAAGGTTTTTCTCCAGTTATTGAAAAAAGGATTCTGATCAAGAATCCAAAGTTAACTATTAAACCAAAAAAAATTATTTCCTAATGTGGGTACTCTGTTGGAATGTTAATGGGGTGGCGAAGGTGGAGGCTGGTTTGAAGTTACGGGAGTTAGTTAGAGTTTTTAAGACAATTATTCTTTGTATAGCTGAGCCGAAAATTCCTTACTCAGATGGTGTTATGTTAAGGCTTAATTTAGCTGGTTATGTAAAGAAGGCAATTCATAATTCTTCTTCAAATTCTATTGGTAATCTTTGGATATTTTGGAGTGAGGATATTGAAGAACCAGTGGTGTTAAATGTGAGAAGGCAGGCCATTACGGTGAGAACTGAAGGGGTTCATA
Source organism: Papaver somniferum (assembly GCF_003573695.1). Taxonomy (NCBI): domain Eukaryota; kingdom Viridiplantae; phylum Streptophyta; class Magnoliopsida; order Ranunculales; family Papaveraceae; genus Papaver; species Papaver somniferum. The sequence goes on along the minus strand of NW_020619270.1, from coordinate 1,591,237 downwards.
TTTCTTTTGTTCATGCCAGTTATATCCAAGTTTTTAGAAGAAGATTATGGGGTCAATTATATGCGGTGGATTCTACAACTCCATGGTTGGTAATTGGTGATTTTAACTGTATTCTTCGCAATGATGAGAAGAAAGGGGGTAGAGGAGTTCTTACTTCTAGTATTAATGAAATTCAGTGATTGGATGGAGGAGAATAGTCTATTGGATCGTGTTATTATTAATGAACCTTGGTTAACTAAATTTTCGAATTGGCGTTGTAAAGCTCTTCCTAGGGAAGTTTATGATCATTCGACCCTTATTGGTTATCCTTTTGTTTCTCCTAGGCCGAGACGTGCTTCTTTCAGAATTCAGAAAATGTGGTTTTCGCATCCTGGTTTTTTGAGGATGGTTGAGGCTTCTTGGAATGCTCCGGTGTTTGGTAATCCTGATTTTATTTTTCCTTTCAAACTGAAAAGATTGAAGGTAGATATGAAGTTGTGGAATCAACAGGTGTTTGGCAATGTGAATGCACGGATTAAACAGGCTCAACTGAAATTTGAAGTGGCTAGTAGAAATTCGGATGAGGATCCTTTTGATACTTCTAAACAGAATGTGATGAAAGATGCGCTGGTGGCTGTCCATGAAGTGCGTATGCAACATCATATTATGTTAAAGCAAAAGTCTCGCAATAAATGGATTTTGGAGGGTTCTAGTAATACTTCTTACTTCCACAGTACTATCAATACCCGTAGAAGCGCCAATACTATTTCGGAGTTGGTGGCAGATGATGGGTCTCTTATCAATGAGCCGGACCAATTAAGAGACCATGTTGTTTTTTATTATGAGAACAAATTTAATGGGGAAGATTCTCAGATCGATGATCACTTGTTTGATTATGAACATAATTCTATATCTTTAGAGGAAAGGCAGATGTTGGATTCAGTTCCTTCTATGGAGGAAATTAAGGTGGCAGTTTTTGATTTGGGTGCGGATAATGATCCAGGTCCGGATGGTTTCTCGGGGTGTTTTTATAGACACTGTTGGGATTTAATTCATCAAGATCTAACTAAGGCTATTATTTTTTGCTGGAATAACAAATCTATTCCTAATGGGGCTAATTCTAGTCTCATTCTTTTACTGGATAAGGTCAGAGGTGCGGATAGTTTAAGGAAATATAGACCTATTGGTCTAAGTAATTTTTTCTTCAAAATTATTACGAAAATCTTGGATACTAGACTTGGTAAAGTCTTGGATAATTTGGTCTCGGAGGAACAAGTGGCTTTTATGAAGGGGAGGAATATTCATGAAAACATTAGTTTGGCTTCGGAGATGGTGAATGAGCTGCACATTAAAAGGAAAGATGGTAATCTGGGTCTTAAACTTGATATTTCTCAGGCTTTTGATACAGTCAGTTGGTCTTTTGTTTTGGAGGTGTTTAGAAGGTATGGTTTTTCGGAGGATTGGTGTACTTGGATTCACAATATTCTGAAATCTGCTAGAATTTATATTCTTCTTAATGGGAGTCCAGAGGGTTTCTTCAAGATTAATAGGGGTTTGCGTCAGGGGGATCCTCTTTCTCCTCTTATATTTGTTTTGATAGAGGATGTTCTAAGTAGAAACATCACTAAGATCTTCAAAATAAATGCATGACTCATATGGTGAAGCGTAATGGTATTGCTCCAACTCATTTATTTTTTGCTGATGATATTATGATCTTTTGCAAGGGAAATATGAAGAGTCTGACAAACTTGGTGAAGCTGCTGGAGGATTATCAACATGCTTCTGCTCAGTATATGTATGGAGAAGAGCAAAATTTACTTTGGAGGTGGGTCTTTGCATAGACGTCAAACAATTGTGGATTTCTTAGGATGGGAGTTACTTATTTCCCGGATCGTTATTTGGGGGTTAAGGTGATGCCTGGAGTGGTGAAGTATAGTCATATAAGTAATGTTGTGGACAAAATTAAGGATCATTGTCGGTTTTTAAAGGTAAGATGATTTCCTTTCAAGATCGTGTGGTTCTTGTTAAAACTGTTCTTTCGAGCTATGCGATTCATAACATGGTTGTGTATAAATGGCCTGTTAAATTTGTTAAACAATGTGAACGAGTGATTCGGAATTTCCTTTGGTCGGGAGATTCAAACTTGTCTAGAGCTTTGTGGTCGGGTATGACAAGATTTGCAGTCCGGTGCTGGAAGGTGGTCTTGGGCTTACTAGCTTAAGTACTATGAACAAGGCGCTGATCATGAAGTTGTGGTGGAGTATTAAAGCTTCAAAGAAGAAATGGGCTAGGTTCTTGGAATCGAAATTCACTTACAGAGATGGCCGGCTTAAATTGGCTGGAGTTAAATCTTCGATTCTTCTTGGAATTCGTTGGGTGCACCAAGATGTGATTCTCAATACCAAATCTTTGATGGGGGATGGGAGAGCGACTTCACTTTTTTATGATGTTTGGTATGGAACTGAAGCGTCGGCGGAAGTTTTGAACCGCACTGACCTTGACAGAAATGCAAGAGTTAGTGATATTATTGTGCAGGAACAGTGGCAGTTGGAGGGTGTTCAATTGCAAGACCTAACGAATGATGGTGTTGTGCTGGAGGAACTGGCAAGACGACGTAATGTCAGTGATAAGAAGATCTGGATGCCAGATTTCAAAGGTTCGTTTTCTGTCAAGTCTGCAAGGGATATTGTGAGAGCTAAATACCCGATTCTGGAGGAGGCTAGGTTGTTGTGGAAGAGAGTTGTTCACCCTTCTTTGGCGGCTCAAAATTGGAAGTTTGTCCGGGGAGCATGTGCAACTCTGGACAAAGTAAGGAGCAGATTCAAAATAGCTTTGGCGTCTAGGTGCAGCGTCTGCCAAACTGAGGATGAGTCTTTGAAGCATGTTCTTTGGGGCTGTAGTTTTGCGAAAAAAGCTTGGGAGTGGCTGGCAGGTATATTCAATCTTACTCTGCATTATAATTTATTTGCTGCTAACAAGGCAGCGAAAGGATGTAGTAGAATGGTTAAGGACCTGTGGTTGGTTTCAATTTTGGTGTTGCGTTCTGAATTATGGTATCAACGAAACAAGATGGTGTATGAGAAGAAAAAGGCGTGATGGAATTTTTTTCAAGAAGCGAGTTTTCAATCTCATCCATGATTACTCGTCAAGAATGAAGGGGTTTATGTTCAATACTGCTGAGGATTTCTAGATTCTGAATTTTTTCAGAGTTAAATGCCGAAGAGTGAATTTTGTGGAACCTGTGGAGTGCCTCTAGTATCCTCCTGTGCATAATCAACTTTTGTTGTGCTGCGACGGTGCTTCCAGGGGTAATCCGGGGGTGGAAGGGGCAGGAGTTGTTGCTAGGAATGCAAATTGTGAAGTGGTTGGCGTGATGTGCATTGGTCTTGGAGTTATTTCAAATTATATGGTAGAGTTGTATGGGATCCTTCTTGGGATCGAATGGGCAGTTCAATGGGGTTATAGAAATATTTTGATTCGGTCTGATTCGTCTAGTGTGATAATAGTATTGGAGGAAGATAAGGTGCCCTGGTTTGCGCAACAAAGATGGGTTGATGCCAAGATTCTTTACGATTCTATTATGTTTGTGCACACTTATCGTGAAGCAAATTTTGCAACTGATAAAATGGCGAAGAGTGGATGTTTATTGGACTACGGTGTAAGGATAAATTATGTCGCCGTCCAGTTTTTCTAAATTCAATTGAATTACCAAATGTATCTTATTTTCGATTTAAATAGTTTTGTGAGTTTTTGGGGTTGCTGTGACCTCTTTTCTCACTAACTATCTTGTAAATATTTTTATTTTCAATACAATTTTTGACTTATCAAAAAAAAAAAAGCATTCCTTAGTCTTTTAAGATTAAGTTCAGAAATCATCTTTGGATATATAACCTTCTCAAGTTCGCAAACTAGGTTCGCGGACTTAAGACACCGGATAGAGTTTACAAACTCCAGCAGAAATACTCGGGTTCGAGAACTACGCCGGTTCGCGGACTGGGTTCGCGGACTTGGCTCACGCAAGTAGTTTGTCAACTCCAGCAGAAATTCTCGGGATTGAGAACTTCGGCAGTTCGCGGACTGAGTTCGCGGACTTGGCACTTGCCATACTTCCGGTTTTCTTGATCAACAAAGTTCGAAAACTTCGGTTCAAGGAATACATTGGTTATGTAATCTAAACTCTCATTCCAATCATTGAAACATTCTTAGGGGACGTTATATAGTTGTCACACTATTTCTCGTCAAAGAAATTTTCAAAGTGATTGAAACATTCATGACTTTCGTCACTAGGTAAAGATAAACTTGGTCGAAGCGAAAAGCTTACCAACACATATTTCGAGATATATATAGGCGAGGTATACTCGGCTCAAAATACCAAATGTGTATGATCTAGTCTATATATATATCATACGACTTTTGTCTCAAAGAGTAGGAGATAGAATAGATAGACTTTTGAGTGACAGATAAGTTCAAGTCTCCACATACCTTTTTGTAGAGAAGTTCCACCGGTTCCTTGAGTAGATCTTCTACTTGTATGATGAATCGCCATGAAGTCCTTGAGATCAACTACACTTACTATCCTAGTCCGAGACTTAGCTGTAAGAGACTAGAAATCAAGACTTATAGTTTTGATCACTAACATTGACAAACATGCTTGAGATAGCAACGCATGCGAGTTTGACCGAGCAGTGCTCTAACAATATCCCCCTTTGTCAATTTTAGTGACAAAACTATCAATACATATGGAATACAAAAATGATAATGAAACTTTAGTAGCTCATATTCCACATGTCTAATCTTCAACATTCCTCGAAATCTTCGTCACTTCCAAGTACTCCAATGATCCCAAAGGTTGTAAGTTTAGCATCACCGTTGTTGAAGATCCGCAGCTATAACAATGAGAAAGCATCGGTCTCGATCATTGTTATACAGTGTCATAGTATTATTACATAGTGTCAAAGTCCAATTGTATCACAACTTCAACAATAATACTATGGTGATATGTATCACTCCCCCTTAGTCAATACTCCATCTCACATGAAAATCACTCCCCCTTACACAATGATCCGAAAACCATATGTATTTGTAGTGTGAACTACATATTAATTCTCCCCCTTTTTGTCGATAAAACTGGCAAAGGTACAAGAACGGGATCATAATGAAATTTCCGGAAGAGATATTTCATGACTGAGAGAAAGAAACACACATCATCTTATTTAGATGCAATCATATAGCCGAAGCTAACAACATTCATCAAGGAGTTTAAAGATACAAGATAACCCCTCTAAAATTCCACAGACGCACACCCCTCAAGTTATGACCATTAAGCACAAGTTCAAAAGAACTCTCCCCCATTTGATGTCATTCCCAAGGGAACAACAACGAGCGACCTTAATTTCAAGAGAAACGAAGGATTTTATTGGACACCAAAACCATGAGAATGATTTTTATATCCAAGACTCAATCAAATTATTCATAAGTGAACCCATGAAGAATTCAATCGGAATACATAATCAAATTAACCACAAAAGTGATCAATTTAATTCATTCTGCTCAACATAAGTAAACTTACGGAGCAACGACTAAGTTAATCATACAAGAGAGTGATTGGCTTAATCGTTCATGTACTCAACACAAGAGAAGTTGTGGAGTAATAACTAAATAACCAAGAAGATGATTAATTTAGTTCTAAATGCTCAACATAACGTACCTCGCGGAACAACCAACCAAGCTAATAAAAAATAATCAACTTAGTTGTATCATGCTCAATATGAGACACATTACGGAGCCTCACGGTAATACAAAAAGACGGATCAATGAAGATCTATACCGTGGAATACACAAGGATTCATTCTTTTGCACAAGCATATACAATAGCAATAATCCTTGGATACAAAATATTTTAACCTATCTTCCATCAAGGGTTGACAATATAGGCTTAACTTTTGTATATGTCAAAAGTCTATTCATTCTTAAACCAATTCGTGAATACCAATCTGCACGACTTTACTTTTGACAAAATATGGGACAACATAGTTCACGGACATAAACACCAATATCCCATAAAAAATTGCAATATAACAAATCATAAAGATTAAATCAATTGAAAAACGACCTTTTTACAAACAAAAACGGTAAGCAGGAAGAATAAACAAAATCAATTTCTCCTAGGGATTTAACAGATACATTCCTACACAACCCTCTCAAAAATCATGATTCTTTCCCTAAAGGGATAGACGAAAGAATCATGAATAACAAGTTTACAGTTCATAATCATTCCAATCCAATATAGGACTGGGATATATCTCGTGGGGGGGGGGGGGGGAATCATTTGTTAATCCAGGTTTTTTCTTATCCTTTAGGAGAGAAGAGTTACGCACATCATTCTTTTCCCTTTTAATCATAGTTTTGAAAAACTTGATTGTTGATTTTCGCAAATCCTGCACCGTTCTAGAAATCATTTTGAGGAAAAAAAGGATTTCATAGAAGATTTCTTCTTCTTCTGCTCACAGTGTTTAGCTGTATAGGACTGCTTTTGATCATTCGTGCTAAGATGATCCTGATTTTTACACAAGGAAACCGAGAATCTTGGTAGCATCTTGTGGTTTTCTGTATCACTCTTGTTGTCAAGATGACAGGAGAGTGATACATAGTCAGGTGACATTCGCTGTCCCAACTTATGAGACACAGTCGGGGTTATTCGACATGTCTTATAAGAATCACCATTGTGATTTTTAGCAAAAAGGTTAAGAGAACCATCACAGATTTCATCCTCAGAACGATAATCAAGAGTATTCATCCATGCTTTAGTTATCTTATTCACCTGAGTATATGGATCTTTGAAAGTATGATCACTTTTGCAGCACATGGGACCAGTTTCTCTAGTACAGTTTTTCTGAACTCTCTTATCCTTTTTATTGATTGATCGAACTTCTTTTTGAGACTTTCTTTTACTTTGTCCAAGAATCTTCTTAAGTTGTTGTATGAACAGAGACAACGTAGAAATAAAGCAATTCTCATTTTTCTTATCAATCAATTTAGGACGGTGAGATTTTTCATCAGGAGTAGTAACATGGTTACTAGACGTGTGATGTTTATCTGTTGATTCGCGATCGAAAATTTTAAGCTTCCCGACAAGCGTATTTCGCGAAAGAGTATCAAGGTTATTTCCCTCAACGATGGCATGCTTTTTAGATTCGTATTTAGATGGCAGCGATCTGAGAATCTTCATCACAATTTCCTTTTCAGGAATAGTCATACCCAATGCACAGGATGCATTAACAATTTCAGACACTTTGTGATAAAATTCATCAAATGAATCTTCTTCTGCCATATGAAAGTCTTCCCATTCGGAGTTAAGGTTTTGAAGCCTAGCTTCCTTTTCACTGGTGTTACCTTCAAATACGGTTTCTAAAGTATCTTAAGCATCTTTAGATGTGGAGCAGGATGCCACATAGTGTCGAATATCTGGGGTAATGGCATGTATAATGGCATTCAAACTGTCGGAGTGTTGCTTTGCAGCAAGTGCCCCAGCAGCAGTATATGTACCAATGTTTTTAGGCACGGTAGCATTTTCAACTATAACAACGGGAACCTCATAGCCATTAACAACATAAACCCATGATTGAAAATCACGTGATTGAAGAAAGGTACGCATAGCAATTTTCCACCATAGGTAGTTTGAGACATCGAAGACTGGTGGTACGTTTACTGAGATAGCACAACTGTCCATAGAGTCAGATCGCTACAAACACAGACTTTTGAGGTCTTGAACGTGTTTGCCTGCTCTGATACTAATTGAAAAAGCGGGGGTCTAACAACACCACCCAATATTTCGATTAGAAATCTGTATGGACTAACTCCGAAGCACTTACTAGAGAATCAACTAGACAGTCAGACTCAATCTAGATAAAAGTATCTCAAGGAGTTAATATCTCTCTCTTGTTTTGATTTACACAAGCTAATAGAAATCAACGAGTCTATAATCAAACACAAGAAATAACTTGGACGGTACCAAATACCAATGTCCAAGGATCAATCAATATCAATCAACAACCAAAGGTTGGATTTTCAATTGATTGATTCAAACGCACAACCTGTATTATTTCAACTATATAAACAAATATAATGCGGAAATAGAAATAACACAGACACCAGAATTTTGTTAACGAGGAAACCGCAAATGCAAAAAAACCTCGGGACCTAGTCCAGATTGAATACACACTATATTAAGCCGCTACAGACACTAGCCTACTCCAAGATAACTTCGGACTAGACTATAGTTGAACCCCAATCAGTCTCCCACTGATCCAAGGTAAAGTTGTACTCCCTACGCCTCTGATCCCAGCAGGATACTGCGCACTTGATTCCCTTAGCTGATCTCACCCACAACTAAGAGTTGCTACAACCCAAAATCGCATGCTTTAACAATAAACAAATATGTCTCACACAGACAATTCTATCAAAGGATCAATTTGTCTCCCACAGAAAAACCTTAAAAGTTTTTGTTCCGTCTTTTGATAATAATCAAGGTGAACAGGAACCAATTGATAATCCAGTCTTATATTCCCGAAGAACAACCTAGAATAATAATCACCTCACAACAATTTTAATCGTATGGTAGCGAAACAAGATGTCGTGGAATCACAAACGATGAGACGAAGGTGTTTGTGATTACTTTTTATATCTTGCCTATCGGTAAACTCTCACGATCTCAAGCCAATCAATATGATTGTACTGTGACGATAGAAGATGCAAGATCAGATCACACAACTACGATAAAACTAGTATCGGTCTGGCTTCACAATCACAATGAAGTCTTTAAGTCGTTAACCTGGTTTTAGAAGAAGAAAACCAAAGGTTAAAGGAGAATCGACTCTAGCAGAAAAACTAGTATCACACGGACGTGTGGGGATTAGTTTTCTTAATGCTAAATGTCTTCTTTATATAGCCTTTCAAATCAGGGTTTTGCCTTAGTTACAAAGAAATCAATATTCACCGTTAGATGAATACCTGATTTAGATTCAAGCTAATATTTCTCAACCGTTAGATCGAAAACTTAGCTTGTCATACACAATTGACTGTACGCTTCTAGGTTTGTTAACCGCACCCAAACGTGTACATTGTTGGTTCAACAATAGTCTACCCAAAGAGGTTAACCATATGAGCGTTTCATACCAACCATGTACTTCTTCTCCATAACTAGTTCAATTGATTCAAATGAACTAGTTAAGCAAGTTATTCAATTGCAAGGAAATCTTATGTAACTGCACAAGGCACAATTTAAGCAAAGATGATTTGATTCACTCGAATCGGTTCATGAACTTTAATAGCCACGGTTTGCAAAGCATTCCTTAGTCTTTTAAGATTAAGTTCAGAAATCATCTTTAGGTATATAACCTTCTCAAGTTCGTAGACTAGGTTCGCGGAATTAAGACACCGGATAGAGTTTACAAACTCCAGCAAAAATTCTCGGGTTCGAGAACTTCGCCGGTTCGCGGACTGGGTTCGCGGACTTGGCTCACGCAAGTAGTTTGTCAATTCCAACAGAAATTCTCGGGTTTTAGAACTTCGGCAGTTCGCGGAATGAGTTCGCGGACTTGGCACTTGCCATACTTCCGGTTCTCTTGATCAACATAGTTTGAAAACTTCAGTTCAAGGAATCCATTGGTTATGTAATCTAAACTCTCATTCCAATCATTGAAACATTCTTAGAGGACGTTATATAGTTGTTACACTATTTCTCGTCAAAGCAATTTTCAAGGTGATTGAAAAATTCATGAATTTCGTCACTAGGTAAAGATAAACTTGGTCGAAGCGAAAAGCTTACCAACACATATTTCGAGATATCGATAGGCGAGGTATACTCGGCTCGAAATACCAAATGTGTATGATCTAGTCTATATATATAGCATGCGACTTTTGTCTCAATGAGTAGGAGATAAAATATATAGACTTTTGAGTGACAGATAAGTTCAAGTCTCCACACACCTTTTTGTCGAGAACAAGCGGGGGTCTAACAACGAGATATGACCATTAAGCACAAGTTCAATTAGAAAATACAAATAACTTATTGCTAGACACATTTGTCAACGCTTTGAAAATACAAATTTGTCTAGCAATAAGTTATTTGCTTTGAAAACACATTTGTCATATCTCTAACCCCTCCAACGCATGCTTGTCAACGCTTTTTCAAGATAACCCCTTAAAATTCCACAGCCGCACACCCCTCAAGATATGATCATTAAGCACAAGTTCAAAAGAACTCTCCCCCATTAGATGCCATTCCCAAGGGAACAACAATGAGCGACCTTAATTTCAAGAGAAACGAAGGATTTTAATGGACACAAAAACCATGAGAATGATTTTTATATCCAAGACTCAATCAAATTATTCATAAGTAAACCCATGAATAGTCTAATCGAAATACATAATCAAATTACCACAAAAGTGATCAATTTAATTTATTATGCTCAACATAAGTAAACTTACGGAGCAACGACTAAGTTAACCATACAAGAGAGTGATTGGCTTAACCGTTCATATACTCAACACAAGAGAACTTGTGGAGTAATAACTAAATAACCAAGGAGATGATTAATTTAGTTCTAAATGCTCAACATAACGTACCTCACGGAACAACCAACCAAGCTAATAAAAAATAATCAACTTAGTTGTATCGTGCTCAACATAAGACACATCACGGAGCCACACGGTAATACAAAAAGATGGATCAATGAAGATCTATACCATGGAATACACAAGGATTCATTCTTTTGCACAAGCATATACAATAGCAATAATCCTTAGATACAAAAGATTAAACCTATTTTCCGTGAGGGTTGACAATATAGGCTTAACTTTTGTATATGTCAAAATTTTATTCATTCTTAAACCAATAAACGAATACAGATCGTGAACGACTTTATTTTTGACAAAGATATGGGACAACAAAGTTCACGGATGTAAACACAAATATCTCATAACAAGTTGCAATATAACAAAAACAAAAATATTGCAAAACATCATCCTCCAAAGAATTTTAGAATTTTAAACAAAAAACCTAAAAACAAGAAGATGGAAATAATAGCTATGTGTAGTCACAATCATCGCTATTCAAAGCACTAGTTATTCTTCCAACTAAGCCAAAAAGAAGACATACTAGGCAACAATAGTGAATCAACAATCTAAAGAAAAACAGACTCCAGTTCACTTTCCGAACACAAACTAAGATCATATGGACGGTTCAGGAACTACACGAGTCATGGGGTCTTTGATCTTGTGAAAGACAGCATTCATTGCAACATCGGAGTGGTGATTCTTTTTGCGAAGATCATTGATGCATGACTTTATGAGACCAAGGTCAGTAGTAACCTTTTTCAACTCAGTTTTCAAAGCATCGAGATTTTTCAGAGTAGCAATGAGCTCTTGTTTTGCTTCTCCAAAGTACTTAAAAAAGTCGTGAACAACTTCAGCAGAAAACATACCATCCTTTTCAGCATCCTCATGGACATAGGCAAAGTAACATGAAGCATTGGGATGATCTTCATCTACAAGAGTTCTTTTCTTCTTAGACTCGACAACAACTTCTTTTTCAAGGAATCCTCTTGCGAAACCACCATAGCAGGATGAAGAAGAAGACATACTTGATAACCCAGAAACCAACCTAGAGTATGCGTACGTGACTTTTGAAACTCACAAGTTGGTATATAAGGGTCTCTTAGAGAAGAGATTCTAGGGTTTTCTTAACAGTTGACTCGTGCCAGAACACGGGTATCCGTTCGAGTACAACACGATCCAGAAAAAGAATCCCAACAAATAAAAAACATGGCTTTTAAAAAAACTTTTGAACCTGGATGTAGCAAGAACCAAGATTCAACGGAGCAATTCCTAAAGAAAATGAGAAGTAACTTTAGACCAAAATAATACTCTAAGCACAGCAAGTCTGCAATCGTTTTGCTATGGACGATAAGAAGATAGCTCAACTTAACAGATGTGCATGCCAAAAGTATACCTGAATATCAACACATCTTACTCAACAGGGTTTTTATGAGTAAGCTCTTTAAACCTTGTGATTAATTAGCACAGATATGAGAAATATGCTCATCAAGAGATTTGTGTTTGTGCCCAAGTTTCTTTTTCCTTCCGAGACGAGGAAATAATCCCTTGTTATGTGAGAAATTATCATAAAACTTACTGTCATCAAAATACGGGGGTCTAACAACACCACCCAAAATTTCGATTAGCAATCTGTATGGACTAACTCCGAAACACTTACTAGAGGATCAACTAGACAGTCAGACTCAATCTAGATAAAAGTATCTCAAGGATTTAATATCTCTCTCTTGTTTTTATTCACTCAAGCTAATAAAAATCAGCGAGTCTATAACCAAACACAAGGAATAACTTGGACGGTACCAAAGATCAATGTCCAAGGATCAATCAATATCAATCAAGTACCAAATGTCGGATTTCCAATTGATTGATTCAAACGCACAACCTGTATTATCTCAATTATATAAACAAATATAATGCGGAAATAGAAATAACACAGACACCAGAATTTTGTTAACGAGGAAACCGAAAATGCAGAAAAACCCCGGGACCTAGTCCAGATTGAATACACATTGTATTAAGCCGCTACAGACACTAGCCTGCTCCAAGCTAACTTCGGACTGGACTATAGTTGAACCCCAATCAGTCTCCCACTGATCCAAGGTACAGTTGTACTCCCTACACCTCTGATCCCAGCAGGATACTGCGCACTTGATTCCCTTAGCTGATCTCACCCACAACTAAGAGTTGCTACGACCCAAAATCGCAGGCTTTAACAATAAACAAATCTGTCTCACACAGACAAGTCTATCAAAGGATCAATATGTCTCCCACAGAAAAACCCTAAAAGTTTTTGTTCCGTCTTTTGATAATAATCAAGGTGAACAGGAATCAACTGATAATCCGGTCTTATATTCTCGAAGAACAGCCTAGATTAATCAATCACCTCACAACAATCTTAATCGTATGGTAGTGAAACAAGATTTCGTGGAATCACAAACGATGAGACGAAGGTGTTTGTGATTACTTTTTATATATTGCCTATCGGAGAACTCTCACGATCTCAAGCCAATCATTATGATTGTACTGTGACGATAGAAGATGCAAGATCAGATCACACAACTACGATAAAACTAGTATCGGTCTGGCTTCACAATCCCAATGAAGTCTTTAAGTCGTTAACCTGTTTTTAGAAGAAGAAAACCAAAGGTTAAAGGAGAATCGAATCTAGCAGAAAAACTAGTATCACACGGACGTGTGGGGATTAGTTTTTTCAATGATAAATGTCTCCTTTATATAGACTTTCAAATCAGGGTTTGCCTTAGTTACAAAGCAATCAATATTCACCGTTAGATGAAAAACTGATTTAGATTCAAGCTAATATTTCTCAACCGTTAGATCGAAAACTTAGCTTGTCATACACAAATGATTGTACGCTTCTAGGTTTGTTAACCGCACCCACACGTGTACATTGTTGGTTCAACAATAGTCTACCCAAAGAGGTTAACCATATGAGCGTTTCATACCAACTATGTTCTTCTTCACCATAACTAGTTCAATTGACTCAAATGAACTAGTTAAGAGAGTTGGTCAATTGCAAGGAAATCTTATGTAACTACACAAGACACAATTGAAGCAAAGATGATTTGATTCACTCGAATCGGTTCATGAACTTTAATAGCCACGGTTTGCAAATGCATTCCTTAGTTTTTTAAGATTAAGTTCAGAAATCATCTTTAGATATATAACCTTCTCAAGCTCGCAAACTAGGTTCGCGGACTTAAGACACCGTGTAGAGTTTACAAACTCCAGCAGGAATTCTCGGGTTCGAGAACTACGCCGGTTTGCGGACTGGATTCGCGGACTTGGCTCACGCAAGTAGTTTGTCAACTCCAACAAAACTTCTCGGGTTTGAGAACTTCGGCAGTTCGCGGACTGAGTTCGCGGACTTGGCACTTGCCATACTTCCGGTTCTCTTGATCAAAAAAATTCGAAAACTTCGGTTCAAGGAATCCATTGGTTATGTAATCTAAACTCCCATTCCAATCATTGAAACATTCTTAGAGGACGTTATATAGTTGTTACACTATTTCTCGTCAAAGCAATTTTCAAGGTGATGGAAACATTCATGACTTTCGTCACTAGGTAAAGATAAACTTGGTCGAAGAGAAAAGCTTACCAACACATATTTCGAGATATAGATAGGCGACGTATACTCGGCTCAAAATAACAAATGTGTATGATCTAGTCTATATATATAGCATATGACTTTTGTCTCAAAGAGTAGGAGATAAAATAGATAGGCATTTCAGTGACAGATAAGTTCAAGTCTCCACATACCTTTTTGTCAAGAAGTTCCACCGGTTCCTTGAGTAGATCTTCTACTTGTATGATGAATCGCCATGAAGTCCTTGAGCTCAACTACACTTACTATCCTAGTCTGAGACTTAGCTATAAGAGACTAGAAATCAAGACTTATAGTTTTGATCACTAACATTGACAAACATGGTTGAGATAGCAACGCATGCGAGTTTCACCGAGCAATGCTCTAACAATCTCCCCCTTTGTCAATTTTAGTGACAAAACTATCAATACCAGATTGGAATGAGAGTTTAGATTATTTCGATTGGAATGAGAGTTTAGATTATCATTGAAATGAAATTATATAATGAGAGTTTAGAGTTTAGAGTTTAGAGTTTACCAACATTCTTAGAGGACGTTATACAATGTGTATTCAGATTGGAATAAACTATCAATACCAGATTGAAAAAGCGGGGGTCTAACAACACCATCCAATATTTCGATTGGCAATCTATATGGACTAACTCCGAAACACTTACTAGAGAATAACTTGAATACACACTGAGAGTTTAGAGAAAAGAATGAAAATAGAAAAGTGAAGTGTGCAAATGTTGACTTAAGTGAAAGATGTTACCCACAATACTTGTATGAATATCGTCAAAGGATATATATTTATAGCGCACTAGTTGAGAGAAGCACCCATTTAACTCGACCTCATGATTAGATATTCTAAGCGCGTGTTCCTTTTCAACAAGTATGTGATAGTTTCCTTGGATCTTGCACTCCATGCTTGCTTAGCGACGGAGACAGGGACAACGTTTCACACATACTGCTATCAACCAGCAACCAAAGGTCGTTGATTAGCGATTGTATAACAACACTGTATAACGTCCTCTAAGAACAAGCGGGGGTCATTGGAGTACTGCAGATAGACTTATAGTTTTGATCACTAACATTGAAAAACATGCTTGAGATAGCAACGCATGCGAGTTTGACCGAGCAGTGCTCAATATTGAAAAAGAGGGGGTCTAACAACACCACCCAATATTTCTCTTAGCAATCTGTATGGACTAACTCCGAAACACTTTCTAGAGAATCAACTAGACAGTCAGACTCAATCTAGGTAAAAGTATCTCAAGGAGTTAATATCTCTCTCTCTTGTTTTGATTCACTCAAGCTAATACAAATCAGCGAGTCTATAATCAAACACAAGGAATAACTTGGACGGTACCAAAGACCAATGTCCAAGGATCAATCAATATCAATCAACAACCAAAGGTCGGATTTCCAATTGATTGATTCAAACGCACAACCTGTATTATTTCAATTATATAAACAAATATAATGCGCAAAAAAAATAGCACAAACACCAGAATTTTGTTAACGAGGAAAACGCAAACGCAGAAAAACCCCGGGACCTAGTCCAGATTGAATACACACTGTATTAAGCCGTTACAGACACTAGCCTACTCCAAGCTAACTTCGGACTGGACTATAGTTGAACCCCAATCAGTCTCCCACTGATCCAAGGTACAGTTGTACTCCCTATGCCTCTGATCCCAGTAGGATACTGCACACTTGATTCCCTTAGATGATCTCACCCACAACTAAGAGTTGCTACGACCCAAAATCGCAGGCTTTAACAATAAACAAATCTGTCTCACACAGACAAGTCTATCAAAGGATCAATCTGTTTCCCACAGAAAAACTCTAAAAGTTTTTGTTCCTTATTTTGATAATAATCAAGGTGAACATGAACCAATTGATAATACGGTCTTATATACCCGAAGAACAGCCTAGATTAATCAATCACCTCACAACAATCTTAATCGTATGGTAGCGAAACAAGATGTCGTGGAATCACAAACGATGAGACGAAGGTGTTTGTGATTACTTTTTATATCTTGCCTAACGGAGAACTCTCACGATCTCAAGCCAATCAATATGATTGTACTGTGACGATAGAAGATGCAAGATCAGATCACACAACTACGATAAAAGTAGTATCGGTCTGGCTTCACAATCCCAATGAAGTCTTTAAGTCGTTAACCTGGTTTTAGAAGAAGAAAACCAAAGGTTAAAGAAGAATCGACTCTAGCAGAGAAACTAGTATCACACAGACGTGTGGGGATTAGTTTTCTCAATGCTAAATGTTTCATTTGTATAGCCCTTCAAATCAGGGTTTTGCCTTAGTTACAAAGCAATCAATATTCACCGTTAGATGAAAACCTGATTTAGATTCAAGCTATCATTTCTCAACCGTTAGATCGAAAACTTAGCTTGTCATACACAAATGACTGTACGCTTCTAGGTTTGTTAACCGCACCCAAACGTGTACATTGTTGGTTCAACAATAGTCTACCCAAAGAGGTAAACCATATGAGTGTTTCATACCAACCATGTTCTTCTTCACCATAACTAGTTCAATTGACTCAAACGAACTAGTTAAGCGAGTTGTTCAATTGCAAGGAAATCTTATGTAACTACACAAGACACAATTGAAGCAAAGATGATTTGATTCACTCGAATCAGTTCATGAACTTTAATAGCCACAGTTTTCAAATGCATTCCTTAGTCTTTTAAGATTAAATTCAGAAATCATCTTTAGATATATAAGCTTCTCAAGTTCGCAGACTAGGTTCGCGGACTTAAGACACCGGATAGAGTTTACAAACTCCAACAGAAATTCTCGGGTTCGAGAACTACGCCGGTTCGCGGACTGGATTCGCGGACTGGGTTCACGGACTTGGATCACGCAAGTAGTTTGTAAACTCTAGCAGAAATTCTTGGGTTTGAGAACTTCGGCAGTTCGCGGACTGAGTTCGCGGACTTGGCACTTGCCATACTTCCGGTTCTCTTGATCAACAAAGTTCGAAAATTTCGGTTCAAGGAATCCATTGGTTATGTAATCTATACTCTCATTCCAATCATTGAAACATTCTTAGAGGAAATTATGTAGTTGTTACACTATTTCTCGTCAAAGCAATTTTCAAGGTGATTGAAACATTCATGACTTCCGTCACTAGGTAAAGATAAACTTGGTCGAAGCGAAAAGCTTACCAACACATATTTCGAGATATCGATAGGCGAGGTATACTCTGCTCGAAATACCAAATGTGTATGATCTAGTCTATATATATATAGCATACGACTTTTGTCTCAATGAGTAGGAGATAAAATAGATAGACTTTTGAGTGACAGATAAGTTCAAGTCTCCACATACCTTTTTGTCGAGAACAAGCGGGGGTCTAACAACGAGATATGACCATTAAGCACAAGTTCAATTAGCAAATACAAATAACTTATTGGTAGACACATTTTTCAACGCTTTGAAAATACAAATTTGTCTAGAAATAAGTTATTTGCTTTGAAAACACATTTGTCATATCTCTAACCCCTCCAACGCATGCTTGTCAACGCTTTTTCAAGATAACCCCTCTAAATTTCCACAGCCGCACATCCCTCAAGATATGACCATTAAGCATAAGTTCAAAAAAACTCTCCCCCATTAGATGTCATTCCCAAGGGAACACCAACGAGCGACCTTAATTTCAAGAGAAACGAAGGATTTTATTGGACACAAAAACCATGAGAATGATTTTTATATCCAAGACTCAATCAAATTATTCATAAGTAAACCCATGAATAATCTAATCGGAATACATAATCAAATTAGCCACAAAAGTGATCAATTTAATTCATTATGCTCAACATAAGTAAACTTACGGAGCAACGACTAAGTTAACCATACAAGAGAGTGATTGGCTTAATCGTTCATATACTCAACACAAGAGAACTTGTGGAGTAATAACTAAATAACCAAGGAGATGATTAATTTAGTTCTAAATGCTCAACATAACGTACCTCACGGAACTACCAACCAAACTAATAAAAAATATTCAACTTAGTTGTATCGTGCTCAACATAAGACACATCACGAAGCCTTACGGTAATACAAAAAGATGGATCAATGAAGATCTATACCGTAGAATACACAAGGATTCATTATTTTGCACAAGCATATACAATAGCAATAATCCTTGGATACAAAAGATTTTAACCTATTTTCCGTGAAGGGTTGACAATATAGGCTTAACTTTTGTATATGTCAAGTTTATTCATTCTTAAACCAATAAACAAATACAGATCGTGAACGACTTTATTTTTGACAAAGATATGGGACAACAAAGTTCACGGACATAAACACAAATATCCCATAACAAGTTGCAATATAACAAAATCAAAAATATTGCAAAACATCATCCTCCAAACAATTTTAGAATTTTAAACCAAAAACCTAAAAACAAGAAGATGGAAATAATAGCTATGTGTAGTCACAATCGTCGCTATTCAAAGCACTAGTTATTTTTCCAACTAAGCCAAAAAGAAGACATACCAGGCAACAATAGTGAATCAACAATCTAAAGGAAAACAGACTCCAGTACACTTTCCGAACACATACTAAGATCATATGGACGGTTCAGGAACTACACGAGTCATGGGGTCTTTGATCTTGTGAAAGACAACATTCATTGCAACATCGGAGTGGTGATTCTCTTTCCGAAGATCATTGATGCATGACTTTATGAGACCAAGGTCAGTAGTAACCTTTTTCAACTCAGTTTTCAAAGCATCGAGATTTTTCAGAGTAGCAATGAGCTCTTGTTTTTCTTCTCCAAAGTACTTAAGAAAGTCGTGAACAACTTCAGCAGAAAACATATCATCCTTTTCAGCATCCTAATGGACATAGGCAAAGTAACATGAAGCATTGGGATGATCTTCATCTACAAGAGTTCTTTTCTTCTTATACTCGACAACAACTTCTTTTTCAAGGAATCCTCTTGCGAAACCACCATAGCAGGATGAAGAAGAAGACATACTTGATAACCCAGAAACCAACCTAGAGTATGCGTACGTGACTTTTGAAACTCACAAGTTGGTATATAAGGGTCTATTAGAGAAGAGATTCTAGGGTTTTCTTAACAGTTGACTCGCGCCAGAACACGGGTATCCGTTCGAGTACAACATGACCCAGAAAAAGAATCCCAACAAATAAAAAACATGGATTTTAAAAAAAACTTTTGAACCTGGATGTAGCAAGAACCAAGATTCAACGGAGCAATTCCTAAAGAAAATTAGAAGTAACTTTAGACCAAAACAATACTCTAAGCACAGCAAGTCTGCAATCGTTTCGCTATGGACGATAAGAAGATATCTCAACTTAACAGATGTGCATGCCAAAAGTATACCTGAATATCAACACATCTTACTCAACACGGTTTTTATGAGTAAGCTCTTTAAACCTTGTGATTAATTAACACAGATATGAGCAATATGCGCATCAAGAGATTTGTGTTTGTGCCCAAGTTTCTTTTTCCTTTCGAGACGAGGAAATAATCCCTTGTTATGTGAGAAATTATCATAAAACTTACAGTCATCAAAATACGGGGGTCTACCAACACCACCCAAAATTTTGATTAGCAATCTGTATGGACTAACTCCGAAACACTTACTAGAGGATCAACTAGACAGTCAGACTCAATCTAGATAAAAGTATCTCAAGGAGTTAATATCTCTCTCTTGTTTTGATTCACTCAAGCTAATAGAAATCAGCGAGACTATAACCAAACACAAGGAATAACTTGGACGGTACCAAAGATTAATGTCCAAGGATCAATCAATATCAATCAACAACCAAAGGTCGGATTTCCAATTGATTGATTCAAGCGCACAACCTGTATTATTTCAATTATATAAACAAATATAATGCGGAAATAGAAATAACACAGACACCAGAATTTTGTTAACGAGGAAACCGCAAATGCAGAAAAACCCCGGGACCTAGTCCAGATTGAATACACGCTGTATTAAGCCGCTACAGACACTAGCCTGCTCCAAGCTAACTTCGGACTGGACTATAGTTGAACCCCAATCAGTCTCCCACTGATCCAAGGTACAGTTGTACTCCCTACACCTCAGATCCCAGCAAGATACTGCGCACTTGATTCCCCTAGCTGATCTCACCCACAACTAAGAGTTGCTACGACCCAAAATCGCAGGCTTTAACAATAAACAAATCTGTCTCACACAGACAAGTCTATCAAAGGATCAATCTGTCTCCCACAGAAAAACCCTAAAAGTTTTTGTTCCGTCTTTTGATAATAATCAAGGTGAACAGGAACCAATTGATAATCCGGTATTATATTCCCAAAGAACAGCCTAGATTAATCAATCACCTCACAACAATCTTAATCGTATGATAGCGAAACAAGATGTCGTGGAATCACAAACGATGAGACGAAGTTGTTTGTGATTACTTTGTATATCTTGCCTATCGGAGAACTCTCACGATCTCAAGCCAATCAATATGATTGTACTGTGACGATAGAAGATGCAAGATCAGATCACACAACTACGATAAAACTAGTATCGGTCTGGCTTCACATTCCCAATGAAGTCTTTAAGTCGTTAACCTGTTTTTAGAAGAAGAAAACCAAAGGTTAAAGGAGAATCGACTCTAGCAGAGAAACTAGTATCACACAGACGTGTGGGGATTAGATTTTTCAATGCTAAATGTCTCCTTTATATAGCCTTTCAAATCAGGGTTTTACCTTAGTTACAAAGCAATCAATATTCACCGTTAGATGAAAACCTGATTTAGATTCAAGCTAATATTTCTCAACCGTTAGATCGAAAACTTAGCTTTTCATACAAAAATGACTGTACGCTTCTAGGTTTGTTAACCACACCCAAACGTGTACATTGTTGGTTCAACAATAGTCTACCCAAAGAGGTTAACCATATGAGCGTTTCATACCAACCATGTTCTTCTTCACCATAACTAGTTCAATTGACTCAAATGAACTAGTTAAGAGAGTTGTTCAATTGCAAGGAAATCTTATGTAACTACATAAGACACAATTGAAGCAAAGATGATTTGATTCACTCGAATCGGTTCATGAACTTTAATAGCCACGGTTTGCAAATGCATTCCTTAGTCTTTTAAGATTAAGTTCAGAAATCATCTTTAGATATATAACCTTCTCAAGCTCGCGGACTTAAGACACCGGATAGAGTTTCCAAACTCCAGCAGGAATTCTCGGGTTCGAGAACTACGCCGGTTGCGGACTGGCTTCGCGGACTTGGATCACACAAGTAGTTTATCAACTCCAGGAGAAATTCTCGGGTTTGAGAACTTCGGCAGTTCGCGGACTGAGTTCGCGGACTTGGCACTTGCCATACTTCCGGTTCTCTTGATCAACAAAGTTTGAAAACTTCGGTTCAAGGAATCCATTGGTTATGTAATCTAAACTCTCATTCTAATCATTGAAACATTCTTAGAGGACGTTATGTAGTTGTTACACTATTTCTCGTTAAAGCAATTTTCAAGGTGATTGAAACATTCATGACTTTCGTCACTAGGTAAAGATAAACTTGGTCGAAGTGAAAATCTTACCAACACATATTTCGAGATATAGATAGGCGACGTATACTCGGCTCAAAATACCAAATGTGTATGATCTAGTCTATATATATAGCATACGACTTTTGTCTCAAAGAGTAGGAGATAGAATAGATAGACTTTTGAGTGACAGATAAGTTCAAGTCTCCACATACCTTTTTGTCGAGAAGTTCCACCGGTTCCTTGAGTAGATCTTCTACTTGAATGATGAATCGCCATGAAGTCCTTGAGCTCAACTACACTTACTATCCTAGTCCGAGACTTAGCTATAAGAGACTAGAAATCAAGACTTATAGTTTTGATCACTAACATTGACAAACATGGTTGAGACAGCAACGCATGCGAGTTTCACCGAGCAGTGCTCTAACAATCTCCCCCTAGCCGACCGACCATGCCTTCCACGGTCCCACACGCCCTTGTTTTTATTATTTTAATATTTTTTTGCTTCCTTGAACTCATGAAAACTCCTTTAATTCATGGAAACTCCCTAAATTCATCAAATTTCTCAAAATTCATGAATTTTTCATAAAATCATCAAAATATTATAAAATTAAGGAAAAGGCATCACGGGACCGCAGTCACGACCGGAAGACTATGCCTTGACCACGGCGGTCCGATGCCTCCTCATTCCTTATTTTAAAATTATTTTTCATCATCTCATGGTGTTTTGCTCAGTTTCGTCGAAATCCTAATTTTGGCATATTTTCCCGAATGGATGCTCAATTGCACGCCCGAAAATATCAAAATTCTCAGGACTGAGACGCAGACGCCTTGGGGACACGAGCACGCTATCTTGACCGACCAAGATTGGCTCTTTGGATCACGGAAGCAGGTCCCATCAATTTTCACAGTTTTGACCTAATTTGCACAATTGCTCGTATTAGGTCCAAAACTCTCCCAAACACTTTGGATTTTCATGAAGTGATCGTCAGGCGGTCACGGGACAACCCAGGTCCGGTTTCATGACTCCATGGTCGGTCCCTCGCCTCGTCATAATTAATTAGGTTTTCTCACCTAAGGCTCAGACGAGCATTTTGAATAAATGATTAAGCCAGCATTTAATCATTCTTCCACCAACAAATCGTCAACTCTTCAGGAGTTCTTCGTATTTTCTCACGTTAGCATATGGACACTACATGGTTGATCCACGGTCCCATGTAGTCGCTCTCTCTTTTGTCCCATGGTTAAACTTCTGACGAACCATGAATTGATTATCAATTGATCAAATTAGGGTTTCTGAATCCAAGGATCATCATTCCAGATTCTAACCTTAATAATTTTACGACGACCTCATGGTCATTAATCTTATTAATTATGCTCGGTTCAACAACCAGTACTTTAATTAATATTTTTGGTACGCTGCTAATAATCCATCAGATGAGCAACACATGCTTAGACGAACAAATATTCAACAATTCATCACATAAGCAGCATTTGCTCAGATGAGGAATATTTGCTCAAACCAAGGAATATTGGTTCAACAATCGATATTCAACGATCCATCGAATGAGCAATACTTGACCACTTCATCGTAAGAACTATACCTCTGTCTCATTACATGTTCAATTCATGAGTTTCAGAACATCATGTTCAACTCAACGACTACATGGACTCATCGTCCATCAAACCACGAAGTCATCAATTGACTAACAAACCACGAGACGTCAATCGTGTCACTTGGGGGATATCACTTAGGGTTTTGGTCTGGCGGTCTACGACACGTGTGTTCAAACACACGATGGAATGTGAGCAAGTCGTGCAATCAGTTGAAGGAATTCACGAGGTAGTGGGTGGAAAATCGAACAAGTCTCCACACGTTGAGCAACTGGTTTCAAACACGATCTCCACTTCCCCACTCCTTGATTCCATCAACTGGCACACTTCATGGGATCATGGTGTCTACAATTCCAGCAATATAAATAAGTCTCTGAATCATGATTGAAGGATAAGTATCAATAGTATCATCAATCTCACGTCTCATCGACAACACGAGATCATCAACTCATCAATTGAGCAACTACTCTCAATTGAGCAATTTCAATCACTCAGAGCTTATCGTATTCGGAATTCACACACCCACAATATTTGATTACCATTGATTCCACACTTTCCCAGCTTCCCTCCTACAGATCAACCCATCCTCTCTTGTGACCGAATTTACTCTGGAACGGTCATTGTCTTGATTTAGGTCGGAGTACTACAGATTGATCTCTCGAATCTAAAGCACCCCCTTTGCAGCGGTGCATCTGTGCGAGGTATAACATTTCGCTCGGTTCGAGGAGTCTCCTCCGTACGGTCGTCTCCTCAATTTCTTAAAAACCAGCAAATTGTTTTTTCCCCATCTACACTTGGATCCTGCACTCCATGCTTTCTTAGGCGACGGAGACAGGGACAACGTTTCACACATACTGCTATCAACCAGTAACCAAAGGTCGTTGATTAGCAATTGTATAACAACACTGTATAACGTCCTCTAAGAACAAGCGTGGGTCATTGGAGTACTGCAGATAGACTTATAGTTTTGATCACTAACATTGACAAACATGGTTGAGATAGCAACGCATGCGAGTTTCACCGAGCAGTGATCTAACAATCTTCCCCTTTGTCAATTTTAGTGACAAAACTATCAATACCAGATTGGAATGAGAGTTTAGATTATTTCGATTGGAATGAGAGTTTAGATTATCATTGAAATGAAACTATATAATGATAGTTTAGAGTTTAGAGTTTACAAACATTCTTAGAGGACGTTATACAATGTGTATTCAGATAGGAATGAAACTATCAATACCAGATTGAAAAAGCGGGGGTCTAACAACACCACCCAATATTTCGATTGGCAATCTGTATGGACTAACTCCGAAACACTTACTAGAGAATAACTTGAATACACACTGAGAGTTTAGAGAAAAGAATGAAAATAGAAAAGTGAAGTATGCAAATGTTGACTTAAGTGAAAGATGTTACCCACAATACTTGTATGAATATCGTCAAAGGATGTATATTTATAGCGCACTAGTTGAGAGAAGCACCCATTTAACTCGACCTCATGATTAGATATTCTAAGCGCATGTTCCGTTTCAGCAAGTATGTGATAGTTTCCTTGGTGTAGATGGTGGATTTTCGACAAGGTCTAAAATCGTAAACTCATAATTATACGAAGCTCTGATCCAGCAATCAGGAGTGAGTATTGAGACACGAGTCTCTCATCGAATTCTCAACGGAGAGTACTTTCTCTCAGAGTACATGTAGATATGTAGTCTCACGACTGGACAACGGCATATCTCATGAATACTGAACACTTTCAGTGATTATTTCTATATAGTATCACGAGATGGACGGCTCCTAGACAGCTTGCTCTGCTAGTATAGAGCGATAACGTCTTCAGGAACAAACAACGAGTTTACCTTGACTATATAAAGGATATGACTTACCGACAAGCTCATATCGGGATAATTAATGCTCCTAGACAGCTTGCTCTGCTAGTATAGAGCCACAAAGTTAATTATTCCTAATTAAGATTAATTCTGCCGTGACATTCACTACTGAATTCCCAGAATAATCTATTATTGCTCCTATTCCATGGTCGAATCCACGACTGGTCCCATGGAATGGCAATAACAATTGCTCTTATTCCATGGTCGAATCGTCGACTGGTCCCATGGAATGGCAATAACAATTGTTCTGATTCTATGATCGAATCCACGGCTTGATCTCATAGAATAGCAATAACTATGTTATCTCATTACTCCGATTGCATGATCGAATCCACAACTGGTCTCATAAATGGTAATAGATAAATCTTAATTACTCTGATTCTATGGTCGAAACTAAGATCCCATGGAATGGTAATGCTCACTTTATTATCCTGAATTCATAGTCGAATCCTCAGCTGATCCTATGAATTAATAATAAACATCTTATTACTCAGTTTTGTGAATTATTCTCCACTGAATTCCACAATTAGTAATAAATAATCAACAACCGGGCGTCTGAGCTACCTCTAAGTAAGCCCCGATTCAAATGGTGAAGGTGTATCCAACGACGATACACTAACAGTCACCGCACGAACGAGTATTTCAAAAATACAACGAAACGATGAACTTATGAAAAATAGAGAAGAAAATAATAAATAATTAAAAATATTGACCAGGGTGCTGGGAGCACGGATACACGACCGACCTACCGTGTCGTGGTCAATCCCACGCCAGTTTTATATTTTTAATGCATTTTTATTATTTTTCATGATTTGATGAAAATTCTCTCATTTTATCAAATTTCCTTTGTCTCGAGGAAACTCCTCGGTTTCATGGTACTTCTATAAATCCATAAAAAATAATATAAAATTAAGAAAAGGAGTGTGGGGCGTGACCATTGGCCAACCGGCCATGCCTTGGTCCCAACCGGCCCCAAACCCCACGATTCCTTATTATTTTATTATTATTATTATTATTATTATTTCTCTAATTTCATGAAAAACTCCTTGATTTCATGGTATTTTTGCACAAATCATCAAATAATAATAAAATAAAATAAATTATGAAAACTTGTGGGACCGGGCCTTGGCCGGCCAGCCATGCCCTAGCCGGTCCCACACGCCCCTTTGTTTTATTATTTTATTATTATTAGTTTTCCTTGAATTCATCAAATTCCTTGATTTCATGGTATGTCTCTCAAATTAGGAAAAATTCCCTCAAATTATCAAAATACCTAAAAATATTAAAAAATTAGGGAAACTCGTGGGACCAGGCCCTAGCCGGCCGACCATGCCTTCCACGGTTCCACACGCCCTTGTTTTTATTATTTTAATATTTTTTTGCTTCCTTGAACTCATGAAAACTCCTTCAATTCATGGAAACTCCCTAAATTCATCAAATTTCTCAAAATGCATGATTTTTTCATAAAATCATCAAAATATTATAAAATTAAGGAAAAGGAACCACGAGACCGCGGTCATGTCCGGCCGACCATGCCTTGACCACGGAGGTCCCACGCCTCCTCATTCCTTATTTTATAATTATTTTTCATCATCTCATGGTGTTTTCCTCAGTTTCGTCGAAACCCTAATTTTGGCATATTTTCTCGAATGGATGCTCAATTGCACGCCAGAAAATATCAAAATTCTCAAGACTGAGACGCGGACACCTTGGGGACACGAGCATGCTATCTTGACCGACCAAGATTGGCTCTTTGGCTCACGGAAGCCGGTCCCATCAATTTTCATAGTTTTGACCTAATTTGCACAATTGCTCGTATTAGGTCCAAAACTCTCCCAAACACTTTGGATTTTCATGAAGTGATCGTCAGGCGGTCACAGGACAACCCAGGGCCGGTTCCATGACTCCATGGTCGGTCCCTCTCCTCGTCATAATTAATTAGGTTTTCTCACCTAAGGCTCAGACGAGCATTTTGAATAAATGATTAAGCCAACATTTAATCATTCTTCCACCAACAAATCCTCAACTCTTAAGGAGTTCTTCGTATTTGCTCACGTGAGCATATGGACACTACATGGTTGATCCAAGGTCCCATGTAGTCGCTCCCTCCTTCGTCCCATGGTTAAACTTCTGACGGACCATGAATTGATCATCAATTGATCAAATTAGGGTTTCTGAATCCAAGGATCATCATTCCAGATTCTAACCTTAATAATTTTACGACGACCTCATGGTCATTAATCTTATTAGTTATGCTCGGTTCAACAACCAGTACTTTAATTAATATTTTTGGTACACTGCCAATAATCCATCAGATGAGCAACACATGCTTAGAAGATCAAATATTCAACAATTCATCACATGAGCAGCATTTGCTCAGATGAGGAATATTTGCTCAAACCAAGGAATATTGGTTCAACAATCGATATTCAACGATCCATTGAATGAGCAATACTTGCTCACTTCATCGTAAGAACTATACCTCTTTCTCATGACATGTTCAATTCATGAGTTTCAGAACATCATGTTCAACTCAACGACTACATGGACTCATCGTCCATCAAACCACGAATTCATCAATTGACTAACAAACCACGAGACGTAAATCGTGTCACTTGGGGGATATCACTTAGGGTTTTGGTATGGCGGTCTACGGCACGTGTGTTCAAATACACGATGGAATGTGAGCAAGTCGTTCAATCAGTTGAAGGAATTCACGAGGTAGTGGGTGGAAAATCGACCAAGTCTCCACACGTTGAGCAACTGGTTTCAAACACGATCTCCACTTCCCTACTCCTTGATTCCATCAACTGTCACACTTCATGGGATCATGGTGTCTACAATTCCAGCAATATAAATAAGTCTCTGAATCATGATTGAAGGATAAGTATCAACAGTATCATCAATCTCACGTCTCATCGACAACACGAGATCATCAACTCATCAATTGAGCAACTACTCTCAATTGAGCAATTTCAATCACTCAGAGCTTATCGTATTCGGAATTCACACACCCACAATCTTTGATTACCATTGATTCCATACATTTCCCAGCTTCCCTCCTACAGATCAACCCATCCTCTCTTGTGACCGAATTTATTCTGGAACAGTCATTGTCTTGATTTAGGCCGTAGTACTACAGATTGATCTCTCGAATCTAAAGCACCCCCTTTGCAGCGGTGCATCTGTGTGAGGTTTAATATTTCGCTCGGTTCGAGGAGTCTCCTCCGTACGGTCGTCTCCTCAATTCCTTAAAAACCAGCAAATCGTTTTTTCCCCATCTACAGATTGGCGACCAAAGTGGGAGATCATTCTCTCGGTTGCAATCTCTATTCGGCAGGATGGTCGGTCTTAGGTATAGTTACCGATCCGGGTTCAACACCCAACTCTAACATTGCAAGTCCTAGTGGTACTCCCAGCAAGTACTATTCCTATTAAGGTTGCAGGCTCTAGTGGTAGCGCTAACACCACTCCTTCGGCCAGCAATATTACGTCACATGTTACTATCACTCTTCCAAGCACTGGTGCTCCAGAGATCGCCCCTGCAAGTGACGACACTGGCGCCATCAACAATCCACTCTTCGGTTGGTCTCTTGAAGAAACCGGAGGAAATCAACTTGATCTCATGAAGGTTCAGACTGACGTGGCTGCAACACAGAAAGAGTTGTATGCTTATCTCAAAACTCTTACAGACAAGTTTGCGTCTGAACGAACTAAGCCTCAGCGTGAAAAAGGAGAAGCTAAAGAAACATCTTCAACTGCTTTCCGCAAAGCTACAGATGACTCTCCAGCAAAGGAACTTGCAGGCTTCATCGCTCGTGAGGACCTGGAATGCTTCATGGAGGATCGAGGAAAAGACAAAGCATCATCTGTTCATCGTTATCAACCTTCATACCCTGTTTCTACACAAATAATTCCTTTCTCAAAGGGCTACACTTCCCCAACGTTCGCACTATATAACGGAACATGGAGCGCTCGAGAACACGTCTCTCGATCCCTTGAGGCACTAGGAGAGCATGGACAAAACAAAATGATCCCAATCTACAGAGCCTTTCTCTGCGACTCCAGACTCTCTCAGAACTTCATGAAGCATCCAAACGATCAGCGAATACTACACCTGCTTTGCTGAGCAAAGTCTACAAGGTCGAGGAACCTCAGAGCAGCCGATGCCTAATCGACAAACAATACAATGTCCAACCTTCCATGAACGTTATTGCTCAAGCAAAAGGAAATCTCCTGCTCAAACATGAGACATCCAACACCTCATCCTACAAAAGCATTAAGAAAGGATAACCAATCTTACACAAACCTCGATCCGGCATTAACAAACGGGGAGATGACCGGACATACTCAAACTTTTCATGAAGCAGTGATCGAGTTACTAGAAGTCTGGGTTCAAGATGGTGCAATCAAATCGCTGCTCATCATAGAGAGCCAACTGAAGAAAAATGAAAAAACCCAGGTACTGTCACCTTCATAGATTCATAAAATCATCTAACAAGTAACTGCAATATTTTGAAGAAAATTTTCAAAGAGAAGGTTGATCCACAATAGCTTCAACGAGGGACTGAAGAAGTACACAAGAGCCCTCTCCAAATCAGAATCTTTACACTCTCTCTGAACAACTTATCAAAGAGGCAGTTCAATCCTGGTCGAACGTGAATTGCTCTATCTGTCGAAGGCACGAAGGAGAGACATGTTCACAGCACTGAACACATCATGTCAAGAAGTCCATTCCGAAAATACCTTTTGAGCCTCCATCCACGGACCAAGAGGTGTACGACTGGGGACTGCTTACCACAATCAATCTCAGAAGAAACGAATTGGGAAGAACGTTGATCGATGCTGACACCGCCATCAACAACATTCCACTGAAAACCATCGGATCCACATGCATCACTCGACAAGAAGATACTCATGCTCCATCTCAATCAGATACCTTGAAGGAGCGCTCGGAAATACTTATGGCTACATCATTCTCAAAGTGAACATAAGTTCAACCTGGACAAAAACCAAGTTTCACATAATCAGGAAGATCCAGGATATGACACGTCCTTCAGAAGAGCGTGGATCCACGCTGAAAAGATGGGTACTTACAAAGCGCCTTTGCTTACATATCTCTCCAACAAAGAAAGTTCTGATCCAGAAGATTTGACGGACATTCCATCATCAGAGCACTTGGAGGAATTTCGAACTTTGACGAGATTGAAGAAAGAACCTGCAAAAGATGCATAGACATTCATCAAGAGGTTCCACACTCAGGCAAGTCTCATTCCTACCGTGTCTACGTCATTTATTTCCTCACATGCTATGTAGCATGGGGACTTAATTCTGCTAGCAACTATGCAAGACGTTATGAATGGTAACTTCACCGCATTAGTAGTTTACCAAGTGGTTGATCTGACATTTCTCTGAATCGATCACTGAGATGTTCATTGCTGAGATGATGTCCAAACATGGCAAAGAACACTTTGGGAGTTTCTACATAGCCTTGCAGGAGCGTCCATGTGTGCCACAAAATTGGAAAGCTCTGACTTCTGCACAAGTGTTGAATCCCATTGCTGCTACGAAAGGAATGCTGAATCAACAGAAGAAATTCGGGGCCCAGACGATCAAACCTAAGACATTCTCAAGGGGTATGACGCTTCAACGGTCAATCATCTAAGAATCCTTCAAAATTGTACTCCCAATCAAAGAGTAGACCTTCGATAATGGCGCATCTGGCTTCAACACAAATATCTCGACACTGATTCAACACCAGCACGGCACTACATTCGATAAGTCTTCATTTTCTCATTATAAGACTTCTGAAGCAGATGCAACATCATTCACACATGAATGTTACCAACTCCTTCAACATACACTGGGCAACCTGAGGTGATTCCGTGAAACTTCATCGACGAGACTTCTCTACATCACAAAACCCTACATGAATGAGGAACTTGTTCCCTTCACCGATCTAGAATGGAGATTTCTGCTGCTATCTTCCACAACAACGTGGATTCACTTACAAAGCCGCTTCACGATACAATCATGCTTTCAAGAGCACTCAGGTTGAACTCCCAGTATACCGGATTCTCAACTCACTAACTAGTTCGTGAACGTAAAAGGCTCACTGGATGAAGGAACAAAAATTATATCTATAATCATAGTTCTAGCCTTTTTGGTCTTTAGAGCAACTTCAACCATGGTATCAACATCAACAATAATCTCTAGAGGAACACCATCCATAATCTTAGCATCGACAAGGATATCTGGAGCATAATAATTCATGGTCTCATCACCAACAACGGTCTCAGGAGCAACATCCTCGTGACAAGGCTCCATCAACTAACCATTCTCTGAAGTATTGCTCGAGGAAAAGGACTTCTCGAAGCACTAATGATTCATATCAAGGCGTGTAGACATGAAATATGCTCACATGAAAGTCTTTCTGAAGATTGCACGATGGGCGGGCACAACACCAAAGTCTTCTACAAGATGTTCTCATCATCTCTACAAATGAGATACAACATACTTCAGCAAATAGGTTTACAAAAACGTACCAACGAGTGAGGAATGAGACAATACTTACTCAACAAAAGATGTTCGTATATGTCTCTTATACAACCTACCAAAAGGGCGCATCAATCGGACGTACGAGCTGAAAGATATGGCCTTTACCGTCAGGTCTACGAAATCTGAAAAAATTGTACGGGATTAAAAATTACAAATGTGCACGCTTCGTTGGATGACCTCTACAACTCCAAATTGAGTTATTCTTGTCTCATGTGATAACTCAGTCTCTTAGCTTCAAAATTTGGGGTCAAGCATCAAATTCCGACGTCGTATGAGGTTCCTACATCTTCCAGAGCGTACAATATGCAAGCATCAATTCTTAGACGGTATTCATGACTTCCACAGTCGATCGGTGTCCACCAGGTCTTTCCACTAAGTACCTCATCAAGGTACCTCCAACTTCGACCACCTAGGTCTTTACATCAATTTTTCTACCTGGGTCCTCTATCCAAGTCTTGCCAGAAGAAGAGAAAACGAAGAGGAGAGATCTAACCAAAATACTGGGGACTGACGATCCACTGATCATGACGACCAGTTTCACAGTCCAAGACTCGTGGAACCAGACTCTCGTGTGCTAATCATTCATCATAAAAGTAATTCTACCATCGGGACATGAAACCGTGGTCATTACATCATCCTTTCTCAAGAGCAACCTCAGCTATGGTCCCATGACCAGGGTTTCAGAAGCGATGTTTCTACGACTGACATAAGCAAGATGGCGCTGCAAGCACCATGATCATGTATCAATCAAGGGGTCCTGATCTCAAACGAATCAACGACATTAAAATCCTTCACCAACCGTTCAAGACACAAGCGAATGGTCTAAGAACACAACATGAGTGTTTTACAGCAAGCTCGGCTGAGATGATTTTACACTGTCATGTACAAACCGACGATCTGGGAGAAATTGGTGAAGAATCGAGGGATGGGTCATATACTATTCTCTTCGTATGAAGGTCCTCTACAACATATCCAAAATTCAAAACAATTGGAGAAACGAGCAAAGAGTTGTGGCCAAAACATTGGACCACATGCCAGCTGAAAATTTTCTGAAGGTCTCCTGGAAGTTCACTGTTTCGTCGATTTCACATCCTAAACATGCTCGGAACTCAAAAGGCTTCTTTGTGAAAGTTTGGAAATTTCTTGGGCATGAGGATACATGGGTCGACCGCGAAAATCCGACATCGGACGAAGATTCTACAACAATTTCAACGAAGACCTAACTTCTGAATTTTCTGATGACGAAATTCTTCATTCATCCAATCAGGAGCTACACCATCAATACAAAGCCGAACTTCATCTTCAGCCAATAGTCTCACTTGCTGAAGTCGGTGGTGCTTTTGCTAATGAGGGACGACTCTCGGATGATCGAGAGACATACAATATGTCAGCTTCCAGTGTCTCTGAAAGGTTGATTTTCCTCAGTATGAGCATCGCAAAAGTCTTCATCTTTGACTTGATATTTTTGGAGCGCTCCACGGAAGATCCCGAAGAGTGGCTGTAACCAGAAGTCACCACTATCTAAGGCGCAAGGCATGGAGTCATGGATATACCAATAACAAACACGCAACAAAAATGGTAATCCTCAACTCTTACTTATTTACGGTTTCAAGAACCTAGTGATAATAACGTAAAAACCTCGAAAAACTTGCTCGCTTCTTCAAACTTGCCAAGACGAGCAAAATTCATTATTTAAAGTCAACACCTGACTTTGCGGGAAACTATGAATGATTCACATAACCTCTCATGTGAACATTCGCTGATTTTCTACATGTGTGCATACACTATAAAATCGCAAAACTCATACATACATTATTTCATCACGTATACAATTGCTTACTTTCAGCAATTGCTCAAAAATCATGACTTGATTTCATAAAGCCGTGAACAACCCACGTAAATTTTTACTATGTGAACACTCACTGATCTTCAAAAATTGTACAGACGTTCATTCTACAATTGTGAAAACTCACATATAGACATTATTTCACCATGTATAATTGTCTACTTTCAACAGTTGTTCAAAATCAAAACATTGATTTTACAAAATATATATATTCAACGTGAAACTCACGTAAATTTGAAAAATATATCTATATATTTTTGCTCCCTCGCACGAGCATCTGTCTTTGAAGCGAGAGTATATTTTCAAAGATTTCCGAAAGCTCGAAGATAAAAATTTCATGAAGGCTCATAAACAAAATTTTATTACTAACAGACGCACGTCTATCAAAAAAAAAAAACTTTTCTCTCGTACGAGCATCCACCTTTGAAACGAGAGTTTATTCCACTTTGTGAAATCTCACATATTTAAAATATAAAATTCCGGTTTTCGTGAAAGCATTAGACTCAGGTCTATTTTGTTTGTTCCTTAAACTAACGAACGAACGAGCGTCTATTCATAAAACAAGGATTTCTTATGGGCCCCCCGCGAATCCTAACCGACCACGGTCGTCGTCCAAACCAGCGGTTCAACACCAATTATGCTCATCAAACGACGCTCCAATCATGACATTGAAGCCTTCATCAAGTCGGTTTGCTCATGCTCTCAAATCCGGTAACGTCTCAACTTACGACTAAGTTCAATTACTGGTATTATTATTTATGGCCGGAAAATCACCATTTAATGCTGACTGAGGAACACACTTTCCTCAGTAAGCAGGGGACTTAATGTAGATGGTGGATTTTCGACAAGGGCTAAAATCGTAAACTCATAATTATACGAAGCTCTGATCCAGCAATCAGACGTGAGTATTGAGACACGGGTCTCTCATCGAATTCTCAACGGAGAGTACTTTCTCTCAGAGTACATGTAGATATGTAGTCTCACGACTGGACAACGACATATCTCATGAATACTGAACACTTTCAGTGATTATTTCTATATAGTATCACGAGATGGACGGCTCCTAGACAGCTTGCTCTGCTAGTATAGAGCGATAACGTCTTCAGGAACAAACAACGAGTTTACCCTGACTATATAAAGGATATGACTTACCGACAAGCTCATATCGGGATAATTAATGCTCCTAGACAGCTTGCTCTGCTAGTATAGAGCCACAAAGTTAATTATTCCTAATTAAGATTAATTCTGCCGTGACATTCACTACTGAATTCCCAGAATAATCTATTATTGCTCCTATTCCATGGTCGAATCCACGACTGGTCCCATGGAATGGCAATAACAATTGCTCCTATTCCATGGTCGAATCCACGACTGGTCCCATGGAATGGCAATAAACAATTGTTCTGATTCTATGATCGAATCCACGGCTTGATCTCATAGAATAGCAATAACTATATTATCTCATTACTCCGATTTCATGATCGAATCCACAACTGGTCTCATAAATGGTAATAGATAAATCTTAATTACTCGATTCTATGGTCGAATCTACGATCCCATGGAATGGTAATGCTCACTTTATTATTCTGAATTCGTAGTCGAATCCTCAGCTGATCCTATGAATTAATAATAAACATCTTATTACTCAGTTTTGTGAATTATTCTCCACTGAATTCCAATTAGTAATAAATAATCAACAACCGGGCGTCTGAGCTACCTCTAAGTAAGCCCCGATTCAAATGGTGAAGGTGTATTCAACGACGATACACTAACAGTCACCGCACGAACGAGTATTTCAAAATACAACGAAACGATGAACCTATGCAAAATAGGGAGAAAATAATAAATAATTAAAAATATTGACCAGGGTGCTGGGAGCACGGACACACGACCGACCGACCGTGTCGTGGTCAATCCCACGCCAGTTTTATATTTTTAATGCATTTTTATTATTTTCCATGATTTGATGAAAATTCTCTCATTTATCAAATCTCCTTCGTCTCGAGGAAACTCCTCGGTTTCATGGTATTCCATAAATCATAAAAATAATATAAAATTAAGGAAAGGAGTGTGGGGCGTGACCATTGGCCAACCGGCCATGCCTTGGTCCCACCGGCCCCACCCCACGGTTCCTTATTATTTTATTATTATTATTATTTCTCTAATTTCAAAAAACTCCTTGATTTCATGGTATTTTGCAAATCATCAAATAATAATAAAATAAAATAAATTATGAAAACTTGTGGGACCGGGCCTAGCCGGCCGGCCATGCCCTAGCCGGTCCCACACGCCCCTTGTTATTTTTTATTATTATTTTTCCTTGAATTCATCAAATTCCTTGATTTCATGGTATTTCTCTCAAATTAGGAAAAATTCCCTCAAATCATCAAAATACTAAAAAATATTAAAAATTATGAAAACTCGTGGGACCGGGCCCTAGCCGGCCGGCCATGCCTCCACGGTCCCACACGCCCTTGTTTTTATTATTTTAATATTTTTGCTTCCTTGAACTCATGAAAACTCCTTCAATTCATGGAAACTCCCTAAATTCATCAAATTTCTCAAAATTCATGAATTTTCATAAAATCATCAAAATATTATAAAATTAAGGAAAAGGCACCACGGGACCGTGGTCACG
Source organism: Papaver somniferum (assembly GCF_003573695.1). NCBI lineage: Eukaryota > Viridiplantae > Streptophyta > Magnoliopsida > Ranunculales > Papaveraceae > Papaver > Papaver somniferum. The sequence goes on along the minus strand of NW_020619270.1, from coordinate 1,554,965 downwards.
ACCGGCCGACCATGCCTTGACCACGGCGGTCCCACGCCTCCTCATTCCTTATTTTATAATTATTTTCATCATCTCATGGTGTTTTCCTCAGTTTCGTCGAAACCCTAATTTTGGCATATTTTCTCGAATGGATGCTCAATTGCACGCCAGAAAATATCAAAATTCTCAGGACTGAGACGCGGACGCCTTGGGGACACGAGCACGCTATCTTGACCGACCAAGATTGGCTCTTTGGCACGGAAGCCGGTCCCATCAATTTTCACAGTTTTGACCTAATTTGCACAATTGCTCGTATTAGGTCCAAACTCTTCCAAACACTTTGGATTTTCATGAGTGATCGTCAGGCGGTCACGTGACTACCCAGGGCCGGTTTCATGACCCATGGTCGGTCCCTCGCCTCGTCATAATTAATTAGGTTTTCTCACCTAAGGCTCAGACGAGCATTTTGAATAAATGATTAACCAGCATTTAATCATTCTTCACCAACAAATCGTCAACTCTTCAGGAGTTCTTGTATTTGCTCACGTGAGCATATGGACACTACATGGTTGATCCACGGTCCCATGTAGTCGCTCCCTCCTTCGTCCCATGGTTAAACTTCTGACGAACCATGAATTGATCATCAATTGATCAAATTAGGGTTTCTGAATCCAAGGATCATCATTCCAGATTCCAACCTTAATAATTTTACGACGACCTCATGGTCATTAATTTTATTAATTATGCTCGGTTCAACGACCAGTATTCTAATTAATATTTTGGTACGCTAATAATCCATCAGATGAGCAACACATGCTCAGACGATCAAATATTCAACAATTCATCACATGAGCAACACTTGCTCAGATGATAAATATTTGCTCAAACCAAGGAATATTGGTTCAACAATCAATATTCAACGATCCATCGAATGAGCAATACTTGCTCACTTCATCGTAAGAACTATACCTCTGTCTCATGACATGTTCAATTCATGAGTTTCAGAACATCATGTTCAACTCAACGACTACATGGACTCATCGTCCATCAAACCACGAAGTCATCAATTGACTAACAAACCACGAGACGTCAATCGTGTCACTTGGGGGATATCACATAGGGTTTTGGTCTGGCGGTCTACAGCACGTGTGTTCAAACACACGATGGAATGTGAGCAAGTCGTGCAATCAGTTGAAGGAATTCACGAGGTAGTGGGTGGAAAATCGAACAAGTCTCCACACGTTGAGAAACTGGCACACTTCATGGGATCATGGTGTCTACAATTCCAGCAATATAAATAAGTCTCTGAATCATGATTGAAGGATAAGTATCAATATTATCATCAATCTCACGTCTCATCGACAACACGAGATCATCAACTCATCAATTGAGCAACTACTCTCAATTGAGCAATTTCAATCACACAGAGCTTATCGTATTCGGAATTCACACACCCACAATCTTTGATTACCATTGATTCCACACTTTCCCAGCTTCCCTCCTACAGATCAACCCATCTCCTCTTGTGACCGAATTTACTCTGGAACGGTCATTGTCTTGATTTAGGCATCTCATCAAGTGTTACAACAAGACCTTTGTTCCCAGTGTATTTTCTACGATTTGGGCACGCGTTTGCAAAATGACCAAAACCTTTACACTTAAAGCACTGTGGCATATCCTCGTCATCAGCCTCGTCAGCATCCCTGTTTTTAGAAGGAACACGATTGTGAGGTTTATCCGATGACCTAGGTTTGTCTCTTGAAAACCGTTTACTTCTCTTCAATAGAAGATCCCTAAACTGTCTTGTGATCAAGGAGACTGATTTGTCAAGATCTTAATCTGAAAAATCTCCCTCAGACTGATTATCCTCAGAGACATAAACACTTTTACTCTTATCAAGTAATTTAGTGTTCTTCTGTGCTTTAAAGGAAACATCCTTTCCGATTTTGGATGTATGCTCATGATCAAAGATCTTTATCTTTCCAACCAATATATTTTTGGAAAGATTATCAAGGTTATTTCACTCAACGATGGCATGCTTCTTAGACTCGTATCTAGATGGTAGCAATATGAGAATATTCATCACAATGTCCCTTTCTGGAATAGTCTTACCCAATGCAAAAGATGCATTAACAATTTCAGACACTTTGTGATTAAACTCATCAAATGTATCTTAATCTGCCATACGAAGGTTCTCCCTATCAGAATTAAGATTTTGAAGCCTGGCTTCCTTTTCACTTGAGTTACCTTCAAATACGGTTTCTAAGATATCCCAAGCATCTTTAGACCTAGTGCAATTAGACATATGGTGCTGAAGATTTGGGGTAATGACATGTATGATAGCATTCAAACCGTCGAAGTTTTGCTTTGCAGCAAGTATCTCGGCAGGGCTGTATTCACCAATATTATTGGGAACGTTTACATCTCCAACTGCCATAAGGGGAGCATCATAGCCATTAACAACATATACCCATGATTGAAAATCACGTGCTTGAAGAAAAGCTCGCAAAGCAATTTTCCACCATAAGTAATTAGAGCCATCGAAGACTGGTGGTACGTTAATAGAGATAGCACCTTTATCCATAGAGTCAGATCGCTACAAACACAGACTTTTGAGGTCTTGAACGTGTTTGCCTGCTCTGATACCAATTGAAAAAGCGGGGGTCTAACAACACCACCCAATATTTCGCTTAACAATCTTTATGGACTAACTCTGAAACACTTTCTAGGGAATCAACTAGACAGTCAGACTCAATCTAGGTAAAAGTATCTCAAGGAGTTAATATCTCTCTCTTTTTTTGATTCACTCAAGCTAATAGAAATCAACGAGTCTATAATCAAACACAAGGAATAACTTGGACGGTACTAAAGACCAATGTCCAAGGATCAATCAATATCAATCAACAACCAAAGGTCGGATTTCCAATTGATTGATTCAAACGCACAACCTTTATTATTTCAATTATATAAACAAATATAATGCGGAAATAGAAATAACACAGACACCAGAATTTTGTTAACGAGGAAACCGCAAATGCAGAAAAACCCCGGGACCTAGTCCAGATTGAATACACAATGTATTAAGTCACTACAGACACTATCCTACTCCAAGATAACTTCGGACTGGACTATAGTTGAACCCCAATCAGTGTCCCACTGATCCAAGGTACAGTTGTACTCCCTACGCCTCTGATCCCAGCAGGATACCGCGCACTTGATTCCCTTAGTTGATCTCACCCACAACTAAGAGTTGCTACGACCCAAAATCGCAGGATTTAATAATAAAAAAATCTGTCTCACATAGACAAGTCTATCAAAGGATCAACCTGTCTCCCACAGAAAAACCCTAAAAGTTTTTGTTCCGTCTTTTGATAATAATCAAGGTGAATAGGAACCAATTGATAATCCGGTCTTATATTCCCGAAGAACAGCCTAGATTAATCAATCACCTCACAATAATCTTAATTGTATGGTAGCGAAACAAGATGTCGTGGAATCACAAACGATGAGACGAAGGTGTTTGTGATTACTTTTTATATCTTGCCTATCGGAGAACTCTCACGATCTCAAGCCAATCAATATGATTGTACTGTGACGATAGAAGATGCAAGATCAGATCACACAACTACGATAAAAGTAGTATCGGTCTGGCTACACAATCCCAATGAAGTCTTTAAGTTGTTAACCTGGTTTTAGAAGAAGAAAACCAAAGGTTAATGGAGAATCGACTCTAGCAGAGAAACTAGTATCACACGGACGTGTGGGGATTTTTTTCTCAATGCTAAATGTCTCATTTATATAGCCTTTCAAACCAGGGTTTTGACTTATGTACAAAGCAATCAATATTCACCGTTAGATGAAAACCTGATTTAGATTCAAGCTAGTATTTATCAACCGTTAGATCGAAAACTTAGCTTGTCATACACAAATGACTGTACGCTTCTAGGTTTGTTAACCACACCCAAACGTGTACATTGTTGGTTCAACAATAGTCTACCCAAAGAGGTTAACCATATGAACGTTTCATACCAACCAAGTTCTTCTTCACCATAACTAGTTCAATTGACTTAAATGAACTAGTTAAGAGAGTTGTTCAATTGCAAGGAAATCTTATGTATCTACACAAGACACAATTGAAGCAAAGATGATTTGATTCACTCGAATCGGTTCATGAAATTTAATTGCCACGGTTTGCAAATGCATTCCTTAGTCTTTTAAGATTAAGTTCAGAAATCATCTTTAGATATATAACCTTCTCAAGTTCGCAGACTAGGTTCGCGGACTTAAGACACCGGATAGAGTTTACAAACTCCAGCAGAAATTCTCGGGTTCGAGAACTACGCCGGTTCGCGGACTGGGTTCGCGGACTTGGCTCATGCAAGTAGTTTGTCTACTCCAACAGAAATTCTCGGGTTTGAGAACTTCGGCAGTTCGCGGACTGAGTTCGCGGACTTGGCACTTGCCATACTTCCGGTTCTGTTGATCAACAAAGCTCGAAATCTTCGGTTCAAGGAATCCATTGGTCATGTAATCTAAACTCTCATTCCAATCATTGAAACATTCTTAGAGGACGTTATATAGTTGTTACACTATTTCTCGTCAAAGCAATTTTCAAGGTGATTGAAACATTCATGACTTTCATCACTAGGTAAAGATAAACTTGGTCGAAGCGAAAAGCTTACCAACACATATTTCAAGATATAGATAGGCGAGGTATACTCGGCTCGAAATACCAAATGTGTATGATCTAGTATATATATATAGCATACGAATTTTGTCTCAAAGAGTAGGAGATAGAATAGATAGACTTTTGAGTGACAGATAAGTTCAAGTCTCCACATACCTTTTTGTCGAGAAGTTCCACCGGTTCCTTGAGTAGATATTCTACTTGTATGATGAATCTCCATGAATTCCTTGAGCTCAACTACACTTACTATCCTAGTCCGAGACTTAGCTATAAGAGACTACAAATCAAGACTTATAGTTTTGATCACTAACATTGACAAACATGCTTGAGATAGCAACGCATGCGAGTTTGACCGAGCAGTACTCTAACATTGGGTGACCCCCGCTTTTCTCATATGTATAACGTTAACAATACTGTATAACATCCTCTAAGATCCGTAGCTCCAAGTACTCCAATGATCCCAAAGGTTGAAAGTTTAGCACCACCGTTGTTGAAGATCTGTAGCTATAACAATGAGAAAGCATCGGTCTCGATCATTGTTATACAATGTCATAGTATTATTACATAGTGTCAAAGTCCAATTGTATCACAACTTCAACAATAATACTATGGTGATATGTATCACTCCCCCTTCGTCAATACTCCATCTCACATGAAACCGCTCCCCCTTACACAATGATCCTAAAACCATATGTATTTGTAGTGTGAACTACATATTAATTCTCCCCCTTTTTGTCAATAAAATTGGCAAAGGTACAAGAACGGGATCATAATGAAATTTCCGTAAGAGACATTTAATGACTGAGAGAAAGAAACACACATCATCTTATTTAGATGCAATCATATAGCCGAAGCTAACAATATTCATCAAGGAGTTTAAAGAAACAAGATAACCCCTCTAAAATTCCACAGCCGCACACCCATCAAGATATGACCATTAAGCACAAGTTCAAAAGAACTCTCCCCCATTTGATGTCATTCCCAATGGAACAACAACGAGCGACCTTAATTTCAAGAGAAACGAAGGATTTTATTGGACACCAAAACCATGAGAATGATTTTTATATCCAACACTCAATCAAATTATTCATAAGTAAACCCATGAATAATCTAATCGGAATACATAATCAAATTAACCACAAAAGTGATCAATTTAATTCATTGTGCTCAATATAAGTAAACTTACAGAGCAACGACTAAGTTAATCATACAAGATAGTGATTGGATTAATCGTTCATGTACTCAACACAAGAGAACTTGTGGAGTAATAACTAAATAACCAAGAAGATGATTAATTTAGTTCTAAATGCTCAATATAACGTACCTCACGGAACAACCAACCAAGCTAATCAAAAATAATCAACTTAGTTGTATCGTGCTCAACATAAGACACATTACAGAGCCTCACGGTAATACAAAAACATGGATCAATGAAGATCTATACCGTGGAATACACAAGGATTCATTCTTTTGCACAAGCATATACAATAGCAATAATCCTTGGATACAAAAGATTTTAACCTATCTTCCGTCAAGGGTTGACAATACAGGCTTAACTTTTGTATATGTCAAAAATATATTCTTTCTTAAACCGATACGTGAATACCGATCGTGAACGACTTTACTTTTGACAAAATATGGGACGACATAGTTCACGGACGTAAACACCAATATCCCATAACAAATTGCAATACAACAAATCATAAAGATTAAATATTGCAAAACATCATCCTCCAAATAGTTTTAGTATTTTAAACCAAAAACCTAAAACACAAGAAGATGAAAATAATAGCTATGTGTAGTCACAATCATTGTTATTCAAAGCACTAGTTATTCTTCCAACTAAGCCAAAAAGAAGACATACTAGGCAACAATGTCTTTGAGAAATTCTTTATCATTCCCGAACTCCTTATCGTCAACAACCATTGGTACATAAGGTTCGTGGAGAAAGGAGTTAATATCAACAAACCGTCATGGCTGGTGATGTCGAACCAGGGCTTTCTGAATTTCCAAAGATCTTAAAACGCAAGCTTTTGTATCAAGAATCTCCTTTCTTACCTCCTTCAACTCATCAAGAACATCGGAAAATTTCTGAGAGTTAGAAGGGACAACCCTTGGCTTTCTTGTATTCATCCTTTTTGCTTTTCAAGGACGGAGTTACTGGAGATTTTTCTTTTTCCTTGATTAATGGCTTAACAATCATGTTGACATCCTTTCCATCCAAAGACATGATGCTTATGAGAACAGCTATAACCAACTGATTTTTGTGATTGGAATTCACAATCTCAACAAGCAGTCTTGGAATATAAAGAACATCAAAGAGGAAAAAGGAATGTAGGGTTCAAAACCTTTAAACAGGTTCGTGGACGTCCAACTCTAAACCCTATAAAGAGTAGAATTGTCGAAAGTAACCCTTCTTTTTATTTGATAGACATAAAAGAATAAACCTAAGAAAACTTTTCCTAAAGCATGTGCGTTCACAACCTTGTCTCTTTTGAACAGGCACATGAGACAAGATTTACCAAACAACACAATTAATTTGTGATGTGGTGAACAATGATTTGTCCACCATTTTCCTCATGAGAGGGATCCTCTGACTTCTGTCTATCAAAGTGATTTGACCATACTTTCTTCTCAAATGGTCTTGTTTTGTCTTTGGAAACTAACTTCTTAGACGAAGATAAAATCCTACATACCTCAGCGGTCTTCTAAGCAAGTTTAAGCTTCCTTGCTAACTGATTTTCTCTTCGTTGAAGTTTGTTGGCGCGCCTCAATTGATGTTTGTACTTGTAACATCTTGATAGTTCATGACCCTTCTAAGAACAAAACGAGCATGTCAATCTTGGATAATAATCAGGCATCTGTGGTGCAACAACAGCTAAACACACGGTAGATCCTGAAATATTACAGAAAGAGTTTCCAAAGGTTGGGTCAATTGATTCTTCCAGCAAGATTGGCTTCTTATCTTCACCGAAACCATCAAGATTGATATATGTATTGCTACAGTTATCAAAATCAATGTTTTCACATAGAAGACCGACACTTGATTTCCTATCTTCATCAGAATCATAGATCTCAGACATATCATCAAGTGTTACAGCAAGAACTTTGTTCCCAATGTATTTTCTACGATTTGGGCACTCGTTTGCAAAATGACCAAAACCTTTACACTTAAAGCACTGTGGCATATCCTCGTCATCAGCCTCGTCCGCATCCCTGTTTTTAGGAGGAACACGATTGTGAGGTTTATCCGATGACCTAAGTTTGTCTCTTGAAAACCGTTTACTTCTCTTCAATAGAAGATACCTAAACTGTCTTGTGATCAAGGAGACTGATTTGTCAAGATATTCATCTGAAAAATCACATCCAGACTGATTATCCTCAGAGACATAAACACTTTTACTCTTATCAAGTAATTTAGTGTTCTTCAGTGCTTTAAAGGCAACATCCTTTCCGATTTTGGATATATGCTCATGATCAATGATTATTAGCTTTCCAACCAATGTATTTCTGGAAAGTTTATCAAGGTTATTTCCCTCAACGATGACATGCTTCTTAGACTCGTATCTAGATGACAGCGATCTGAGAATTTTCATCACAATGTCCTTTCAGGAATAGTCTTACCCAATGAAAAAGATGCATTAACAATTTCAGACACTTTGTGATTAAACTCATCAAATGTATCTTCATCTGCCATACGAAGGTTCTCCCAATCGGAATTAAGGTTTTGAAGCCTGGCTTCCTTTTCACTGGAGTTACCTTCAAATACGGTTTCTAAGATATCCCAAGCATCTTTAGACCTAGTGAAATTAGACACATGGTGCTGAAGATTTGGTGTAATGGCATGTATGATGGCATTCAAACCGTCGAAGTTTTGCTTTGCAGCAAGTATCTCGGCAGGGCTGTATTCACCAATATTCTTGGGAACGTTTACATCTCCAACTGCTACAACGGGAGCATCATAGCCATTAACAACATATACCCATGAGTGAAAATCACGTGCTTGAAGAAAAGCTCGCATAGCAATTTTCCACCATAAGTAATTAGAGCCATCGAAGACTGGTGGTACGTTAATAGAGATAGCACCTCTGTCCATAGAGTCAGATCGCTACAAACACATGCTTTTGAAGTCTTGAACGTGTTTGCCTGCTCTGATACCAATTGAAAAAGCGGGGGTCTAACGACACCACCCAATATTTCGATTAGTAATCTATATGGACTAACTCCGAAACACTTACTAGAGAGACAGTCAGACTCAATCTAGGTAAAAGTATCTCAAGGAGTTAATATCTCTTTCTTGTTTTGATTCACTCAAGCTAATAGAAATCAGCGAGTCTATAATCAAACACAAAGGAATAACTTGGACGGTGCCAAAGACCAATGTCCAAGGATCAATCAATATCAATCAACAACCAAATGTCGGATTTCCAATTGATTGATTCAAACGCACAACCTGTATTATTTCAATTATACAAACAAATATAATGCGGAAATAGAAATAACACAGACACCATAATTTTTTAACGAGGAAACCGCAAATGCAGAAAAACCCCGGGACCTAGTCTAGATTGAATACACACTGTATTAAGACGCTACAGACACTAGCCTACTCCATGCTAACTTTGGACTGGACTATAATTGAACCGCAATCAATCTCCCAATGATCCAAGGTACATTTGTACTCCCTACGCCTCTGATCCCAGCAGGATACTGCACACTTGATTCCCTTAGCTGATCTCACCCACAACTAAGAGTTGCTACGACCCAAAATCACAGGCTTTAACAATAAATAAATCTGTCTCACATAGACAAGTCTATCAAAGGATCAATCTGTCTCCCACAGAAAAACCTTGAAAGTTTTTGTTCCGTCTTTTGGTAATAATCAAGGTGAACATGAACCAATTGATAATCCGGTCTTATATTCCCTAAGAACAACCTTGATTAATCAATCACCTCACAACAATCTTAATCGTATGGTAGCGAAACAAGATGTCGTGGAATCACAAACGATGAGACGAAGGTGTTTGTGATTACTTTTTATATCTTGCCTATCGGATAACTCTCACGATCTCAAGCCAATCAATATGATTGTACTGTGATGATAGAAGATGCAAGATCAGATCACACAACTAAGATAAAAGTAGTATCGGTCCGGCTTCACAATCCCAGTGAAGTCTTTAAGTCGTTAACCTGGTTTTAGAAGAAGAAAACCAAAGGTTAAAGGAGAATCGACTCTAGCAAAGAAACTAGTATCACACGGACGTGTGGGGATTAGTTTTATCAATGCTATATGTCTCCTTTATATAGCCTTTCAAATCATGGTTTTGCCTTAGTTACAAAGCAATCAATATTCACCGTTAGATGAAAACCTGATTTAGATTCAAACTAATATTTCTCAATCGTTAGACCGAAAACTTAGCTTGTCATACACAAATGACTGTACGCTTCTAGGTTTGTTAACCGCACCCAAAAGTGTACATTGTTGGTTCAACAATAGTCTACCCAAAGAGGTTAACCATATGAGTGTTTCATACCAACCATGTTCTTCTTCACCATAACTAGTTCAATTGACTCAAATGAACTAGTTAAGAGAGTTGTTCAATTGCAAGGAAATATTTTGTAACTACACAAGACACAATTGAAGCAAAGATGATTTGATTCACTCGAATCGGTTCATGAACTTTAATAGCCACAGTTTGCAAATGCAATCCTTAGTATTTTAAGATTAAGTTCAGAAATCATCTTTAGATATATAACCTTCTCAAGTTCGCAGACTAGGTTCGCGAACTTAAGACACCTGATAGAGTTTACAAACTCCAACAGAAATTCTCGGGTTCGAGAACTACGCCGGTTCGCGGACTGAGTTCGCGGACTTGGCTCACGCAAGTAGTTTGTCAACTCCAGCAGAAGTTCTCGGGTTTGAGAACTTCGGCAGTTCGCGGACTGAGTTCGCGGACTTGGCACTTGCCATACTTCCGGTTCTCTTGATCAACAAAGTTCGAAAACTTCGGTTCAAGGAATCCATTGGTTATGTAATCTAAACTCTCATTCCAATCATTGAAACATTCTTAGAGGACGTTATATAGTTTTCACACTATTTCTCATCAAAGCAATTTTCAAAGTGATTGAAACATTCATGACTTTCGTCCTTAGGTAAATATAAACTTGGTCGAAGCGAAAATCTTACCAACACATATTTCGAGGTATAGATAGGCGAGGTATACTCGGCTCGAAATACCAAATGTGTATGATCTAGTCTATATATATAGCGTACGACTTTTGTCTCAAAGAGTAGGAGATAGAATAGATAGACTTTTGAGTGACAGATAAGTTCAAGTCTCCACATACCTTTTTGTCGAGAAGTTCCACCGGTTCCTTGAGTAGATCTTCTACTTGTATGATGAATCGCCATGAAGTCCTTGAGCTCAACTACACTTACTATCCTAGTCCGAGACTTAGCTATAAGAGACTAGAAGTCAAGACTTATATTTTTGATCACTAACATTGACAAACATGCTTGAGATAGCAACGCATGCGAGTTTGACCGAGAAGTGCTCTAACAATCTCAATTTCTCGATTCAATCCGCAATCAAACAAATAGGAATTTGTGATCCTGATTGAATAAAAGAGAAATAACTTGAACGGTACCAAAGACCAATGTTCAAGTATCAATCAATTTCAATCAACAACCAAAGGTTGGATTTACCAATTGATCGATTCAACGAAGAACCTGTGATATTTCAATTATATAAACAAAATATAATGCGAAAAAGATATAACACGGACACCAGAAGTTTTGTTAACGAGGAAATCGTAAATGCAGAAAACCCCCGGGACCTAGTATATATTTGAACACCACACTGTATTAAGCCGCTACAGACACTAGCCTACTACAAAGCTAACTTCGGTCTGGAATGTAGTTGAACCATAATCAATCTCACACTGATTCAAGGTACAATCGCGTTCCTTACGTCTTTGATCCAAGCAGGATACTACACATTTGATTCCCTTAGTTGATATCACCCACAACTAAGAGTTGCTATAACCCAAATTCGAAGACTTGATAAACAAATCTGTATCACATAGAAAATTTTATTGAATAGATAAACCTGTCTCCCACAGATAAACCAACGAGTTTTTGTTCCGTCTTTTGATAAATCAAGGTGAACATGGACCAATTGATAACCCAGACTTATATTCCCGAAGAACAACCTAGTATTATCAATCACCTCACAATAATCTTAATCAATTAACGAAACAAGATATTATGGAATCACGAACGATGAGACGAAGGTGTTTGTGACTACTTTTCTATCTTGCCTATCAGAGATATAAATCTCAAGCCAATATTGCGATTGTACTCAAACACGACAGAAAACAGCAAGTTCAGATCACGCAACTACAGAGAAAATAGTTGGATCCGGCTTCACAATCCCAATGAAGTCTTCAAGTCGTTAACCTACAGGGTTTCCTGAAAAACGTAAGGTTAAAGGAGAATCGACTCTAGCTTATGCAACTAGTATCACACAGGAGGTGTGGGGATTAGGTTTCCCAGTTGCTAGAGTTATCCTTTAGATAGATTTCAAATCAAGGTTTGCAATCTAAGTTACCTTGGTAACAAAGCATTAAATATTCACTATTAGATGAAAACCTGATTAGATTCAAGCTAATATCTTTCAACCGTTAGATTTAATTTAGCTTGTTATAGACAAATGAAATGTACCTTCATTTAGGTTTGAGTAACCGTACCTAAACGTGTACACCTAGTCGGTTCAACAATAGTTAACCAATGGTTATCCATATGAGCACTTTCATATTAACCTTATTCATCTTCACCACAACTAGTTCAAATGACTCAAATGAACTAGTTAGAGAGCTGTTCAATTGCTTAGATCTCATAGTAGTGTACAAGACACAATCGAAGCAAAATTGATTTTGATTCACTCGAATCAATTCATGGACATTATAGCCATGGTTTGCAAAGATTGCATTCCTTATTGTATAAATGTTTTAGTTCATGAACAAACCGATTTTAGAAAGTAACCTTCTTAAGTATGCAAATGGGTACGCATACTTAAGTGGCCGGATTGAGTTTGTTTTTACTTCCAAACTCCAACAGAAATTCACAGACGTGAAACTTCCGCCAGTATTCGTACGGGTACGCATACTTACCCGGATTTCCAACAACCGCCAGTACGCGTACGGGTACGCATATTTTAGGTTCCCGGTTTTGGACTTTTACACAAATATGAGAACACACTATGTTTATATCCAAACATGGTTACTTGTTCTAAACTCTCATATCAATCATTGGAACTTTCTTAGAGGATGTTAAAATAGTTGTTATCCACAAACTATTTTCATCAAAGCGATTTTCAAGTTATTGAAATAATCAACATGACTTTCGTCACGAGTAAAGATGAACTTGGCCAAAGCGAAAGCTTACCAACACATATTTCGAGAAATAGATAAGCGAGATAAACTCGGCTCGAAATAGCAAATATGTATAATCGAAGTCTATATAGCAATACGACTTTTGTCTCAAAATAGGAGATACAATAGATAGACTTTTGAGTGATAGATAAGTTCAAGTCTCCATATACCTTTTGTTGATGAAGTTCCACAAGTTCCCTTGAGTAGTTCTTCGTCTTCATTCGATGAACGCCGTGGAGTCTAGAGTTCAACTAGTTATTATCCTAATCCGAGACTTAGCTATAAGTAGACTAGAAATCAAGACTTATAGTTTTGGCAACTAAACTTGACAAACAAGATTGAGATAGCAATGATTGCGAGTTCTACCCAGCAATGCTCTAACAGTTTATACCTAAAAAAAACATATGAAGAAGAAGAAGAGCACCTACCTCAAGCTCCTTCTGCTATGTTCGTCTCTCTGCTGGCCTTTCTGCTGATACCTGTCTTGCCGCCGTTGTCAAAACTCAACTAATTGTTGTTACCAACGATATAAATGAAAGGGATGCTTCCAGATGTCAATAGAGTTGATAAGTTAATACGACTTGCAGCAAAAACAATAACAACAACGAAAAAAAAAACGAAGGCGAGATGAACTTACCTTGCTGCTGATTGACGTTGTGGATGGGGAAAAACGGTTTGCTGGTTTTTTAGGAAAGTGAAGAATCGAGAGTGCGGTCGAGACTCCTCAACCGAGCAAACTGCTGAACCTCACACAGATGCACTGCAAAGGGAGTGCTTAGATTCGAGAGATCAATGTGTACGACTCCGGCCTAAACCAAGTCAATTGTCGTTCTAGAGGAAATTCGGTCGCAAAGAGGGAGATGGGTTGATCTGTAAGAGGGAAGCTGAGAATTGTGTGGAATCAATGATGATCAAGGATTGTGGATGTGTTGAAGGTTTCTGCAATAATTAGTAAACTGTGAAGTTTTTTGAATAACTTCTGAAAGATTGATGAATTCTTGAGAGTGATTACTCGTAAAATTCTTGTTAAACGAGTGTTCGGGTGTTCGAATCTTGTCTTTTCAATCATGGATTCAGATACTTATTTATATTGTCAGAGTGGTGAACACATTGATCCCTGTAAGTGTGACGGTTTCTTGAGTGAAAGAGTAGGAAAGTGGGAGATCGTGTTAAAGTCAGTTCCATGTCGTGTGGAGACTTGACTGATCGTGCAGCCAATACTTTTCTAACTCCTTCAACCGTTTGCACAACTTACACACATTTCTCGTCGTGGATGAATCCGCGTGCCGTAGACCGCCAGACCAAAACCCTTAGTGATACCCCCCCCCATTTGTGACGTGATTGATGTCTCACGAATCGTGGAGTCTGTATGACAAACGTGTCTTAATTAGTCAGTTGTTGACTGATTAGACAGTGAGTCTAGATTTTGTTGAATCGAGCATGATTGACAAATGCTCAGTGATTCATGAATATTAATATTGCTCGTCTGAGCAAATATTATAAATTCGACGAGTTATTGAATGTTGATGAGTTACTGAATACATGTGGAATATTCGAGCAAACTACTGAATACTGATAATGGGATCAATATTAGAGCAACTGAGCAAGTATTGCTTAATTCGACGAATTACTGATAAATTACTGAATATTGATAGTGGGATCAATATTCGAGCAATTGAGCAAGTATTGCTCAATTCGACGAATTATTTACTGGTGACGTAACCCAATAAAATATTAATTAAAACACTGGTAAACTACCGAATATTGTATAATTAATCCGCTCGCTAGATCAACATGATTTAGTGTTTGAACTTGCTCAGAATGGTGATTCGTGGAGCGTTTGTTCGAAACCCTAATTTTTTGATCAATCCTTCATCAATTGACGAATTGCTGAAAATTGGTCATGAGTGAAGAGGGACCGACCACATGGGATGATGGACGACCATGTGGTTCCTGAATGCTCGAGTGAGCGTGCACCAAGGTCTTGAGTTGACCAGTCGGTGAAGGAATGATGATTAAATGCCGATTTCATCATTTACTGAAATATTGATGGGTTCAGCATTAGGTGATAAAACCTAGGAATGAAAGATGGGGACCGACCAAGAGAGCATGGGACCGGGTCTTGGTGGTCACGTGACCAGTTGTTGGTCGTTTGAGCAATCCCCAGGTTGGTTGGAGAGTTTTTGGGCCCAATATGAGCAATTGAGCAAATTAGGTCAGAATTATGAAATCATGTGGGACCGGCTTTGTGCAAGCCCGAGGGATGACTCTGGTCGGTCACGAAGGCATGCACGTGTTACCATGGTGTCCATGTTTTCGTACCGAGAATTTCAGTATTTTCTGATGTGCGTTCGAGCAACATTGTGAATTTTCAGTAGAGTTTCATCTTGGCTGAAATTCTTGATTTTTGTTGGAAAGAGCATGTATGCTCAATTGATCAATATTTTGTAAATATTAAAATAAGAGTATTTTAACATTTAAAATTTCCGTGAGAGGCTAGCCGGTCGTGTGACCATGTTGGCTTTTGGTTTTTCATGATTCGATTAAAATTTGAGAAATTACGACGAAATCATGATTTTTGCTCAAACCAAGGAGTTTCATGATTGAGGAAAATAATAATTATAAAAGACTAGGGATTGTAAGGTGTGGGACCGGCCACGGCTAGGGCATGGCCGGACGGCTATGTTGCCCGGTCCCACAACACTTTCCCTAATTTTATATTATTATTTTTCATGAAACTGTGATATTATGGAGAATCCATGAGTTTTTTTGAAACAGGGGAGTTTCATGAGTTTAGGGAATAATAATTATAAAAAGCTAGGGATTGTGAGGTGTGGGACCGGCCACGGCTTGGGCATGGCCGGCCGGCTAGGTTGCCCGGTCCCGCACCCCTTTCCATATTTTATAATATTATTTTTCATGAATCTGTGAAGTTACGGAGAATCCATGAGTTTTGCTCAAACAAGCAAAGTTGCTAAATTGAAGGAGTTTTTCATGGGTTCATGAAAATAACAAAATAGGGAAAAAATAATGGAAGAGGTGTGGGACTGGCCACGGCTAGGGCATGGCCGGCCGGTCGGTGGGCCCAGCCCCTGGGCGCCTCTTATTATTTTATTATTATTTGTTGTTTTTCCTGTTTTGCGTAGGATTCCTCATCTATCCATATTTTTGGATGCTCATTTGTGCATCCGGGTGCTCAGTCATGCATCATTGTCGAGTACACTTCTGCTACTCAGGTTTCTCTGTATAGCAAGGGATACACGGTTATTGGTATTCGCAGTGGTTTTATAAGTGGACAATCACAAGGATGGGGGGATAGTGATATCAGTGATGATTCAGATGCCTGATTGTTGAGTATTTATTACTAATTTATGAAATTCAGTGGGGAATGATTCAAGAAACTGAGTAATAAAAGTGAGTAGTTGTTTATTATCAATCCATAGGATGAGCCGTGGATTCAACCATGAATTCGGAATAATAGAGTCGAATATTACCATTCCATGGGATCATGGATTCGATCATAGAATCGGAGTAATTAAATATTACCAGTCCATGAGATCAGCCGTGGATTCAATCATGAAATCGGAATAATGAGATGATACAATTGTTTATTGCCATTCCATGGGATCAGGCCGTGGATTTGACCATGGAATAGGAGCAATAATAGATCATTCTGGGAATTCAGTGGTGAATGTCACGACATAATTAATCTATTGCAGAAAAGATATTAGCCAGCTAAAGCGTCACATCCATTCTGAATGGTGCATAGTCAGGGAGTCAGGGGTATTGTTTACGACCTGAAGGCATTATTGTTCTCAATCTACGGAGAACCGCCTGAATCTATACACGGTCTCTCTACATAGTCAGGGAATAGTGAGTGTTACCGACGTCCCGAAGGTGTTAATGCTCTCAATTTTATGGGCACGAGTCCAAAAAAGGAAACCCACGCTTTATTAGGTTTTGGAAATAAATTTGATATAAAAGGGAAGAAACCCTAAAATTTATTTTATTTTTTGACCGACCAGGCTTCTTCATCTCTTCACCACCTCCACGTGAGCAGCAGCAGGAGAGGAAGAAAATTCGCCGGACGCCACCCGCCGCCGATCACCGTACGGCCGACGCCGACCAGGTAAGTCCGATTTTTCTTTTTGCTGTGTGTTCTATGATTTCATGAGTTGCTCATAAAACAAGAAAATCCCATGGTTGCATGCATGCGTAGGATTTATGAAGAATTTTTAGAAAACGTATATGTGCGCCCGTTCTTTAGTTTAAGAAACGAGCAAAAATCCCTGATATGGAAGAGATACATAAAATTTTAAATAGACATGGTTTAGTTGCAGTAGTAAAAGTTTTGTTTATTAGGTTTCATGAAAACCCAAGTTTGTTTTCGAAGCATGAACTTTGCAAATACTTTTAGGAACGTAGGTTTGTTCGTAATAAAAGTAATAAATAATGACCCTTAGGGTTAAATGAGATTTTGAAAAGACCTGGAGTTCATGATAAAAATTTGTTTATGAAATTTCAAAATTTCATTTAGAATATGTGGACCTTTGCGAAAATAGAAAAGACCCTCATTCCATAGACGAATGCTCGACTGAGCAAAGAAGTTTTCTTATATATATATATATATATATCACGTGAGTTATTCAGCTCACGATTTTTTTTTTAAATAGTGACTTATTCACGTTTTTATTAAAGAAAAATCAAGTTTTGATTTATGAAAAATTGTTAAAAGCAAACAATGTTCATATAGATGAAGTGTATGTATGAGTTTGATGATTTTATAGTGTGTGTACACGTAAACATCAGCGAATGTCCACATGGAAGGTTATGTGAACTATTCATAGTTTCGTGAAAAGCTGATGTTGACTTTAAATAATACGTTTTTTGCTCGGCTTTGCATGTTTGAAATAACAAGCAAGTTTTGGGGTTTTACGTTGTTATCACTAAGTTCGTGAAATCGTAAATAGGTAAGAGGGATTACCATTTTTGTAGACATTGATGTGAGCATCATAATTGTCTTGTTGCTTTAATTCCATTGTGTTGACGAAATTCGTGTATGGATGTCGCAGCAACTTTGCAAAAATGACTCAGTCACGTGGCGCTTCTGAAGACGATGTTTCTTCTAAAGAGGATGTTTCCACAGACGAATCTTCCAGAGATGATGGTTCCTCCAGAATTGACGATTCTGAGATATCTAAGGAGAAAGAGGAAAATCCCAAAACTAAGAACATTCCAACTGCTGAGGACAAATTCTTTGTGTATCTGTATAGACCCAAAAAGCGTCCCTTAGGCTCTTCGTTTAGGCTGCTCATAAATCCCATGAGTACTACTCAGAATAAGTTGGTGTCTCCCCAAGCAATAACTCGGTTTTGTTTGCAAGGGAAACACTTTTTCGCTTCTCATGTGGAACTCAAGCTTTCTCGAAAGCCTCTGACACACTTCTCTGGATGGGCGAGACACATGCTGGGTCATAGACGTGTAAGGGCTATGTTGGATCATTCCCAGGTGACACGAGCCGTTCAAGCTGCAGGAGATTTAATCATCAATCATGATATACCAGGTATGGTGGCTTTGCTTGCTCGTTGGTGCGTTCCTACTCACACCTTCATATGCAAATGGGGAGAATTCACTGTTACTTTAGAAGATGTAGTCGCTTTGTTGCATCTTCCAGTTACCGATAATTTCCCTGAGGAGCTCTTAACAGATGAGAAGGATATATCCAACATATTGGAGGCTAAGATGCATGAACTCAATGAGCCACCCAAGTTTTTCTATGCTCAATGGTTGTCATATTGGTGGTCGAGAGATGGAACTCCTGAAGAACCTGTTGATAGTACTTTAACAATTGCTTCTTTCTCATGCTTATGGATCTCCAGGGACATTCTTGAAGATGGTGGACATATGTTGAAGACGTTTGTGGTTCCATTCGCCATAAAGATGGCTAAAGGTGAGAAACTTCCAATTGGTAGTCTATTCTTGGGTTCACTGTTCGCCAATTTAGACTCTTTAGTTATAGACTCCAGCGTCTCCTATGGATTTATGAAAATTGAAACATATGCCAATACTATGTTCCTCCAAGCATTGATGTGGGAGAACCTTGAGAGTTATGCTCTGATTCCTCGTAGCGTCTTGCAAAGACCCAAGGTTGATACTCGTCATGCTTTCCTCGAGACAAATAATGTCAGGATCATGCGCTGGTATACCAAGCAGCCACAATATAAGATATGCATTACTGATGTTCTGGACATTGAATCTGAGTTCAATTTTCGCCCCTAGGTATTGGTCCTTGATCTCTTCTCGCAACTGATCACTTTTAATACAACTGAGGAAAATGTCACGTTGAAGACTGGTACTGATTTGAATGATGGAGAGAGATCTTTCGTATTGAGTTCCACTCCTGGCCACTTAGTATCAGTAATACATGGAGAATTCCGAGTAGAAGAATATAACATCGACAGGGCATCTCGACAAATGGGCGTCGACCAGTGTGTCATAGGTCACCGAATGAACAAACCATCAGTTGAGTATCTTAAGGCTAACCCAGATTGCACTCATGTGGAGGGAAATGAGTATTTATTCCCATGCTCTGATCGTGCTAATTTTGTGACTCCGGGTTACATAGACTTCTGGCGTCAACGGCTTGAGCGTTTATATGCTTTTGTGACGGATGTTAAATCTCCAGCACAAGATTTTCCTTCCCTCGACTTGATTTCTGCTCGACCAAGGTTGAAATATTTTTCACGTGGTGACAAGAGGAAGACATCTCCAGAATGCACACAGGTAAGCTTTCTCATGATTTTGGCAAAGAATGTGATAGTTGCACTTTAATCACTCGTTAATTCTGTATATGATGGTCGTGCTGTGAGACCTCGAATCCGTGTAGACTTCTCAGAACTCCAAGAAAGTCCCCAAGGCGTAGAGGGTAGGAGCAAAACATCTCATAAGATGATACCGAATGATGTGCAGTCTCCAGCTGCTTCTTTAGTAAGTTGTTAGCACTTCCTTTATCATTGCGATTTACTTGTCCATGTAATCAGGATCTCGAGTATTGTTAATTTCAGAATTTTGCTCCATCGGTTATTGACGGTCTTCATCTTTCCTCTATACGGGCAATTCAGGAATCCAACACTGATGGAGAGGCCGATGTGAGTATCCCTTTGTGTGATTGATCATGGATTTTCCTTGATTGAAGTAATGACGATTATTATTGACGTATCCAGGAGGAAATCGTCATGGAGAGCCAACATGGTCATGCTACTTGTTCATCTTCGAATATTGGAGGGAAAGAGAACCTTCAAGAGTCGGAACTGAATGGAAATAACAATGCTACTAATGTTGATGTCGACCATTCCAATCCTTCGGACGACTTGGGAACTCCCCAAGTAAGTATCTATCTTGTATTATCTTCATAGAAGTATAATGTTGCTGATTTGTTGATGAACGAATGAGAATCCCAATGAATATATGAGAAATTTTGCTGAAATACGTCACCAGAAAATTCAGACCTTAGTTTTTTAGTTAAAACGCTGTAGAATCTTTATTTGACGTCGGATTTTCGCGATATGCATATGTATCCTCAAGCCCGGGAAATTCCCAAGCTTTCGTAGAGAAGCATTTTGAGTTTTGAGCATGTTTAGGGCCTGAAAAAGGCAAAACAATAAACTTCCAGGAGACTTTCAGAACTTTTTCAGATTGTATGTTGTCCAATGTTTTGGCCACATCCCCTTGCTCGTTCATCCGATTGTTATGAAGTTTTGACATGTTGTAGAGGACATCCATACGGAGAGAATGGTATATGACTAAACCTTAGACTCCTTACCAAATGCTCCCAGTTCATTGTTTCATACAGGGAAGTGTAGAATTTCTTCAGATGTGCTTGTTTGAAAAACGTATTCCATGACTTCTACATTATTTTCTCATGTATTGAATGCATAATAAAGAACTTATATAGTGTTAGTTCACTTACATATTGGATTTTATGATTGTGTTGGATTTCTTCTACGCTATTTCTCTAATCCCATGTAATCTTCGCATTAGGTGCCAAATGCCGAAGTTGGGAATAATGGATCCAACAATGACAAATTGGGTAGTCCTGGAGATGTTGATAATGAGACAACCATTTCTTCACTTCAAGGCCACAAGACGCTTGCTGTTGATATTTTTGGAGAGACTTAAACACCAATGGTGACCGCTTCAGAAATAGAGGGAACTGTATTGGAAAATACTGTTCCAGAAGAAACTGTGCCTATGATTGTTGAGGTTGCTCCAGTGATCGAGAAATGCATAATAGTACATGAATACTCCACAGCAGGGATTATTTGTGATCCTCCATTTGGTGTTTTACTCCCGTATCACGTATTCGTTGGCAGATTCAGTGTTCCCACCGGGATAGAAGTTCTGTCACTCAAGATGTACTCTTTGATTGGGAGTACAACTTGAAGAATGCTGAAGAACTTGACTTTAATCTGAAGTGTCTTCGTCAAAAGGTTGATGCTATCAAGGAAGCAGTAGAAGGCAACACACCTTTTACCAGTGAGGCCGTAATGAAGAAAATGGTTGAAGTTGCTGAGTTGACCAGGAAGCTGGAGTTGGAGAAAGCGGCTTTGCAAGTCTTGGAGAATGCTGAGAAGAAGAAATCTTACTTTGATGGCTTTCTTTAGTTTTCTTTCCATGATCTCTTGAACTTTGAACTTCTAAGAGATATAAGATTTTATTTTGGTTTTGAATTTCTGAGTGACTAAGGATTTTCTTTTGGATTTTGGGTTTGAAATAGATGTTTCTTAAATAAAGAACTTTTGATAAATTGCTGAATTCATATATTGGATGCAAGTATTGCAAACGTTTTGGAGGAATTGAAATTACAAGTAAAAGAAAATCCTAAGGTGCAAACGTCAAATGTCTTGAGCGTTTGTCTTGGACATAAAACACCCAACGCTTCATGCTTCATGCGTCGAAAATCTTGAGCCAATTCTCATGAATCACTGGGATACTTGTCTTGACCTTGATATTAGCCAATTTGTAGTATCCTCTAGCAACTGATTTAGCAATCATGAAAGGTCCTTCCCAGTTAGAATTCTTTGCGGAATGCAAATTGCGTCTGGTTTCCTTAAGGACCAAATCTCCTTCATGAAATTTGGTAGGCTTGGTTGTCCGTGCTTTGAATATTTTCTGCTGGTTTGGAATTCCTCGTATAGTAGGATTCCATGTTGGTGGAGCTTTCCAATTCTGTGGCACATGTGGACACTCGTGCAAAGGAGAATATTTAGGATATTGATTGTGAAAATCAGTCATTATCCTAGCGATGACCGTGTTAGTGAGATGATGGATTTGAAGAGGTTCTGCGTCTAACTATTTGGTGAAGTATTGTTGAGGTGAGACTAACCACTCATAGCTGATTAAAGTTTTTGAGAGTCGTTGTTGTAAAGTCGTTTCAGACTTGTGAAGGAAATGGAATTTTTAGATTTAAAAAAAATATATATACAAAAATATTAACAATGGGTGAGAGGTACCGGGACTAAGGATTTGGCTGAATTCACTACACAAGGTTCATTCATATATTCTTTGACAAATAAAACTCAATAAAATTAACATAGACTCTGATTTTGCCAAGATAGATTCTTAAAACATTGATTGTAAGTCCTAAGAATGATGTATCAAAACAACTAAGCTAAGCATACATCATCAAATTAAATAACAACCAATTAATTCAAATCATATTTCAATTTTAGATTATTGCAAAAGTTATAAAAAAGAATAAAATAAATTACCCCAAGGATGAAATTCAGCCTCCTCCGTCGCCCCAGTGTTGGGTTTTAGCTCCTCATGATGAAAACACGCTCAAAATATATTTTTATAGATCAAATGGTGTTTACAATGGAGAGAAAAGGAGAAAATGGTGTAAAACTGTAATCTGCAACGCACAAAAAGCGTCACAGAATGAACGATAAAACACAAGTGCTGCTGATGTTTAGACTGCACTGCGACCCACGGCTGTGCGTCTTAGACACTGTTGATAAACCACTGTCCTTGCGAGTCTGTTCTTGGTGTTCTTCATCATCAGCAGCAGCAGAAACAGAGTTTCATCAACTCTTGATTTCTGCTTCTCTGGACCTTCTCTCGACCCCAAACTCTCGACACCCTTCTCCTCAACCCCAGCAACCTATTTATACTCAACAGGTCGACCAAATCTTTGTAATAACTTCAATATAATCCGGCAGTGAAGAGAATATTTCCGATATATTTATTTTATTCTTCTGACTTGTTACGGGATTTGTTTCCTGGTTTATCTCTTTCACGCGTCTTCTCTGAGCTGTAGAATTTTTTTCCAACCAATACAGTTGACCCATGCACGTATCTTCCATCCAAAAATTCCGAGAATAGAATATCTTCCCTGTTTTGAGAATATCTTCCCTGTTTTGCATCCCACGATTATCCATCCCAAATAACTCGATTCGAACACCCATACCATCCCTGTTAGGCTATAACAGGTCCAACCCAATGAAAACTAGCCCTTGAATCTCCTTATATCACGTCCAAAATTTGCTTCAACAATTACGCAGGTGAAGAACTATTTTTCCCGCCAAAACTCGGTTCAAATGGGGAAGAAACTGGTAGCCCCCTATCCAGAGTAGGGGTGCGAATAGCAACTGCCTTGGGGGTGACCTGGGGGTTCCCCTTAATAATTAGGTTACCCCTTATCCAAAAGCGAGAGTCCAAATAACACTTGTCCTCCGGGTGCCAAAATCAACTTTTCGAGCCGAATTTTCCAAAAATGTTTATTTCCTAAAAATACATAGAAACACAATATTAGTACAAAAATAGAGTTCCAACAATACGGACATTGAGGACAAATTAGACACAAAAGTGTGTCTATCAAATACCCCCAAACTTATTATTTGCTAGTCCTCGAGCAAAACTAATAAAAAATAAATAAAACCGAGTTAATCTCGGTAGGGTTTACCAGAGGTGTGCCCACAAAACCATTACTCCATACCCTAGCTTATCTATGCAGAACCTTGGAAGGCACTAAAGAATCTCCTTGGTTGGCATACTTATTGACTGTAAGAGGAAGTACCCTGATGCGAAATTCCAACTGTTGTACACGAGTTTGCACTCAAGCATACTAAAATTCATATATAAGTGACAGAGCTCTACTCAGATAGTCGCACTATGGACATCAATATCCGGAGTCAAAACTAATCACATGGATAGATCAAGAAGATGGATATAGAAAAACATAGATGGTTTTGATGTTTACTAAGTGAACGGCGTTTCCCATATCTGTCTGAAGGCCTCCGCCAAAATGAACCTATCCTAATGGATTGAGATACTAGTCTGACTAATATCAACACACTGGCATATACAAGGGTACCAGTGGTCGACTTTATTGAATTTATTCCTTTTGGTCAAATGGTCTGGTCTCAATTTCTTTTTTTTTTCTTTTTTTTTTCATGGTATCTCAATCACTCTAATTCACCCTAGCATTGGTAACAACTTGAATCGTGAGCCCCACCAAATCACTTAGAAACATATTTAAAAAGAAAACAACATCAAAAAAAAAGAAGTGAAAAGGACTCAACGAGATATGGTGAAACTACCATGTTATTCCTAACAACTGAGCGTTGTGCTTTTATGAATAGACTCTTTAGATGTTTCCATCTAATCAGATTGGTTCCTCAACTCCTACAATCAAAATGCTTCCATCCACTTAGATTAGTTAGTGAAATCCTTAATAAGCATAAATTTCTAGTCTCTGGAGCTTATTTATTGCAACTAAGAACTTTCTCCCATACCCCCAAACTTAAATCTAACATTGTCCTCAATGTTCTAAAGATGAAATTAAAAGCATGAACAAGGAAAAACCGTTACCAATGAAGCAAAAGAGATAAGGAAAGATATTACCGTGTCGCATGAATATTGGGTTACCTCCCAAGAAGTGCTAAGTTTAAAGTCTTCAGCCAGACTAAGCAAGGATTAGTCACCACGAACCATAAAGTAACAGTCGAAATAACTGTGGGTCTTCAAAACTAAATAGAGCTGACCAAAGGAAACTGCAATGAACCAAAAAAGTGAACAAGACTAGCATGCCCTTACTTAGTTTCCTGATTAAGAAATTTATATCTAATTGTGGTTCAGGTTCAGGTTCTATGAAAGGGTCTAAATAGAAATTTTTCATTGGCTGCGTTTCTTCATAGGTGGGATCCGAATCATCAGGTCCTAGAGTATGGAAAAACTCAAATATGATCTTAGAAGCGCACAATAATAACCTAAATAACTGAGGATCCTCTAAGTCAATAAGATTCGACTTACATAATTGACCACAATGAGAGTAGTGGTCATTCTTAAGCAAATGTGTCGATTCTAATTTCCTAAAGCATTTAGGTTTAGTCTCACAACTTAATATTCGACACATTTGGAATATAAACGTTCCCACAGTTGGAATAAAACTATTTGGTTGGAAAACAAAGTCAATCTGGGTATCATAGCCTGGGCAAACCACATCAACCAGAGGATGGGTTTCTAACGACTGAACTTCTTCCTGGACATCATTAGGTTCGGGAAAACGAGTATGAAGGTAATCTTGTAAAATTGTCGAGGCAGAGATATCAAGTCCTAAGTGAAGGGACTTTCTGAGAGTTAAAGGTAAGGCACTAGGAAGGTGATAATCACCCCCAAACTTAGAGTTTTCAGTGTTTCTAGATAGACTAGTTACAATCTCCCTAATTTCTGGATCATTAGATTCTTGAAAATGGTCAATTGATTCTTCTAATTTATTATCAGGTAGTGCATCTTTACTCATCTCTACGGGTATATCTTCTTCATCTAATACTATTGTTTCTAAGTCGCTAGACTCTAAAACAACATTTTCGGAATAAACCCGTTCCTCTAAACCACTATCGGCTTCGTAATCAAAAGGAAAAACTACATCGTCTAAAACGGTGGTATCCCTAATCAAATACTCGTCCTTTTGAATAGGTGAATAATCATAAAAATTATTTGGATTTGAACTAGAAATAATATAATCATTATAAAGCTCAATTGGATTAATAGATTCCTGATCACTATGCCTACATATTTCAGATTATTCATTACTACTATCCTCATCATCATAATAGTACAAAGATGATTGAACCTTATCTAAATAAGTAGTGTCTTTTATTCTAGCCTCGTCCTCTAAATTAGGAAAATATTCACTATTGATATCAAGGGTAGAATTAGAAACCCTATTTTGGAAATTTAGATTATTTCGAGCAGCATTAGCCAACTGTTCATTTTCTGCCTCTAGACGTGCCTGAATTTCACTGAGCATAACACTTATACGTTCACCACTCTCGTTTATCATCTCAGAATATCGTGTACACTCTTCTTTTAAACTATTCATTGCAACTAAACGTTTATACGTCCTTTCAATCTGTTGTTGGGTCTCTTCTAGAGATGGAACAGGTTCAGAAATATCATAATCAGGACTAGTTTCCAAAAGCGAGTAACCAGTACTACAGTGTTCCTGATTTTCTTGCTCGTAAGACCAATTCGCGTGTGGATAGTAATTAACCATAACCTTGAAAAGGTTGGCGTTCTCAACTACTATTCACACCATGGTCATAAAAATGATGATGTCCATATTCAAATTCAGATCGATACTCATTGTATTAGCTTCTATCATACCAGTTCGACATTCTTAATTGCAGAGGAATTCTACACAATCACAAACAAGGCTGACTCGACCAAATCAAACCTATAAAATCTAGCAAACAACAAGCATGATGGTTCCACTTAGATTGTTTCTAGACCAGCTTCTAATCCTTCGAAAGGGAATTCGTTACAATTTAAGAAAACCCCTCTGGAATCAATCCGAGACAAAGTAAGTTGAATTGAGGCGAGGGAAGCTCAGTGGAGCTTTGATACCCAAGGCCTCACCGCTATCACAAGGCGGCGCAATCACGCATACAACTCACAGAAATCATCATGAACTTTGAAGTATGCTAAAAGAGTAACCAATATTTTTCGAACGACTTTCCTACTAAGCTCGTTACCCTATAGGTCTCGTTCTAGTCAAAATTTTAAGCTTAGGTTCGCGTTTGGTTTCGTTTTCGTAAAGCGGTCAAGAAGGGAGCGGTGATGAAATCCGAACCCTTATCTTGTATTGGCCAGGCCTTGCCCTTTACTAGGAATTTAAAAACAGTCCAAATTCGTCCTCAATCAATGAATCACCTTAAGGAATACAGTAACTCGCTTACAGGAGATTCGCGAGTGTTTCGATGGACTTACCTCCCGTACCAGACGGGGGATGAACCGTTGAAGTCGACTCGGGCCACGACTCCTATGTCATGTACGAACCCGAGGGGTCGAGACGATATTGTAATCGTCGTCCTTCCCTGCAAACAATTTATATTTAATATATTTTTTTTATATATATAACCCTTCCGTAGGGTTTAAAATTAAAATAAATTGTCCAAAGTCCAGACCAATGAAAAGAAATACAAAAAATAATAATAATAATTACAAAAAAAATGGAAAGTCTCTTAAAAAAATAATAATAATTCTCTCTCCTTTTTTGTTTTTTTCTCTCTTTTTTTCTTTATTTTTTTGCTTTGTCTTTTTTTCTTCTTTTTTAGCTTTAAGCTTTGATTCCAAGGTCTTTAGTATCCAACTTCAAACCTATAATACAAAGACACAACCAAAGAGACGTAAAAAGAACAAATGGAATAATAATAAAAATAATAAAAACCTAAAAATTCTACCTAAGCACAAATCCGCGTCGGCGGCGCTAAAATGATTAAAGTTTTTGAGAGTCGTTGTTGTAAATAGGATTCGTTTCAGACTTGTGAAGGAAATGGAATTTTTAGATTTAAAAAAAATATGTATACAAAAATATTAACAATGGGTGAGAGGTACCGGGACTAAGGATTTGGCTGAATTCACTACACAAGGTTCATTCATATATTCTTTGACAAATAAAACTCAATAAAATTAACATAGACTCTAATTTTGCCAAGATAGATTCTTAAAACATTGATTGTAAGTCATAACCATGATGTATCAAAACAATTAAGCTAAGCATACATCATCAAATTAAATAACAACCAATTAATTAAAATCATATTTCAATTTTAGATTAATGCAAAAGTCATAAAAAAGAATAAAATAAATTACCCCAAGGATGAAATTCATCCTCCTCCGTCGTCCCAGTGTTGGGTTTTAGCTCCTCATGATGAAAACACGCTCAAAATATATTTTTATAGCTCAAATGGTGTTCACAATGGAGAAAAAAAGAGAAAATGGTGTAAAACTGTAATCTGCGACGCACAAAAAGCGTCACAAAATGAACGATAAAACACAAGTGATGATGATGTTTAGACTGCACTGCGACCCACGGCTGTGCGTCTTAGACACTGTTGATAAACCACTGTCCTTGCGAGTCTGTTCTTCGTGTTCTTGGTGTTCTTCATCAGCAGCAGCAGCAGAAACAGAGTTTCATCAACTCTTGATTTCTGCTTCTCTTGACCTTCTCTCGACCCCAAACTCTCGACACCCTTCTCCTCAACCCCAGCAACCTATTTATACTCAACAGGTCGACCAAATCTTTGTAATAACTTCAATATAATCCGGCAGTGAAGAGAATATTTCCGATATATTTATTTTATTCTTCTGACTTGTTACGGGATTTGTTTCCTGGTTTATCTCTTTCACGCGTCTTCTCTGAGCTGTAGAATTTTTTTCCAACCAATACAGTTGACCCATGCACGTATCTTCCATCCAAAAATTCCGAGAATAGAATATCTTCCCTGTTTTGAGAATATCTTCCCTGTTTTGCATCCCACGATTATCCATCCCAAATAACTCGATTCGAACACCCATACCATCCCTGTTAGGCTATAACAGGTCCAACCCAATGAAAACTAGCCCTTGAATCTCCTTATATCACGTCCAAAATTTGCTTCAACAATTACGCAGGTGAAGAACTATTTTTCCCGCCAAAACTCGGTTCAAATGGGGAAAAAACTGGTAGCCCCCTATCCAGAGTAGGGGTGCGAATAGCAGCTGCCTTGGGGGTGATCTGGGGTGCCCCTTAGTAATTAGTTACCCATTATCCAAAAGCGAGAGTCTGAATAACACTTGTCCTCCGGGTGCCAAAATCAACTTTTCGAGCCGAATTTTCAAAAATGTTTATTTCCTAAAAATACATAAAAACACAATATTAGTACAAAAATAGAGTTCCAACAATACGGACATTGAGTACAAATTAGACACAAAAATGTTTCTATCAATAGCGCTTGGTGATAGCTAGGTTTTGAGCAGAACTGAGTCCTCGAATTAGGGTAACATATTTGAAAGTTGGTAATACATATGCATCAGGGGGAATAAGACTTTCCTGAGCGCGGAACCTGCTGAGGAATTCGTGGGCCTTTTCCCCAGGTTTTTGTTTAAGTTCCGTCAAGGCTTCAATTTTTCCCAAATGCTCGAACGGTTGATCATCTTCCGAGTCAGAGCTTTCTTCAACGGAGAATTGTGCAACTGAAGATGAAGATATCGTAGCAACTTTTCCATCATGAATCCATGCTCGCCCGAGAATCATGTCATATCCCGGATCTTCCTTATTACAAAGAATTTAGTTTCTGTCCAGGTTGAATCATTTCTTATCTTGAGAATTATGTAACCGTAAGCATCTCTGGAAATTTCTTCATGGTCTCTGACTGAGATAGGGGCATGAGTTGCTTTTTGTCGAGTGATGCCAGCAGCTGAGGGTTTTCAAAGGGATAATGTTAACAGAAGTGCCAACATCGACCAACGCTCGCTTGAATTCGTTTCCTTTGAGATGGATTGTGGTGAGAAGTCCCCAGTCATACATCTCCTTGTCTGTGGCTGGAGGTTCAGGGAGTACTTATGGGATAAGTAAAAGCTTCCCAGATACTACATGGTTTAGAGATGTGAACAGATCTTGCCTTTGAGCCTTCGACAAATAAAGTAAATCGAGCGTGCTCGATCAATGACTGAACTGCTTCTTTGACCGGTTGTTTAGAGAGTGTGAATGTTCTGATTGGAAGAGGATTTTTATGCACTCCTTCAGTCCCCAGTTCTCCTGAGTCAGCCTTTTCTTTGAATATGCGCTTCAAGGTTCTGCAATCACTTGTCGGATGACTGACATACCTATGAAAATGGCAGTAGCGTGCATTTTCCATCCGTTCCTCAGTTGGTTCCTTTTTGACAGGAGGTAATTTGATCGCACCGTCTTGGATCCAGACTTCCAATAGTTCGATCACTTCTTCAATGGGAAAAGGGAAGTCAGGTGCATCTTGATCGTTCTGTTGATGTTGAGTCGGCGGTTGTGCATTCCTGGCTTGACCATCTTTCCTTGGCGCTTTTGAGGGATTGAACGCTGGAGGAGCATTGTGTCTGTGCATCATAATTTTTTTCTCTTGCTCCCTTCAGCAACATTCATGGAAGTTTCAACATTGTACTGCTTGTTGATTAGACGCATGGCAGTGTTGCTTCGATTCCTCTACTTTGACAATTTTCGTTCTTTCTAGCAAGGCAGGAGCGGTAGTTGTTGATCGCTTGGCCGCTTTATGAAGTTCTGAGAAGGTCTGAAAATAAAGGTTTTCCAGCAAAGCTCTGTAGACTGGGATCATCCCATTGATGCACAAGTCCACCAGTTGTTGTTCAGTAACGTTGGGATCGTGGCAATCCAAAGCTTGAATTCTGAACCTCTTCACATACTCATTTGGATTTTCAGCATTCTTTTGAGCTATCCTTCTTAGGTCGGAAAGAGTAACTTGCTCAGAAACAAAGAAGTATTTTCTATAGAAAGCATTAATCATTTCTCCCCAATTAGCTATGCTTCCTGGTGCGATGTTGTTGTACCAAGTATATGCTCGACCCGTCAGGGATTTTGAAAACTCCTTCAAACGGACGACATGGTTGTGTTCTCTAGCATTCCCCGTTCCATTGTAGAGTGTGAATGTTGGAGAAGTGTAACCCTTTGGGAGAAGGATTCTTTGTGTAGCAGCAGGATATGGAGGTTGATGACGGTGTACAGATGGCACATGGCCCTTTCCCCGATTCTCCATAAAACGCTCCAAGTCTTCATGAGTGATGAAACCGGCGGGTTCAGGTTCTGCAGCTTTGTGGGCTTCGTCATCGTCAGGGACTGGAATAACTTCGGGATCTGGAGATGCTTCTTTGTCTTTTCACTTTTCCTGAGTATTGTCTGTGTTGATGGTGGTTTTTAGCTTATGGTTAAAATCGTAAAACTGTACAACTGACATGACGTCACTATGACCATTAGCACATTTATTGAATCAATCAGCATGCCTACGCAAGAATTACCGGGGTACCCTTTTTTTATGGGTCATGCTCCACGGCAAAACCCTTAACATCGACTGACATCATCTTTTCCAAACCCTAATTCTCATGCTATCGCGCCAAGGCATGCCAACCATGCCAGCCGCACCATTGTGCCAATGGCAAACCATGCCAGCCACATCTCAGCGCCAAGGCATGTCGACCATGCCAGCCGTACCATTGTGCCAATGGCAAACCATGCCAGCCACATTTCCGCGCCAAGGCATGCCGACCATGCCAGCCGCACCACTATGCCAATGGCAAACCATGCCAGCCACATCTTCGCGCCAAGGCATGCCGACCATGCCATCCGCACCACCGTGCCAATGGCAAACCATGCCAGCCACATCTCCGCGCCAAGGCATGCCAAACATGACAACTCCACCACTGTGTCAATAGCAAACCATGCCAGCCACGTCTACCGCGCCAAGGCATGACAACCATGCTAGCCGCACCATGCGCCAATGGTATGCCAAACCCTTGGTGCCCCACCATGCCAAGCCAACCGCACCTTGCCTTGGCCCCAACCATGCTAGCCGCACCATGCGCCAATGGCATGCCAAACCCTTGGCCCCACCATGCCAAGCCAACCACACCTTTCCTTGGCCCCACCATGCCAAGTCGTCCGTGCCAAACCCTTAGCCCCACTATGCCAAGCCGTCCGCGCCATTTACCTTGGCCCCACCATGTCGGCCTTCCATATGCGGCTACCAAAACGAAGGCGTGCGATGATCAACAGCCACCCTTCAATCCTAGATGTGAATCCTAGCCATCCAAGGTCGCCAAACAACGCATGGTAACCTTTGCCCCAAAACCCTAGTTTTGTCCACGCCAAGGCATGCCATGCCACGTGCCAATGGCATGCCAACCACCTTGTCGCGCCATACCATGCTGGCCTTCCCTATGCGGCTACCAAAACGAAGGCGCGCGACGATCAATGGCCACCCTTCAATCCTGGATGCAAATCCTAGCCGTCCAAGGTCGCCAAACAACGCATGGTAACCTTTGGCCCAAAACCCTAGTTTTGGCCACGCCCAAACCGCGCCAAGGTATGCCGGCCATGCCACATGTGCCAATGTCATGCCAGCCACCTTGCCGCGCCATACCATGCCGGCCTTCCCTATGCGGCTACCAAAACGAAGGCGTGCGACGATCAATGGCCACCCTTCAATCCTAGATGCAAATCCTAGCCGTCCAAGGTCGCCAAACAACGCATGGTAACCTTTGGCCCAAAATCCTAGTTTTGGCCACGCCAAACCGTGCCAAGGCATGCCATGCCACATGTGCCAATGGCATGCCAACCACCTTGCCGCACCATACCATTCTGGCCTTCCCTACTATAGATGGGGAAAAACGATTTGCTGGTTTTTAAGGAATTGAGGAGACGACCGGACGGAGGATACTCCTCGAACCGAGCGAAATGTTAAACCTCACACAGATGCACCGCTGCAAAGGGGGTGCTTTAGATTCGAGAGATCAATCTGTAGTACTCCGGCCTAAATCAAGAAAATGACCGTTCCAGAGTAAATTCGGTCACAAGAGAGGATGGGTTGATCTGTAGGAGGGAAGCTGGGAAATGTGTTGAATCAATGGTAATCAAAGGTTGTGGCTGTGTGAATTCTGAATATGATAAGCTCTGAATGATTGAAATTGCTCAAATTGAGAGTAGTTGCTCAATTGATGAGTTGATGATCTCGTGTTGTCGATGAGACGTGATATTGATGATACTGTTGATGATGATACCTCAATCATGATTCAGAGACTTATTTATATTGCTGGAATTTTAGACACCATGACCCCATGAAGTGTGACAGTTGATGGAATCAAGGAGTGGGGAAGTGGAGATCGTGTTTGAAACCATTTGCTCAACGTGTGGAGACTTGGTCGATTTTCCACCCACTACCTCGTGAATTCCTTCAACTGATTGCACGACTTGCTCACATTCCATCGTGTGTTTGAACACACGTGCCGTAGACCGCGAGACCAAAACCCCAAGTGATATCCCCTCAAAGTGACATGATTGACGTCTCGTGGTATGTTAGTCAATTGATGACTTCGTGGTTTGATGGGACGATGATTCCATGTAGTTGTTGAGTTGAACATGATGTTCTGAAACTCATGAATTAAACATGTCATGAGACAGAGGTATAGTTCTTACGATGAAGTGAGCCAGTATTGCTCATTCGATGGATCGTTGAATATTGATTGTTGAACCAATATTCCTTGGTTTGAGCAAATATTTATCATCTGAGCAAGTGTTTCTCATGTGATGAATTGTTGAATATTTGATCGTCTGAGCATGTGTTGCTCATCTGATGGATTATTGGAAGCGTACCAAAAATATTAATTAGAATACTGGTCGTTGAACCGAGCATAATTAATAAAATTAATGACCATGAGGTCGTCGTAAAATTATTAAGGTTGGAATCTGGAATGATGATCCTTGGATTCAGAAACCCTAATTTGATCAATTGATGATCAATTCATGGTTCGTCTGAAGTTTAACTATGGGACGAAGGAGGGAGCGACTACATGGGACCGTGGATCAACCATGTAGTGTCCATATGCTCACTGAGCAAATACAAAGAACTCCTGAAGAGTTGACGATTTGTTTGTGAAAGAATGATTAAATGCTGGTTTAATCATTTATTCGAAAATGCTCGTCTGAGCCTTAGGTGAGAAAACCTAATTAATTATGACGGAGTGAGGGACCGACCATGGGGTCATGAAACCGTCCCTGGGTAGTCACGTGACCGCCTGATGATCACAATTGCTCCTATTCCATGGTCGAATCCACGACTGGTCCCATGGAATGGCAATAAACAATTGTTCTTATTCTATGATCGAATCCACGGCTTGATCTCATAGAATAGCAATAACTATATTATCTCATTACTCCGATTTCATGATCGAACCCACAACGGGTCTCATAAATGGTAATAGATAAATCTTAATTACTCTGATTCTATGGTCGAATATACGATCCCATGGAATGGTAATGTTCACTTTATTATTCTGAATTCGTAGTCGAATCCTCAGCCGATCTTATGAATTAATAATAAACATCTTATTACTCAGTTTTGTGAATTATTATCCACCGAATTCCACAATTAGTAATAAATAATCAACAACCGGGCGTCTGATCTACCTCTAAGTAAGCCCCGATTCAAATGGTGAAGGTGTATTCAACAACGATACACTAACAGTCACCGCACGAACGAGTATTTCAAAATACAACGAAACGATGAACCTATGCAAAATAGGGAAGAAAATAATAAATAATTAAAAATATTGATCAGGGTGCTGGGAGCACGGACACACGACCGACCGACCGTGTCATGGTCAATCCCACGCCAGTTTTATATTTTTAATGCATTTTTATTAGTTTCCATGATTTGATGAAAATTCTCTCATTTTTATCAAATCTCCTTCGTCTCGAGGAAACTCCTCGGTTTCATGGTATTTTCATAAATTCGTAAAAAATAATATAAAATTAAGGAAAGAAGTGTGGGGCGTGACCGTTGGCCAACCGGCCATGCCTTGGTCCCAGCTGGCCCCACACCTCACGGTTCCTCATTATTTTATTATTATTATTATTTCTCTAATTTCATGAAAAAATTCCTTGATTTCATGGTATTTTGCACAAATCATCAAATAATAAATAAAATTATGAAAACTTGTGGGATCGGGCCACTAGCCGGCCGGCCATGCCCTAGCCGGTCCCACATGCCCCTTGTTTTATTATTTTATTTTATTTTTCCTTGAATTCATCAAATTCCTTGATTTCATGGTATTTCTCTCAAATTAGGAAAAATTCCCTCAAATCATGAAAAATACTTAAAAAATATAAAAATATTATGAAAACTCGTGGGACTGGGCCCCTAGCCGGCCGACCACGCGCCCAGGGTCCCACACGCTCGTGTTTTATTATTTTAATATTTTTTGCTTCCTTGAACTCATGAAAACTCCTTCAATTCATGGAAACTCCCTAAATTCATCAAATTTCTTAATATTCATGAATTCTTCATAAAATCATCAAAAATATTATAAAATTAAGGACCGGCTTCTGTAAGCCAAAGATCCAATCTTGGTCGGTCAAGATAGCGTGTTCGTGTCCCCAAGGCGTCCGCGTCTCAGTCCAGAGAATTTTGATATTTTCTGGCGTGCAATTGAGCATCCATTCGAGAAAATATGTCAAAATTAGGGTTTCGACGAAACTGAGGAAAACACCATGAGATGATGGAAAATAATTATAAAATAAGGAATAAGTAGGCGTGGGACTGTCGAGGCCAAGGCATGGTCGGCCGGTCATGACCACGGTCCCGTGGTGCCATTTTCCTTAATTTTATAATATTTTTGATGATTTTATGAAGAATTCATGAATTTTAAGAAATTTGATGAATTTAGGGAGTTTCCATGAATTGAAGGAGTTTTCATGAGTTCAAGGAAGCAAAAAATATTAAAATAATAAAACACGAGCGTGTGGGACCCTGGGGGCGTGGTCGGCCGGCTAGGGGCCCGGTCCCACGAGTTTTCATAATATTTTTATATTTTTTAAGTATTTTTCATGATTTGAGGGAATTTTTCCTAATTTGAGAGAAATACCATGAAATCAAGGAATTTGATGAATTCAAGGAAAAATAAAATAAAATAATAAAACAAGGGGCATGTGGGACCGGCTAGGGCGTGGCCGGCCGGCTAGTGGCCCGATCCCACAAGTTTTCATAATTTTATTTATTATTTGATGATTTGTGCAAAATACCATGAAATCAAGGAATTTTTTCATGAAATTAGAGAAATAATAATAATAATAATAAAATAATGAGGAACCGTGAGGTATGGGCCCAGCTGGGACCAAGGCATGGCCGGTTGGCCAACGGTCACGCCCCACACTTCTTTCCTTAATTTTATATTATTTTTTACGAATTTATGAAAATACCATGAAACCGAGGAGTTTCCTCGAGACGAAGGAGATTTGATAAAAATGAGAGAATTTTCATCAAATCATGGAAGCTAATAAAAATGCATTAAAAATATAAAACTGGCGTGGGATTGACCATGACACGGTCGGTCGGTCGTATGTCCGTGCTCCCAGCACCCTGATCAATATTTTTAATTATTTATTATTTTCTTCCCTATTTTGCATAGGTTCATCGTTTCATTGTATTTTGAAATACTCGTTCGTGCGGTGACTGTTAGTGTATCGTTGTTGAATACACCTTCACCATTTGAATCGGGGCTTACTTAGAGGTAGCTCAGACGCCCGGTTGTTGATTATTTATTACTAATTGTGGAATTCGGTGGATAATAATTCACAAAACTGAGTAATAAGATGTTTATTATTAATTCATAAGATCGGCTGAGGATTCGACTACGAATTCAGAATAATAAAGTGAGCATTACCATTCCATGGGATCGTAGATTCGATCATAGAATCGGAGTAATTAAGATTTATCTATTACCATTTATGAGACCCGTTGTGGGTTCGATCATGAAATCGGAGTAATGAGATAATATAGTTATTGCTATTCTATGAGATCAAGACGTGGATTCGATCATAGAATCAGAACAATTGTTTATTGCCATTCCATGGGACCAGTCGTGGATTCGACCATGGAATAGGAGCAATTGTTATTGCCATTCCATGGGATCAGTCGTGGATTCGACCATGGAATATGAGCAATAATAGATTACTCCGGGAATTCAGTAGTGAATGTCACGGCAGAATTAATCTTAATTAGGAATAATTAACTTTGTGGCTCTATACTAGCAGAGCAAGTTGTCTAGGAGCATTAATTATCCCCATATGAGCTTATTGGTAAGTCATATCCTTTATATAGTCAGGGTAAACTCGTTGTTTGTTCCTGAAGACGTTATCGCTTTATACTAGCAGAGCAAGCTGTCTAGGAGCCGTCCATCTCGTGATACTATATAGAAATAATCACTGAAAGTTTTCAGTATTCATGAGATATGCCGTTGTCCAGTCGTGAGACTACATATCTACATGTACTCTGAGAGAAAGTACTCCCCGTTGAGAATTCGATGAGAGACCCATGTCTCAATACTCACGTCTGATAGCTGGATCAGAGCTTCGTATAATTATGAGTTTACGATTTTAGCCCTTGTCGAAAATCCACCATCTACATTAAGTCCCCTGCTTACTGAGGAAAGTTGTGTTCCTCAGTCAGCATTAAATGGTGATTTTCCGGCCATAAATAATAATACCAGTAATTGAACTTAGTCGTAAGTTGAGACGTTACCGGATTTAGAGAGCATGAGCAAACCACGACTTGATGAAGGATTCAATGTCATGATTGGAGCATCGTTTGATGAGCATAAAGTGGTAGCACCGCTGATTTGGTGATGGAACCTTGGTCGTTTAGGATTCGTGGGCCGGGCCCAAGAAAAGAATCTGTTTTAGCACGGACGCTCGTTCGTTCGTTAGTTTAAGAAACAACAAAATAGACCTGAGTCTAATGATAAAATTTTTGTCTATGAGCTTCCACGAAAAACAAAATTTTATTTTTTAAATATATGAGATTTCACAAAGTGGAATAAACTCTTGTTTCAAAGGTGGATGCTTGTACGAGAGAAAGTTTTTTTTTAAATAGACGTGCGTCTGTTAGTAATAAAATTTTGTTTATGAGCTTTCATGAAATTTTTTTATCTCGAGCTTTCAGAAATCTTTGAGAATATACTCTCGCTTTATAGACAGATGCTCGTGCGAGGGAGCAAAAATATATAGATATATTTTGCAAATTTACGTGAGTTTCACGTTAAATATTTATATAGTTTGTAGAATCATGTTTTGATTTTGAACAACTGTTGAATGTAGACCATTATACATGGTAAAATAATGTCTATATGTGAGTTTTCACAATCATAGAATGGACGTCTGTCCAGATTTTGAGAAACCAGTGAATGTTCACATTGTGAAATTTACGTGGGTTGTTCACGGTTTTATGAAAATCATGTCAGAATTTTGCTCGTCTTAGCAGGTTTGAAGGAACGAGCAAGATTTGAAGTATTAACTCATGTACTGTTAGTGGAATCATAAACAGGTAAGAGTTGAAAGTTACTATTTTTGCAGACGCTGATGTGAGCATCTTTATTCCATGATTCGTTGTTTTGTTGAATCCTGCGCTTTGAATGATGCGCTGAATGTTATCCATCTGTCACAGACACTTTGCAAGAATGACTGACTCCCATGATGACACTTTCAAAGACGATGTTTCCAGGGATGACATCTCCGCGGGTGCAACTTCAAGAAATGGTACTTCTGGGACCTCTGAGTGATGGTGAGAGATCCTTCATGCTGATTTGTACTCCTGGTTATTTCATCAACTATACCACAGGATGATCGTGTAGTGAGGTTTCAGATCAATGTAGACTCCTCGGAAATGGAAGAAAGTCTTTGGGGCGGAGCACCCAGAAGTAAGGACTACAGGATGTTAGCAAATGACGTGCAGTCCCCAGCCGTTTCTTTGGTGAGTTGTTAGCGCTCCTTGTGTCATGACTTTTTCCTGCCCCTGCAATTAGGATCACGAGATCAAGGTTTTGTTATTTCTTTTCAGATCTTTTCTCCATCGATTGACGGTCTTCAACTTGTTCCCAGGCGAACAATTCAGGAATCCAGTACTGATGAAGAAGTTGATGTAAATATCTCTTTCGTGCAGGTGATCACGGCATCTCCTTGAATGAAATAATAATAATTTTTTTTGATGAATCCAGGAAGAAACCATTGTAGATAAGAAGCATGTTGATGAAGCGCACTCTTCTTTGGGACATGGGAATATGGAGAATTCCCGAAATCTCGAATCGAATGGAGATAGTGGTGTTGTCAACGGAGATTCTGGCATTGTCGAGGCTTCAAATGATTTAGAGACTCCCTTAGTAAGTATATATCCTGTAATTTCTTCAAAGAAGTATGACATCGCTGATTCGTGAATGAATGAACGAAAATCCATGTGAATTTATGGATAACTTTGCCGAAATACGTCATCAGAAAATTTCAGACTTCAGATTTTACTAGATACGCTGTAGAATCCTCGTACGAAGTCAGATTTTCTCGGTTTGCATATGTATATTCAAGCCCAGGAAATTTCCAAGCTTTCACACAGAAGCTCTTTGAAGTTTGAGCATGTTTAGGGCCTGAAAAAGGCGAAATAGTGAACTTCCAGGAGACCTTCAGAACTTTTCTAGATTGCATGTTATCCGATGTTTTGTCCACATCTGTTAGCTCGTTCATCCGATTGCTATAAAATTTTGATATGTTGTAGTCAACATCCATACGAAGAAAATGGTATATGACTCAACCTTAAATTCCATATCAATTGCTCCCAGTTCTCCGTTGAATACATGGCAGTGTAAAATCTCTTCAGCTGAGCTTGTTTGAAAACGTGTTTCATGACTTCTACACTATTTGCGCATGTCTTGGGTGAATAATAAGGAACTTAGATGATGTTAGTTCACTTACATTCTGAATTTTATGGTTGTGTTGGGTTTCCACGCTTGAATCATTCTAATCCCATGTAATCTTCACATTAGGTGCCAAATGCTGAAGTTGGGAATAATGGATCCAACAATGATGACTTGAGCAACTATGGAGCCGTTGATAATGAAACCTCCATCCCTGTACCTCAAGGTCATGGAAAGCTTGTTGTTGATGCCGTGGAGGTGACTGAAACTCCAATTTTGCGTGGGATGGTGGAACCCGAATCGAGAATGGAAGAACCTGCTTCAACCGAAGTTGTTCCTATGATTGCTGACGCTGCTCCAGCGATTGAGAACCGGATAATAGTGCATGAGTATCCCAACGTAGGGACTGCTTTTACTCCTTCATTTGGTGAGATACTCC
This sequence comes from Papaver somniferum, assembly GCF_003573695.1. Classification (NCBI taxonomy): domain Eukaryota; kingdom Viridiplantae; phylum Streptophyta; class Magnoliopsida; order Ranunculales; family Papaveraceae; genus Papaver; species Papaver somniferum. The sequence continues at coordinate 1,514,664 of NW_020619270.1, read as the reverse complement.
CATATCGCAGGTTTGTTGGTGGATTTAGCGTTCCCATTAGATATACTGCTATGTACAAGAAACCGTGGAAGACGTATGGGCACATCGTCGTTACCAAGGATCCGGAGCATAGTTATTTCTTGACGAGGCAAGTAGAAGCCATCTTGCGTGTTATAAATGATATCCGCATCACAGCTGGAAATACTGTCACCCGGGATGTACTCTTTGATTGGGAGTACAACTTGAAGAAAGCTGAAGAACTTGGCTTCAATCTGAAATGGCTTCGTCAAAATATTGATGCTATCAGGAAAGCAGTGGAAGGTGACACTCCTTTCATCACTAGTGATGCCGTGTTGAAGAAGATGGATGAAGTTGCTGAGTTGACCAAGAAGCTGGAGGCGGAGAAAGCTGCTTTGCAAGTCTTGGAGGATGCAGAAAAGCAGAAATCTTATTTTGCTGACTTTCTTTAGTTTTTTTTCCATGATATCTTGAACCTTGGACTTCTGAGAGATGTGAGGTTTTATTCTGGTCTTGATTTCTTGGTTGGTTTTGGATTGTGAAATCGATCGTCTTGACCAATGGACCGTCAATCCCCAACATTTTGTTGAATCACTCTCTTTCGTTTTCCCTTATTATGACAGGATCTAAATAGAGGATCCGGGTAGAAAAATTTATGTAAATACCCAGGTAGTCGAAATTGGAGGTACCTTGATGAAGGACTTAGCGAAAAGACCTGGTGGACACCGATCGACTGAGCACGGAACCTCTTGATGAATGTCTATGCATATTTTGCAGGTTCTTGCTTCAACCTCGTCGAAATTACTCAAAGTACTCTGATGAAGGAATGTCCGTCAAATCTTCTGGATTAGAACTTTCTTCTTGGAGAGATGTGTAACCAAAGGCGCTTTGTAAGTACTCATCTTTTCAGCATGGATCCACGCTCGTCTGAAGGACATGTCATATCCTGGATCTTCTTGATTGATTATGTGAAACTTGGTTTCTGTCCAGGTTGAACTTATGTTCACTTTGAGAATGATGTAGCCATAAGTATTTCCGAGCGCTCCTTCAAGGTCTCTAATTGAGATGGAGCATGAGTATCTTCTTGTCGAGTGATGCATGTGGATCCGACGGCTTTCAATGGAATTTTGTTGATGGAGGTGTCAGCATCAATCAACGTTCTTCCAAATTCGTTTCTTCTGAGATTGACTGTGGTTACCAGTCCCCAGTCGTACATATATTGGTCTGTGGTTGGAGGCTCAAGAAGTATTTTCGGAATGGACTTCTTGACACGATGTGGTTCAGTACTGTGAACATGTCTCTCCTTTGTACCTTCGACAGATAACGCAATTCATGTTCGACCAAGGATTGAACTGCCTCTTTGATAGGTTGTTCAGAGAGTGTAAGGTTTTGACTGGGAGAGGATTCTTGTGTACTCCTTCAGTCCCCAGTTGAAGCTATTGTGGATCAACCTTCTATTTGAAAATGTGCTTCAAAACTCCTCAGTCGCTTGTGGGATGATTGACGAACCTGTGGAAGCGGCAGTAACGAGGACTTTCCATGTCTTCTTCAGTTGGTTCTTTCTTGACATATGTAAACTTGATTGCACCATATTGGACCCAGACATCCAGGAGTTCGATCACCTCTTCAATGGAAAAAAGAAAGTCAGGTGCTTCTTGATCAGGAACTCTTGTGCGTTGGTCAGAGGCTTGTGCATCTTGCTTATCCTTCCTTTGTGCTTTTGAAGGAGCCGAGTTATGCTTGCGCGGCGGTTTGGCTTTCCGTTTGCTCCCCAACAGTGTTTGTGGAAGGCTGGAGGTTTTACTGCTTCTTGATCAGACGTCTGCTACCTCGAGTGTCTCGGGGTTCTTCAGCCTTTGTAGCTTTTGTTCTTTCCAGTAAAGCGGGTGCAGTAGTTGTCGATCTCTTCGCCGCTTCATGAAGCTCTGAGAAGGTCTGGAAACAGATATTTTCCAATAAAGCTCTGTAGACAGGGATCATGCCGTTGATACACAAGTCTACCAGTTGCTGCTCCGTGAAGTTCGGATCATGGCAATCCAACGCTTGAACTCTGAACCTTTTCACATAATCGTTAGGATGTTCGTTGTTCCTTTGAAACATCAGATCAGAGAGGATAATTTGCTCTGAAATGAAGAAATACTTCCTATAGAAAGCATTAACCATTTCTCCATAACCGTTGATAGTTCCTGGTGCGATGTTGTTGTACCAGGTGTATGCTCTCCCTTTCAAGGATTTTGAAAATTCTTTGAGGCAAACAACATGGTTATTCTCATGTTCACCCAAAGCTTCCAGGAACCGAGAAACATGTTCCCGAGCATTGCCGGTTCCGTCGTACAAAGTAAAGGTTGGAGAGGTATAACCTTTTGGAAGAGGAATCCTCTGCGTAGCAGCAGGGTATGGAGGCTGGTGACGATGGACATGTGGGGTCTTGTCCTTTCCACGGTTCTCCAGAAGGCGTTTCAAATCCTCCCGAGTGATTAAGTTTGATGACTCCTTCGTCGATGGATCTTCTACAGCTTTGCGGACTTCATCATCATCTACTGTATGAATCGAAACTACCTCAGGATCAAAGTCTGAGGATTTTTCCTTCTCTTTTCCTTTTCCTTGGGTCTTCCCTGACATTGTATCAGTGAGAGCCTTCAGTTGATTAAATAGCTCCTTCTGTGTTGTAGCCATATCGGTTTGATTCTTTGCAAGAGTCTCTTGCACTTTGATGAGATCAGCAATGGTAGGTGGGTTTTCTCTGATTTCCTCAGGGGAACGACCAAACAGGGGATGTGCTCCAGTCTGATGAGGAGTGACGCCACCACCATTGTTGGAAGCAGGAATAGTTTCTGGAATATCATCATTAGTGTCGTTGCTAGTGTTAGCATCATTTATGTTAGGATCTGCGATCGTGCGTGACCTAAGATCAACCATCTTGTGAAAGCTTGAGATTGCAACCGAGATATTAATCTCCCATTGTGGTCGCCAATCTGTAGATGGGGAAAAACAATTTGCTGGTTTTTAAGGAATTGAGGAGACGACCGTACGGAGGAGACTCCTCGAACCGAGCGAAATGTTAAACCTCACACAGATGCACCGCTGCAAAGGGGGTGCTTTAGATTCGAGAGATCAATCTGTAGTACTCCGGCCTAAATCAAGACAATGATCGTTGCAGAGTAAATTCGGTCACAAGAGAGGATGGGTTGATCTGTAGGAGGGAAGCTGGGAAATGTGTGGAATCAATGGTAATCAAAGGTTGTGGGTGTGTGAATTCTGAATATGATAAGCTCTGAATGATTGAAATTGCTCAATTGAGAGTAGTTGCTCAATTGATGAGTTGATGATCTCGTGTTGTCGATGAGACGTGAGATTGATGATATTGTTGATGCTGATACCTCAATCATGATTCAGAGACTTATTTATAACGCTGGAATTTTAGACACCATGACCCCATGAAGTGTGACATTTGATGCAATCAAGGAGTGGGGAAGTGGAGATCGTGTTTGAAACCAGTTGCTCAACGTGTGGAGACTTGGTTGATTTTCTACCCACTACCTCGTGAACTCCTTCAACTTATTGTACGACTTGCTCACATTTCATCGTGTGTTTGAGCACACGTGCCATAGACCGCCAGAACAAAACCCTAAGTCACATCCCCCCAAAGTGACACGATTGATGTCTCGTGGTATGTTAGTCAATTGATGACTTAGTTGTTTGATGGGACGATGAGTCCATGTAGTTGCTGAGTTGAGCATGATGTTCTGAAACTCATGAATTGAACATGTCATGAGACAGAGGTATAGTTCTTACGATGAAGTGAGCAAGTATTGCTCATTCAATGGATCGTTGAATATTGATTGTTGAACCAATATTCCTTGGTTTGAGCAAATATTTATCATCTGAGCAAGTGTTGCTCATGTGATGAATTGTTGAATATTTGATCGTCTGAGCATGTGTTGCTCATCTGATGGATTATTGGCAGCGTATCAAATATTAATTAGAATACTGGTCGTTGAACCGAGCATAATTAATAAAATTAATGACCATGAGGTCGTCGTAAAATTATTAAGGTTGGAATCTGGAATGATGATCCTTGGATTCAGAAACCCTGATTTGATCAATTCATGATCAATTCATGGTTCGTCAGAAGTTTAACCATGGGACAAAGGAGGGAGCGACTACATGGGACCGTGGATCAACCATGTAGTGTCCATATGCTCACGTGAGCAAATACAAAGAACTCATGAAGAGTTGACGATTTTTTGGTGAAAGAATGATTAAATATTGGTTTAATCATTTATTCGAAAATGCTCGTCTGAGCCTTAGGTGAGAAAACCTAATTAATTATGACGGAGTGAGGGACCGACCATGGGGTCATGAAACCGACCCTGGATAGTCACGTGACCGCCTGATGATCACTTCATGAAAATCCAAAGTGTTTGGAAGAGTCTTGGACCTAATTCGTGCAATTGTGCAAATTAGGTCAAAACTTTGAAACTTGATGGGACCGGCTTCTGTAAGCCAAAAAGCCAATATTGGTCGGTCAAGATAGCGTGCTCGTGTCCCCAAGGCGTCCGCGTCTCAGTCCTGAGAATTTTGATATTTTCTGGCGTGCAATTGAGCATCGTTTCGAGAAAATATGCCAAAATTAGGGTTTCGACGAAACTGAGGAAAACACCATGAGATGATGGAAAATAATTATAAAATAAGGAATAAGGAGGCGTGGGAACGCCGAGGCCAAGGCATGGTCATCCGGTCGTGACCACGGTCCCGTGGTGCCATTTTCCTTAATTTTATAATATTTTTGATGATTTTATGAAGAATTCATGAATTTTAAGAAATTAGATGAATTTAGAGAGTTTCCATGAATTGAAGGAGTTTTCATGAGTTCAAGGAAGCAAAAAATATTAAAATAATAAAACACGGGCGTGTGGGAACATGGGGGCGTGGTCGGCCGGCTAGGGGGCCGATCCAACGAGTTTTCATATTTTTTTTATATTTTTTTAAGTATTTTTGATGATTTGAGGGAATTTTTCATAATTTGAGAGAAATACCATGAAATCAAGGAATTTGATGAATTCAAGGAAAAATAAAATAATAAAACAAGGGGCGTGTGGGACCGGCTAGGGCATAGCCGGCCGGCTAGTGGCCCGGTCCCACAGGTTTTCATAATTTTATTTATTATTTGATGATTTGTGCAAAATACTATGAAATCAAGGAGTTTTTTCATGAAATTAGAGAAATAATAATAATATAATGAGGAACCGTGAGGTGTGGGGCCAGCTGGGACCTAGGCATGGCCGATTTGCCAACGGTCACGCCCCACACTTCTTTCCTTATTTTATATTATTTTTTACGAATTTATGAAAATACCATGAAACCGAGGAGTTTCCTCGAGACGAAGGAGATTTGATAAAAATGAGAGAATTTTCATCAAATCATGGAAAATAATAAAAATGCATTAAAAATATAAAACTGGCGTGGGATTGACCATGACACGGTCGGTCGATCGTGTGTCCGTGCTCCCAGCATCCTGATCAATATTTTTAATTATTTATTATTTTCTTCCCTATTTTGCATAGGTTCATCGTTTCGTTGTATTTTGAAATACTCGTTCGTGCGGTGACTGTTAGTGTATCGTCGTTGAATACACCTTCACCATTTGAATCGGGGCTTACTTAGAGGTAGATCAAACGCCCGGTTGTTGATTATCTATTACTAATTGTGGAATTCGGTGGAGAATAATTCACAAAACTGAGTAATAAGATGTTTATTATTAATTCATAAGATCAGCTGAGGATTCGACTACGAATTCAGAATAATAAAGTGAGCATTACCATTCCATGGGATCGTAGATTCGACCATAGAATCGGAGTAATTAAGATTTATCTATTAGCATTTATGAGACCCGTTGTGGGTTCGATCATGAAATCGGAGTAATGAGATAATATAGTTATTGCTATTCTATGAGATCAAGCCGTGGATTCGATCATAGAATCAGAACAATTGTTTATTGACATTCCATCGGACCAGTCGTGGATTCGACCATGGAATATGAGCAATTGTTATTCCCATTCCATGGGACCAGTCGTGGATTCGACCATGGAATAGGAGCAATAATAGATTATTCCGAGAATTCAGTAGTGAATGTCACGGCAGAATTAATCTTAATTAGGAATAATTAACTTTGTGGCTCTATACTAGCAGAGAAAGCTGTCTAAGAGCATTAATTATCCCGATATGAGCTTGTCGGTAAGTCATATCCTTTATATAGTCAGGGTAAACTCGTTGATTATTCCTGAAGACGTTATCGCTCTATACTAGCAGAGCAAGCTGTCTAGGAGCCGTCCATCTCGTGATACTATATAAAAATAATCAATGAAAGTTTTCAGTATTCATGAGATATGTCGTTGTCCATTCGTGAGACTATATATCTACATGTACCCTGAGAGAAAGTACTCCCCGTTGAGAATTCGATGAGAGACCCGTGTCTCAATACTCACGTCTGATTGCTGGATCAGAGCTTCGTATAATTATGAGTTTACGATTTTAGCCCTTGTTGAAAATCCACCATCTACACCTATGCGACTACCAAAACGAAGGCCTGCAACAATCAACGTCAACTCTTTCATCTAAGGTGCAAATCTTAGCCGTCCAAGGTTACCAGCTAACGCATGGCAACCTTTGGCCCTAGTTTGGTCGCGCCTAAACAAAGCCAAAACCCTAACTTTTGGTCGCGCCTAAAATAGACCATGTTAATGCCACACTGATCATGCTTTTCATGTCATTGGCTACCAAACGAAGGGTTGCAATAATCAACGGCTACCTTTCCTCTTAAGATGCAAAATCTCGACCGTCGAAGGTCACCACCGAGCCGGCAAGTCTCTCAAGCTCAACTTGCCAGACAACAACAACGTGCTACATGTTTTCCATGAAAACACTCGAGACATCAACGCATGTCACAAACTTGGGGATGCTCATTGGGTATTGGTTTGGCGGTTTACAGCGTGCGGCGTACTACTTCCGTTATAAGAAAGTGTCATAAGGATGAGGCGGTTAGTAAATACAGGGAGTAATGGTGAAACGCTTTCTTTTATGGAACATCAATTCCATGTGTTACCGATTACCACCTCCTCCCATTTACTCACCCGTTTTCCATTTCTTAATGAGACCAGAGTACGTTTCACTTCGACTTGTATAAAAAGGCATTACCTACTTCCATCGAACAACAAGTTCAGGTCAGGAGCACACAACACTCAGAAAATATTTGCTAGCTTTCCATCTGTTAGCTTCCCACTTTCTGATACAAGTCGTGAAACAACTACTCTTCAAGAATCAACTATTCTGGTCTCAACACTCTCTTCGCTTCCCTCCCCAAAACCAACCCTTCTCCTTCACTTTGTGACCGAAGCAATTCTGGAACGGCCATTTCTTGGTTTAGGTCGGATTTGTACAGATTGATCTCTCGAATCTAAAGTACTCCCTTGCAGTACATTGTTTAGGGTTTAAACTCGTTTCTCACCCACACACCCGAAATTACCAAAATCAGCAGAAACTGTTTTCACCCTCAAACAATTGGCGACCACAGTGGGAGATTGATCTTTCGGTCACGACGTCAGTTTTCAATCCTCGATCTCATACCTCGACCCAGATGTCAGGACAGTAGAATCAAACGATCCGCTCAGGAATCAACGACTCAGCTACCAGGCGGCTCGATTACCAGTCGTAACACGGCAAGGGACGACTGGGGACTTCCGAGGGGTTAGAAGCAAACGATCCGACCAGGGATCAGCGGCACGACAAGGAATGACTGGGGACTTTCCACAGTCACAGCGATGTTTCCCACAAAACTCGGTCTTACATCCGGGAGATTCCTTTTTCATCAGAAGATCCGAAAAATCGAGTAAGTCTTGCTAGACAAAATACATGGTCTACTACCTCAAGTCTTCACAGGGGAAATAAAAACCAGTAGCCATATTTTCCCGTGCTTCATGCTTTCTTCTATCGCACAACATTCACAATTCCATGACTCTCCTGGGGTACTCATGACACTTATATTCATAACCAAAACATCATTATTCTAAAAACGATTCATTCTAAATAATAATTCAAAACCCTCAGGGTAAGATTTGTCTACCAACCCAAAAATTCTAGAAATCAAAACCATAAACTAGGCGTTTCATTTGCCTTTCAAAAAGAAAACCTAAAATAAGAAGTTCAGAAAACAGAAATGCGTTCAAGGAAAGTTTTTCAACAACGGCTTGCTCTTCTTGGCGAAAGACTCCTTCGTGCTTTGGAGAGCCACCCTCTTCAACTTCAACTTCTTGGACAACTTTTCGACTTCCGCTTCCTGCTTCTTCACCATATCCGCAGAAGGAATTTCGACTGTTTCGGCCAGCAACTTTTCAACCTCAGAGAGACCTTCAACGAACCAAGGAACATTGAACTCGAAGTTTACACACACGTTACGATGAAACCTCCAGCTCGAGACTACATCCTCAGAAACAGTATGACCTGTCACGTTGCACATGTCGTCAATCGAAGACAAAGCTTCCTCCACACGCTTAACCAACGGAAATCGACTAGTAATTTTCTTGGTCGTGGCGATATGTCCGTAGCTTTCCCATATCTTAGTGTATAGCGCCGCATGTTTGGCTGGCACGCTAAATCCCCCGATCAACACATGATCCGGATGAGGAACCAGGTATGGAGGATTGAAAGTGGCGCCCCGACTGCATCAGCGACATGCAAGGGATTCCTAACGACAATTACACCTACGGCCACTGGAGTACTCTCCATTGTCTGAGTCACAATGACGTTTTCATATCGATCACCATCCATTTCAAGGTCACCCGGTGAGGCTGCCACAGTTGGAGACAAATCTGTATCTCCGCCAGTCTCCATCTCAGGGCCATCTTCAGAAACGACTTCCCCCTATGATATCACGGATTAGATATTTTCTAAAGAGAAAGAGAGAGAGGAAAGAAGAAAAAACATGTGGGAGACTCACTTATTCGCTTTCAGACCGACTAGAGGAAGATTCAGCACTGCTGTCGGAAGAACTACTCTCGCCATCACTGGACTCTGAACTTTCATCCTTCTCGGGTTCCCCATCACCATGGATAGGCTCAGCACCGCCACCCTCCGTCTCGAGAAGCGATGTTTTCTGACTACTTGCAAGTTTGGTAAAGGCGTTCACGCTGCTGAGACCCTAGGCAAGATACAAAGACGTATACTCAGAAAAGAAACAAGGATATACACGATCCAACTAAAGTCAAGAGGAAAATCATATGTACCCGCATATTGGACGAACTGAAAGTCGGTAGGGCTGTCGAAACTGACTGGGAACCATCTGCACAGCTTTTAGATCTTCCCTCCTTCACTTGGGGACTATCTGCATTCGGGCTAACAGATTTTCACTTGGGCGAAGAAGGATCCCTCAGCAGTGGATGCTCCGCTAAAACCGCACGGTTTTCTACCACATCATTCATGAATCCATGGAAAATGAGAAACTCATCCTGCCAAAATATATTATATTTGGAGGTTGTTGATGGATTTAGTTCCGCAAGCAGGAAAGGGAGATTTTTACCCGACACAAGAACAGTAGCATCGAGAACAGTTGGCAACGAGACTTCTGGAACAACCGACTGACGAACAAGTGGGACCCCTTGGTCAAAACCCATATGCCGAGCCGCCCTATCGATATTGTAAGAGATTGCTTTGCAAGATCCTCGAAAGAAAGACGACACATGACCGGGCGTGCAGCTTTGCATGAACACCATCTCTCTAACACTCATATCCTCTTTATCAGAAGACAAAGACATGCTTGGAGCAGGAGCAAAGGTACTGATCTGAGTTATGAACGCATACACCGGAACCCATGGACGAAAATTGACCATGTGCGAGTTGTCAAGGAATCCAACCAGGTTCGAACCAATCTTTGGGCGCCTATTCGACCAGCGCAGTATTCTAGAGCTACCCCAAGACTCGGGAAGTACGGCCAACGGTTTTGGAGCATACCTTTCGAAGTACTCCCACAGCCACGCTTGGAGAAAGGCGGCATGAATATACGAATCCACTTTCATGTAACCATTTGAAGCGCACATATCTGCGACTAGCTGATCCAAGTGTGTGTACAGAGAACCAAGAAACAAGCCGCCAATAGGGAGAACGACACCTTTTGCCAATTTTATGGAAAACTTGATAAGTTCCTGTCTTATGTCCTTCTTACCCGAGCCGTCATCGAAAACATCTCTGGATAACCAAAGAGCCAAGAACGCCACGACATGAAGTGTACTATTCTTCTGATTCGGGTCCAACTCATCGGGAAACCACTAAGACACCCACCAGTCGTAGAAGCACCTCGTCTCGTTTTCTTTCCGAATGAATCCTTTTGATTTCGTAACCAGAGCAGCGCGCATTTCTTCTTCATCTGCAGACAATTTGACATCAAGGTTTCCTATTACGGGAAGGTTCAACAACACGGCCACGCTCTCTAAGGAGATAGTCATTTCACCCCACCTGCATATGGCAGTGTGAGTGTCTGGACACCATCTGGAAATAAAAGCAACCAAGCCTAGAATATCTTTCCTAATTTGAAGCACTGCGGAAGCCGCGACAACATCAATGATTCGTGCCTTGGTCAAACTGGCTTTTACACATTCCTGGCTCATCATGAATCACATCCATTTCTCAAAGGGACGCAACAGACTCACAGAGATTTTAAAGTCAATAGGAGAAGCATGATACTCTTTCCTCTGAAGACAAAACCTTATTACACCTCTTGGCCGAACCGACCAGGCCTCTCTTTCACTTTCCGGACCAGTCAGAAGAATCGACACATACTTGGGATGACTTTTCCTAATCGTGGCGGATGTTGAATAGAACTCATCATCTATGTTTGGCTTGGAATTTCCAATGTATTTCGGTGCGGCAAAACTTTTCTCAAATGACATCTTAACGAAAATTCTCTCACGCTACTTCCACCTACGAAATAACTACAATGGAAAAATACGAAGAGAAATTATTACGGAAAGTGCATGGAAATTATTTTATCAGACACATGAGATCCGTCCTGGATGCAAGATAATTTTTTTCAACGTCATAATGTGCATAGGCAAAGAAATGGGGACTGACAGACCCTGCATCACCACCTCATGCCAAGGCGGTACCCTGCAGCAGGAAATTTGCGCCCGGCCGAGGAGGCGCGCCCCACCACGGGAACCATACACACGGACACACCAGGAAAAAAGGAGTAAACCCTAGAGGCTAGGTTTTCACGGGAAGGGAATGACAATTACCATCTCATGCATGCCTACTTTGCACGGTAATTGAGGCGACCAACATCACTACAGTACCTAAATGTTACTACAAGTTCGTGCAAAGCATACCTACGGCTAGGATTCATACCAACGCAGAAGCACAATATTTCTACAAGTTCATGAAAAGGTACGCCTACAACTAGGGTTTGCACTAACACAAAAAAAAAAAACAAGAAAAGCAAGTTAAAGAGGAAGTATTGGGAGATATACCTGGAATTCGCTCGTCCGCTTTACTGTTACCACACGGCCAGAATAAAAAAAAATATAGGTGTGAAATAAAAGGAGAGGCCGGCCCTCCTTTTATAGGCGTGATACTTGGGAGTTTGAATAAGGAAAGGACTTCCTATTTGAGTCAAGTAAAGAAAAGAGGCAACCGGGCCCGCGAAGACAAATCACCATGCCAAGACCACTGCGCCATGCCTTTGCCCCACCACGCCAAGCCGTCCGCCATGCTAGCCTCGCCAGAACCACGCCATGCCTTGGCCCCGCCACGCCAAGCCATTCGCGCATACTTTGCCTTACCAAACCGTGACATGCCTTGCACCGCCATCCGCACATGCTTTGCCTCACCAAACCATGTCATGCCTTGCACCATCGTACCGCGCCAACACCAACAACTCGCCAAGCCAACATCATGATGTTCGCTAACAAGGTGATGCATAGCCAGACTAAGACGATGATCTTCATCTCACCACTTCACGGTCTACACCACGAATAGAATCTACGCAAGGCCGCCAAACACGAGGTTCATGGACTCTCCTTACCTCTCGAAAAAGGTTAGTCAGACCTTCCTGACCATCTTTCCACGACTTGTCGTTTCGATTTTTATCCTTGCCCGTTACCATATTATGCTTACCTCACAACAATGCTACTGTTCCGAGCTAAGCAGGGGACTTAATGTTGATGGTGGTTTTTAGCTTAGGGTTAAAATCGTAAAACTATACAACTGACATGACGTCACTATGACCATTAGCACATTTATTGAATCAATCAGCATGCATACGCAAGAATTACCAGGGTACCCTTTTTTTATGGGTCATGTTCCACGGCAGAACCCTTAACATCGACTGACATCATCTATGCCAAACCCTAATTCTCATGCTACCGCGCCAAGGCATGCCAACCATGCCAGCCGCACCATTGTGCCAATGGCAAACCATGCCAGCCGCATCTCTGCGCCAAGGCATGCCGACCATGCCAGCCGCACCACTGTGCCAATGGCGAACCATTCCAGCCACATCTTCGCGCCAAGGCATGCCGACCATACCAGCCGCACCACCGTGCCAATGGCAAACCATGACAGCCACATCTCCACGCCAAGGCATGCCAAACATGCCAGCCGCACCACTGTGCTAATAGCAAACCATTCCAGCCACGTCTACCGCGCCAAGGCATGCCAACCATGCTAGCCGCACCATGCGCCAATGGCATGCCAAACCCTTGGCCCCACCATGCCAAGCCAACCGCACCTTGCCATGGCCCCAACCATGCTAGCCTCACCATGCGCCAATGGCATGCCAAACCCTTGGCCCCACCATGCCAAGTCAACCGCACCTTGCCTTGGCCCCACCATGCCAAGCCAACCGCACCTTTCCTTGGCCCCACCATGCCAATACGTATGTGACAAACCCTTGGCCCCACTATGCCAAGCCGTCTGCACCGTTTTCCTTGGCCCCACCATGTCGGCCTTCCCTATGCGGCTACCAAAACAAAGGCGTGCGACGATCAACGACCACCCTTCAATCCTAGATGTGAATCCTAGCCGTCCAAGGTCGCCAAACAACACATGGTAACCTTTGGCCCAAAACCCTAGTTTTGGCCACGCCAAGGCATGCCATGCCACATGTGCTAATGGCATGCCAACCACCTTGCCGCGCCATACCATGACGACCTTCCCTATGCGGCTACCAAAACGAAGGCGTGCGACGATCAACGGCCACCCTTCAATCCTAGATGAAAATCCTAGCCGTCCAAGGTTTCCAAACGACGCATGGTAACCTTTGGCCCAAAATCCTAGTTTTGGCCACGCCCAAACCGCGCCAAGGCATGCCGGACATGCCACATGTTCCAATGGCATGCCAGCCACCTTGTCGCGCCATACCATGCCGTCCTTCCCTATGCGGCTACCAGAACGAAGGTGTGCGATTATCAACGGCCACCCTTCAATCCTAGATGCAAATCCTATCCGTCCAAGGTCGCAAAACAACACATGGTAACCTTTGGCCCAAAACCCTAGTTTTGGCCACGCCAAACCGCGCCAAGGCATGGCATGCCAACCACCTTGAAGAGCCATACCATTCCGGCCTTCCCTATGCGGTTACCAAAACGAAGGCCTGCAACAATCAACGACCACTCTTTCATCTAAGGTGCAGATCTTAGCCGTCCAAGGTTACCAGCTAACGCATGGCAACCTTTGGCCCTAGTTTGGTCGCGCCTAAACAAAGCCAAAACCCTAACTTTTGGACGCGCCTAAATTAGGCCATGTTAAAGCCATACTAATCATGCTTTCATGTCTCTGGATACCAAATGAAGGGTTGCAATAATCAACGACTACCTTTCCTCTTAAGATGCAAAATCTCGACTGTCGAAGGTCACCACCGAGCCGGTAAGTCTCCCAAGCTCAACTTGCCAGACAACAACAACGTGCTACATGTTTTCCATGAAAACACTCGAGACATCAACGCATGTCACAAACTGGGGGATGCTCATTGGGTATTGGTTTGGCGGTTTACAGCCTGCGGCGTACACTACGCCCGTTATAAGAAAAAGTCATAAGGATGAGGCGGTTAGTAAATACAGGGAGTAATGGTGAAACACTTTCTTTTATGGAACATCAATTCCAGGCGTTACCGGTTACCACCTCCTCCCATTTACTCACCCGTTTTTCATTTCTTAATGAGACCAGAGTACGTTTCACTTCGACTTGTATAAATAGGCATTACTTATTTCCACCAAACAACAAGTTCAGGTCAGGAGCACACGACACTCAGAAAATATTTGCTAGATTTCCATCTGTTAGCTTCCCACTTTCTGATACAAGTTGTGAAACAACTACTCTTCCAGAATCAACTATTTTGGTCTCAACACTCTCTTCACTTCCCTCCCCAAAACCAACCCTTCTCCTTCACTTTGTGACCGAAGCAAGTCTGGATTGGCCATTTCTTGGTTTAGGCCGGATTTGTACAGATTGATCTCTCGAACCTAAAGTACTCCCTTGCAGTACATTCTTCAGGGTTTAAACTCGTTTCTCACCCACACACCCGAAATTACCAAAATCAGCAGAAACCGTTTTCACCCTCAAACAGTCTGACATCTTGTTAGTGAGAGTTTTGAGGTAGTTACATAGCTCCTTCTTAGTCGTAGGCATATCAGTTTGATTCTTAGCGAGAACTTCATGGACTTTCATGAGATCAGCGATGGTGGGTGGATTTTCTCTGAGCTCCTCAGGATGTCGGCCGAAGAGAGGAGGACTTTCGACATTGGTGTGAGGAGGAGTAATGTCACCACCACTGTGGGAAGCGGGAATAGTTTCTGAAATTTCATTGTTGTTGTTAGTGCTAGCGTTGTTTGTGTTAGGATTGGTAACTGAACCTGACCTAAGATCAACCATTTTGTGAATAATGAGAGATTGCAACCGAGAGATTAATTTCTCACTGTAGTCGCCAATCTGTGGATGGGGAAAAACGGTTTGCTGGTTTTTTAGGAAAGTGAAGAATCGAGCGTGCGGTCGAGACTCCTCAACCGAGCAAACTGCTGAACCTCACACAGATACACTGCAAAGGGAGTGCTTAGATTCGAGAGATCAATCTGTACGACTCCGGCCTAAACCAAGTCAATGGCCATTCCAGAGTCAATTAAGTCGCAAAGAGGGAGATGGGTTGATCTGTAGGAGGAAAGCTGAGAATTGTGTGGAATCAATGATGATCAAGGATTGTGGATGTGTTGAAGGTTTATGCAATAATTGGTAAACTGTGAAGTTTTTTGAATAAGTTCTGAAAGATTGATGAATTCTTGAGAGTGATTACTCGTAAAATTCTTGTTAGACGAGTATTCGAGTGTTCGAATCTTGTCTTTTCAATCATGGATTCAGAGACTTATTTATATTGTCAGAGTGGTGAACACATTGATCACTGTAAGAGTGATGGTTTCTTGAGTGAAAGAGTGGGAAAGTGGGAGATCGTGTTAAAGTCAGTTCCATGTCGTGTGGAGACTTGACTGATCGTGCACCCACTACTTTGCTAACTCCTTCAACCGTTTGCACAACTTACGCGCATTTCTCGTCGTGGATGAATCCACGTGCCGTAGACCGCCAGACCAAAACCCTAAGTGATATCCCCCCATTTGTGACGTGATTGATGTCTCACGAATCGTGGAGTCTGTATAACAAACGTGTCTTAGTTAGTCAGTTGTTAACTGATTAGACAGTGAGTCTATATTTTGTTGAATCGAGCATGATTGACAAATGCTCGGCAATTCATGAATATTAATATTGCTCGTCTGAGCAAATATTGTAAATTCGACGAGTTGTTGAATATTGATGAGTTACTGAATACATGTGGATTATTCGAGCAAACTACTGAATATTGATAATGGGATCAATATTCGAGCAACTGAGCAAGTATTGCTCAATTCGACGAATTACTGATAAATTACTGAATATTGATAGAGGGATCAATATTCGAGCAATTGAGCAATTATTGCTCAATTCGACGAATTATTTACTGGTGACGTAACCCAATAAAATATTAATTAAAACACTGGTAAATTACCGAATATTGTATAATTAATCCGCTCGCTAGATCAACATGATTTAGTGTTTGAACTTGCTCAGAATGGTGATTCGTGGAGCGTTTGTTCGAAACCCTAATTTTTTTGATCAATCCTTCATCAATTGACGAATTGCTGAAAATTGGTCATGAATGAAGAGGGACAGACCACATGGGATGATGTACAACCATGTGGTTCCTAAATGCTCGAGTGAGCGTGCACCAGGGTCTTGAGTTGACCAGTCGGTGAAGGAATGATGATTAAATGTCGATTTCATCATTTACTGAAATATTGCTGGGTTCAGCATTAGGTGATAAAACCTAGGTATAAAAGATGGGGACCGTCCAAAAGAGCATGGGATCGGGTCTTGGTGGTCACGGGACCAGTTGTTGGTCGTTTGAGCAATCCCCAGGTTAGTTGGAGAGAGTTTGGGCCCAGTATGAGCAATTGAGCAAATTAGGTCAGAATTATGAAATCATGTGGGATCGGCTTTGTGCAAGCCCTAAGGATGACTCTGGTCGGTCACGAAGGCATGCATGTGTTACCATGGTGTCCATGTTTTCGTACCGAGATTTTCAGTATTTTCTGATGTGCATTCGAGCAACATTGTGAATTTTCAGCAGAGTTTCATCTTGACTGAAATTCTTGATTTTTGTTGGAATGAGCATGTATGCTCAATTGATCAATATTTTGTAAATATTAAAATAAGAGTATTTTCACATTTAAAATTGACGTGAGAGGCTAGCCGGTCGTGTGACCATGTTGGCTTTTGGTTTTTCGTGATTCAAGTAAAATTTGAGAAATTACGACGAAATCATGATTTTTGCTCAAACCAAGGAGTTTCATGAATTGAGGAAAATAATAATTATAAAAGACTAGGGATTGCAAGGTGTGGGACCGGGCACGATTAGGGCATGGCCGGACGTCTATGTTGCCCGGTCCCATAACACTTTCCCAAATTTTATATTATTGTTTTTCATGAATCCGTGATATTATGGAGAATCCATGAGTTTTGTTGAAACGGAGGAGTTTCATGAGTTTAGGGAATAATAATTATAAAAAGATAGGGATTGTGAGGTGTGGGACCGGCCACGGCTTGGGCATGGCCGGCCGGCTAGGTTTCCCGATCCCGCACACCTTTCCCTATTTTATAATATTATTTTTCATGAATCCGTGAAGTTACGGAGAATCCATGAGTTTTGCTCAAACAAGGAAAGTTGCTAAATTGAAGGAGTTTTTCATGAGTTCATGAAAATAACAAAATAGGGCAAAATAATGGAAGAGGCGTGGGACCGGCCACGACTAGGGCATGGCCGGCCGGCCGGTGGGCCCAGCCCCTGGGCGCCTCTTATTATTATATTATTATTTGTTGTTTTCTCCTGTTTTGCGTAGGATTCCTCATCTATCCATATTTTTGGATGCTCGTTTGTGCATCCGGGTGCTCAGTCGTGCATCATTGTCGAGTACACTTGCACCATTTTTGCAGCGCTTACTCAGTGATGATTCAGATGCCTGATTGTTGAGTATTTATTACTAATTTATGAAATTCAGTGGGGAGTGATTCATGAAGCTGAGTAATAAAAGTGAGTAGTTGTTTATTATCAATCCATAGGATCAGCCGTGGATTCGACCATGAATTCAGAATAATAGAGTCGAATATTACCATTTCATGGGATCGTGGATTCGACCATAGAATCGGAGTAATTAAATATTACCATTCCATGAGATCAGCCGTGGATTCGATCATGAAATCGGAATAATGAGATGATACAATTGTTTATTGCCATTCCATGGGATCAGACCGTGGATTCGACCATGGAATAGGAGCAATTTATTGCCATTCCATGGGATCAGGCCGTGGATTCGACCATGGAATAGGAGCAATAATAGATCATTCTGGGAATTCAGTGGTGAATGTCACGGCAGAATTAATCTATTGCAGAAAAGATATTAGCCAGCTAAAGCGTCACATCCATTCTGAATGGTGCATAGTCAGGGAGTCACGGGTGTTGTTTACGACCTTAAGGCGTTATTGTTCTCAATATACGGAGAACCGCCTGAATCTATACACGGTCTCTCCACATAGTCAGGGAACAATGAGTGTCACCGACGTCCTGAAGGTGTTAATGCTCTCAATCTTCGGAGAACCGCCTAATCGTTCTTCTATGTGAAGGTGGGTCTCTCTCCTGCAGTTAGGGAACATTGAGTGTCACCGACGTCCTGAAGGCGTTAAGCTCTCAATCTACGGAGAACCGCCCAATTATGTTATTCTGCATAGAGGTCATGATGAAATGCCGGGGATCGAATCGCTCAGCTAGTGGGGATTTTCGAAAACATATTCACCATGGCTTCGTAAAATATGAATCGTTGCATGCCTGAAAACCGTGTCAAAAACATGCCTCATGATTTTACGGTTTTGCCCTTTGTTGAAAATCCACCGTCAACAGACGTATACGATGACGGGTTGGTCATGTTTTTCGTGCAAAACAGGAAAGAGCAAAAGCTCCCTTTATACCCGACGAATTTCTAAATCCGGAAAGGGCTTCTTCATCCCGCTAGCTGCTTCACCAGTACGACTGCCAAAGAAGTTCAAACCAACTGATATCTCACGGGTAACATTTATCTACTTCATCTTATTAATTTTATTTTTTGTCTGCCACCATCTAGTGCTTACCCCGCAATAATGTCACTGTTACGTGCTAAGCAGGGGACTTAATATTGATGGTGGTTTTTAGTTTAGGGACAAAACTGTAAAAATCTGTCTACCTGACCCGGCATCAGAAGTAGTGGACCTTGATATGTCTGTATTCCGCAAGGAATTTGAAGAATATATCAAAATATGATGAGTGCCTATGCCTCTCTTCATATTATATTGAAACTCAAGCTCGTAGATGAATTGTTCACTAGTATAGAGCCTAATGAGTATTTAAGCTCCTATCTGCATTATTCATTAATGTCGGAGCTTGCTGAGTATCTATCATATGCTATGTTCCTCGGCTGAACACTTAATATTGACATGCTATGACAATTAATGCTCACTCGCAGCTGGGTAGCATGAGTTTCCCAAAATGTCAACTGTAATATCCATCCCAATTTCAAGGGTATTTTTGTCTTTTACTAAAAGGGTATTTTGTAAAAAAAAAAAAAAAGAAAGAAACTTGACATTAACTAGTAGATGTTTAGTTTCATATAAGAGGGCCCAACAATATTATTAGTAGGTGTTTAGTTCATATAAGAGGGCCCAACAATATTAATAGTAGGTGTTTAGTTCATATAAGAGGGCCCAACAATAGTGAGTAGGTTGTTTGGCTAATTGGGCCCAATTTGAATTTGGGCCATGTATACTCAACTTGGTGCCGATCAGGAGAAGAGTTTAATTAGGTTAAATTAGTTTCCTGTTAGGTTTAGGGCATGAATAAAAAAAAGAGATAAAAACCAAGCCGCACCTTTGTTTCTCCATCTCATTGTTATTCCTAGCCAGACGAAACAAAAAAAAAAAATAATAATAATACGGCGGTGATTAGTTCGTAGAATTGGAGCGGCCTTGATATTAGTTGATTATTGATCTCATTACTGTTCTTCCTAAGGATTATTGCTAGCGTTTGAGGTAGGCGCAACACAATCAAAAACCTTCTTTTTATTTAAGTTTCTTTTAATTAATTTTATTTTGTAAGTTTTGATTCATATATGAATGATAATCGATGTTGTGAGTATGATTATGTATGTTGGGATGCGGTCCATAGATTGTGATTCTTAAAAACAACTTTGATGGGATACGAGATATCCTTGGGAATGGTTTTGTTCCCTAAACCCACGTGGGGCTCCCTGGGGCGAGCGGATTTGATTGATTGATTTGATTGTTCTTATGGATGTGGTGTTCCATGTGGTTGTGATGCTAATAATCATGTTAGTTGTTTTAAAAAGAATTGAAAATGTTTTTTGTTGCTTCTTTTCCTACTGGGTGTCACAACTCACGTCGTTTAATGACAAAAAATTCCAGATTTTATGGCACCACAAGGAGCTAATGGCGGAAAAGCGTAGAGATCGGTTTTGGTGTTATTAGTAGTAGTTTGCATAGGATTTATGATTGAGAATTGTAATAAAATATCATCAACTCTTTTAGATGATTTAATTAGTTATTTATTGGTTATTAAAACTTTAGATATTATTGGGTTAACGTATAACCAATGAAAATAATGTTTTGTTTAGACTACTCTATTTGATTGAATAATGGAAATTTCTGGATCAGATCTGTTTGACTGTCCATAATAATTAGTAGATAATATTTTTTTTGTTTCATTTTTTCGTCGTATATGTAAAACTCTTTCAATATGCACATATAAAAATTTTAGAATTTTCTGAGTTCCAGAAGTATTTTTTTTTATCAGTTGTTTTCACTGTACAAAACTCAGACGTTTTCTGTCAGATTCAGCTGTACTGAATTTTATCTATTTTTCAAAATATTCTACGTTATGTTTTAGACTTCCGTGTCTTCTGTAAACTTGAAGATGGTTCTTTTATCTTTTCATCATGGTAGGTCAAAGCTAATTTGACATTGTGAGTGAATTGATATGATTTTTGTAAAACGAACCATCACTGTTTTACGTTTCTGCAGTACAGGTCAACTACTCGTTTGACTATGGTCAAAAGGTCTTTAAGATAAACTAAAAATTATAGAAATTTTATGATTGGAAATATGATAAGTTAGGATTCAGAATATATAATTATAATAATTTATGGATTCGTATTTACGTCCGAAATATTCCTTGAATTACCTGGTGTCTGTTTCTATTTTATGACTCCTCCTTAAAAACGTAACTCTTTTGGATTAAATACGGAACTTTTAACGGTGAAATTAATTTTTAGGATAAATTACATTTCTTTAGGGTTTATGTAAATTAAAAATCACGTCAATCTAACGGTTAGATTTTCTTAAAAGAATTTTTATATGTCCGCTGCAACAGAATTTCTGAATTGAACATAAATAAAGATTAGACAAAGAATTAGTTGTTTGGACTTGGGCCAAGTGTGGAAGTCAGGGCCTGTTATTAAAGGTAGCATCTTGGATTTTGGGTTTGGATTTTGGTTTGGAACCCAGGCCCAGAAATTTGGGGTGTTACAGTTTGGTATCAGAGCAGCAATTAGATCCTTTTGGAGCTAGTTGTTGCGAAAACAATGTTAGTAAATGTTAATTGTGTTTCGATAAATTTGGTTATGTGTTTTTCTTTTTAGCTTGCATTTTTTTTTGTCGCATTACTTTAAATTTAGGGACTAAATTTCTTGAAGTGTGTGAGGTTGTAATATCCATCCCAATTTCAAGGGTATTTTTGTCTTTTACTAAAAGGGTATTTTGTAAAAAAGAAAAAAAAAAGAAAGAAACTTGACATTAACTAGTAGATGTTTAGTTTCATATAAGAGGGCCCAACAATATTATTAGTAGGTGTTTAGTTCATATAAGAGGGCCCAACAATATTAATAGTAGGTGTTTAGTTCATATAAGAGGGCCCAACAATAGTGAGTAGGTTGTTTGGCTAATTGGGCCCAATTTGAATTTGGGCCATGTATACTCAACTTGGTGCCGATCAGGAGAAGAGTTTAATTAGGTTAAATTAGTTTCCTGTTAGGTTTAGGGCATGAATAAAAAAATAATAAAAAAAAAGAGATAAAAACCAAGCCGCACCTTTGTTTCTCCATCTCATTGTTATTCCTAGCCAGACGAAACAAAAAAAAATAAAAAAAAATAATACGGCGGTGATTAGTTCGTAGAATTGGAGCGGCCTTGATATTAGTTGATTATTGATCTCATTACTGTTCTTCCTAAGGATTATTGCTAGCGTTTGAGGTAGGCGCAACACAATCAAAAACCTTCTTTTTATTTAAGTTTCTTTTAATTAATTTTATTTTGTAAGTTTTGATTCATATATGAATGATAATCGATGTTGTGAGTATGATTATGTATGTTGGGCTGCGGTCCATAGATTGTGATTCTTAAAAACAACTTTGATGGGATACGAGATATCCTTGGGAATGGTTTTGTTCCCTAAACCCACGTGGGGCTCCCTGGGGCGAGCGGATTTGATGTGATTGATTTGATGGTTCTTATGGATGTGGTGTTTCCATGTATTTGTGATGCTATTAACCATGCTAGTTGTTTTAAAAAGAATTGAAAATGTTTGATAAAATGTTTTGTTGCTTCTTTTCCTACTGGGTGTCACAACTCACGTCGTTTAATGACAAAAAATTCCAGATTTTATGGCACCACAAGGAGCTAATGGCGGAAAAGCGTAGAGATCGGTTTTGGTGTTATTAGTAGTAGTTTGCATAGGATTTATGATTGAGAATTGTAATAAAATATCATCAACTCTTTTAGATGATTTAATTAGTTATTTATTGGTTATTAAAACTTTAGATATTATTGGGTTAACGTATAACCAATGAAAATAATGTTTTGTTTAGACTACTCTATTTGATTGAATAATGGAAATTTCTGGATCAGATCTGTTTGACTGTCCATAATAATTAGTAGATAATATTTTTTTTTGTTTCATTTTTTCGTCGTATATGTAAAACTCTTTCAATATGCACATATAAAAATTTTAGAATTTTCTGAGTTCCAGAAGTATTTTTTTTTATCAGTTGTTTTCACTGTACAAAACTCAGACGTTTTCTGTCAGATTCAGCTGTACTGAATTTTATCTATTTTTCAAAATATTCTACGTTATGTTTTAGACTTTCGTGTCTTCTGTAAACTTGAAGATGGTTCTTTTATCTTTTCATCATGGTAGGTCAAAGCTAATTTGACGTTGTGAGTGAATTGATATGATTTTTGTAAAACGAACCATCACTGTTTTACGTTTCTGCAGTACAGGTCAACTACTCGTTTGACTATGGTCAAAAGGTCTTTAAGATAAACTAAAAATTATAGAAATTTTATGATTGGAAATATGATAAGTTAGGATTCAGAATATATAATTATAATAATTTATGGATTCGTATTTACGTCCGAAATATTCCTTGAATTACCTGGTGTCTGTTTCTATTTTATGACTCCTCCTTAAAAACGTAACTCTTTTGGATTAAATACGGAACTTTTAACGGTGAAATTAATTTTTAGGATAAATTACATTTCTTTAGGGTTTATGTAAATTAAAAATCACGTCAATCTAACGGTTAGATTTTCTTAAAAGAATTTTTATATGTCCGCTGCAACAGAATTTCTGAATTGAACATAAATAAAGATTAGACAAAGAATTAGTTGTTTGGACTTGGGCCAAGTGTGGAAGTCAGGGCCTGTTATTAAAGGTAGCATCTTGGATTTTGGGTTTGGATTTTGGTTTGGAACCCAGGCCCAGAAATTTGGGGTGTTACAGTTTGGTATCAGAGCAGCAATTAGATCCTTTTGGAGCTAGTTGTTGCGAAAACAATGTTAGTAAATGTTAATTGTGTTTCGATAAATTTGGTTATGTGTTTTTCTTTTTAGCTTGCATTTTTTTTTGTCGCATTACTTTAAATTTAGGGACTAAATTTCTTGAAGTGTGTGAGGTTGTAATATCCATCCCAATTTCAAGGGTATTTTTGTCTTTTACTAAAAGGGTATTTTGTAAAAAAGAAAAAAAAAAGAAAGAAACTTGACATTAACTAGTAGATGTTTAGTTTCATATAAGAGGGCCCAACAATATTATTAGTAGGTGTTTAGTTCATATAAGAGGGCCCAACAATATTAATAGTAGGTGTTTAGTTCATATAAGAGGGCCCAACAATAGTGAGTAGGTTGTTTGGCTAATTGGGCCCAATTTGAATTTGGGCCATGTATACTCAACTTGGTGCCGATCAGGAGAAGAGTTTAATTAGGTTAAATTAGTTTCCTGTTAGGTTTAGGGCATGAATAAAAAAATAATAAAAAAAAAGAGATAAAAACCAAGCCGCACCTTTGTTTCTCCATCTCATTGTTATTCCTAGCCAGACGAAACAAAAAAAAATAAAAAAAAATAATACGGCGGTGATTAGTTCGTAGAATTGGAGCGGCCTTGATATTAGTTGATTATTGATCTCATTACTGTTCTTCCTAAGGATTATTGCTAGCGTTTGAGGTAGGCGCAACACAATCAAAAACCTTCTTTTTATTTACGTTTCTTTTAATTAATTTTATTTTGTAAGTTTTGATTCATATATGAATGATAATCGATGTTGTGAGTATGATTATGTATGTTGGGCTGCGGTCCATAGATTGTGATTCTTAAAAACAACTTTGATGGGATACGAGATATCCTTGGGAATGGTTTTGTTCCCTAAACCCACGTGGGGTTCCCTGGGGCGAGCGGATTTGATTGATTGATTTGATTGTTCTTATGGATGTGGTGTTCCATGTGGTTGTGATGCTAATAATCATGTTAGTTGTTTTAAAAAGAATTGAAAATGTTTGATAAAATGTTTTGTTGCTTCTTTTCCTACTGGGTGTCACAACTCACGTCGTTTAATGACAAAAAATTCCAGATTTTATGGCACCACAAGGAGCTAATGGCGGAAAAGCGTAGAGATCGGTTTTGGTGTTATTAGTAGTAGTTTGCATAGGATTTATGATTGAGAATTGTAATAAAATATCATCAACTCTTTTAGATGATTTAATTAGTTATTTATTGGTTATTAAAACTTTAGATATTATTGGGTTAACGTATAACCAATGAAAATAATGTTTTGTTTAGACTACTCTATTTGATTGAATAATGGAAATTTCTGGATCAGATCTGTTTGACTGTCCATAATAATTAGTAGATAATATTTTTTTTGTTTCATTTTTTCGTCGTATATGTAAAACTCTTTCAATATGCACATATAAAAATTTTAGAATTTTCTGAGTTCCAGAAGTATTTTTTTTTATCAGTTGTTTTCACTGTACAAAACTCAGACGTTTTCTGTCAGATTCAGCTGTACTGAATTTTATCTATTTTTCAAAATATTCTACGTTATGTTTTAGACTTCCGTGTCTTCTGTAAACTTGAAGATGGTTCTTTTATCTTTTCATCATGGTAGGTCAAAGCTAATTTGACATTGTGAGTGAATTGATATGATTTTTGTAAAACGAACCATCACTGTTTTACGTTTCTGCAGTACAGGTCAACTACTCGTTTGACTATGGTCAAAAGGTCTTTAAGATAAACTAAAAATTATAGAAATTTTATGATTGGAAATATGATAAGTTAGGATTCAGAATATATAATTATAATAATTTATGGATTCGTATTTACGTCCGAAATATTCCTTGAATTACCTGGTGTCTGTTTCTATTTTATGACTCCTCCTTAAAAACGTAACTCTTTTGGATTAAATACGGAACTTTTAACGGTGAAATTAATTTTTAGGATAAATTACATTTCTTTAGGGTTTATGTAAATTAAAAATCACGTCAATCTAACGGTTAGATTTTCTTAAAAGAATTTTTATATGTCCGCTGCAACAGAATTTCTGAATTGAACATAAATAAAGATTAGACAAAGAATTAGTTGTTTGGACTTGGGCCAAGTGTGGAAGTAAGGGCCTGTTATTAAAGGTAGCATCTTGGATTTTGGGTTTGGATTTGGGTTTGGAACCCAGGCCCAGAAATTTGGGGTGTTACATCAACATTAAGATGCGCATGAAGGTACTCAATCAGAAGCACGCTGCGTTGCTCTCCGAGACAAAAAATTAGTGATTTCGTATCAATATACAAAATTCACCAAAATTGATTAATTTTGTGTCAGCTCTCAAAATTCAATTTTTTAACCTAATTTTATCAATTTACAAGAATTAGGTTTTTTGCAGCCTGCACAATATCTCGATCCCTATTGGTCGAGACTAAACCTAAGCAAACTAGGAAATTGGTCCTACCAAAAGTTGGAAAATAAGAAAAAAGGGAAACCATGACCAAGTTGGAAAGTAGCGAAAGGAGGCGTGACCATGCAACTTGGCCGGCCGGTTTTCCCTAGATGGAACCTCCCATCACCGACCGGCCTTGCCTCATATTGTTGTCTGCCAGCCCCTCTTTCCTATCGTCCAAGATCCGCTTCCACCAATCAAATCGCTTTAACTAGGTTGAACGACATCCAAAAGGTCATCCAAGGTTGGACAAATAGATGGGAGCAACTTTAAAAGAATCTGGACATGAGCTATATGTCAAAAGTTTCGTATGGATGTCTAGTATAATGTAGTTGCAGGAAATCCCACAACACACCCCCTATAATATCATGATAATAATTTCTAGATATAAACTTATTTGATATGAAAATAAAGATAAAGATAATGAAAATAGAAAATAAGACACAAGATTTACGTGGTTCGATCAATATAATCTACATGCACGGGGTTAGGGATCTTCACTATAATTGTTTGTAATTACATATGGATTACAATTGAGACTCCATTAATGAGTATTTGGAGCTCTTGGTTGAAGAAGGAAGAAGAAGATAATAATAATTCAGTTCTCTCTCTCTACAAATGTGTCCTCCCTAAAGTGTCTCTCTCCTTTTTCTTTTTGATTATTCTCCTTTCTCTCTCTTGCCTTTCTCTTTATATAGGATATTACATAGTGGATGACAGCTCATATGTAGTGTATTACAGCTCATATTATCTCAGGCTCTTGGTACATTCTCTCAGGCTCTTGCTACATTCTCGCGAGATCTTACTATTGTGCGATATTTGGATCCTACATCTTGCCTCTTTTTCCTTGAATATTGCTTGAAGAGCGATCTTTAAGGAAAAATCCACCTTGTTGTAGTTGTTGGAGGAACGAGCGAAAGAATATTGGACTTTAAAAGTACGTACTTGCCTCTATTCTTTTGTGAAGTTCCGGAGCGTTGCGAAGTAAATAAGAAGTATTAACCCTTGAAGTATAAGAAGTATGAAGTATCCTTGAAGAAGTATGCGAAGTATGAAGTATCCTTGAAGAAGTATAAGAAGTACTCAATCCTCGAAATATAAGAAGTATCCATCCTTGACTGCGAATAAGATGTATTGCGAAATTATTACCCACGTTCTCTGCCTCAAGTTGTGTTGTAATGCAAATAAGAATTTAGATTAGTATTCAACATTTCTTTTATCAAAAATTTTCATTTAATTGCAAGTTCAAATCGTTTTTCTTTGTTTTGATTTCCTTTGTATAACTTGTTTCGTCTCATCCGATAAACATCTTTCATGGAAATGATCCTAATGAGGTCTTATGCAGCCTGTTGATGGAAGGTCTTACTAGCCTGTTGATGGAAGGTCTTATTTTGCCTCCTATTACTCTCCATGTTAGATATCATTCTCATTTGAAACAAAGCAAATTTTCAAGAGAAATATATAAATTGATCTGCACGAGATTTTTCTCGGTTTCTTTTGTAATTGTGGAATCTTTGTAGTTCTGAAATTTCTGTAATTCTGCGATTATATCTCCTTTTGTAAATCAAATCAAAAATCTTTTATTTTCTGTAAAAGTAAAATGTTCAAGTAAAGTGGTACTTAGCTTTTATGTGGTTCGCTGTTGTTGTCAATCTCGCGCGAAAAATACGTTGCATGAAGTATAAATGTCGCTTAGCAAAAATAGATGCGAGAGGCAAGAATTGAACCCGCGACCTGCTACTTGCATATTCTCACACCATACCAACTGTGCTAAGCCTCTCTTGTGAAATAATCAAAGTTCTTGCGAAGTAATCAAATTCCAACTGTGTGAGAGACAATTCTGTATAAATTTCGCGTAACAAAAATAAACATGCGAGAAGCAAGAATTGATCCCGCGACTTGCTGCTTGCGTTCATGCCTCCTGACCAACTGTGCAAGCTTCTTCTTTGCGAAATATCTCTGCGAAATTATCATCAACTCTCTTCTGTGCGAAATAATCAAGGAAATATCTGTGCGAAAAAATACGCATGTGTTGGGACTTGATCACACGACCATGAACTCATTAACTTCGCAGATGACCAATTGTGCTGCCTCTTATTTGCAAAATAATGAAACAATATTGCGAAATTATCATTTTTTCGCTCTCTGTAAAAAAGAAGAAAACTATGTTCGCAGGCGAATTCGAACTTGCGACCATGAACACACATACTGCTCTCTGGACCAATTGTGCAAGAACCTCTCCGCATAACTTTTTTCCTTATTCTTTTATTCTCACATGCAAATGAGAAGAAAATGAAAAATATGTGTCTCTGCGAATTCGAACCCGTGACCTATTTGTTGTTCGCTCAACCTTAAACCATCTGTGCGAATTTCTGTTTGTGACAGAAATTACAGCGCCTGCCTCTTATCTTCGTCTTTCCCTTGTTTCTTCTCCTGAACATGAAAATCTTCCACTGAAACTTCCATTTTTTCCTTAAATTTCACAACAACTAATTTTTTTCTCTCACTCTTTTCATGTCTTTGAATTGTTGATGATGTTTAATCCCTGAAAGTGTGATTTCTTCCATGAAATTTTCATTTTTGAACTTAAACTTTGTAGATCTAGAAAAATATGAACAGTAGCTAATCTTCATGGAAACTTCTTGAACCAACAAGCTACAGGAGGGATAAATCCTTTACTCCTCCCTGTTTCTAGTGCCAAAAATATAATTGCAGGAAATCCCACAACACACCCCATATAATATCATGATAATAATTTCTAGATCTAAACTTATTTGATATGAAAATAAAGATAAAGATAATGAAAATAGAAAATAAGACACAAGATTTACGTGGTTCGATCAATGTGATCTACATCCACGGGGTTAGGGATCTTCACTATAATTGTTTGTAATTACATATGGATTACAATTGAGACTCCATTAATGAGTATTTGGAGCTCTTGGTTGAATAAGGAAGAAGAAGATAATAATAATTCAGTTCTCTCTCTCTCTACAAATGTGTCCTCCCTAAAGTGTCTCTCTCCTTTTTCTTTTTGATTATTCTCATTTCTCTCTCTTGCCTTTCTCTTTATATATGATATTACATAGTGGATGACAGCTCATATGTAGTGGATTACAGCTCATATTATCTCAGGCTCTCGCTACGTTCTCTCAGGCTCTTGCTACATTCTCGCGAGATCATACTATTGTGCGATATTTGGATCCTACATATAACATACTAAAAAATCACATCAATCGGATTAACGAGCTAAAAGATACATCTTAAAAGGAAAGCTAGGTCATGGTTGAAAACTGACAGAATTCCTCCTGAATTTTTACTGTCGGGTTGTTTTCACTTTCTAAACGAACTCCAAACCTGAATATTTCCGCGTACGAAGATAGGAAATTCTTTTTTGATAAGAATGGAGGGCGGATCATCAAAATCCGAGTCCGTATGATAATTCTACAACATTTTTAGTGAGGGTGTCACAAATCATCTCAACCATCCAACTTGACTAGCTGATTTAACCGGCTTAGATCTAATTTGGGTCGGCCAATGGGATGTCATAATGGCTGTCGGCCATCCTTCTCCTATAAGGACTGACCACCTCATCTCTAACTTACATGGATAGCTTCTGGAAGCTACTCAAACATGGCCTGCCGCGCTCCTTTTAAAACCGCGAATTCCGCGACTAACTAAAACAAGCTATGAACAGCGATGCTTCATGAGCATCGATTATTTTGAGTTGCTTGCTTAAAAGCGATGCTTTATGTGCATCGATTATAAACGATATTTTATGAATATCGATTTCACAAATAAGCTTATTTATTTGATTTAAAAGCATTGCATGCTATTTTTTCCGGCAATTCTCGCGACTCGACTTGTCACATATGACTGCCTGCCGCCTAGCTTCCGGGTGTCTGGTCGAAATAATTAGGTCTTGCAAGCAAGACCCAGTAACTACCATGTAGGACTTGTTCCATTCCTGATGTAACTTGCTACATATTTTCTACAAAATACTCGAGACATCAAACATGTCACAAACTGGGGGATGTTCATCAAGGTATTTGTCTGGCGGTTTATAGCATGCGGCGTGCAACACGCCCATTACGAGAAAGTGTCAGGAAAGGCGGACAGTTAGTGGTGATAGAGAAGTAGTGGGAGTAAAACCAACCAGTCTTCCCCTCATAGTAGGGACGTGGTTTTTACCATTCTACACGCTCTCCACTTCTCCATCACTCAACTACTTCCACTTCCTATGAGATCGGTGTGTGTTCGACTATAACTTGTATAAATAGATTTTCAATATTTTTCAACCGATAACAGTTCATTAACGCAAGTATCCAGAAAACACCAAGAACTTACAACTTACATTCTGCAAGCGGGTTCTACATTCTGATACAAGTCATAAAACAACCACACTTTCATAGTTCATCATTCTGATCTCAACACCTTCTTTGCTTCCCTCCCTAAGATTAACCCTTCGCTCTCATTTTGTGGCTGAAGCAAGACTGAAACGACCATTTCTTGGTTGCCAGAATTGTATAGATTGATCTCTCGAATCTAAAGTTATCCTGTGCAGTACATTTTTTTAGGGTTTAGATTCGTTTCTCGGCGGCACACCCAATTTACCATTTTCAGCAGAATCAGTTTTTACCCTAATACACCTGGCGGTATAGTCTTTATGGCTGGCGTTATATTCAATATTGCAATGAAAACAACAATTTTCATTGTGTTTTCATTCTTACACACAAGCTCCCTATTCTCTCACAAGGATGCTAATGCTCTTTCATCTTTCTTTGTTACTTGCCCCCAACTCTTTACAAAAACTCTCTATTTATAGGCGTACATGATGATACATCCAAGTTACAGTGTAAGTCATGGTGTATCTTCCTTTATGTTCTTCCCGGGTGGTGAGTGTCGTTCCTCCCGCGATGTTGACCCGAGCTTGGCAAGAGTGGCTCCCGATATTCTTCTACCTGATGTTGGTTGCTCGGTGCAGTACGATCCGATGTCGCCCTTTATCCTGGCCCAATGTTATTAGCCTCGGGTCCTACTTTGACTAGATTCTTTTTATCTTCCCAGCTACCTTGTCAGAGCATTTATTACTCTAGCGTCCGACAGACGTTTCTTCCATCACATCCGAGCTTTACCTTTACACGTGCCGGCTTCACGGGTTCTTCTGGTATCTCTTTCTTTGTGCCAGGCTTGAAGAAGATGATTCGGTGCCTCGCTCCTTCCTTATCATTGATACGAACTTGCTTAGGATTGCTCCACCTAGGTCTGTGGGATCCTTCCTTATCATTGATACGACCTTGCTTAGGATTGCTCCACCTAGGTCTGTGGATTATTTACACCTACAACATTAGTTAGTGTGACTTGTATTTTATACAATCCGGTACCTCCCTATGCCATGTCATAATCGTGTTGTCCAAGCTTAAATGTCTTACGATTGTTTGTTTCAATCTCTTATGACACATGAAATCACTAAATATCTTTGTCTGAAACTCACACCTGCGATTGACAAATGGACTACATACGGATGGATACTTTTTAAGCATTTTTTTCCCCGAGCTTTGATGTGTAGTTTGCATATATTTTTCTCTTAAACTGAAGAGATATACTCTCATTAGTTCCAATATTTAATCTGGAGTTGTGACCTATGGGTTTACACCTAGTAACCAGTATATCTCAATTTCTTTCATTCTCGGAAGAATATTAACGATGATGGTTTGTGTAGTTTCTTAAAAAGGCGCCTACGGGCTGTGTAAGGCGTGGACATGCCAGGCGTAAAAACTATGTCTTACTTTCGGGAGTTAACATTGTCTCCTACCCGACCCGATACTTGCTACTGGAAAAGGTTTTTGGTCTTTGATTCTTGTGGTTTCTATCTTCTATAACAAGGAACCTTTTATCTTTCAGTGTAGAATTTGCTCTCTTGATCGTTGATAAACGATCCATCTAGATTAATCCGTTTTGGATATACAGATATCCTCTACATAAGTTGAGTTTTCTCGTTGACCAATGTTGTCATTGGATTCTAGACACCATGGTTTCCATCTTTTTACAAGAAACCGTAATCAACAAATGAAAATCATAGTTTCTATTTCTCAACAAGAAACTATTAACTTGGTTTTGTGGCTTTTGTCCTACCTACCAAGTTTCTTTATGAAATTGTTGACAATGCAAGTTTCCATCTTTCAGGGAACCTGAAGTAGTATTCACCATATCGGTGGTCAAAATTAACAAGAGAGACTTACTATTATCTTGAATGGTCTGGCTGTTGATGGGTGATATTCTCGACCACGGAGAGACATATGAAGTAATACGTTCTGAGCATGTAAGTAGCTTTACCAATTTTGATTAATCATTATTTTATTTTTCTTTATAAATCATCCATGTTGTATTTAAATCTTATTCTAATTTATCGCAAGTCATGTGTGAAGTACTTCTGTTGCAGAAGTCTTATCATTTCTCATCTCATGCATGATGTATATATGTCAACGAGTTTTCCGACTCTTCAAATAGTGTATAAACCATGATGGAGTATTTTCGAAGTTTCATCTCTTTACCACCAAAGAGAATATGGTATCTATATGCCGATAGTAATATCTACCAAGTTTGAGCCGCACGCGAAGGTGCTAGCTATATTAACTCCAATTTTGTGGGTTTTTAAGTGACAACAATGTATATAGATTTCTATTTTTCTTATAAGAAATCTTGAACTTGGTGATTTATGTCTATTTTACAAGACATCAGACATTGAAAAGCTTCGATTTCCATTTTAATTTACCCGAACCGTTTATCAATCACAAAGATAGTTTATGGTTTCTATCTCCCTAAAAGAAACTATAATTACCAAAAATTGGTATCATCATGATTCAATTACCTTTACGGTATCTAATCACATGCATGGTTGAAAAATCTACGGCCAATTAAATTTTGTATCTTTGTCAATTAGATGAAGATCATGCGATTTATGGTTTCTATTTATTTTGCAAGAAACCATCCGTTAGCTATAATGTAGTTGACTATGCGATGATGAAAACAACAATATCCTTTATTTGTCGATACAATTTTGTTAATTGTACAAACCAATTGATATTAGTTTTCCCCCATCAATTCTCTTTAATGAGATGCAAAAATTGGCTTTCTAAGGACTTTTAGCCAATATTAAATATTAATTATTGATTTTATTCCTTCAAAGAAATCTTCATCAACCAAAAAATAGATTTTTCTCTACAAAGAATACAATAGTGATTTATTTATTTTTATCAAAAGAATCATCTACATAAATTGGAATTAGATTTCTCAATGGATCCTAAAAGGATGAGATTGGTTATTACGAAATTCACAATTGCAAACACCAATTTAACAATTTTGGGTTTTCTTCCTTGTATTATTCTTCAAAATGTGAAATAGTTCCACTTGTAGTTGGAATTGGATAGTAAAGATCAAAGAATGCACACCTGGCTAGTTAGCCAATATTATTAGTCCTTGTAGTGACTATATTGATCTTAATTTAATTTTCTTTGGATGCAGGAAGTGTCCATAATTTCATCTCGCTGGCCCTTGAGGTCACAAAGTTATCAGAGATTTGTTTGCATATCTTTAATATGATTTTGGTTTTGATATATAATTTTATTTTAGTTTTGTTTGTTTTCCAAAAATAATCCATGGTTGATGGTGAATATGTATGTCTACTAAGGCTACATTTTTTTTTATGTCGAAACACATATTTCATAATGAGTATATGTCTCGAACTAATCGGATAATACTTTACGAAACTTAAAGTTTTCGTATATGAGAAAAGAAAATTTCCACCATGATCAGGGGGAGAGCGTACATTGTCGAAAGCTTGTGTTAATTAACTTTAAAGTTATATCAATTTCTCTCCCAACATGATCAAATTGAAAAAAGGTTGTCACTATCACTAGGTGTGAAATGTCTCATTTTACTTTTATACAAGCTTTTTCCTCTTGAAAGGCAAATCCAATCACATATAGCAAAAAAATTAGCATTTTAGAATAAGCTACAAATAGTACTTCAATATAGTCTATCAAAACAAGATCCATATTTCATTGTTCATATCTCCTCATCGGAAGATGGGGAGATTATAATGCCGGCGGGCGCTAGTACCAGTAATTCTGTGAAATTTTTAAGATATGCATACACTTGAGAATGTGGGATTGTTGTTAGTTAATATTGTCGAATATTCATTTACATAGCTACTAAAATAATAAATTATGGCGGTTGTTAACCCCTCTGCAGCGAAATATCGACATATGTGATTGGCTGACATGCAATCCAAATTTGTTTGGATTAATCTCTCGATTGACGCATTTTGGATCCAAAACATAGCACCTTAAACATGTCAAACTTATTAATTGCAGGTTGGTGTAGTCATAATGCGTCTTTATACGAGAAATATGTTCGCTGTAAAAATGATTTGAGGGTTTCATTTTTTTTCTCAAACCCTAGAATTGATTCAACAATATTATTTTCTCCCTGAATAATGCATATTGGCGTGGTAGTCTTTGAAGGACTTGTATTGCATTCAGAGAACATATTCAAATTTGTAATCCTTGTAGGATTCAATTTATATCCAGGCAACCACTTGACTCAATTATATCAGGTTTGACAATCCTTTAAGTTTTTTTTTTTTAAAAGTTTTGCAAAGTACCAAAATCCGGATTAGTTGATGTTATCAACTTTATTGGTCTCTTGATGAGTCCTAAAAGACAATAAAAATCCACGTTTAAGCAGCATAATTTTTTTTATATTTCTTAATCTGCAGTTTTAGAATTATGTTTGCATAATACTTGTCTATTAAATAGACTATACATTATGGTTTGATGTTTGTTTTCTCTAGTACTCATATAGTTGAGTTAGCATCCATGAGTACGTCAAAAGTTGTACTCTTTTCCCTACGTTTCAGGTTTTGTCCCATGTGGTTTTCCTAACAAGGTTTTAACGAGGCAACATCTTCTTGACGTTTAACTTTCTTTCAAAATGTTGATATTTGTGCTTTTTTTCCTTCGTCCATATATTTTTCCCATTGGGTTTTACTGGCAAGGTTTTAGTGAGGCAAATTTATTCAACATGGTGGTCATCCAAGGGGGAGTTGTATGGATTTTCGTTATTTGGTGGATTCCCACCATTAACTAAGTCATTTTATTAGAACACATCAACATAACTATCTCCTATGAATTTGGATATCATTCTGATCCATATAAGGCACTTTGTTGAAGAAACTACATCAACTAATCATCTTCGAGAAGCTAGCAACCCAAGAAGAAAGTCCTCAATGTATTTAAAGAAGCATGGAGACTCGATAACACTACCATTAGAAGACTAACACAAAAGAAGACTTCATCAACTGGCAAAATTCTCATGAAAGCATTCATATCTCCAGCATTCAAGAAATTCGTTCATCAAATTGGGAAGTCACGACTCAAAGATTTGCAAGCCAAGATTTAATTGAAATACTCATCAGGGGGATCATCGTAGTAAAAGGTATTTTACTGGACTATCACGTTGTACTTTTTTTCCTTCGTCAAGGTTTTGTCCCACTGGGTTTTTTTTGTCAAGGTTTTAATGAGGCAACATATGCATGTCCAGTTCCGTTCTAAGTTTACTCACAATTGACTCTTTTCCCTTCGATCGGGTTTTGTCCCTTTGGGGTTTCCTGTCAAGGTTTTAACGAGGTAATTAGTTTAGACACAATGTCATCAGGGGGAGTGTTATAAACGCGTAATTATGTTAAGAATATCTAGGATAAATCTCGTTTATTATTGGGATACCCTTGTGTCTAGCTTATAAGAGCAAGTCTTATGGTGGAATCCAACCTATTCTAAGTGTGGAAAAACCATGGAATGTCAAGTCTAGTGGCTTCCAAGTTGGGGCTTTCCACAAAAAATCCAAGGAGGTTCCATGGTTTGCTGGAAGGGTTCGTGGAATCCATCTAAACGCCAATAAGAATAGCGTTAAACGCAAATAAGATTGGCGCTAAAAAAACGCCATTAAGAATTGCGTTTTTTTTTATCCGTAGATTTAAAATGAGTTGTTGAAATCTAACGGCTGAAAAAAAAAGCTTCATTCTTAATTGCGTTTTTTTAGCTCCATTCTTAATTGCGTTTTTTAGCTCCATTAAGAATAACGTTTCTACTATTCCACCATTACACTTGCGCTTCTATCCACAGTTCCAAGTGCTGAGGTGGCGTGGAAGATGGATGGCTTCCACCATAAGACTTGCTCTAAATAGAGACTATAATGTTTGTCTATTATACTGATGAATATAATTTCTCCCTTCTTCTTCCTCTCTACTTTGTGTCTCCATCTCTATTTTTTAGTTTCATAAGAGGAATAGGCCTTATCAGATGAACTTTGAAATCCCAAAGAAGAAGAGAATCAATAAGTTCAAGGGTTTGTCTTCTCTAGTTGGACGACGACCAAAGGGAGGAGTCCCTTAGTGATGAAAAAATGGTGAGTTTTTCCGTCACAATGTTTGTGCAGAGAAACTGAAATTGGCTTTTTGGAAATCACAATTTCATGAAATTAAGCTCAAACTTGGGATCATCAATCAAATTGATTACAGATTTCAGTCAAACACCATTAAACAAACAGATTCACAGTTCAAATTTCTTTAAAATAGCCATCAGATCGATTGAAATCTATCAATTTCAGTATCATTTTATTAAAAAGCAGTTCCCTTTCATCGTCGGCCTTCACTGCTGCATCAGTAATCTAGTATCTACAGTATTTTTCCACCTCTTTGTTTTCAACTGCAAACCTCAAACCACATAGCTTTAAATGCAACCTCTTTCTTCATTTTATTTTTGAATTCAATCTCTCTCTCTCTCTCTCTCTCTCTCTCAATTAGGGTTTACTTCTTAATACAAACACAGCACCAACAGAAAATGAGTATCATACCTTCATGTAAACCTTGCCAACTTCTTCTTCTCCCACCGCTACTTGATCAATCAAGACCTTCTTCATTTCCAAATAATCTCTCACTTCATCATCAATATAAAAGTAAATTCCTTAATCTCACGTATGAACCTTCTGTTCGAGATTCTATTGGTATTGTTAAATTTGGATTAAACCCATCGTCATTTGATTTTGATGGTTCAGATGGTTTGATTCAACATTTATTTGGTAAAATTGAAGGGATTTTATATACGGTTGCTGATATTCCCGTGTCTACTTCAACTAACAACCAGAATAGTGATTGGCTTTCTGGTGTAACTAATTTAATGGAAACTGTTCTTAAGGTACTAAAATTAACATCCTGAGTTTTCGGTAATTCCCAAATTGCCTCTCATGACTTATACTTGTTTTGAGATTTTGAACTATTTTCTTTATAGGTTTTACATGATGGGATTTCGACTTTACATGTTCCATATGCTTATGGTTTCGCGATTATTCTACTTACAGTTCTTGTAAAGGCAGCTACGTTTCCATTAACTAAGAAACAGGTAAGTGATTTTTGTATTCTGATTCTCTTGAGTAATGTATATTTCAGTATTGCATTACTAAGGGTTTTTTAGTTAAAGGAATGAAGTTGATTTGAAAGTATTGAAATGAATTGGTCATTTATTAGGTTGAATCAGCAATGGCAATGAAAACATTACAACCTCAAGTAAAGGCTATTCAAGAACTATATGCCGGAAATGGGGTATGTAAGCTTCAACTTTGATAAAATATTTGGCAAGTTGGAAATGAAAATTTTGTTATAGAGTTAGTTGCTGGATTTTTAGTTTGGTTAGCATATTTTTGATGCACTACTAGAAACGAAAACAGTAAACTAGGGTAATCGAACAACGATAAACGATTAGAACTCTGACTGAGATAGTAAGAACGCAAATAAATTGAGTTTTAGGTTAAACCTAACTCTCAGATATAATCAATAGATTATAAAACGTAGGAAATTTATATAAAAAGTCTGTCTTCTTTAGAAGACCTAGCAACCTATTTATACTAGGAAGAAAAACCTAATTATGGAAATCTAAGAATAGGACAGGAACGTGTTCCTTAATAGAAAAACTCTAAAGTGACATATTATGCCCCTGCATCAATTTTTCTTACAAAGTTTGATTGTTCGCAGGAAAAAATACAAACTGAAACAGCTCGTTTGTATAAATTAGCAGGAGTTAACCCACTGGCAGGTAGTTTGCTAACTTATCATGTAGTACCTGTGAATTATGCAATAGTTCTCCATTCCAAATCAATAACTTTCCACATGCATTGCCGTGAACAACACTATTGTAACATTGCACGAGAACTTAGGGTTGACAATACATTGCATGGTATTTTGGTTTAGTTTTTATTAGAGCCGGCCTTATTCTCCTGTTTTTATAAATTAATGAAGTATACTCGTACTCTGTTTGCCAGGGTGCCTGCCAACGCTTGCCACAATTCCCGTATGGATTGGACTATACAGAGCACTGTCGAATGTGGCAGATGAGGTAACCATCCCATTTGTAATAATAGGAGCTGCTAAGTTTGTCTCACTTCCCCAATCCACTCCCATGCCTAATTGTATTTCCTTTAATGTGAAGGGCCTTTTAACTGAGGGGTTTTTCTGGATACCTTCTCTGGCTGGTCCAACTTCTATTGCTGCTCGACAAAATGGAAGTGGGATCTCTTGGCTTTTCCCTTTTGTTGTAAGTGTGGTTGATGCTTTAAGCTTGCAATTCGTATCATTAAGAAACACTATTATGTAAACCGTCTGTCCTGAGACAGTTTTAGTTCAGAGACGTACAACTGTTCACCACCCAATGTTTAGGTCAGTCTGGGTGAGAATTACTATCCAGCTCATGTGAGTTGGGATTTTGGGTTATATTCCCAAGGGAAAAACTGGAGTCTGTTTAGGATTCTATCCCTAGTAGGAACACTAGAGTCTTGCCTTATTTTGAATAACTATAAATTTCTAAACTTAGCTACTTTCCTTAGAATTACCTATAGGTGATGCATCTTCTAGTCCACAAAAGTTTGCTAGTTGTTACAAACATAGGGGAAGAGATCTCTGCTAGTAGGTACTACCTCCGTTTTAAAAATATATGCTTGTTTCAAGTACAAATTACACATGAAACAAGCCTATTTGTTTGAAACGGAGGGAGTAATTCAGAGTGAAGAACTAGATGTAGGGAGATAAAACACCTAGGATAAAGTGGCCTTGAAAGGTAACGGCTTTGATCGGTGTTTTATTCAGTAATCTCTAGATTCTCTACTTTTGTTATTATTTTTCTTGTTTCACAATTGGTTGTTTATCATATTGGGGTCAACATCGTCAGAAGTGAACTTGTTCCATGATTTTTAGAGAGTTTGTTGCTCACTTGTCATCCCAGTTTGGGAATTTAGTTCTGTTTTATGCATGTGATTAGATTGCCTCTCCTTTTCATTTGGATTTTACTAATTACTTCTCATCCTGAGCTGATTCGTTATACACAGGATGGTCATCCACCCCTTGGATGGTCTGACACCGCAGCATATCTTGCGTTGCCTGTGTTGCTAGTTGTCTCCCAGTATATATCAGTTCAAATTATGCAGTCATCACAGGTATGTGTTGCAATTGTGTTGGTGGTCGTTAATAGCTATCAGTTTCGGTCAGAGCTTTTGGTTGTTATCTATTTAATTATGTTCATCTCTCATACTTTCATTAACTTCTCGACTTTCTTCAAACTTTTAATGAGATTCATATCCTGCATTTCAGCTTGCTGTCTTAGCTATGAATAATTTTTACATATGGCAATCGCTTTCTAATTTTGATTTTCTTATGATACAGCTAACTATGTGTTGTCAGTGTATCTCATCTGTAACTTAAATTGTCTATTACTTTCAGAGTAGCGATCCAAACTTGAAGAGCTCTCAAGTTCTTACCAAGTTTCTCCCTCTAATGATCGGTTATTTTGCTCTTTCTGTCCCTTCTGGCCTAAGTCTTTACTGGTGAGCAGGTTTTATCCTTCTAACTGTCTCTTAATATGTCGATGCCATCCTGATATGTGTCTGCTTATATGCAGTTCAGGACCCAAGTGATTCTTCTGTCTTTTTCTTTTCACAGGCTCACAAATAACATTCTGAGCACGACACAACAGATATGGCTTCAAAAGTTAGGTGGTGCCAAAAATACAGTGAGAATGTTTAGTGAGGAGAGGATTATGGCTGAGAAAGAGAAACTGATGAAGGAAAGCAATACAGAAGAGAAAGAGAAACCGATGAAGTCTGTCCTTGGAGTAAACTTAACCAAGGCTGTGGAATCAAGACGAGAAGAGAAATTAGGTTCAGATGGGTTACGCCCTGGTGACAGGTTAATACTCGACAGTTTATGTTATGATAGTTTGAGTATTTATTTTATAGACACCAGAGTTACAGTAGTTTTTTCTCAAACTTGTTGATTTCACAGGTTTAAACTGTTAAAGGAGCAAGAAGCAAGGAGAAAACAGCAGAAGGAAGAAGAAAAGAAGAAAACACAAGAAGAGGTGGTTAAGGGCACAGTAATAACATACGAGGAAAAGAATAAAGAAGTGAACATGGTCATTAATAAAGATGAGAATAATGAAGCTGAGTTGGTTGATGCTGGGAATGAAAGAATACAGTCTGTGAACGTGATGCATGATTCTTCTAAAACTGAAGTATCACAAATTGTTTCCAAGGAAGATGTAGAGTGACTGAACATGATTTCATGGGGTTTCTCGTTGGATTTTAACTACATTTTCCTCTCTTCCCAAAGGCTAGGAAATGTCTAGAGAGACAGAATGATGAAGGCTAAGGAAGAAGTGGAGCTGTCTTCGGAATAGGATGAAAGCAGAGAAAGATAAGCAAGTGGTTTGCGAGAAAGTAATTAGACTTCAGGGGTCAAATAGTTATTTTGGTTAAGCTTGCGGTTTTGAATGCTATTTCTGGCTAACATTATGAAAGGAGGGGATCAAGCAGAGTTGACCAATTCCACCTAGCGATTTTGACATCTTTGTAGAACCATAACCTTACTCATAATGCTAGTCTAATCCTTGTTTTTTAAAAATGTGGACGTTTTAGTCCATTTCTTGTAGTGGGAATTAAGTGTTTGACCCTCTCCTCACTCTATCTTATACTCTTGACCTTGGGCTTGAGAAGAGTTTCCAATTTTCGAGCCCACTTAAAAGAGAGGGTCAAAACAGAGAATGTCAAGGTCATCAAAATAAATTCATTTGTTGACGTCATTTAAACAAAATAAAATATTTCCAAAGTAGCCCTTTTTCCGTTTTTCATTTGTGAGAAGATGCTAAAACAGAGATGAGAGATGGAGATGGATCGAGAGAGAGAGAGATATTGAGAAGTACAGATCGAGAGAGAGAAAATGAGAGAATGGTTACAAATTTGATTTTGAGTTTTCTGCTTCCGATCTAAATTGATTAAAAGGATATAAACAATAGATTTGTAAGATTAGATCCAGGTTGCAGATTCAGTTTAATGATCTTATCAATTTTAGACCGCTAAAGTTGCTCCTGATGGTGATGATTTTGATTCGTATTATACTCGTGTTTAAGGTAATTTTTAAAATATTTGCTTAATTTATTATGAAATTTAAGTGATTCTTCAATTATAAGCGCATTTGTCATCACATTTTGGTATATGAAACTTGTTTATGTATGTATTTAGGGTACGATTAAACTATTGGATCTCCATCATCACCTTCTAATATGATATCAATAACGTATTCTCTAATTCGTGATTTTGGATTTGGTACTTATGAGGATAAGATTTCAATCTAACAATTGTTGAAATTCACTTTACTAATTGTCATGTTTTGAATTTGGGTGACTCAACCTCCAATTGTTGTTTCAATTATTTTAGAAAAGTATTTGATGAATGTATACTAATTTTGATTTTGATGGTTGTTCACAAGGTGTTTTTAGGTGTAGAGACTATCCAAGAAACTGAGGAGATAATTAACGAAATGAAAGAAAATGACCCGATGCGGCTACTGAATCTAGAGGTTCTAAGGATAGTGTGTCGTATCCAGGTATTGTTCATGATTTTCTTTTATCTTTCGTGGTCGTCGTTTTCATATCTAGAGATGTTGGCCAGTTCAAATTGTTTTTGTGGTGGATTTGTGATAATGAGGTGATGAAGATGTAAAATGTGGTGATTGTTGTTGCTGACATTAATTAGATTATTGATGCAATTGTGGTGATTTGTGAAACTTTCTGAAGGTATATATGATTTTCATTCTATGAAGACATTAATCACACCTTTTTTTTGTGTATATACTATTCACACAACTGATTTTCTGTAGAAAATATAGACATATCAACATAAACATGCATACAAAGATAGGAGCTGAAACATGCATATCAACTATTTTTCATACCTCATGATTTAACACATCCATGTCTTTCAGTAATTGAAGACATAAGCAGAGATTTTTCTTTCACAATCTTATAGTCATTGGAATGTCCAAGGTTAAGTGCTATGCTAGTGATCCATACTTAGTTGCAGAATCACTTCGGTCTCTGTTAGAAAAAAAAAACATAAAAGGTGATTCCAAAAGTTGCTTAAGAAATCATCAGTTAATGATAATTAAGTCTTTAGTAGGTGTTAATCTTT
Source organism: Papaver somniferum (assembly GCF_003573695.1). NCBI lineage: Eukaryota > Viridiplantae > Streptophyta > Magnoliopsida > Ranunculales > Papaveraceae > Papaver > Papaver somniferum. The sequence continues at coordinate 1,472,173 of NW_020619270.1, read as the reverse complement.
CTTTCTTGTTCTGCTAAATGTTTTGATTTACGAAATGATTTACGCGCTAGGCTTTTAGGACTAGCCCCTAGGATTTTACAAATATCAACTCCCTTTTGGTACATTTTAAATCTACGCATCTGACTGAATTTGTTGATGTTTCTCCACAAAATGAATTTGTAGATATTTTCTGCTCATACTAGATCTTGTGGATATTCTCTGCACATAGTGAACTATGGATATATTCTATAAAGACTAAAGCAAGTTTTTTTCCACTCCCTCTTGGTATCTCTATAATTTTGTTCAATTTCTAAATTTACACATTAGACTGGATTTGTTGATAATTTCTGTACAAAATGAATCTGTGATTATTTTCTGCACATAGGAAACTACGGATACCTTATGTACAAATTAACAGTCTCAAATATGTAGTTCTTTGTTAGGACAATGGACTGACCATTAGTACTTGTTAGGACAATGGACTGACCATTAGGGTTAAATTATCATACTCTTTCAAGCAGTTGTTAGCTAATAAATATCATCCATATTCTTTATCTCTTATGCGTTAGTTAGATTTTATATGTCTCTATTTTCTCCACAGATTGAATTTGTGCATATCTTCTGCACTGATTGAAATTGTGTACATATTCTTAATGTTGGTTCTGGATCTAAGAATACTCTGTTGCATAAAAAGGTATTGCAGGTCCAACGAATCAATAATACATTCATTCATCTGTGGTGAAACTGGATCAAGGATTTTCTGCAAATGCAAGAAACCTCTTCTGCAACTGTATTTGATCCATTGCTGGATACAAGGCCCGTCCCAGATTGTTGCATTTATTTCAGTTTTCTATCTTTAGGAACTATGCCGGTGGGGATGTGAAAACTGGATTCATGATCAAGCCTGGTATGATTGTATGAAAACTGAATTTACTAGTAAGTATGAAACTTATTATCATGCTATACAAACTGTATGAAAATGCTTGAGTATGCATTAAATTGAATTTTCTGATATTTTCTGCACAAAATGAATTTGTAGATAATGTGTCATATCCAGGTATTGTTCATGATTTTCTTTTATTTTTCGTGGTCGTCGTTTTCAATCTAGAGATGTTGGCCAACTCGAATTGTTGTTATTATGGATTTGTGATAATGAGGTGATGAAGATGTAAAATGTGGTGATTGTTGTTGCTGAGATTAATTATATTATTGAAGCAATTGTCGTGACTTGTGAAACTTTCGGAAGGTATATATGATTTTCATTATGTGAAGACATTAATCACACTTTTTTTTTGTGTATATACTATTCACACAACTAATTTTCTGCAGAACATATAGAGATATCAACATAAACATGCTTACAAAGATATGATCTTAAACATGCATATCAACTATTTGCCATACCTCATGATTTGACGCATCCATGTCTTTCAGTAATTGAAGACATAAGCAGAGAATTTTCTTTGAAGTACTTCCATTATCGACTAAAATTAACTAAAATTTATTCTATGAAGACATTAATCACTCAATTTTTAGGAGATTAAAGGAGTGGGAGAATGTTCTTGGTGATGTTGGCCAACAGTTTCTAGGAGGAGTCAATGTAGTTCGTGCAGCTGTAGAAAAACATTGCATCTACACATGTTATCCATATCCAATCGTAAAGAGTGCTCCTTACCATTTGGCTGTTAAGGTTTTCTTCCTGTCGAGGTAGTATGCATAGTTTTTTTTCCTGTAGAGGAAATATACACACTTCTTCATGTGGAGGATATATACACACTTCTGATGTTACTTTGTATCTTCTTTTTTGATTTTTTGTTGTTGTTTTTGTTTATAGTGTGCTTCGTTCGCCACGAAAACTTGTAAATGGAGATCTTTTTTTGGCTAATGTTTTTTAGAATGTTAGTAACTGATGAGTCCTTTTTATTTTTTGTAGGTACAGTACACACTGTATACGTTTACATTGATCCTGGTTTTACAAGTGAGTGTTATCGTAATGCCTATTCACATCCAATTGCTCTCATTCCTGATGTCAAGAAACCGAATGAAGTTGATGAAAGCACTAAGGTCAACGCTCCTTCTGTTATTAAAGGACTTGGAAGACAGAAAAAAATAGGTATATACCTCGTTCTGAGAAGCCAAGAAAGAAACGGATGTGTGGTAACTGTAGAAAGCCAACTTTTCACAACAAGAGATATCCGGATCCTCCTGGTGAAGCTCCAATCACAACTGGTAGAAGAAGAGGACATGGATTGGGAAAATATTTTGGCTTATAAGTGATTTTTTTAGTTTGAACTACATTTTTATATAGTTTTTTTTATTGTTTTTGAGATGTTAAATTTAGCTTTTTACACATTTTTGTTTTTCTTTTCATGTTACTTTTTTGTTTACTTCAGAAGGAATAATTTTTTTTTAGACTAGATTGGTTTTTATGTCAAGGTACTATGTGAAGAACTTATTTACGGAGTTTTTATGTGTAGGGATCATGCACAACTTTATTCTTCTCTGTTTATTTTTGAATAGTTATCAAAGAAACTATTGGGATCAAAAATAAAAATTGAACGTAACATCTTAAACAAACTTGAAATGTATCTACAACTCTTTTTAAAATCAACTCTTTTTAACTTGCTTATATTATGTGCAGAAATTTACTCTGTGAAGAATTTATCCACACGTTTTATTCTTTGTAGTAACTATTCACACATTTGTTTCTCTGCATATTTTTCAGATATCAACATGAAAGTTTACACAAATCTACATGAACTAAAGCACATGTATCCGCACAACAAGTACCAATTAAACAACAAGTACAAATTACCTAAAATTCATTCTTTGAAGATATTACTCACACCATTTTTTTGTGTAGATAATATTCACACAACTATTTTTCGCACATTTTCAAGTACAAATTATCTAGAATTCGTTCTTTGAAGATATTACTCACATATTCTAGTTGTAAATATTTATGCTGCTCGCCAGTGGTACTTTTAGCTGGTAGATGAATGAACTGAAATTTCTCATCATGAAGATTGAACGAAAATAATATCTCCATCTCTTCATTAACAGTATTACACTTCACAACAACAACAACAACTACTACTACAACCATGAAAGTTGAGTACATGTGTGTGAAATCTGCATATTCTATTTGTGTATCCAATGGTTCCTTTTACACAGACACACTAAACTAACCAAATAACTTTGTGACGTCGAGCCTCCATGATCAGATGCTGCAACTTATATTGGCTACCTTCTAGAGTTTATTGCCTCTTTGATATTGAAACTTCACAATGCTGCATATCTGAGATGAAAATCGATGAGGAGTTAACAACTTAACCTCGGTTTTAAGCAACATTATCTCAACCATCATAGTAGTTGGAGCTAGAAGAAGTCTCGAGTGATGATTATTGTTACAGCCTTGACGAAAATTCACCATAATCTCCTTACTCATATGCATCGGTGTCCTGCATTCCAGCTTCCAAACCTACAATGAGTGACAAACTTAAGTTTACCAACTGTGATGATATACACAACTGAAAACCGTGAAGATGTTCAAAAAATATACACTTTTTGAAAATTCATTATGTGAAGATATTACTCACACCATATTTTTGTGTAGATACTATTCACACAACTTTTTTTGCACATTTTCAAGTACAAATAAACTAAAATTCATTATGTGAAGATATTACTCACATATCCTAATTGTGAATATTTCTGCTGCTCGCCAGTGGTACTTTTAGCTAGTAGTAATATCTTGAAAATGTGCGAAAAATATACTATCCTCAACTTAAAAATGTGCGAAAAATATACAACTCGAAACCGTGCAGGAAATATTCACAACTAGAATATGTGTAGGAAATCAACACCTGCACTCATATAAACGTACAAATTCTTCAAACCATAAAACTAAGGATGAAGATTCTCCAATTTAGAATTGTTCCTCATATGCATTCTCTGGATGCAGCTTTTTATGAGTGCAAACAGTACAACGAAGTTAATGGGATTGTTTCTTTTTGAAAACTACTTGTTCAAGGTTATGATATAACAACTTAACATCAAACAGTACATGGTCGAGTCACACAACATATACGGGCAGAGATGTATTACTGAGTTTTTTATTTTTATTATATAACTACATAAACAAACTCGATGAAAATCAAGCATTACTAAAAGTCGTTTTATATGGCCTAGATGCAGATGAAGCTAGAAAAACAAATACAAACATTTTACTTTTATGACTAACAATAAGAACAAGCTTAAGTCATCTTTGGATATATCCACAATTCATTATGTGCAGGATTTATCCACAGTTAATTCTGTGCAGGAAGCATCCACAAGTTTGAGTTGTGAAGAAAAACTCCACAAAAAGAGAAAACAAGAGCATTTTAGTATTTTTCTTTGCTAAATGTTCTTTAACATGTAATTGTTCAACATCTAATCAACTTTGTTTGCTAGTACCATTCACGATTTCTTCCTTTTTTGATCCAGATTCAAATACTCCTAAAGAAACAAGTACAACTTCAATATATGCATAAAATATACTAATTAAATGATTATTACTTCCGGATAGGTATTACTTCCGCGATTTCTTCATCATTTGGTTTATTACTCTACATATATTTTTTGTTACCAATTAAATGTAAATGAATTTATTTCTTCAGTTGATTCTTATATTGAAAAATAAAATCATGATATTAGATAGTTTTAGCATCAGTTATCCTATACATGATCCAAAACATATAAAAGTATACACAACTGGAAACCGTGGAGGGAATACTCAAAACTAGAATATATGTGGGAAATTTTCACAATCATTATTCTTTGCAGCACATGAACAATCATCCAACACTCGATCTGTGGAGAAAATATGCACGACTCGATTTTGTGGAGGAAATGTGCACGAAGTCTAGTATAGCGGCAAAGTACAGTTGTATACCATGGGAATCTAGTATAACAATAAAAAGAAGACATTAATAATACAATAGAGATAAAAAGAAAGAAAGGGAAGAAATTTTAGTACTACCTTTACTAATTGATTAAGGGTAAACCAATTGGTAGTTAATACCCTTGCAAAAATTTCATCCCTATGATTCTTGTTCAGCTTGATATTCCTATCCACAAGAAGGTCAATTTCATATACAAAGATAAGCTCATACAAGATTACTCCAAAATACAAGATAAGGAAAGTGAACTATCAAGGATAACTAAGAAAACACGTATAAATCAAAACTTACAAGTTTGTAAAGCACGTCCAATTCTATGGATTCAAGACGAGATCGCTCCAAATTTAACACAGTAGAAGAAGAAAATATCCTACAGAAATCCTTAAATCTCGACGCTATAAATATGTGAAAAAATTAGTGCTTGATGTTGAAGAACCTAAAAAAGAAGAGAAAACAAAATCATTTAGTACCTTATTCTTCATCTGCTTCCATTTTTGTGTAGGTTATATTCACAAACACCTATTGTGCAGGATATATTCACACATTTGATTTTTGCTGAAAAATACCTAAAATTTATTTTTCATGCGGGAAGAATCAACAAGAAGAGAAAACAAAAGCTTTTATACCTTCTTCTTCATCTGCTTCCATTTTTTTCCTCTTACATTTCTTAGATTTCTTCTTATTTGATGCTTCTAGCTACAAAAAGAAGCACAAATTTTAGTCCCTGTAGAAGATACCCACAAATACAATGAATAGTGTACAAATCAACAGATCTTATACCGTTTATTGCTTGTTTTTTATTTGATCCTTGGTTTGTGCTTCATCTGATTCTGTATTTTCTGAATCAGATTCAATTTCTTTGCTAATCATTTTAGATTTGTTGTTGCAAGGATCTGATTGAGATTTTGAATGAATACATTGATTTAGGTTTCTATCGATATTGACGATGAAGATTATGATGACGATTACAGAAGAGTCGGAGAATGATTTGTTTTTACAGAAGAATCATAGAATGGTTTGGTTTATCAAAAAAAAATTCTGGGAATGATTTTTGTTTTTGACAGTGAATAGTTGCGAAGGAAGGAATGGGGACAATATAATTTCTTATTAGAGGATATTTTGGTAATCTAATTTTTCAATATATGCTAGGGCCTTTAGGATAATTTACATAATTATTTGTATGACCCTGGGTCATAAGAGTAAGACCCATAATATGTAGGGTCATAAGAATAATTTACTCTGTCTTGTACGAGTTAATCCTATTTCACTAATTTAGTTTTTTTCATTGTCTAAAATATCCTTCGATCTATTAAACGTATTTGATGTTTAGATCGAGAAAATAAATAGAGAGAAAGAGACGTGATTTCAGTACTGGAGATTTTTGATTCATCTCGATTCAATTTGAAACAACGTGGAAAACCTAAAAACCCGTATTAACGATACTTTTTTATTGAAGGTCTACTGGAAATCAACGATGAAAAGTCGATAAACGTCACCAAAATCTAAAGACTCATAAGTAAAAATGATTAGGAAAATAAGGAAGGCATAATTGGAAGATACTCTCACAAATTGGGGATACTCATGAATGCCCCTTAGACTAAATTTTGGCTAAGGGGCATTTTTAATTTAGTATCCCAACTTCTAAATTGAAAACAGAGTAAATAAATTCATCGTCAAAATCATTTGATTCTATATTGCTGGTTCTGTACATATATTCATGAATTCAATTAGTAGACCTAGATTATCTTTTCTCCTTTTCCTTCAAGTTAAACCAATTATCCATCAAAAGAAAATAAAATAAAATAAACAGTTAACCAATCCAGATTCCAAAGGAGACTTATGGATATAGATCAAACCCATAAACTGATCTAAGGAACCATTAACATCCATAATTAACAGACTATTCGGTCTAATAGATGATAAAATCGTGAGGTATTGATTGAACTTCAATCACCGGTCACATCCCACTGCAAGTCAGACAAGGTTAATCCTAAAATAAAGAAAAAAAATATTGGAACTCTATTTCCTAGACTCGCGATTGATGGGATTAAACAGTACAATGGGTGGGGAACCTATTCATAAAAGAGAGAGATAAAGATGATGTGCTCTATTAAGCAGAGAACATTTTAGTTTAAACCATGATGGTTTTATTTATGCGAGAGACTCAATTTTACGATCCTAAACTTCATGAACGTAAGAATAAAGAGCTTTGTTAACTGTCGACATTGTTAACAGTCATGAATGCGACTGTGTTAGTCGGTATTGCCGGGTAACACTTCCCACTGCCTTTTGTTTTTTCTTTCTTTTTGAAAAAAGAAAGTTATATTAATATGAAAAAATTTACAACCCAGGGTAGGATTCAAACACTTATGTTAAGAGTGTAGAACCGTTTCCCAATTAAACAGAATAGACATTACAGGAATAAACTTGAGAGTTTCTTTTTCATGAAGCCAAAGAACAACATCTTGCTTAATAAGCAAAATCATCTCACTAACAGGCTTGTGTCTAGCTCCAAAGGCTCTATCATTTCTCTGCTTCCATATGTGGCAAATGATAACGTAATGAATCTTCTCCCAAACATCCTTACAACGATCTCTGAGTTTACACTGACTCCAAATCTCAAAGAGACTCTGCAAAGTATTAGGCATCACCCAATGCATTTTAAAAGCCTCCAAAAAATGCATCCAAATCTCATGTGCATACTTGCAAGTTACAAATATGTGATCAGCATCCTCCACCTCAGAGTGACAAAAATAACACCTATCTGAAGCTACTTCCACACCTCTATGTCTAAGCATTGGCAGTGTTGGAATAGAATTATGCATATAAGCCCATAAAAGAAAACTCACTTTTGCAAGTACCTGTTTTTTCCATAGAAATTTCTGAAAAGAATAAGCTCCAGCTTCCTCCAATTGCATCTCATAAATCTTCTTAACACTGAAATCACCTTCAAAAGAAATTTCATCCATCTCTTCAGCAAAATCTGGTACTAGTCCTAGTTCATTACACAGACTATCCCATTCCAGCTGTTCAACTCCAGTCATAGTCCTTCTTGTATTACATTGAAGCCTCCCATTAACCACCATCTCAGCAATAGAAGCATTCTTGTTTTTACAGGCTTTAAAAGCAGCTGGAAATCTATCTTTAAGAACACCATTAGTACACCATTATTCATACCAGACCCTTGTTGCCTTTCCATTCATCACCTGAAATTGACAACTTCTTTGAATTAAATGAGTAGTTTTTAAAATATTTTTCCGAAAGCTTCTTTCTTGTGGTAAACTATCATCCACAGGTAAGTACAAATCTTTGTTTCCCTTGAATTTTTCTTGAGCTATCCTCCTCCATAATGCATCCTTCTCCTTTGTGTATCTCCATATCCATTTAGACAAAAGAGCTAAATTTGTAAGCTTCAAATTTTTTACCCCCAGACCACCTTTGTTCATAGGAGTATAAATCTTTCTCCATGAAACCCAACACATCTTCCTCTTGTCCTCAGCAGAGTCCCACAAAAAATTTCTCATGATTCTAGTTAACTTCAGCTCCATAGCTGCAGGTAAATGAATCAATGACAAATAGTATAAAGGAAAACTCGAAAGACAACTTTTGATAAGAATTAATCTCCCAGCCTTGTTCAAAAATTTTCTCTTCCACATTGGAAACTTTTCCTTCATCCTCTGAATCACATCATCCCATATTGCAATGCTTCTTGCTGTAACTCCCAAAGGAAGCCCCAAATATTTATTGGCAAGACTTCTACCTTACAACCAAGTTCAATTGCCAATTCAAAAATAGACTCATCTGCACCCACACTAATCATAGAACTTTTATCCAAATTCAATCTCATTCTAGTCAGCATCTCAAAAGTAGACAAAATAAGAAACAACCTTCTAACTTCTACAACATCAGCATTCAAGAAAATCGAGTATCATCTGCAAATTGCAAATGAGAAATCTGAATACCATTCTCAGCTACCACAAAACCATGAATTTGATTTCTTTGTACTGCATCTTCCAGTAATTTAGACAAAACCTCCACCACTAGCAGAAATAGAAATGGAGACATTGCATCTCCTTGCCTTAGACCTTTTTGTTGGTTTAAACTTCTCACTAGAACTTCCGTTGACTAATACAGAAATATTAGAAGATGTAATACACCATTCCAACCAAGAAATCCATTTGTCACCAAAGCCATGTTTTTTAAGAATGCAAAAAAGAGCTTTCCATTTGACATTATCAAAGGATTTTTCCATGTCAATTTTGCACAAAATACTTGGAATTTTAGCCTTCAATCTGCTGTCAATACATTCACCTGCCACCAACACACCATCCAATATCTGCTTCTCTTTAATGAAAGCTCCCTGAAAATCAGATATTAAAACAGGCATTGCTACTTTCAATCTGTTAGACAAAACCTTAGATAAGATTTTATAAGCACTCCCCAACAAGCTTAATGGCCAGAAATCTCAAGGAGAACAAGTATCCTCCTTCTTAGGAATCAAAGTCAGAAAAGAACAATTTAACCTCCAATCCCAGCTACTATATGTATGAAATTCCACCATCATCTTCATGAAATCATCCTTTATAATGTGCCAGCACTTCTTATAAAATTCCAGATAAAAGCCATCTGGACCAGGTGACTTATTTTTACCCATGTGCTTTATCACATCAAAAACCTCTTCTTCACTAAATTCTCTTTTCATCCAAACCTTTAACTCCTCTTCGATAACTGGAAAATGCAAATTGTTCATTTTGAAAGAAACATCATCCTGTGCAGTAAAAAGAGAAACAAAATAATTCCTCATTTCTTCCTTAATAACACCTTGATTAAAGCAATCAACACCATCAATCTCCAGTTTAGCTATTGTGTTTCTCTTTCTCCTAGAATTAGCTATTTTATGAAAATAAGAAGTGTTTGACTCACCCCATTTGAATTGATTCTGCTTTGCCCTTGAAAACCACTTCCTAGCTTCTAAAACAGAAATTGAATTAAGTTTTATTGCATTATCAAGTCTCTCCTACCACTGCAAATCAGTTAACCTCCCATTTTCCTCTTCTTGATCCAAAGATCCAATTTTTAAAGTAAGATCATTCTTATTCTTAGTAACAGACCCAAATTCTTAAATACTCCAACTTTTAAGAAAAAAACTCAGATTTTGAAGTTTCTTAAAGAATACAAAGCTAGCACCTCCCTGAAAATCCATTGTTCTCCACCAAATCTCCACCCTTTTCACAAAATCTTTATGAAAAATTTAATGATTTTCAAATTTATAATATGGCTTACTAGCAGTCCCAGGTGTAGACACCCAAATTTCGCACAAATGTTGGGTCTAAATTAAAAATGTTGTCGCGAACCGAATCTAGCAACGATGCACTGTAAGCCCAAATATACCGTTACAAGTAAAATGGAACCGAGTAAGTTGGACAAAATGAACTCATAGAGTTCGTCCACTTTTGAAAATCCACCAATTAGTACCAAAGGTCCTTAGTTGGACGTCCATATAGTGCGACCATGTTTTGTGTCCACAAAGTCCTTAGCTGGACGTCCATATCTTCCTTGTGGTGCGACAAATGTTAAAGGTCCATCAGAACCTGTCCATTCCCATGAGTATAAGCTAGTCATTTGCATTTAGCTAGCCGTCCTACCAAATGTCGACATCTTTTTTAGGTTCCTTTGTTCCCAAATCTTTCCTTCCAACTAAGATTCTAGGCTTAAATGAAATCTTTTGCATTTTGGTAATAACATCCAATGAATTTATGAAATAGTGAATGGGTCATTTGATCTTAGGCATTGAATCCTAGGGCCTTAGTTGAAGGAGGCTATAAATATTGAGCTTTTCCACGAGTTGAGGAGGAGAAATTTGAGAGAGGGAGGCATACTAGTGCGAGAGTATTCACAGAGATTAGGGGAGACTAAAAAATTCATTTTTGCAAGGAGAGAGACAAATGAAACCGGTAGTACTGTGTTGCTAGATTCGATACGCGGAGGCATCAGCTGTTGGTTCGCATACACCCAAGTTACATTTTATCAATCTGCGAAACAGGTATAAAGCATAACCCTTTCAATACGTGGGGTGATCTCTGTACTTTCTATGTAGTCATGTTAACATGAAGAAATAAATGAAATATCATCTGTTTGTTCGCTTATGTACTGAAGGTGGTTGTTCTTTTCAACATAAGATTATTGCTTAATTTGTTTATGAGATATCTTGAGTGTTGGATCTATTATTTGTCATCGGTTTATAAGTTGATTACCCTTGCATCCAAGAAATAGGAAAGATCATCGCATACGTACGTTTGACAAGTCTCCATTATACTAGATCCACTTTTCTTTGCATGTTTATTTGTCCTCTGTGCTGCTGATGTGTGCATGAATTTTGGTTGATCTGTCTTCACATGTTTTGCTGCATTCGTGGCGGTTGCTTGTCAAGTCATTTACTGACTAGGTGTTGAGAGATTAGCAGTCTTGATGTAGTGCTAGTAATATTGGTGGTGCTATTCAGCTCCCTATTTTCCACCTCCCTAATCTGCTCCCTCCAATTTAAATTCTATATTTGGGAAATGATGAACCCCACCCGTACCTGAATGTGATTCAAATCCTAAATGTATGGTGTAGATTTAATGGAGCAGAGTGGGGAGGTGGAGTGATTTAAGGAAATATTTTTATGCTTGGCTTATACGGTATGAAAACATGTCCTACTTCGTAATAGTAATGATGCTATGTTGATCAATCGTTGGTAATTGATAACCCGTTCGCGTTTGCTGTTCCACTAGATTTTGGATAATAATAATTGATTGATAATGCGTTCCTGTTCCGTTGGATTTGAATAATAATAATGATAATACTGGTTTGAGTGAGTGAAATATTCGGTGGTTGTTCCATGAGATTTTGGAGAACTTGGAGGTGATATGATTTCTTTATTGTTGAGATTGAAGAATTGCTTCGCTAGTTATGATGCAAATAGCAAAGTGGGTAGTTTTTTATTTCATAGGATAGGGTTGGCTGTTCAAAAAGGCGTCGGGCACAACTTGTTGTCTGGCTTCCAACCATTTCCATGTAAAATATCTTTATTTCTGTAATAAAACAAATATCTCAATTAAAAATATAATTCATAATAATAATTGATAATAATAATAATATTGGCTTGTTTGATATTTTGGTTTTCTGTTTAGTCTTAATAATATTTTCTTGCAAATAATAATAATAATATTCTGATAATAATAATGATGTTTTGGGATACTGATTGAAGTTTGCTTTCTTTTATAGGATTTAGTGGAAATATTTTATTGGCTTATAATTTAATTTGTGAACATGTTTTTTATTTGTTTTTGAAGGCAACTGAAACAGCTGAGAAAATGGAGAGAGAAAGAGCGCAAAATACACTCTATCTCGACAGAATTTTTTTTAATGTTTCAATGGAGGTTTAGGAAACTCAAAAGGAATTAGGCTAGAGGAAAGGAAGCGACGAGGATTTTGTTCTTGGATTCATTTTTCAGTTGATATGGCGTATTGGTTGGTGGATGTGATTCAAGAATCGATGGAGCTAGGCGGCAACAAACGCCGATGGCCAAGGAGGGAGGGAGAAACATATTTCTTGGGAGAAGTTAGAGAGAATGATGCAGGGAGATATTTCAGAATTTTTAAAGTTAGAAGAGGTGATGATCCAAGATCTTATGCTCTTTGTGTTCCATTTAGTGATAATGGCTATTATTTAGGGGTTCTTTATAAGGAGATACTGAGGGTTTTACAACTGAATAATCTGCACAGGAGGATTGCCAAGATCCTACCTGTAAGTTCTGATTTTCAAGCAACTCTTCCAAGGAGGATGGTGAAGGAGGGTGCATATAGAGGTTTGATTAAGGTGGAGGGTGCAGTTCAGTGGCCAAGAATAGCTAGTGAGGTGCTGAGGCAGATGAATTGGGAATCCTTTCCGGACATGGAAATTATTGATGCACAGGCTGCACAAATGGAGTTGAAACAAAATTATTGGTTGGATTTATGGAGGCCGAAGAAGATCATAGTGGACAATGTAGTAGTCACTTTATCTCAGATGGCAGTGGTAGTGGACAAATGCAAAAAACCAGAAACTACTCCAATTGACCAGGATATTATCATTCCAATTCAGGCAATGTCGAGATTTGGTAAGTGGTTGAAGGTTAGAGGAATTCCACATAAGTTCTGGACCTATAACTTGTTCAAGTCCATTGGTAATTCCTTGGGTGGATTAATGGATGTTACAGATAGCACTCTAAGGAAGGAAAGTTTGAAAATTTTCAAGATCAAAGTCAAAGGAGATTTATCGGATATCCCGACGATATTGATGGTGGAAGATGGTGAACAGAATTGGGCCATTTCAATAGAATGGGATTACAAGTTTATTCCTAAAAAGAAGGCTAATTTAGAGGAGTTTAACAAACTGTTGATTGAGTTTGAAAATAATTCAAATTCAAAAACAGTCATTCCCGCTTTTCTTGGGCTAAGTAATTCCGAGTTGAGAATTCTAACTCAGTTGGGTTGACACTGGAAAATCGAGTTGGTGTGGAAAACTCATATTTCAGTCAGAGTTCTATTTCGGGTAGGATGGTACAGAAGAAAGGGACACAAAATTGTTTGTCTCCAGGTGTGAACGAGTTGGTTGGAGGTGATCTGGTTCAACCTGTGGGATTGGATAATGTGGTTAATTTTGAGAATGCTGGAGGAATAGGTTCTCAAAATAATCCCATTATTAACATTAACAATCAATTTCAGTCTTTAGATGTGAGTGGAGGTGAAGAGGAAGTGCCTGCTACATCTAGGTTGGAATGTATTGACAGTGTTTTGGCTTCTGAGGTTCTTGTTTCAAGGGATGTGGTTGGATGACGAGGTGTCAACTCGCAAATAATATTTTCTACTTCTCTTTACACTAGCAAGTAGTATAATGAAAGCAGATTCGTCCCAAGGGAGGTGTTTTAAGCAAAAGTTGTTATGTAATTACTCTTAGCAAGGATGATTGTGTTGTAAAATTCTGAAAATTATAAGACTGTATTCAAATATGAGATGAGATTGATTAAGGATTCATTCTAGACCACGGAATATAAACCAAATCGATATATAACTACGTTCTTCGCATTATCTCGTTACTAACAACCATAGGATAATTATTACGCTCAACTATCTCGTTATTATCCCCTAAGTTCACCGGATACGGAAGCGCTCGACTACCAGATTCTACTTGCCAAGTTTTCTATAAGTACGCTCTCTAGGTGTGACTTAAACAAATGCTCTAATTTTTGTGAGATAAGGTTGCTCCTAGTGATGAATTCAAAAGCTTGAATCACCTAATAGTGTCAATTTCTACATATGGGTATTTAACAAAGTCCCATCATCAATACCCATATATCGCTACTTGTGTTTATCTTCTCTAGACAATTACGGGTCGAAGAAAATCTAAACTATCAATAAAAATATGCATCAATCATTCAATTTCGAACTTAAACAATTAGCACATAACTCATAAGCATTATTGGCATGGTAGAAATTAAACAATAACGGAAATAATGGTGCAAGAAGTTATTTCATATCAATAAGTTCATATTCCGGGCTTTGAAATCGCCCGTAATCAAAGATTGAATAAGCTACTCATAGTCATAAGTTCTTAACAATGGCTTAAAAGATTGTTTAAAAAGAAGGGGAAGTTTAGATTAAACCCCCAGGAAGCAAACCAGAGTTGCTGTTGCGTAGAACAGGTCTCTGTCAGCTCCAAGCTTTCTCAGCAATTCTGCAAACAGGTACAGGCGCAAAACGGTGATGATAAGGTAGGTTTTCTGTGATTTCTGCGCCTCCCTTATATGTCTCTGCCCTGGACTTGCGAATAAGATACATTCATGAACCCTACAGGCCTCCAAATCTCATCCCAAACTGTTGGGAACAGGTCATCAAATCTTTACCATTCAGCCCATACAATCCTGGTCATCTTCTAAATCGCGTCCAAGTTACTGCCAAAAACTCCTTGCGCACAGCCACTGAACCATTGCCAAATACCCTTCCTGTACAGCCATCCACTGAACCATTGCCAAATACCCTTCCTGTACAGCCATCGAACCATGGCTACAACAGCAAAACAAGTCTCAAACTTCCATCGAACCCTGGCAGCAGCCACTGCCTCTGGACTACCCTTTTAGCTTCATACTAGACACACAATATGCACAAAATTGGACACAAGAACCCTGTCATTCATGGCTTGCCTGTAACTGCTCAGAATCCACCTCCAACTCAGACCAACAAACCACTTCCTTCATTTAATCGTAGCCAGAAATCATAATTGCGTCTCGACTTAAAAAGCTTTAACTCCTTTCGACAACACCCACCAGTCACGGCAACAACAACATCTTTCTACTGAAATTCAGCCAACAGCTTCACTGGTTTGTAGCTTTCTGCCCAGAATTCCTCCTGAGCTACAGATGAACATCAAAACCCTTCGAACACAGCTCACAAAATGGACAGCAACAATTGCAGTTCTTTGCCTGATCTTATACCACCTTCTCTTCCATTAACGAATTCAGCTCATACCCCTGTAAAACAATCCTTCAAATAAACAGCAGAAACACATGCCTTGGCCTGCACCTTTTGAGCTCCAGAATTATACCCATTTCATCCCCAAACTCGAACTACAGATCACCAGAACACAGCTTCGGTTCTTCCATTCGTAGATGTACATAATCAGTTACAAATCTCATGCCACAGTAATGCCTTCTTCACTGATTTTCAGCAGCAAATCAAGCTTATCTCCCAAACAACTCTGTACCCAGCTTTCAGTTCTTGTAAACTGCAACCAAAATGACCCCAGAACTCATGATATCAACAGCTCATTTACTACCTCAACTTCCCAGCCAAATCTTTCCCACAATTCCACATTGAATCAGCTACATACTTACCTCAAATTAGCTCCAGTTAAGCCCTGAACTCGAACCAACAAACCACCATTTCGATACCCAAATCAACCTGCAAATTAAACTACAACCTTGAGTCAAGATTAACCCAATTCACCACCGTACTCAGCAGCTCAATTTCTTCCTTTTCTTTCTGCATCTAAAAATATGTTCTATACCACCATAACTATGTACCAGAATCCCTTGAAAACTCCAGCCATCTTCAGTGCTTGGTTGCGAGAAGAACTATCAACCCTTTCTGAAACAGCCACAAACCCCACTGTTGATTGACGGCAGAATTAGCCGAGAGTTGGTCGGAGGGAAAGAGAAAGAACCCACCGTGAATTCAAAGAAGAAATGAGTCTTCATCTGTTGTAACTTGGTTTCTATTGAGACCTAATTTTTCTCCTCTTCAACTGTGCATGTGTAAATCCTATGATGTGAACTCTATTCCCTGTTTCATTCTTTTCTCCCCAGGCCTGATAGATTGTCGAGCCCATGTTGATCATGACACGACTTTCATGCCCAGCAGTAGGGGTGAGCAAAAAGTCCGGAATCGCGGATTTCACCCATATCCATCCGTAAAATTACGGGTGAAACCCAATCCGCAAGATCTATGGGCCGGACACGGGTGGAATTCTCAAATCCGCACTTTTAGCGGTTTGGTTACGGTTGGACTTTGAAATCCGCAGATTCATCCGCACCGTAGGGCGGTAAGGGAATTAATCATGGTGCTTCCTTGCTTAGTGAAGAAGGTCAAGAGTTGAGCACTCACAACTGCATACATCAATACCGTAATCCATATTGAGCACTCTGTTTGGGTAGACTAGTCTCGGTGGATGGGATGCCTCTTCAATTTCGTCATGAGAAGTTGCTGAAGATAGATTTTCGCATGGCCCCAAGCGCCATCAAGTCAACATCCCACAACCCATAAATAGCTAAATAGAAAGAGTAAAGAAAAATCGGGGAAGGTCTTGTCTACCTGAATATAATTCTCATAGCACCACTGAGTTGAAAAGTTCGTCTCCTTCCACGAACTGTAAACCTAAGTAACATAGAATCAACCACGTTAAAAAAATATTATTTTCTTTAGGAAGCAAAGAAAATGACATCTCCAGATCTGTGATGAGAAACACAAATGAAACTTCATGAAAGTGCAGATAACTAATGCTAAAGATAGGTTCCCCGCGTAAAGATAATGCTACTACCATTTAAGCGAATGAAAGACCAAATCCAAGACCCAAACTCCAATTTTCTTGAATGCAGATAAATATCAAGCCACAACTCCAATGATGCAAACCGCGGTTAATCCTCAACCGGTCCGTATCACCCGCTAATCCGCGGATGTCAAATCTGCGGGTGATTGGGCCGGACACGGTTTGATTTTCCAAATCCGCAACTTTGACGGATTGGACACGGTGACCCCTAACCCGCAACCGTCCGTCCGTTGCTCACCCCTACCCAACAACTTCCATCCACTATGCCACTGCGCCTGTGTGCCATTCCCAGTCCATGCCTTTGCATTTCTCCGACAGCAACAAAGAGAATTAGAGTTCTCATTTATCTCCAGTTTTGCCGTCAATGTCCTTGGTCTCCAATTTATTGACATGAGCTTTAACCGCGTGCACCGATGCAACACCTTTTGGCGCTTTTTCTCCCTTGAATTCTTCCACCAACAGCAGCCATCTCTTATTTTTAGATCCACTTCTTCTCTTCAATTTCTCCTCATCACTAAAGTTATCGTGCTTTTCAGACAAATAAATTTGCATCACTAAAGCCGACATGCTTTTCAGACAGAGATAAAGAAATAAAATCAAATAATGAGAAATAATTCGCGTCCAACAACAGTTGCACATGAAATGACACTTTTTCTCTTTTAAGCGGCGTTTCTTCTTCTTTTGTTCCAAAAGACTCTAAAGTGCCTAAACACTCAAAAACAAATATAAGATACATAATTTACAAGAAAACTTAGCAAAAAAAACATAAACAATAAATAGATATTAAGGTGTTTGAAACACCTATCAAATTCCCCCACACTTAGACTTTGCTAGTCCTCGAGCAAATCAAACCAAATAATTCTAAAACATACATACAACTCCGTATCGTCGAGGCTACGGTCACACTTAGCACGTATAACAAGCCTTTAAACCCCTAGGTGTTTCTAGTGGACGAGTTTTAGTCTCGTGAAGGTTTACAAGAGGTGTACCTACAAAATCTTTTACTCCAAATTCCAACTACCTGTGTATGAACGAACCCAAAATGACTACAAAAGGAGGCACCTTGATGCAAATTCAATTCATATATAAGTAAATAAATCTCTACTTAGAAAGTCGAACAAACCACAATACTCGGAATATAACTGGCCACAATCACATATGAATAGATTAAGAAGATGGACATAGAGGTAGATGTTTGTGAATGTTGAATAAAGTGATCGATGTTTCCCATATCTGTCTCAAGCTCACCGCCAAGATGAACATATGACCTAATGGATTGAGATACTGGTATGAATTCTAATATCAACTCAGCTGGCATATACAAGGAAACCAGCAGTCGACAATCTTAATTCTAGATCAACTCAACCGGAATATACAAGGGAACCAGCAGTTGATTTTTTAATTGAACAATGATAAAAAAAAAAATCACTTTTTTTTTTCAATTTTCTTTTGAATTTTTTTTTAATTGACAACATGATTAAATCTTTTGGATCCAAGCACATGCTTCTTTTTAGCAGAATACATGGTAATTCTCATGGATCATGCGTTCCACGCTTGCTTAGGCGACGGAGACAGGGAGAACACACACATATTGCATCAAAATGTCAATCTTTTATATATATATATATATATATATACTCCGGTTGGTCTAATTGGTCTGGTCTTTTTTTTTTAGTAACTCAATCACTCTATTCCATCCTAGCAGTAATAACAATTCGATGTTAGTGACCCACCAAATCACTTAGAGAAACAAAATAATATTGCAAAAAATAAAAACAGAAAGTGATATGGTGATATTCCGAGATATGGTAACAACTATCATATTATTTGTAATTCATGAGCTTTGTCGTCCTTTTAATTAATGGGTTCCTCAACTCCTGCAATCAAGATGGTTCCATCCACTTATATTGGTAGTGTCATCCTAAAGGCACAACTTTCTAGATTTCGGAGTTTATAAAGCAATTTTTTTCTTTTTCTATTTTTTTATTATTTATTTTTAACTAAAGGCAACAAACTCTAAAAACATATAAATACTCCCCCACACTTAAACTTTACATTGTCCTCAATGTAAAATTTAGTCATTCAAAGTAAAGTTCAAGGTGGGAAATTCCGCAAATGATATGCAAAACAAGAAAATAAAGATAAAATGCTTAAAATAAAAAGATAAAGATAAAGATACAAAACCGGTGGGTTGCCTCCCACTTAGCGCTTGGTTTAAAGTCATCAACCCGACTTTCATCTCGCTTGCATTCTTAGCCAGCGTCAGTTTCCTCCACAACAAAACATGAGTGCACATCACTTGGGTATCTCATCACCTCAAAGATGTTGAAGCGAACGACCTATCCATCAAATTCCATTGTCAAGGTACCTTCAAATACATCTATCTTTGTTCTAGCGGTTCTCATAAATGGTCTACCCAACAACAAAGGTGTAGACGAGGATGAGTTTTCATCACTCATATCAAGAACATAGAAGTCGACAGGAAATATAAGCTCATTGACCTGCACCAAAACATTTTAAACAACCCCTTTCGGGTAGACATTAGATATATCGGCAAGTTGAATAACTATGCTAGTACTTTTGAGAGGACCGAGATTTTAAAGATTCATAAATTGAGGCAGGCATAACACTAATAGACGCTCTAAAATGTAGCAAAGCTTTTGTAAACCTTGTTTTACCAATTGTGCAAGGTATAGTAAAACTGCCGGGGTCTTTTAATTTAGGTGGAAGTTTCTTTTGAAGATATGCCGAAGCACTCTCCCCCACACGCATTACCTCATTACCGGTCAATTTATGTTTGTTAGTGCACAATTCCTTCAAGAACTTTGCATAACGAGGGACCTGCCTCATCGCCTCAATTAATGGAATGTTCACTTCGATCTTCTTGAAGATTTCCCAAATCTCTTTGTCCAACGTCTCCTTATTTGATTTTGCAAACCTGTTAGGAAAGAGGAGTAACATAAGTAGAAACAAGAGGTTTAGAGTTAGAATTAGTTACCGAATCATCCTTTTTAGGGGCTGCTTCGTCCACTTCTTTCTCCAAATCACGTTCATGGGGCTCCGGTGATGTTGCCGGTTTCTCTACTTGTTTCCCACTTCGCAACTCAATAGCATTGACAGTGTCCCTGGGATTCAATGGTTGCGAGGGAAGTTTTCCAGCTGCTTGTGCTTCCAATTTGCTCACGGTAGTAGCTAGTTGACCCATTTGTGTTCGGATGTCCTTCATATCTATCTCTGTCTTTTGCTTATCTTGCGTCATTGTGTTGAGAATGAGATTCAACTTGTCATCTATACTCATGCCTTGAGCTTCTTGTTGCAGCCTTTGCAAGAAATGGTACCCACCTTGTTGATTGGAAACTACACCTTGCTTGTTGGCGTAGCTAAAATTAGGATGATCACGTCAACCCGGATTATATGTGCTAGAGTATGGATCATATCTTGGCCTTTGCTGATTTTGGTACATGGCACTTGCTTGCTCAACATCTTCGGTGTATGATGATGGTATGACGACAGCTGCTATTTGTTGCATCATCCTCTCCATGTTACCCATCCTATATTCCAAATGTGAAGAATCACCAACTTCGTTCACTTTCCTTTCCATTGGTTCACCTCGAGTGTAGAATTGTTGAGTGTTTGCAGCCATGTTTTCTAACAAGCTTGTAGATTCAACAATGGTCTTGTTGGTGAGTGCACCACCACTTGCGGAATCAATCAAATTTCTCTCATTAGAAAGCAACCCCTCGTAGAAGTATTGAATAAAAGTTGATCGCTAATTTGATGGTGTGGACAGCTAGCTAGAAGTTTCTTGTACCGCTCCCAATACTCATAGAGAGTCTCTCCGGATACTTGTCTAATACCACAAATCTCCTTACGAATCACTGCTGCTTTTGATGCCGGAAAATACTTCTCAAGGAATAACTTCTTCATCCCATCCCATGTGGTTATACTCCCAGGAGGTAAACAAAAGAACCATTCTCCTGCAGCATCTATAAGGGAGAAAGGAAACGCTGTCATCATAGCCATGTCGGCGTCTGCAGTCGCTTGCTTCAAACTGGTCATAACATGATGGAATTGTTGTAAGTGACGATTAGGATCTTCTCCCGCTAAACCTTTGAATTTGGGCAACAAGTGAATCAATTGCGGCTTCAACTCAATGGTTCCATTCAGCTGAATACATAAAGGCGGCTGATCAATGTTTGGAGAAGTGATCTCCTTGAGTGTTCTTGGAGCAGGTGGTCGACCTCCCATTGTGTTGTCTTCCTCTCTGTCCTAGTCGAGAATTCACTTGGTGTAGAACTAGGAAGAAGTGAAGTATTCACTGCTCGAATCAAGTCTTTTAGCAAAGTGCCCGAACGAAGACGTATACCAATTGGAATTGGTCTGCCCTCTCCACGCATTCACCAAATAAATAGTACCTGAAAATCAGATTCTAAGAGATTGAATAAGTTAACTGAAATTGAAACTAAAAGCAAAAATATAAACTAAGAATAAAAATAACAACTAAACTTGCCACTGCCTCCCCGGCAGCGGCGCCAATTTTGACGAGGTGTCAACTCGCAAATAATATTTTCTACTTCTCTTTACACTATCAAGTAGTATAATGAAAGCAGATTCGTCCCAAGGGAGGTGTTTTAAGCAAAAGTTGTTATGTAATTACTCTTAGCAAGGATGATTGTGTTGTAAAATTCTGAAAATTATAAGACTGTATTCAAATATGAGATGAGATTGATTAAGGATTCATTCTAGACCACGGAATATAAACCAAATCGATATATAACTACGTTCTTCGCATTATCTCGTTACTAACAACCATAGGATAATTATTACGCTCAACTATCTCGTTATTATCCCCTAAGTTCACCGGATACGGAAGCGCTCGACTACCAGATTCTACTTGCCAAGTTTTCTAGAAGTACGCTCTCTAGGTGTGACTTAAACAAATGCTCTAATTTTTGTGAGATAAAGTTGCTCCTAGTGATGAATTCAAAAGCTTGAATCACCTAATAGTGTCAATTTCTACATATGGGTATTTAACAAAGTCCCATCATCAATACCCATATATCGCTACTTGTGTTTATCTTCTCTAGACAATTACGGGTCGAAGAAAATCTAAACTATCAATAAAAATATGCATCAATCATTCAATTTCGAACTTAAACAATTAGCACATAACTCATAAGCATTATTGGCATGGTAGAAATTAAACAATAACGGAAATAATGGTGCAAGAAGTTATTTCATATCAATAAGTTCATATTCCGGGCTTTGAAATCGCCCGTAATCAAAGATTGAATAAGCTACTCATAGTCATAAGTTCTTAACAATGGCTTAAAAGATTGTTTAAAAAGAAGGGGAAGTTTAGATTAAACCCCCAGGAAGCAAACCAGAGTTGCTGTTGCGTAGAACAGGTCTCTGTCAGCTCCAAGCTTTCTCAGCAATTCTGCAAACAGGTACAGGCGCAAAACGGTGATGATAAGGTAGGTTTTCTGTGATTTCTGCGCCTCCCTTATATGTCTCTGCCCTGGACTTGCGAATAAGATACATTCATGAACCCTACAGGCCTCCAAATCTCATCCCAAACTGTTGGCAACAGGTCATCAAATCTTCACCATTCAGCCCATACAATCCTGGTCAGCTTTTAAATCGCATCCAAGTTACTTCCAAAAACTCCTTGCGCACAGCCACTGAACCATTGCCAAATACCCTTCCTGTACAACCATCGAATCATGGATACAGCAGCAAAACAAGTCTCAAGCTGCCATCGAACCCTGGCAGCAACCACTGTCTCTGGACTACCCTTTTAGCTTCATACTAGACGCACAATATGCACAAAATTGGACACAAGAACCCTGTCATTCATGGCTTGCCTGTAACTGCTCAGAATCCACCTCAAACTCAGACCAACAAACCACTTCTTTCGTTTAATCGTAGCCTGAAATCATAATCGCGTCTCAACTTCAAAAGCTTTAACTCCTTTCGACAACACCCACCAGTCACGGCAACAACAACATCTTTCTACTGAAATTCAGCCAACAGCTTCACTGGTTTGTAGCTTTCTGCCCAGAATTCCTCCTGAGCTACAGATGAACATCAAAACCCTTCGAACACAGCTCACAAAATGGACAGCAACAATTGCAGTTCTTTGCCTGATCTTATACCACCTTCTCTTCCATTAACGAATTCAGCTCATACCCCTGTAAAACAATCCTTCAAATACACAGCAGCAACGGATGCCTTGGCCTGCACCTTTTGAGCTCCAGAATTGTACCCATTTCATCCCCAAACTCGAACTACAGATCACCAGAACACAGCTTCAGTTCTTCCATTCGTAGATGTACAGAATCAGTTACAAATCTCATGCCACATTAATGCCTTCTTCACTGATTTCCAGCAGCAAATCAAGCTTATCTCCCAAACAACTTTGTACCCATCTTTCAGTTCTTGTAAATTGCGACCAAAACGACCCATGAACTCATGATATCAACAGCTCCTTTACTTCCTCAACTTCCCAGCCAAATCTTGCCCACAATTCCACATTGAATTAACTACTGACTTACCTCAAATCAGCTCCAGTTAATCCCTGAACTCGAACCAACAAACCACCATTTCGATACCCAAATCGACCTGCAAATTAAACTACAACCTTGAGTCAAGATTAACCCAATTCACCACCGTACTCAGCAGCTCAATTTCTTCCTTTTCTTTCTGCATCTCAAAATCTGTTCTATACCACCATAACTTTGTGCCAGAATCCCTTGAAAACTCTAGCCATCTTCACTGCTTGGTTGCGAGAAGAACTATCAACCCTTTTTGAAACAGACACAAACCCCACTGTTGATTGACGACAGAAATAGCCGTGAGTTGGTCAGAGGGAAAGAGAAATAACCCACCGTGAATTCAAAGAAGAAATGAGTCTTCATATGTTGTAACTTGGTTTCTATTGAGACCTAATTTTTCTCCTCTTCAACTGTGTATGTGCAAATCCTATGATGTGAACTCTATTCCCTGTTTCATTCTTTTCCCCCCAGGCCTGACAGATTGTCGAGCCCATGTAGGTCATGACACGACTTTCATGCCCAGCAATAGGGCTGTCAACGGATAAATATCCGCCGGATATTGGACAAACCGATAAGGTTAAGGTTAAGGGTTATCGGATATCCGATATCGATAACATCCGGCGGATATAAAAAATGCAATCCGATATCGTTAACGTTAAGGTATCGGATATCGGATATTTATCCGTTAAAATCCGATAGCAGCATTGTTGTTCCTATTGGGATTTCTGATGACGAACCGGAAAGGGAGTGGCCGGGTTATGTTCGACAGAGGGTTTTAGCATCATTAACTCCAGATACAATGAGGACTGTGACACCTGATAGAATTATGCATAAACCACCACCTCTCAGAGGGAATTCAAATCCACAGTCATCGAAGCATCGTTTTTACTTCCACCTCAACCACTACCGATGGTGTTACCATCAACACCTGCACAACCAGTGATGTCTGCTGCTTTTCATGTGTATCAACAAGCTGTAAAACAGCCAAAGCCGAAAGCTAAAGATGCAAATGAAAGAGATATGAGTATTGAGAAGGAGAAATTGGGTGAGATGTTGCAAAATTTACCTCAAGATAGGATGGATCAAGTCTTGCAGATAATTAGAAAGTGAAATGTTGAACTAACTCAAGATAGGGATGAGCTTGATACTGATATTGAAGCTTTTGATGTTGAGACACTTTGGGAGCTTAATGGGTTTGTGGGTAATTACAAGAAGATGCTGAGTAAAATAAGAAAACAAGGTGAGTCTGTTTTACAAATTAAGATAACCCTTAAAATCCAAAATGAAGAAACAAAATCAGAAAATCATACGTTTTACAAATTAAATGACATGGGAACTCAAAATATTTATGAATAATGATGAAAACCTTAGGACAACAAACAATTGAATCACATCGTTCTTCTACACACTACACTATTGAATCAAAATCCAGTGAAAAATACCTTCGTCGATCGATAAGATAGAAACCCAAAATGCTTTTGCAAGAAAAGTAGAGGAAGATGAAGCAAAATCAAAAATGGAGAGATAACGACACCATCGAATCTTTTTAGGTCGTCTGTGTTGGGAACTTGAGGTGAAAAACGCTGCTTAGAGAGACTAGACTAGAGAATAGAGAAGATTAGGTTCTCCGACAGACCGATGGATAATACCTAGGGGTAGGAAATTACAAGTACACCCCTAGGCTATCGGATATCGGATATTAACCTAACGAAACAACCTATTCCGATATCGTTATCGTTAAGAAGAAATATCCGATAGAATATCCGATTCCGATATCCGATATGTCGGATTAAATCCTATAGGATGTCGGATTTCGGAAATGGATATCGGATATCGGTTATCCGTTCCCAGCCCTACCCAGCAACTTCCATCCACTATGACCCTGCACCTGGGTGTCATTCCCAGTCCATGCCTTCGCATTTCTCCGACAACAACAAAGAGAATTAGAATTCTCATTTATCTCCAGTTTTGCCGTCAATGTCCTTGGTCTCCAATTTATTGACATGATCTTTAACCGCGTGCACTGATGCAACTCCTTTTGGCGCTTTTTCTCCCTTGAATTCTTTCACCAACAACAACCATCTCTTATTTCTCAGATCCACTTATTCTCTTCAATTTCTCCTCATCACTAAAGTTGTCGTGCTTTTCAGACAGATAAATTTGCATCACTAAATCCGACATGCTTTTCAGACAGAGATAAAGAAATAAAAGCAAATAATGAGAAATAATTCGCCTCCAACAACAGTTGCACATGAAATGCCACTTTTGCTCTTTTAAGCGACGTTTGTTCTTCTTTTGTTCCAAAAGACTCTAAAGTGCCTAAACACTCAAAAACAAACACAAGATACATAATTTACAAGAAAACTTAGCAAAGAAAGCATAAACAATAGATAGATATTAAAGTATTTTAGACACCTATCATTGGATGTGAAGTAGGAGTTCCCAAGCATTCTGAGAATCATGTATCTTCAGATAGTCCTGAGTTCTCGGCACAAACCAACAGTTGTGGGGTTGGCAGAAACGTTGTTGGTGTTGAAACTCACTCTTTGTGTTTTACTGCAGGTGATAAGGTTTATTCATCAGTTGAGGCTGACGACCTACAAATGGTGTTACGTGAAGAAATAATGAATGATTTGGTGATCAATCCGAAGGAACTCTTTCAGATTAAGGAAGATCAAATTGTGATTCAATTGGGAAATTTGCAGAATGCTAATATTGATTCTAATGAAGTCATTTTCTCTGCATCGAAGACGGTTGTTGAATTGTGTTGTAACCTTGGAGGAATTGATAACAAAGATGAGAAAAGCGCTGAGGAAGTGGTTGATGAGATTTTGTTCAAATACAAGGACAAATACAAAGCTCTAGCGGAAGGGAGACAAGTTCAGGATAGCTGTGATTCACTCTTTTAAAATGAGTCACAGGAATAGGAAGAAGAAAGTGATGAAGTGAATTCAAGGGAGCTGTGTATTGTTAATGGGAACTAAATTGATTAGTTATAATATCAGGGGGTTGAATGCATATAACAAAGAAATTACGGTGAGGGATCTAATCATGGAGCATAATTGTTTGGTTTGTGCAATTTAGGAGACGAAGCTGGTGAACATGTCTAGCTGGTTTGTACGACAGCTTTGGTTTGACTCGGAGTTTTAGTGGGAATTTATACCATCTCAAGGTACTGTTGGAAATAGTGGAGGGCTGATGACAATCTGGGATAACTCTATGTTAGAGTTGTTAGATAAGAGATTATGAGTTAATTCAATCTCTTGTTTATTTTGCTTTCGAAATAATGGTTATAAACTCATTCACACAAATGTGTACCCTCCATGTGAATACAATTTGCGTGAAGATTTTTGGAGGGACTTAGCTGAGGCCAGACAATGGTCAGCCGAGCCATGGTGTTTTGCAGGGGATGTTAATGCGGTAAGAAGTGATGCGGAGAGGAACATGGTGGGAGGAGACACAAGAAATATGAGTCCACTGAATGATTTTATCATGGAGCAGGAATTGATCGATTTACCTCTAAATGGTGGTGCATATACTTGGAGTAATAAACATGATTAGTCGCTACTTTGCAGACTAGCCAGATTCTTGGTGTGCACTAACTTTGATGCTAAGTTTGTTAACGCAACTCAAACTGTGTTGGTTAGAACGGTGTCGGATCATAATCCTTTGTTGTTGAACTTATCTCCTGGAGTTAACACTAAAGCAAGCTTTAAGATAGATAACCATTGGCTTAAACATCCGGATTTTGTTAGGAAAGTGGAGATGTGGTGGAATACGATGGTGCTTGTTGGATCGCCTGATTATGTGTTGTTTAGGAAACTTCAGAACCTGAAGTTTTTTATCAAATCTTGGAGCAAAGAAGATTTTGGAAATGTCAGGAAGGAGGAAGATATTCCAACGGAGAAAATCAAGATTTTATATCAAGCTGAAGAGACGACAATTTTGTTGCATGACCAGTTAAGAGAGTGTGGTGAGCTGTTGGTTAAACTCGACAATGTTAAGGTGAGCGTGAATGGCGTATTAAAGGGAGAAGGTGCAAGGATTCAGAGAGGGTGACAAAAACACAAAATATTTTCATAAAATTGCAAATGCTAAAAGGAGAAGAAATTGCATAACTAAATTGGAGGCGGGAGGTGTGGATGTGTTTAATCAGGAGGTGATTAAGAAGGAGCTACAACAGTATTACACTACCCTTTTTACGTCTAAGGATCTAGTTTCTCCAACTTTTGAGAATCTAATTTTTAAAAACATTGATGCAGTGCAACATGAGTGGATAGAGCGTCCTTTTGAAGAGGATGAAGTGTTGGGTGCTTTTAAGAGTTGTGGTGCTAACAAAGCACCATGGCCAGATGGGTATAGTATGGAGTTCTTTAAAGCGTAAGTTATGGCAGCTTTTAATGAATTCCATGGAAAGGAAAGGTTAGATAGGAGACTGAATAAGGCTTTCATGAAACTAATTCCCAAGAAAGAAGACTCGGCAACGGTTAAAGATTTTAGATCATTGAGTCTAATTAGCAGTTTTTATAAGATTATATCCAAGCTACTTGCGGATAGGATCAAGACTGTGATGCCTAGTTTGATTTCAAATGCTCAAGGTGCCTTCATCAAAAATAAACAAATTCTGGATAGTATACTCATAGCTAATGAGTGTATTGATAGCAGACTAAGGCATAAGAAGCCGTGGATTTTATGTAAGATAGACATGGAGAAGGCCTTTGATAATCTTAATTGGCCTTCCCTATTTACTATCTTAAAGAAGAATGGTTTTGGAATGAAGTGGATAATCTGGATTGAATGGTGTGTAAAAGAAGCTCAGTTTTCTCTTTTAGTTAATGGTGAAGCTACAAACTTAATAAGACCTACTAAAGGAATAAGGAAAGGTGATCCTTTGTCGCCATTCTTATTCCTCCTAGTAGTGGAAGTTCTTTCTATGTTACTCAATGAAGCTGCGGTGGACAACATGATTGGTTGTTTTCAGGTAGTGGAAGATGGAACAGTGGTATCTCATATGTAATTTGCGGATGATGCAATACTAATGATAAATGCTACAAGGGAGGAGGTTAGGAGGCTGTTGATTATTTTTCTAATGTTTGAGGTGTTGACTGGATTGAAGTTGAACTTAGAAAAGAGCTCGATGACAAGTATAAGAGCTGATGAGTTTGTGGAGGAGTTAGCTATGGAGTTAGGCTGTAAAACTGATGCATTACCTATTACGTATTTAGGTATTCCAATTGGAGCTTGCAAGAGAAGTGCGTCCATCTGGGAGGTGGTGATTGAGAGGATGAAGAAAAAGCTGACACCTTGGAAAAGGAAGTTTCTCAACAAAGCAAGTAGAGTAACTCCTATCAAAAGTTCTCTACAGAGTATTGCAACATATTTTCTTTCGGTGTATTACCTTCCTGTTTCAGTGGAGAAGAGGTTGAACAGTATAATGCATAAATTTCTATGGGGGGAGGATGATGAAACTAAGAAGATGAGCTGGGTATCTTGGAAACGTGTTTGCAAGACAAAGAGAAAATGAGGTTTAGGTATTAGAAATTTGAGAAGGATCAACAGATCATTATTGACAAAGTGGCATGCGAGATATAGTAGAGAAAAAACTGCCTCGTGGAGGAAGATAATTTGTGAAAAATCAAAGTCTAATGCCTCCTTTTTAGTTCCCTTGCAGGTCACGGAACCAATGGGTCGTAGTATATGGTACGGGATTTTGCAGGCTAGTAAAGACTTTTATGATGCTGTGAATATTCGAGTGCAGAATGGGAAATCTGTTAGGTTTTGGCAAGACTGGTGGATCGAAAAAAGAGCCCTAAAGGATCAATATCCAAGACTATATAGTATTAGCAAACATAAGCATGAATCTATTGCTAATATGAAAAGTGGAAGTGGGGTTGGAACTTTGAGTTTGCTAGAGATCTGAATGCAGCGGAGAAAATTGATTTACTTGAGATAAAATTCGATATAAGAAACGTGATCCTGTTTTAGGATTTGGAAAATGAATTTGATGGGGTGTGCACTACTAAATATTTATATACAAAGCTTAAGGAGGGAGATGAATATTGGGATTTTGCTCAGATATCACATAGTAAGATGGCGCCTCTGAAGGTGTTGTTTTTTATATGGGATGCACTGCACAAATCAGTTCCTACTAGATGTATGCTGCAACACAGAGGTGTGACAGTGAGCTCGACTTTATGCCTGTTTTGCAACAGAGAAGAGGAGACTCTCGACCACATGCTTTTACACTGCAGCTGGGTGAAGGAGATATGAGACTATTTCAGGGCGTCTGGTCAGGTTAATTGGGTTTTTAATGCACAGTTCGATGCTTGCTTACAAAGTTGGAAGATACGAGGAGCCTCAAGGAAACTGAAGACAGTTTGGCACCTGATTCCGTTTGCAGTTTGTTGGGAGATTTGTCTCGAAAGGAACATCAGGGTACATGGTGGAAGAGTAAAAGATAAGGAGGAGTTGATGTATGCAGTTAAGCTAGACATTGTCCTGTGCAGTTCAAGCACTGAGATTTTCAAGAACTATTCTTCAACACAATTGTTGTTTCAATGGGAAGAGAGTATGGTTATAAGATAACTCTATGTATTTTAGTTTGATGGTTTGGAGATAAATATCCTTTGTATATAGCCTTGTACATACTATTTTCTTTTAATACAACGTTTTTCATTCAAAAACAAATCTCCAGATTGGACGGGTTGGGTGCCTCACACCTTCCCAGCCCGTGTTTTGATTCTCGGACTGAATCTCTGAAATTTGAACCAATACTTCCTTTTGGGTCCCAACTC
Organism: Papaver somniferum; assembly: GCF_003573695.1. Taxonomy (NCBI): domain Eukaryota; kingdom Viridiplantae; phylum Streptophyta; class Magnoliopsida; order Ranunculales; family Papaveraceae; genus Papaver; species Papaver somniferum. The sequence goes on along the minus strand of NW_020619270.1, from coordinate 1,441,776 downwards.
CCTAAGTTGAGTGTCGACTTCCCCTAATAATAATTTCTTTACGTGATTCCTATTTAGATATTTAGAGATCTTAACGGATTTCGACGGTATCCACAGTGGCGACTTCACTGGGGACATTGATAATCTAACTCGAAAAATAATTGGGATTTTTAGGGTTTTGATTTTACACTACACGGTATTTGCACACACACGTGCACGCACCCATTTTCATATTTGCATTTCATTTCGCATCGTCCGAAGTCCGATTTATAGGAAAATCCGTGGCTAGTAAGCTGAACCCACTGGGCGTTATCAGCCGAACCACCACAAGCCTTAGCCTAGTACCAAAGAAGACTAGTTTCGACTACGTCTAAGGTATATTCTGCTAAGGTAACCCAAGCCTACCCAAAAGTTAGTAAAACCCGCATGCACGTGCATTAATTATAAATTGCATTCATTGTTGCACAAAATCCGAGGCAAACGCACCCTTGTGTTACCATATATTCTTTTGTTTACTTGAAAAATAGGAACATGACCGGCTCAGGAAATAAATGTTGAGACTTAATCCCAATAAATGTACATTCGGGGTAAAATCAGGAAAGCTACTAGGGTTCATTGTCAGCAATACAAGAATAGAAGTTGATCCAGAGAAAGCGAATGCAATCATCAATATGCCTCCCCCCAAGAACGAGAAGGAAGTGCGAGGTTTTCTAGGAAGAATTCAATATATCAGTCGATTCATCGCGCAACTAACTCCGGTTTGTGCACCAATCTTTAAATTGCTGAGAAAGAACTCGCCAAAGGAGTGGAATGAAGAGTGTCAAGAGGCATTTGATCAGATAAAGAAGTATTTGTCCAATCCACCTGTGTTGGTCCCTCCGGTTCCTGGGAAACCATTGTTGTTGTATTTATCGGTAACTGACTCATCAATGGGGGAAGTTTTAGGACAATATGACGAAGATGGTAAGAAAGAGCAGGCAATATACTATATCAGCAAGACATTGTCCGGATACGAATCAAAATATTCCACATTAGAGAAAACATGCCTTGCCCTTATCTGGGCTACTCAACGGCTTAGACATTACATGGTATCTCATTCAGTGCAGTTGTTATCAAGGATGGACCCGCTTAAATATCTATTTGCAAAGCCAATGATCTCAGGGAGAACGGCCAGGTGGCAGTTGTTGCTAGAAGAATTTGACATCACTTATGTGACACAAAAGTCAATAAAGGAAAGAGAAATAGCGGATCACTTAGCAACACAACCTATTCCAAATTGTGAGACACCCATAACAGAATTTCCCAACGAACATATTCTTGTTGCTGAACAAGATGATGAAGGTGAATTATGGAGGATGTATTTCGATGGAGCAATGAACCCAGTTGGTAAAGGAACAGGGGAAATTTTGATATCTCTTGATGAGGTACGCATTCCAATTTCCGTTCGATTGAATTTCAATTGTACCAACAACATGGCTGAATATGAAGCATGGATTGCTGCCTTAGAATTATCCGCCAAAAAGTTGGAGGTATATGGAGATTCCTTGTTGATTGTCAACCAAACACAAAAAGTCTGGAAGATCAAAGAAGAAAAGCTAGTTCCATACCATGAATGCCTTATGAAGTTGGTGGAGAAGTTTGGTTGCATTAATTTTCATCATCTTTATAGACACAAGAATCAGTTTGCAATGCATTAGCCATTTTAGCATCACTAATCCCAATCCCAGGAGATTCCACAGTCAAACCCATCGAGGTGGCACGAAGAGAGCGACCAACTTACTGTTATGCGGTCGAGATTGAAGCAGAAATGCCAAACGGAGACCCATGGTATCGAGATATCAAAAAGTACTTAGAAGACCGAAATATTCCTGACGGATTTAGCAAAAAAGAGCGTCGTTACATACAACGCATGTCTTTTCAATTTATCATTCTCGGAGGAGCGCTTTATAAAAAATCTTATGATGGGATTTTGCTGAGGTGTGTAGATGGAGATGAAGCTCGACGCCTTCTTAATGAGGTACATGAAGGAATCTGCGGTCCGCACATGAATGGACACATGTTATCCAGGAAAATTCTTCGGATGGGGTATTATTGGACAACAATGGAATCAGATTGCTTCAAGTACGTGAAAAGGTGCCATAAATGCCAAATACATGCCAACTTGTTACATTTTCCACCAACTTAGTTGCATCCTCTTACATCACCATGGCCTTTTTCTGTCTGGGGCATTGATGTACTTGGGAAATTGGATCCTTCCGCGTCAAATGGACATGAGTACATCATAGTGGCAATTGATTATTTTACAAAGTGGGTGGAGACAATATCTGTAAAGAATCCTACGAGGAATCAGACTGTTAAATTCCTCACAAACAACATCATATGTCGTTACAGATTGCCAAATGAGATTATATCAGATAATGGATCCAATTTTGTTAGCAAGGAGGTAAAAAGGGAGTGTGAAAAGTACAAGATCCAGCTAATCAACTCAACCGTTTACATGTCGCAAACCAACGGTGCTGTGGAAGCTGCAAATAAGACATTAGGCAGAATTTTGAAGAAGATGACATAAACATATAAAGATTGGAGTGATAAGTTACCTTATGCATTATGGGCCTATCGTATATAGATACGTACATCCACTGGTATGATTCTGTACTCTTTGGTTTATGGCACATAAGCATTTTTGCCCGTTGAAGTTGAAATTCCCACCTTACGAGTGATAAAGGAAGGCACTGTACCTGAAGATGAATGGATAGAGTCGAAGGTTCAACAGCTGAATTTGATCGATGAAAAGAGGATACATGTCGCATGTCATGCACAGGCTTACCAAGAGAGGGTAGCTCGAAGTTTCAGCAAGAAGGTTCATTCGCGAGGCTTAAAGGAAGGAGATATAGTGCCTAAAGAAGTCAGACCTATAAAACATTCTGACCCAAGAGGAAAGTTCAAGCCTAATAGGGAGGGTCCATACATCATCAAAAGTATATACCCAGGATCCGCAGTCCGGTTAACTGATCTGGACGGACGAGAAGAGCCGAATCTCACAAATGTCGACCAACTGAAGAAATACCGCACCTAAGGTAAGTACTCAAATCTATCTAAGGGCGCGAACGCTCATAAAATTTAAGGATATTTTTTTTAGAAGTCCAATATCTCTCTCATGGTGTCATAGTCTGGGGGCAGAGTCGTCATTAAGTTTGGTCCCTTCGTCAGTCAGTAAAAAAAAATCTAGGGGCAAAGTCGTCATTATGTTGAGCCTCGTAATTTTTTTTTTTTTATTTTCAGTTTTATAGTGTCAAAAAAAAAAGAAAAAAAAAATCAGGAAAATCAGTTTTATAGTGTCGGGAAAATCAGAAAGGAGGCACCTCCATCATCATACTGGGCCTAAGACAAGTCTCAGTCTTCTATTTCAGTTTTGTTGAAGTCATGCAATTTAGAGAGATATATGTTAGTCTATTTGTATGTTATCATTAGTCCTGTACAACATCTCCTAAAGTTCTATGAGCAACGGACATCCAAACGGGTAAATTTGAAAAAAAAGAAATGGAAAAAAGAAAAGAAAAAAAATGTAGTTAATAAACATCCACTTGAGAAAATTGGTCGACATTTGAAGAAATCAAAGAAGATAGTCAACATTTGAAGAAATCAAAGAAGAATAAGAAGTATCGAGGAGAAATGGTCAACAATTGAAGGAGTTCGAAAAGAGTGGTAAGCCGCATGATGAAACAAGGATAGAAGAAGGTAAGCTAGCATATATGTACTCGGGAATTTTTGGGCAAAACATCAAACAGTTGGGGATGGTTGGAAGTGGTCAGATTGACTCTTGAAAATTCGACGGTGCCGGTGTAATACCAGTGTTCTCCTTCCCTACACGGTAAATCAGGAAGTTGGGATCTTATGTATCATAATCAGGTATTATTGTTTTCAATTTTATAAAGGAAGACTAGAAAGACAACTTTTGATAAGAATTAATCTTCCAGCCTTGTTCAAAAATTTTCTCTTCCACATTGGCAACTTTTCCTCCATCCTCTGAATCACATCATCCCATATTGCAATGCTTCTTGTTGTAACTCCCAAAGGAAGCCCAAAATATTTTATTGGGAAGACTTCTACCTTACAACCAAGTTCAATTGCCAATTCAGAAATAGACTCATCTGCACCCACACTAATCATAAAACTTTTATCCAAATTCAATCTCATTCCAGTCAGCATCTCAAAAGTAGACAAAATAAGAAGCAGCCTTCTAACTTCTACAACATCAGCATTCAAGAAAATCAGAGTATCATCTGCAAACTGCAAATGAGAAATCTGAATACCATTCTCAGCTACCACAAAACCATGAATTTGATTTATTTGTACTGCATCTTCCAGTAATTTAGACAAAACCTCCACCACTAGCAGAAATATAAAAGGAGACATTGCATCTCCTTGCCTTAGACCTTTTTGTTGGTTTAAACTTCTCACTAGAACTTCCATTGACTAATACAGAAATATTAGAAGAAGTAATACACCATTCCAACCAAGAAATCCATTTGTCACCAAAGCCATGTTTTTTAAGAATACAAAAAAGAGCTTTCCGTTTGACATTATCAAAAGCTTTTTCCATGTCAATTTTGCACAAAATACCTGGAATTTTAGCCTTCAATCTGCTGTCAATACATTCACCTGCCACCAACACACCATCCAATATTTGCGTCTCTTTAATGAAAGCTCCCTGAAAATCAGATATTAAAACAGGCATTGCTACTTTCAATCTGTTAGACAAAACCTTAGGTAACATTTTATAAGCACTCCCCAACAAGCTTAATGGCCAGAAATCTCAATGAGAACAAGTATCCTCCTTCTTAGGAATCAAAGTCAGAAAAGAACAATTTAACCTCCAATCCCAGCTACTATATGTATGAAATTCCACCATCATCTTCATGAAATCATCCTTTATAATGTGCCAGCACTTCTTATAAAATTCCAGAGAAAAGCCATCTGGACCAGGTGACTTATTTGTACCCATGTGCTTTATCACATCAAAAACCTCTTCTTCACTAAATTCTCTTTCCATCCAAACCTTTAACTCCTCTTCGATAACTAGAAAATGCAAATTGTTCATTGTGAAAGAAACATCATCATGTGCAGTAAAAAGAGAAACAAAATAACTCCTCATTTCTTCCTTGATAACACCTTGATCAAAGCAATCAACACCATCAATCTGCAGTTTAGCTATTGTGTTTCTCCTTCTCCTAGAATTATCTTTTTATGAAAATAAGAAGTGTTTTACTCACCCCATTTGAACTGATTCTGCTTTGCCCTTAAAAACCACTTCCTAGCTTCTAAAACAGAAATTGAATCAAGTTTTATTGCATTATCAAGTCTCTCCTACCACTGCAAATCAGTTAACCTCCCATTTTCCTCTTCTTGATCCAAAGATCCAATTTTTAAAGTAAGATCATTCTTATTCTTAGTAACAGACCCAAATTCTTAAATACTCCAACTTTTAAGAAAAAAAATTCAGATTTTGAAGTTTCTTAAAGAATACAAAGCTAGCACCTCCCTGAAAATCCATTGTTCTCCACCAAATCTCCACCTTTTTCACAAAATCTTTATGAAAAATCTAATGATTTTCAAATTTATAATATGGCTTACTAGCAGTCCCAGGTGTAGACACCCTAATTTCGCACAAATGTTGGGTCTAAATTAAAAATGTTGTCGCAAACCGAATCTAGCAACGATGCACTGTAAGCCCAAATATACCTTTACAAGTAAAATGGAACCGAGTAAGTTGGACAAAATGAACTCATAGAGTTCGTCCACTTTTGAAAATCCACCAATTAGTACCAAAGGTCCTTAGTTGGACGTCCATATAGTGCGACCATGTTTTGTGTCCACTAAGTCCTTAGCTGGACGTCCATATCTTCCTTGTAGTGCGACAAATGTTAAAGGTCCATCAGTGTTGAGATTATCAGTCCCACATTGTCTGGATTTCTAAGATCCTGCGGTTTATAATCCTTTGGACCTCTCCACTCATTGCCAATTAGTTTTGAGTTGGATGTCCGAATTCTAACATGGTATCAGAGCAGACTATTTGCGACGATTCATTAGACCGCGTCTTTACTCCGCGTCACCCGATTTAATTGTCCACGTGTTAGACCCAACGAGGCTACACGTGATGGGGCGTGTTGAGATTATTAGTCCCACATTGTTTGGGCAATCTAAGATCCTGCGGTTAATAATCCTTAGGGCCTCTCCACTCATGGCCAATTGGTTTTGAGTTGGATGCCCGTATTCTAACATGGTATCAGAGCAGGCTATTTGTGTCGAGTCAAATGACCGCACCTTTACTCCGCGTTACCCGATTTATTGTTCCACATGTTAGACCCAACGAGACTACACGTGAGGGGGCGTGTTGAGATTATTAGTCCCACATTGTCTGGGTTTCTAAGATCCTGCGGTTTATAATCCTTTGGGCCTCTCCACTCATTGCCAATTGGTTTTGAGTTGGATGCCCGAATTCTAACAATCAGAACCTGTCCATTCCCATGAGTATAAGCTAGTCATTTGCATTTAGCTAGTCGTCCTACCAAATGTCGACATCTTTTTTAGGTTCCTTTGTTCTCAAGTCTTTCCTTCCAACTAAGATTCTGGGCTTAAATGAAATCTTTTGCATTTTGGTAATAATATCCAATGAATTTATGAAATAGTGAATGGGTCATTTGACCAAAAACGTATATTTTCCGATTGAAATGGACGTGTAACAATTTGGTTTGAGTGAAATGGACGGTTGACACGTCGTTTTAATTTAGACAATTGTACCCCACTAGTTTCTTTAACATTAAACACATCGTCTTCATCTCTTTACTCTCTTTCTTCTTCCACCATCTTCATCAACAAAAAACCCAACACCACCATGATCAATATTAGCGTCTCCACCTCCATCAGCATCTCGTTCTCCACAATCACAAACACCAACAACAACATCATCAACACCACAGCCATAAAAACCAACAACATATCATCTCCACCACCGCAAACAACAAACTCACCATCAAAGATACCACCACCAACAACAACATCATCGTATTCCTTCATTATCCCGACCACTACAAACTCCAGCAACACCATCGTTGAAAGCGCCACCAATATCATATTTTTGTTGTTGAAAATATCCTAATTAAATTGAGGTTAATTTCTCGGATTGATTGAAGCTAATTAAAAGAATTGGGTTTTGTTTTTTTATCAATTTCACAAGTTGAGTAAGTTTCCTATACCCAATTTTGATAAAAGCCCTAATTTTTTTTATGCATTTGAATGAATGTTTCATATATCTTGTGTTATTGCTGGATGAAACTGGTTTCCACAGGATGAGCCTTGTTTCATCATTTGTTGCTACTAGTTGAGTTTGTTGTACATCTTATGTTTTACTGGATGAAACTGGTTTCATCTTGAGTTTCCACAGGATGAGCCTGGTTTCATCATTTGTTGCTATTAAATGAATGTTTTGTACATCTTCCTGTTTTAGATTGGACTGAATTAAGTTTCATCCTATTTTTATACTAGGATGAAATTGGTTTCATCTTGTTTTATATTGGGTTGAATTTGGTTTCACCCATTTTTAACTAAGATGAAACTGGTTTCATCTTGAGTCTCCACAGGATGAGCGCGGTTTCATCATTTGTTGCTACTAGATGAATGTTTTGTCCATCTTCCTGTTTTAGATTGGACTGCATTTAGTTTCATCCAATTTTTATACTAGGATGAAATTGGTTTCATCTTGTTTTATATTGGGTTGAATTTGGTTTCGCCCATTTTTAACTAAGATGAAACTGGTTTCATCTTGTTTAAAATGGTTAATGTTTGGTATTCATGTCATTGATGTTTAAGAATTTGGAAGTTTTGGATGTGTGATAATCAGATTTTCTGTCAGTTACCTTCATTTGGTTCCATACCTATAATTCAGTATGATGGTAATTTTAGGGAATGTCTTTTTTGTTGAAATTTCTTTGTTCTTTACCATCCACCTAAAACCAAAATGGAAATAATAGAATACTGATTGTTTTGCTCTATTTTGTACTTGAGCAGAGAAGGTCGATGCCACATAAAGGAAATGAGTAGTATGTGGTGGTTAATAGAGCAGAAGTTTGGGGAGTGGAAACTATGTCGTGCACATCCAAAATAGTTAATAGAAAAATATCTTAGTTTAACGGATATTTTAGGTAGAACAAGCTTTATTTTATTTTTTTTCCTGGGTGAAATATCCAAAATGGATAATTGAACAGTATTTTTTCTGATTCATGTCCATATAAACAATATCAAAATGTACAAATCTATTTCATCCATGAATTGTTGGTTTTGGTCTTTTTAACCAATTTTGTGTTTATGAAAATGAGAATAATATTTTTGAAAATGAGTAATAATATTTAGGTTTTAGAGTTCAACTGTTTGTTATTAGACATTGAATCCTAGGGCCTTAGTTGATTAGAGGAGGCTATAAATATGGAGCTTTTCCATGAGTCGAGGAGGAGAAATTTGAGAGAGGGAGGCATACTAGTGCGAGAGTATTCAAAGAGATTAGGAGAGACTAAAAAATTCATTTTTGCAAGGAGAGACACGATTGAAACCGGTAGTACTGTGTTGCTAGATTCGATACGCGGAGGTATCATCTGTTGGTTCGCATACACCCAAGTTAGGTTTTATCAATCTGCGAAACAGGTATAAAGCATAACCCTTTCCATACGTGGGGTGATCTCTGTACTTTCTATGTAGTCATTAACATGAAGAAATAAATGAAATACCATCTGTTTGTTCGCTTATGTACTGAAGGTGGTTGTTCTTTTCAACATAAGATTATTGCTTAATTTGTTTATGAGATATCTTTAGTGTTGGCTCTATTATTTGTCATCGGTTTATAAGTTGATTACTCTTGCATCCAAGAAATAGGAAAGATCATCGCATACGTACGTTTGGCAAGTCTCTATTATACTAGATCCACTTTTCTTTGCATGTTTATTTGTCCTCTGTGCTGCTGATGTGTGCATGAATTTTGGTTGATCTGTCTTCACATGTTTTGCTGCATTCGTGGCGGTTGCTTGTCAAGTCATTTACAGACTAGGTGTTGAGAGATTAGTAGTCTTCATGCAGTGCTAGTAATATATTGTGTTCGGAATTCATCATTCTATATGGTCATTGTTGGCATGCTATCAGTGATTTAAGGAAATACTTTTATGCTTGGCTTATACGGTATGAAAACATGTCTTACTTCGTAATAATAATGATGATGCTATGTTGATCAATCGTTGATAATTGATAACCCTTTCGCGTTTGCTGTTCCACTAGATTTTGGATAATAATAATTGATTGATAATGCGTTCCAGTTCCGTTGGATTTGAATAATAATAATGATAATATTGGTTTGAGTGAGTGAAATATTTGGTGGTTGTTCCATGAGATTTTGAATAATAATAATAATAATAATAATAATAATAATAATAATAATAAAAACCCTCATAGGCACCTTCCATAATGATAATATTGTGTTGGTTCTCAGCTTGTAGCTAGGTTACCAACACCTTCCATGTAATATTACTATTTTTCCTATTTTCAATAAAAGTCCTCAGAGGCACGTTTCATAATAATAATAATAATAATAATAATAATAATGGGTCCTAGCTCAGCCGGTCAATCCCGTTCTTCAAAGGTGATGCGTTTCAGGAGGTCCCAGGTTCGAGTCTTCGATGGCGTAACATTGCAGGAATTAACATGGAAGGTGTTGTTAGCTTGCCCCCCTTGTGTCACAATCTCGCCCCCCAGTCCGCCGTTTCGGCTCCCCTTGGCAAGGTTACCCATGAGGCCCGCTGGTAGGCTAGCACAACAACCTGTTCAATTCGTTGGAGCCTAGCATGTTAGGCTTCCAACTAGTTTCATGTAATCATCGTTCTCCCATTAATGGAAAAATATTAAAAAAAAAATAATAAAAAAAAATAAAATAATAATAATAAAACGGCCACCTAGCTCAGCTGGTCATCTCCGTTTTTTAAAGTTTCATGCGCTTCAGGAGGTTCCAAATTCGAGCCTCCAATGACGTAATATTGCAGGAATTAACATGAAATGTAGAGTTAGCTTGCCCCTTGTGACACAATCTCAACCCCACTATCCGCTTCGGCTCCCTTGGCTAGGTTACTCATGAGGCTCGCTGGTGTGCTAGCACAACAACCTGTTCAATTAATGTAGTAGTATGTTGTTGGAGCTTAACTTGTTAGGCTTCCAACTAGTTAAGGTAATACTCTTTATCTCGTATAAAAGTAAATAAACATTTGAAAAAAAAGTAATTATAATAATAATAATATTGTCTTGTTTGATATTTTGGTTTTCTGTTTAGTCTTGATAATATTTTCTTGCAATAATAATAATAATATTCTGATAATAATAATGATGTTTTGGGATACTGATTGAAGTTTGCTTTGTTTTACAGGATTTAGTGGAAATATTTTATTGGCTTATAATTTAATTTGTGAACATGATTTTTATTTGTTTTTGTAAGTTAGAATCCTAAAATCCCAAATATAAAGTAGATGCCAATCTCCGGATTCGACGGGTTGGGTGCCTCACACCTTCCCAGCCCGTGTTTTGATTCCCGCACTGAATCTCTGAAATTTGGACCAGGACTTCCTTTTGGGTCCCAACTCCCTATGTTGGGTGGCGACTTCCCCTAATAATAATTTCCTTGCGTGATTCCCATTTAGATATTCAGAGATCTTAACGGATTTCGACGGTATCCACACCAGGTTTAGTAACAATAAGAATAGGCTTATCATCAGAAGTAATCCTTGTTAAAGCAATTTGAATAGAGTTAGGAATTACCTCATCCAAATCAATGCTGAAAAGATATCTATCTAGCCTGCACAGAAGAGGATCTCTCTTCATATCTGACCAAGTATAAGCACCACCTAACAATGGAAGATCCACCAAGTCCTGATTGTATATAAACTCATTCAGAAAATTGTTATTTCTACTATCCTCATCTCCTCTATTCCTCTCAGCATCTGATCTCATTGCATTCATATCTCCAGCAAAACATATGGGACCTCCCCACCAATGTCTAATTTCATCCATATCCCTCCAAAACAATGTTTTATCATTATACTCACAAGGTGAATAAACATTCACCACTGCCCATTTGAATCCATCAGCCTTATTCACCAGCACCACAACAATTGTATTAAAACCCAATCTCACATCTTCTTTCACAAATTTGGTTGTATCCCAGATGGTTAATAAACCTCCACTATTACCAACTGAAGGGATGAACAACAAATCAAATTCCCCATCATACCAAACTTTCTTAACAAACGGACTAGTAATCTTCATCATTTTCGTTTCCTGCACCATACAAATTGCACACCTTTGAGCTGAAATCAAGTTCTTCAAATGCACCATTTTATCATAAGAATTAAGCCCTCTAATGTTCCAATTGATCATTTTAAAATCCATCGGAAACATTCATATTAACATTAATATTCTCCATCTTTGAATTACCGGAACTCTGACCATTCACCTCATCAGAATTCCCGTTTTCCAAATCTTGTCCTACATTCACCTGAGAATCACAATTTCCCTCACCATTATCTTGTTTAGATTTCTCACTGAATCGATATCTGTATCGCAATACCTGTTTCATAATTGAAGCCCCCAACTTCACTTCATCTCCTTCTAATTCACCACCATGGTTTTTACAGTGTTGAAAGATCAACTCTACAGTTTCTTCAATCAACTCCTCATTCACCATTTCTAGGTTTTGAATATCCCCTAGTTTCCTCACAATTTGATTTTCAATATCAGACAGAAGATTTATTTCCGACACCAATATTCTATCCAACTGAATAAAATTCTCAACTTCATCAGGCTGAGTCTTCTCTACTCTCTCTTCAAAAAGATTCTCTGACTCAGAACAATTAAGTTCTAACGACCGAAATTTTGAATTTGAAATCAACCCATTACTTTGTGAGTTGGCTGGACTATTCGTTCTAGAACCAGGGATAAAAACCCATTTTCCACCTTCCACGTCATCAACTGACAAATGAACCACCTCATTTGTGCCAGCAAAGCCAGCTGGGATCAAATTCAAATCCAAATTTAAATTTCTTCCCGCAGAATCCGTGCTTGATATCTTCTCCTTCAAGTTTTCCAACCTTCCCTGAAATAAAGCAATCTCATAACTGTAATCTTGGTCAGATATCGAATTTTTCGCCACATAATATGGATCCCATTCCACCGTCATCACCACCTTCCTGTTTTCTATCTCCGATACTAGCACCGCCGGGATTTGAATCAGACTGCCACCAATTTCAATCCTCGTAAAATGATGATTTTTTGCTCTAAGTGTATCCACAGAAATTGAAGCGAACTCTCCAAGTGATAATTCATTCCCAATTTTAGTGAGAGCATACACACTCCACAGTTCCTTTGGCAAGCCTCTTATCTTAAGCCAATCACAAGGATGTAAAGTTTTCTCAATAGAAAAATCAGATATCTTCTTTGAACTTGTATCAGCCTTACCATCCCTCCTTGTCTCCTTATTCTCCTCCATCTTCTTATTTTCCTGGTTCTCCTTCAGCTGTTTATTCCCCTGACTTCTAAAATCACCAGACCAAGTGGACAACCTTATTGACAAGCCATCATCCACCCAGTTGAGTGGCCTCCAGATCTTTTGCCACTCATCCTCTTCGAAATGAATCAAGGCTTTTAAGGGACCAAAATAATCAATCTTGAGGTATCTCTGTATTCCCAATATTTTCTTCACTATCAGAGCAACACGGTTCGAATTGACCTTTTTTGAGACCCCCACCAATCCCAACCTCATCAACCTTCTTTTGAATGATTGACTTAAAGGAAAATCAGAGACAATAGGAACTTGTTGAGACTTTTCTTCCTTTAGATTGTTCTTTTCTAAGAACAAATCCAAATATTCGTAAAAAATTGACCAACACCCATCATGATCTCCGCTTGGTATACAAAGATAATAAGATTTCTCTTCACCTTTTTTAGAACGACAAACCCTAATATACGACCCATCATTATTTTGCATCTTCTTGACCCAATAATGGTTATTATCCTCTTCTGTCTCCCAACTTTTGTTCTTCAATTTTGAAAAAGCGGGGATATAACAACCACACAATATTTCGATTAGCAATATGTATGGACTAACTCCAATATACTTTCTAGAGAATCAACTAGACAGTCAGACACAATCTAGAGAAAAGTATATAGAGGAGTTAATATCTCTCTCACTTGATTTGATCTTTACTCAAGAAAATAGAAATCTGTGAGTCTTTATCAAATACAAGGATAATAACTTGGATGGTACCAAAGACCAATATCCAAGTGTCAATCAATTTAAATCAACAACCAAAGGTTGTATTTTCTAATTGATTGATCTTAACGCAAAACCTGTGATATTTCAATTATATAACGAAATATAATGCGGAATAGAAATAACATAGACACCGGAAATTTGGTTGACGAGGAAACCGCAAATGCAGAAAACCCCGGGACCTAGTCTAGATTGAACACCACACTGTATTAAGCCCTACATACACTAGCCTAATACAAACTAACTTCAGTCTGGACTGTAGTTGAACCCTAATCAATCTCACACTGATAAGGTACAGTTGCGGTCCTTACGTCTCTGATCCCAGCAGGATATTACGCACTTGATTCCTTTAGCTGATCTCACCCACAACCAAGAGTTGCTACGACCCAAAGTCGAAGAATTTAATAAAAAAATCTGTATCACGGAAAAGTCTATGATAGGTAAATCTGTCTCCCACAGATAGACCTAAAAGTTTTTGTATAGTCTTTTGATAAATCAAGGTGAACAGGAAATAATTGATAATCCGGACTTATATTCCCGAAGTACAGCCTAGTATTATCAATCACCTCACAACAATGTTAATCGTATGGTGGCGAAACAAGATGTTGAGGAATCACAAACGATGAGACGAAGATGTTTGTGATTTTTTTTATCTTGCCCTATCGAAGATATAATCTCAAGTCATTTATTCAATTGAACTCGGACGATAGAAAATGGCAAGATCAGATCGCTCAACTAAAAGAGAAGTAGTTTCGTCTGGCTTCACAATCCCAATGAAGTGTTTCATTCGTTAACCTACAGGGTCTCCGGAAGAAACCTAAGGTTAAAGGAGAATCGACTCTTGCAAACTAACTAGTATCACACATGAGGTGTGGGGATTAGTATTTCCAGTTGCTAGATGTCTCCTTTATATAGTTTTCAAATCAGGGTTTGCAATCTAAGTTACCTTGGTAAAAAAGCATTCAATATTCACCGTTAGATGAAAAACCTGATTTCTCCAAGCTAATATCTTTCAACTGTTTGATCGAAACTTAGCTTGTCATACACAAATGAAATGTGTTTCATTTAGGTTTGAGTAACCGTACCTAAACGTACACACTTGGTTGGTTCACAAATAGTTAACCGAGGTTATCCATATGAGTACTTTCATATCAACCATATTCATCTTTCTCATAACTAGTTCAAATGACTCATAAGTAATAGTTGATAGAGTTGCTCAATTGCTTAGGTCTTTATTCATAGACACAATTGAAACAAAATCGTTTTGATTCACTTGAATTAATTCATGAACAATATAGCCATGGTTTGCAAAGATTGCATTCCTTATTGATTTATTGTTTTAATTTCATGAACTTCCGATTTGAGAAATAACCAGCTTGGGTGCGCATACGGGTACATGTACCTTAGCTACCGGATTTGAGTTTGGAAACTCAGCAGAAATTTTCGGTTCGAAAACTTCCGTGAGTACGCTTACGGGTACGCGTACTTAAGGTGACTGGTTTTCCAGTTTGTAAACTACAAACTCCAGCAGAAGTTTTCGGTTAGAAAACTTCCGCCAGTACGCGTACGGGTACGCGTACCCAACCTGTCTCCTTTACCAATGTCGCATGCACAAGTGCACACAATTGGTTTTCGGCACATGGATTTATACACTAATGTGCGAACATACTATATATTCTTATATCCATAGTTGGTTACATAATCTCAACTCTACATTTCAATCATTGAAACATTCTTCTATAATGTTATAACAATCGTTATTCACGACTATCGTCATCAAAGCTATTTTTCAAGATTGAAACGTCATCATGACTTTCGTCACGGATAAAGATGAAAAGTGGTTAAAGCGAAATCTTACCAACACGTGTTTCGAGAAAAAGATAGGCGAGTAAACTCGGCTCGAAATAACAAATGTGTATGTATGAAAACTATGATACTTATACGACTTTTTCTCAAGAGTAGGAGATAGAGAGATAGACTTTTGAGTGATAGATAAGTTCAAGTCTCCACATACCTTTTAGTCGGATGAAGTTCCACTGGTTCCTCGAGTATTTCTTCGTCTTCGTAAGATAATCTCCATGGAGTCTGGAGCTCAACTACACTAATCTGTCATAAACCGAGACTTAGCTATAAGTAGTCTAGAAATCAAGACATATAGTTTTGAAAAATAAACTTGATAAACATGCATGAGATAGCAACGCATGCGTGTTCGACCGAGCAGTGCTCTAACAATCTCCCCCTTTTCAATTTTAGTAGCAAAACTATCAATACATATGGATTACAAAATAAATAAAACTTTGTAGCTTCTCGTCCACATGCTTGATCTCCTTGGTGCTTCAACATTACTCGAAAACTTCATCTTTTCCAAGTACTCCCATGATTCCATAGATGTTCAATTCAACATCATAGTTGTTGAAGTTCCGTAGCCATAACAATGAGAAAACAAAAGCTCTCTATCATTGTTCTACAGTGTCATAGTATTATTACACAGTATCAAAGTTCTTATATCACAACTTTGACAACAATACTATGGTGATATGTATCACCCCCCCCCCCCCTCCCCCCCTTAGTTAATACTTCATCTCAACACAAAAACCACTCCCCCTTACGTAATGATCCGAAAACCATATGTATTTGTAGTGTGAACTACATATTAATTCTCCCCCTTTTTGTCAATAAAATTGGCAAAGGTACGAAAACGGGATCCTAATGAAATTTTCATGGAGACACTTCAAGACAAAAGAAAAGCACATATCAACTTGTTTTGATGCAATCATATAGCCAAAGCTAAATGCATTCATCACGGAGTTTATAAAGATACAAGATAACTCCTCAAAATTCCACAACCGTACTCCCCACAAAGATATGGAAATTAAGGGCAAGTTCAAAAGAACTCTCCCCCATTTGATGTCATTCCCGAAAGAATAATAAGAGCGACCTTACTTTTACAAGAAAAGAAGGATTTCTTTGGACACCAAAAACCACAAAATGATTTTGTATCCAAAAATTATCAATTAAACTAACCACAAGAGAACCCATGATTAATTTAATGGAAATATACAACCAAAATAATCACAAACGAATCTATGATTAGGTTAGTTGGAAATGCTCACACAAGAAGACTTATGGAGCCGTACAATATACACATAAAATATGGATCAGGGAAGATCAATACTGCAGAATATACAAGGATTCATTCTATCTTAATCACTATTTGCATAACGACGTACAATAGACATAATCCTTGTAAACAAAAGATTTTAACCTATCTTCCATCAATGAATTGACATAATAGGATTAACTTTTGTTTGTCAAAAGTTCATCGATCTTGTATTAATACATGCATATCGACATATAAACGAGATAAGTTTTGACATTGTATGGGACAATAATAGTTCACGGATGCAAACACACATATCTCATAACATATTGCAATATATAAAACCTTAATATTGCAAAAATCATCTTCCAAACCAACTTTAGAATTTAAATAAATCTAAAAACATGAAGATGAAAACGTTGGACATAGCTATGTGTACTCCCAATAATGGCTATTCCAAACTCTAGTTATCCTTCTTAAACAAAGACAAGAATAAATTTCTCTTAAGAAGTTTTACTAGACATTAAGATCTTTGAAAAATTCCTTGTCATCCCCGAACTCCTTGTCGTTAACAACCATTGGAACATATGGTTCATGGAGGAAGGAGTCAATACCAATAAATCTTATTGGATGATGATGTCAAACCAGTGCCTTCTGAATTTCCAATGATCTTAAAACACAAGCCTTTATTTGTTGAATCTCTTTTCTTGCCAGCTTCAACTCTTCAAGAACATCAGAGAACTTCTGATAGTTTGAAGGAACAACTCTTGGCTTCCTCACATTCCTTATTTTCCTTTTTAAAGTTGGAGGAAATTGAGATTTCTCTTTTTCCTTAGTAATTGATGGCTTAACAATCACATTGATATCTTTCCCATCAAAAGACATGGTGCTTGGAGTATCCATGAAAGCACGGTTTTGTGAGAGGAGTTCACAATCAAACCTCAACAAGCAGTCTTAAGATATAAAGAGTATCAGAGAAGGAAAAAGGAATGTGGGGTTTTGAAACCTTTAAACAGGTTCGTACACATTCAACTCACAACCCTATAAAGAGTAGAATTGTCGATAATAACCCTCTTCTTTCAAAATAGTCTCTTCCAATATCAATAGTGATATGGAGGAATTCCAAAAACCAATCAACACAACGCTAAAAACAAAAACTAAAAAAAATTTTATTTTTAAAGCCTGAGGTGTGCAAGATCTTGTCTTTTTTGAACAGGCACATGAGACAAGATGAACATGACAATACAACCAAGTTGTGCTGTGGTGAACAAAAATTTGTCCACCATGACCCTTTTGGTTGGAATTCATGGAATCCTGCCTTTCCGTATGTTTAGACCATGTTTTCTTCTCTAATGGCCTATATCTATCTTTGGAAACTAATCTCTTTGATGAAGATAAGATATTACATACCTCAGTTGTTTTCTCCGCGAGTTTAAGCATGGTGGATAGACGATCTGCTCTTCGTTGAAGCTTGTTGACATATCTCATCTTGTGTTTGTATTTGAAACACTTTGAAAACTCATGTCCTTGAGAGAACAATAGGAGCATGTCAACGCAAAAGATGGTTCAGGCACCTTTGAAACGCAAGCTGCTAGGCACAAGGTAGATCTTAAAACATTAAACAAGGGGTTTCCAAAAGAAAAGTCAATTGATTCTTCCATATTTATTGGGTATTCTTCTACAAAGCCATCAAGATTGATATATATATATATTTCTACACTTATCAAAATCAATGTTTTCACATAGAAGAGCAACACTTGATTTCTTGTCTTCATCAGAATCATAATTGTCAGACATCTCATCAAGTGTTACAACAAGACCTTTGTTCCCAGTGTATTTTCTACGATTTGGACACTCATTTGAAAAATGACCAAACCCTTTACACTTAAAGAACTGAGGCATATCCTCGTCATCAGTTTCATCTGTGTCCCTGTTTTTAGCAGGAGTACGATAATGAGGTTTGACTGATGCTTTTGGCTTATCTCTGGAGAACCGTTTACTTTTTTTCAATAGAAGATCTCTAAACTGTCTTGTGATCATCGAGACTGATTTGTCAAGATCTTCATCTGATGAATCCGTCTCAGAGTGATCATCTTCAGAGATATACACTTTTAACTTTTATCAAGTAATTTTGTGTCTTTTAGTGCTTTGAACGCAACATCCTTAGATTTGGATGAATACTCGTGATCAAAGATCTTAAGCTTCCCAACCAGCATATTTCTGGAGAGATTATCAAGGTTATTTCCCTCAACGATGGCATGCTTCTTAGAGTCTTATCTAGATGGCAGCGATCTGAGAATTTTCATCAAAATATCCTTTTCAGGAATAGTCTTGCCCAATGCAAAAGATGCATTAAAAATTTCAAACACTTTGTGATTAAACTCATCAAATGAATCTTCATCTGCCATACGAAGGTTTTCCCAATCGGAATTAAGGTTTTGAAGCCTAGCTTCCTTTTCACTGGTATTACCTTCGAATACAGTTTTTAAGATATCCCATGCATCTTTGCTTTGCAGCAAGTATCTCAGCGACATCATATTCGCCAATATTTTTTGGAACATTAACGTTACCTACTGCAACAACAGGAGCATCATAGCCATTAACAACATATACCCATGATTGAAAATCAGGCGCTTGAAGAAAAGCTCGCATAACATTTTTCCACCATAAGTAATTAGAGCCATCGAAGACTGGTGGTACGTTAATAGATATATCACCTCTGTTCATAGAGTCAGATCGCTACAAACACAGAATTTTGATGTCTTAAACGTGTTTTTCCTGCTCTGATACCAATTGAAAAAGCAGGGGTATAACAAGCACACTCAATATTTCGATTAGCAATATGTATGGACTAACTCCAATATACTTTCTAGAGAATCAACCAGACAGCCAGACTCAATCTAGAGAAAAGTATATCGAGGAGTTAATATCTCTTTCTCTTGATTTGATCTTTACTCAAGCAAATAGAAATCTGCGAGTCTTTATCAAATACAAGGATAATAACTTGGATGGTACCAACGACCAATATCTAAGTGTCAATCAATTTAAATCAACAACCAAAGGTTGGATATTCTAATTGATTGATCTTAACGCACAACCTGTGATATTTTAATTATATAACGAAATATCGGAATATAATAACACAGACACCAGAAATTTTGTTAATGAGGAAACTGCAAATGCAGAAAAACCCCAGGACCTAGTCCAGATTGAACACCACACTGTATTAAGCCGCTACAGGCACCGACCGACTACAAACTAACTTCGGTTTGGACTGTAGTTGAACCCTAATCAATCTCACACTGATTCAAGGTACAATTGCGCTCTTTACGTCTATGATCCCATCAGGATACTACACACTTGATTCCCTTAGCTGATCTCACCCACAACCAAGAGTTGCTACGAACCAAAGTCGAAGACTTTAATAAACAAACTTGTATCACACAGAAAAGTCTATGATAGGTAAGTTTGTCTTCCACAGATAGACCTAAGGGTTTTTGTTCCGTCTTTTGATAAATCAAGGTGAACAGGAAATAATTGATAATCCGGACTTATATTCCCGAAGAACAACCTACTATTATCAATCACCTCACAACAATCTTAATCTTATGGTAGCGAAACAAGATGTTGCGGAATCACAAACGATGAGACGAAGATGTTTGTGATTTCTTTTTATCTTGCCCTATTAGAGATATAATCTCAAGTCAATTATTCAACTGAACTCGTACGATACAAAATGGAAAGATTAGATCGCTCAACTACAAGAGAAGTAGTTTCTTCTGGCTTTACAATCCCAATGAAGTTTTTCAGTCGTTAACCTACAGGGTCTCGGGAAGAAACCTAAGGTTAAAGGAGAATCGACTCTAGCAAACTAACTAGTATCACGCAGGAGGTATGGGGATTAGTTTTTCCAGTTGCTAGATGTCTCCTTTATATAGTTTTCAAATCAGGGTTTGCAATCTAAGTTACCTTGGTAACAAAGCATTCAATATTCACCATTAGATGAAAAACCTGATTTCTCCAAGCTAATATCTTTCAACCGTTAGATCGAAACTTAGCTTGTCATGCACAAATGAAATGTGTTTCATTTAGGTTGAGTAACCGTACCTAAACGTGTACACTTGGTTGGTTCACAAATAGTTAACCGAGGTTAGCCATATGAGTATTTCATATAAACCGTATTCATCTTTCTCATAACTAGTTCAAATGACTCATAAGAACTAGTTGATAGAGTTTTTCAATTGCTTAGGTCTTTATTCGTAGACACAATTGAAACAAAATCCGTTTGATTCACTTGAATCAATTCATGAACAATATATCCATGGTTTGCAAAGATTGCATTCCTTATTGATTTATTGTTTTAAGTTCATGAACTTCCGATTTGAGAAATAACCAGCTTGGGTACGCGTACGGGTACGTGTACTTTAGCTATCGGATTTGAGTTTGGAAACTCATCAGAAATTTTCGGTTCGAAAACTTCCGTGAGTATGCGTACCTAAGGTGACTGGTTTTCCAGTTTGTAAACTACAAACTCTGGTGGGCCCGGAAAGCGTATAAAATTAAGCGTAATAAAAACAGGCCTACAGTAATACCGCAAGTGCACGGTCGTCGGTTATAGCTCGTGCAAGTACGGGTCGATCCACAGAGATCGGGTGTGTTTTGGAGTGTTTAGCTAATTGGGTTCCTAAATTGCTATTGGGCTTTGAATACTCTTTGAGTGAATTGGGCTTTAGCTTTAGCCTATCAGTACACTAGGCTTTGGCCTTAAACTTAGGCTTGGGCTCAGTTGTACAAACAATAGACAGTGGGCTTAGAACTGAGAACTAGGCCTTGAACTGGACTGATGGGCTTTTGCTTGGCAGCAGGCTTGGCAGCAACAACAGCAGCAGCAGCACAAGTGCTGCACAGCAGCAGCAGCAGCTTGGCAGAGGCAACACAGAGAGGGCACCAGCAGCAGCACAAGGCAAAGATGGAATTGTTTTACAGCAACAGCAGCTAGAGAAAGGAAGGCAATGCAGCAGCTGCACAAGCAGTGCACAACAGCACAAGGCCAAGAAGAAGGAAAGGCAGTTAACAGGAAAAGAAGTAGCAGCAAGGGAAGAAAACAGTACAATGCAGCAGTGCAATGCAGCAAGGCAAGTGCACATCAGCATGAGAAGGCAAGTGAGAAAGAAAAGATGGCAGTGAACAAAACAGTGAAGACAATAAAGAAAACAAGCAGAGAAAAATGCAAGAACTAAACAAAGCAAATACTAGACAGCAAAGAAAGATAACAAAACAAACCAAGGCCTAAGGCCAAGGGCAGGGATGTGGAGAAGCTAACAGAGCAAAGCTAAGGCATTCTTCTAGAGTGGGAAGAGAACTAGCTTGCTCATTGTCACTAGTGAGCACTAGTTTCTCCCAATGCTCAATCAAATCAGTGCAACCTAAGCATACAAAAATGGAATGGCAAGATAATCAGCTTGCTATGAGCACTGATTTCTTCCATTACTCAATCAAATCAAAGCTTCAAAGGTTTCTAGCCTAGCATACCATCACTTCATGATAATGAATTGAAACACAGTGAGCATTTAAACTAACAAAGGCACATTAAACAGAGTAAACACTTAACAGGATTAACATTAACAGGAACATAACAGGAAATTAAAAGTATGCATATCAACAGGAACATAACAATCATGAACATAAATGAAATTGAACTGAAATTAAAAACATTAACAGGACATGAAAGTCCTGGATGCTGGCTATTCCAAGCATAGTCTTTACATCACACCCACAAGGCTATTTATAGTCCACAACACAATTAGGGTTCTACCAAAAACAATTCCCAAATTAAAAACAGTAGACTAGGGTTTGATTTCTTTACCTAATTTGATGTAGCAACATCAAATTGAACTCGACCCATTCTTCTATTTGTCCTCCTCTACCTCTCCATGCCTTTAATTTCACTCTAGCTTCACCTAATTCTCTACCATGTCTATCAATGCTTTTTCTCTATTTTCAAAACCCTAGACTAGGGGAAAACAGTGAAAAGAAGTGAGAGGCATGTTAGAGTGATAGGGGTTTCAATGTTGAGCAGGTGGGGAGTTGGTGGTAGCGGACATGGAGGTACGGCGGTGGTGGCAGTGGAGTTGGTTCTGCAAACAGGGAGGTGATGGTGAAGGTGATGGTGAGGGTCGACTGTTTTGGGAAGAAGGGGGGTGTTTGGTTAGCTGGTATAGGGTTCGGGTGTTCCAGTGTGTGGCGGCTTCATCAAATTGGATGAACAGCGAGGATGAGCCGTGGGATGTGGAGCTGGTAGGTAGATCGGACGGTGATGCGGCGGCAAGCGAGGATCGACCGTCGGATGAAGTGATATAACGAAACGAACGGTGCTAGATTAGGTTAGGTGCTGTAGTGTAAGGCGGAGATATCAAACTTTGATGAACAGCAAGGGAGCAACCGTTGGATTCAACTACCATCTAATCTGAAGGCTTGGAATTTCAGCGCTGTGGTGCTTGGCAGAGACTTCAGATTTTGATGCTCTATGAAGGAGCGACCATCGGATGCTTCTGAGAACTGATCTGATGGCTGAGAACGGAGGCGTTTTTGTGTGTAGAAAATGAGGTTGTGCGCACCATTCTTCGCGGCTTCCTTGCGTGATTTCTCCCGGCTTTTCACTACTTTTCTGCTCTTTTTGCTCCGCAAGTCATCCAGACTTTATTTATTACCTAAAAATGCAAAATTAATTAATAAAAATATTTATTCTCGAAAACAATGAAAATACAGAATATGGGATAAAATGTAGAATTAATGCATAAAAGATGAGTTAAATGCCAACAAAAAGGGATAAATATATACAATATTTGGCACTCATCAAACTCCAGTAGAAGTTTTCGGTTAGAAAACTTCCGCCAGTAAGCGTACGGGTACGCATACTCAACCTGTCTCCTTTACCAATGTCGCATGCACAAGTGCACACAATTGGTTTTCGGCACATGGATTTATACACTAATGTGGAAACACACTATATATGCTTATATACATAGTTGGTTACATAATCTCAACTCTACATTTCAACCATTGAAATATTCTTCTATAATGTTATAACAATCGTTACTCACGATTATCGTCATCAAAGCTATTTTCAAGATTGAAACGTCATCATGAATTTCATCACGGATAAAGATGAAAAGTGGTTAACGCGAAAGCTTACCAACACGTATTTCGAGAAAAAGATAGGCGAGTAAACTCGGCTCGAAATAGCAAATGTGTATGTATGAAAACTATCATACTTATACGACTTTGTCTCAAGAGTAGGAGATAGAGATATAGACTTTTGAGTGATAGATAAGTTCAAGTCTCCACATACCTTTTAGTCGGATGTTCCACTGGTTCCTCGAGTAGTTCTTCGTCTTCGTAAGATAATCACCATGAAGTCTGGAGCTCAACTACACTAATCTGTCCTAAACCGAGACTTAGCTATAAGTAGTATAGAAATCAAGACATATAGTTTTGACAACTAAACTTGACAAACATGCTTGAGATAGCAACGCATGCGAGTTCGACCGAGCAGTGCTCTAACAGATTTGCTTACAACTTCTTTCAAAATCCTATCCAACCACAGAACAATATTTTTCGGAAAATATAACCATGACTTAGATCCCATACTTCCTTTTTCCTCTATCTTAGCCAGCATCTCTCCGCTTCTCCTTTCCATGGAGAAATCAAAAGTTTTCCTTTCAATCTGAATAGTTTTCACCTCAACCCTCTTTGAACTAACAGATCCATCTTCCCGCGCTTGCTTGTGCCACTCCTTAATCTTGTTGTTTAGCAAAAGTTCCCTCCCTCCCTCTGTCGACGGACTTTCTCTCTCCATCACTAGGTCTTGCACTCACCCCACTGCCTTTTGTTAATACACCTGGGATACTTATGGATAATCTAGTCATTACAAAAATCATTTGGATAAGGGGTTTTTAAATTACTTCATAATGTTTTTTTCTCTTTTTTCTTTGAGTATCCCCCAATTTGTGAGAGTATCCCCAATTGGGCCTTCAAAATAAGTTCCACGTTCTCTTTTCATTTTAATCCGATTTAGAGTTGTTATTTATTGTTTTCGAGATCAAATTTCAGAATAAACATTTTTAGATATTTATTATAAGCTTAAAATCGAGATTTCTTTCGATTGACTTTTCTAATTTGAAATCAGAGATTTGGTTGACTTTTTCGTTTTTATATAGTTTAGTTTTTATTGATTCGATCAATAATGTAGAGTTTGTTGTAGGGCTTTAGCCCACGGATGCGCGGCTCTATATAGTAACTAGGGTTTTATTCTTATTGTGAAATGGTTATATCTATGTAACACAGACTAACTCTAATGAATGAAATATCCTTCTCTCTTTGTCTTTTTATTTTTCCCATCCACTGCAAAACGTTATCACCACGATGCTCAACCGTTGCCGCAAAGAATGACAAGAAAAAGAAAGAGGGTTATTAGCGAATGGGTTGTATACTTCTATCATTTTTTTTTTCCGTTTCAAACAGATCCATAAGAAGAAAAAAAATACAAATTACAAAGCAAAAAATGATTTGCGTGATATGTTTCATGAATCGTCTGCTTCCCGTAAGTATTTCTTTCTCTTATAAAAAGGCATCATTGTTTTATGTTCCTTTTCGTTTGATTTTTGGCATATCCAATACTAGCTATTAAACGATTTGATTTGATAGTATTTGATCTATTGAACGATGTGATTTGATATTATTTGATCTGATTGTATTGAATTGTACTGTGTATGTAATCGCCCGTTTGCATTAATGTGTGAGCAAAAATCTGTCGGCGCTCCGTCTGTTCACGATCCAGTTTGTCCGCGTGAAAATCCTGAAAAATTTCCGGTTCGTTCTGACCCGCCCGACCAACCCCAAACCAACCCGGCGCGGTCTGGTCCAACCCATTACCAGGTTCCGTCCGGTCCAACCCAACCCGATTCGCCCCAACCTGTTCAGGTCCGACCCGGTCCAACCTGGTCCTATCCTGTTCTAGTTATGTATGTCTTGTTCCTGGTTTCGGGTTGTGCACGGACAAGACTGTTCTGGTTCTGCCTATGTACTTTGGGAACCAAAGACTGAAGTATATAACTAACTAATGTGGGTTTTTTTTACGTTGCATATTTGTTGGTCATATTTATACCTGTTATTAGAATACGAGGAGTTCCATTTTTTTTTGTCTTAAGATAAATCCATATTATATAAACGGTCAACTTAAACTAAGATTGTTGATCTCGACCGTTAAGAATTTTGGTTGTCTTGTTATCCTTTTCTGTTGAATATTATATTGGCTATAGTTGAATGATGTTTTTTTTATAGTTCAATTGATTGTACCAACTCGATTCCACTGTATTAATTTTGGGTTTAGAAGTACTTGAACACCATTATTGGATACTTGATATTTCCCCCCAAATTTGGATATTCCGTGGGATGTAATCTACTCGCTAGCACAATGAAATATGTGCAAGGGGACATACGTATCATGAAACAAAAATGTACTTTTGTCTTCGGTAGTAATAACACCAACACACAAGTATCAACCAAACATAGGATCAACTAAAATGTAATTCTAGCTCCATCATAAATGAAAGAGTTGGAAATGTACCTGGTCACAGGTGTTGGTATATACAATGTAATGTGTGTATTATAGTAGCAACCAATTCCTAAAGGAGGTCATGCTTTAGACATCAACTTTAATGACAAGAAGAACTTTGATTGGACAATTGACTATTTAATTAAACTAGATCAGATGTTTGCGCTTATGGAATGAAAAGTTCATCATTCCCACGACACATTCATTCTCTAAAGCACTTGAGATATATCTGGATGAAACGTAACATATATCACTCTAACTAATTGATTTGAATCCGACTTTTGTTACGTAATAAGGCCACACCACTTATTAAATCTCTTAAGACTCAATGTGTAAGCTCTGTATGTACTAAGGTCTAATCACATCTTGTTAAGTGCAAAGGGTTTTCATGCGTGAACTATTACCTACCTTTTTGGAAACTTACAGTGAGAAAGTATTTGATTGCATCTATAAATTATTTATAATGAATGTGGAAGGAAGCATATTCTTAGAAAATTAATGTATCAATCTAGTGAATTGTAAATCACTAGAACTTGAATTGCTGAATACATATTAACCCCAACAATGAACTGATTGGGATTGATTCATAAAGACTTTGACATAACCATAAGGCACATTGGTTGTGACATGATGTTCCGTTTTGAACGTACTAACACGGGCATCACTTCATTTGAGTGTACAAGACAATGAACTAATAGAATGTGAAGTTACGACATCTATCCTAATCAGTGATTTCTAAAGTTACTAGATTTGCACTACCGCCCCCCATTATGCTTTAGAGTAAGAAAGCACGTCGCTCATCTTACAAAGTCTTTCTTTAGTAACATGATTGAGACCATCCTGTTTTACTTAGATGCGAATGGTAAATATAACTCATTCTCCAAAGAAATAAAGTGTTGTTAGTGAACATATATCCATGCAGAATGCAGACCATTCAAGTGATTTATGGGAGCTGCCGGATTATTGGACGCATTGAATCAGTTATTCCTCACAACAAACAATGCGTTTAATTTTTGTAGAATTCCTAGCACATATTATACAATGCAAAGTGCAAAGGCTCACCACCCTTATTAATGCTAGAGAATTTACATCAAAAGGACTTGATGAATATTGCATGTTTAATAGGATCAATATAGAGCATCTTATACCCAATGGTCTGGTTGAGGCTACCATCAAAGGTTACAAATGGTATCTAAGGAATATGTTATGCGTACCAACCTACCATTTATTGTTTTGGGGATATGCATATTACATGCATCTTTACTTAATTAGTTTTAGAACCCAATATTAGTCAACCTTTTATGCGTACCAGTTGGTAACTGGATATAAACCTAACATTCGTGTTCTTACGCATTTTTGTTGTTGCACTATATATGTGCCATTACGACTCCACATCGTACTATGATGGGTCTTCAAAACTGTTAAGTAGTTATGTTGGAAATGAACTCCCAACAATTATCCGCGATTTAAAACCTTTGGCAGGAGATCTCTTACCGCTAGATTTGCGGGTTATCACTTTAATGAGACAATCTTCCCGTCGTTAGGGGGAGATAAGAAAAATTATTTTCTAAGGGAACGAAAAGAATTGTCGTGGTGTGTTCCCACTGTGTCTCAAATTGATTCTTGTACTACACAAATGTAAATGTGAAGTGACAAAGAATAATCGATTTCAGAAAGTGCACTGATATCGACAACTTGACAAGATCACACTTACCAGCTGTAAATGTTCCTGCAAGGTTAGAAATCCTCAGTATGGGGTACACCATAGACTAAGGTGTTGCAACTACACTTGGTGGAAGTGTAGTTAAGGCCATGGCTCCATAAAGGAAGTTGGAGAGACCACTTGGTTCGATATCCTCACCTAGAAAGGAAGTAGGTGAGTAAGGCACAACTTATTTATATCATCAGAAATCATCTCATAAGATTGTCTCTGAATATGTCCATGAATCAAACTGGAGGACGCTCCGAAATTTAATGATTCCAGAGAACAATGACATTACAAGTGGATTATGAGAATGCACACGAGTCAATGGAAATATCGTGCGAGCATATTGATGATTAATTTCATATACACTTGCTTAAGGAAATAGATCAAGATAAGATCGAACCAAGATCCTTGTTGCTTAATGTCAACAAAGAGCATATTTGGCCTACACAATCCATGTAGAACTCGGTTCTTTGACAAATATACAGGTATTTGGTGTGGTATTTCTAACCAACCAAGTGTAAAGCCTATTGGACATACATAATTAATTTGTCACAAAGTATAATGAGAAGAAAGCAATCTTAAATTATAAAGATTGTCCTTGTGGCGCGAGGTTTCTCACAATGCACTGGCATTGTTCTCTTATAATGAACATTATAGCGTTCCGCTACTTAGTTAGCTTGGTAATGTCAAAAGGACTTGAAATGCAGCATATGTATGTGTTTGTTACGTATCTCTGAAAGAATCAAGATATAAAAGATATTTACAAAAGGGATTGATAGCCTTTTGTTACCCAAATCAAGTGACTCTAAACCACATAGTGCGTTTACAGTTAGATTGAATGCTCTCACTTATAGATTGAAGCAATTAGGCGGATCTGGTATAACCATCTAAGTGGATATTTGATTTGGAGGGGATAGAAAAGTAAGGTATTTTTCCTTGCGTATTAACAAGAAAGTTCCTGACTTGGAATTGTAGCTATCTATGTCGATGGTACAAACATGATGGATACTCTTGATGTAATAAGAGACCTTAAAAGCTATTTGAAATCCAAATTTGAGATGAAAAATCTGGGGAAAGCTCGACCGAATACTGAGATTGTGGTATATTATTCCACCAGTTTGCATATGTTTAAAGTTATCAGGAAATTTAACAAAGACATGCATCCTGATAGCACTCACATTATTAATCGAGGTTCAAATGTAAGTAAGTGACCATTTCGTCTAAAGAAATATGACGAAGATGTGTTGGGAAATGAATTCCAACTCTAAGTACAATAGACGCATTGTTGTACTTAGTATAATAATGTACTCGATTAAATTTTACATCCTCAGGGAACTTATTATCTAGATATAACTTAGCGCCAACGCAACGTCGTTGGAATGGTATAGTAAATGTAATAATGCACTTAAAAGTAACAATTGACATAAATTTGTTTTATTCCTGCAAAGACTTAAAAGGAATGCTAATGAAAATGCAATCCAAAAGTTGTTGATTATGAAGGAACAATAATCTCTTCTCCAACGAAAGTAATCAGGGGGAGATATGGTAGACTATTTTTTAGGTCTTTACTGATATTCAGTTTCGAGAAGTACATGACTAAAAGAACTTTCTGTAACAACTCTGAAACTAATCAGGGGGAGGATCCAAGGATATGATGTAGACATATTTTACTTCGCAATTGAAGTTGTGTTGTACTATTTTTCTCTTCGATTAAGAATAGTTTTTCCCAAAGGGTTTTCTTACTCGACAAGGTTTTTAGCGGGACAACACTAAAAACCTCAAGTATATTGAACATTGAAGACATAAAGATCGCGTTGATATTACTGAAAATATCCGAATCAAAGAAATGAAACGCGATAGTCTGTTAAGCATGGTAACTTCCAGAATCAACAACATGGTATTATAAACATTCAAGTCACCAAAGTAAAGTGTGATAAACTCCTTTTGACTGCATTAGACTAATGAAAATTGTCTGACATCAGGAGGAGCATCTGATGGTGTGTTGAACTGTTTTCCTTCACCGAGGTTGTTTTTTCCCACAAGGTTTTGTTACACGGCAAGTTTTTTAATGAGACAACAACAAACACCGGAATGTAAGTTCCCAGCTAAGGCTATTATCTTTCCCACGATGATTTTTTGCCTTGGGAGTTGTGAAGCAACTAGTCAACTTCAACGGAGCAAAGTGATCATCTGCAATAGATCACCTTTACGTTGTATTCTTTTACCTTCGTCAAGGTTTTATCCCACTGGGTTTTTCCTTGTCAAGGTTTTAATGAGGAAACATATATGCATACAACTATGTTTTAAGTTTACTTAATGTTGTACTCTTTTTCTTTAGTTCAGGTTTTATCCCTCTGGGTTAGCCTGACGAAGTTTTAACGAGACAATTAACTTAGACTCGACAATCTTTGAAGATCGTATTACATGTGATGAACTACATGTAAAATACGAGATAACATGTGAAAAGCTGTACCAAGATTTTTTCCCACGGGTTTTTCCTTGTCAAAGTTTTAATGAAGGGATTGCTTAGACACAATGGTCATCAAGGACATAATTACATTTGAAGACCTGCATCTGAAGCATTGTATGAGAAGTACTGCATATGGAGTTCTATTGGACCGCACAAGGGGAAGTGTTGTAGGGTTTTACCCAACGGATGTGCGGTCCAATAGTAACTAGGGTTCTATTCCTATTGTATATAAAGGGATATATTTATGTAACACGGGCTAACTCTAATGAATGGAATATCCTTCTCTCTTTGTCTTTTTATTTTTCCCATCCACTGCAAAAGAGTTTTAAAAAATAAATCCATTATTTTGAGTGGCTCTTCATGGATTCTTTACTAATTGTCGTACTAAAGGAAGTCCTAAGGTAAGGTTTTTTTCTGCTATTTTTTAGTGATCATTTCTATTGTTTGAGAGTTTAAATGAAGTTATTATCTAAGCTAAGATGACTGCTAATTCCTTGTTGTCAAATGTAAATTTTCTGGAAAAAAATAGGAAAATCCCTCAAAAGAGAATCTTATTAATGAGATCGACTAAATTTAGTGGGCAATTCATGGAGAAAATCAAAACGACATTTTCAGTTGTAGTAGTTGGTACTTGGTATGTATGCAATCTTGAATAAATGTCGCATTAGTCATTTATAAGTACAAGAGAGAAATAAAAAACAAATGAAGAGAAACAAGTAGTAGTCAATATCATAATGGAAGATGATTCCAACAAAGGAACGACATGAGCATGAGAAGAATTCCGAGGAAATAAAAAAGACAAATGGGTGAATGATGCGTCCGTGGATAATAAGGAAAGACGTCCCCTTAGAGCCTCTACTGGTGTTTGGGAAGCCGCTCTTCCTTGTCATCGATGTGAATACATACGACACACTAGATATCAATTGGCTAGTACTTTCTCTGTTTCAAAAAGACCGTCTCCTATTCCATTTTCGTCCGTTTCAAAATTGTGTCAAGTTTCTATTTGTAGTCACATTTTTCCAATGAACTCTCTAATATACCCTTAAATTTTTTATATACATAAATTCATTTTTAATGGACCTGATCTAATATATTAAAGAAATTTGTGTAATTAAGGAAACATATATATCCTTCATTACTTTAAATAGCATATATATTTAACACCAAAAATTAAGTTCCTTATAAAGTTTATACTCTACAAATTCGATATCTTTTAATTTTTCTTTTATGTTTCGTGTTTATAGTCTTTCTAATAATTTTAGGTAGTCTTTATTGCCAGCATTTTTATTAAAGTAAAATAAGTAAATAACTAAGGGTAGGCAAGTAAAATACTATGGTCTTCTTAATATTTTAACAAAATCAAAGCGGACTGTCTTTTTGAAACGGAGGGAGTAATAATGTTAGTTTTAGTTCTTTCTGTTA
The DNA here is from genome assembly GCF_003573695.1 of Papaver somniferum. Classification (NCBI taxonomy): domain Eukaryota; kingdom Viridiplantae; phylum Streptophyta; class Magnoliopsida; order Ranunculales; family Papaveraceae; genus Papaver; species Papaver somniferum. The sequence continues at coordinate 1,410,127 of NW_020619270.1, read as the reverse complement.
CCGAGTGTTTGTTTCATTATCAATGGATTTCGTGTACATCTTTTTTTTTTAAGGTAAAGTAAATTACTGTAGGGAAAGCTAATCTGCAGATTCAGTCTCATTTTGAACAGACTCATTGAGAGTAGTCCTTTCGATGGCTGAATCCTATGATAAGCATCCACTGAAAAAGATACATGAGTTATACTAATATTACAAAGTTCTAAAACTTTGACAGTGTCATAAGCTATTGTTGGAATTAAAAACAGTGGTGCTTCATAAAAACTTAAAGTAGTAATAGCTTCTTTTCTTCCTTTCTTAACCAAAAGATTTGTTGCCTTGTTCCCTCTTCTGTTAACCAGCTGGAAACCTCCAAAGGAAACCAGTTGAGTTTCTTTCTTTTTAACTTCTTCTAAGATATCTTTACTTTGCCAACGGATGGTTGTGTCTTGTCCTAATAGATAGTTAATTGTTGCTTTGTTATCTTCCTCAATGACCAGATTTCGCAATTCTTCTGTAATGGCCCATTCTGTTGTGTGCAGTAAAGCATTTGGCTAGACGTTGAAATAAATTGAGGAGTAGATAAAGAATCATTCCAGAATAACCATAAATTACCTTTTGTAAATGAGGTTGAATTACGTATCACCATACTTTTCATTCCAGGGAGATTTAATTGACTGCAAAAAGAAGCACTACAAGAAATTTTTGGTTCTGCAACCCAAACTAAAGATGGGTTAAATTGATTCACCAAAGACCTTAGTTTATTCTGAGCCCTAGGTATTCTTAGGCCCCGAATATTCCAATATATGATCTTCATCTTGGTGGTGGAGGATTTTTGGTACCTCCCTTACCATGATTTTGTCTGAGATTATGTTTCTTATTTGTAACAATTGGATTACCACCTTTAACTGCACCTGGAGAATGTTGAGAAGTGGAAGAAGTAGAAGTAGGATTAATCACTTTCTTTTCAACCACTTTTGACCATGAAGTAACCTTAACAGTTTCATCAGAGACTGCCCCTGTCTTTCCGTCTACAAATTTGATTTGAGGAGTTTCTACAACATTAGCTGTCTTATCTTCATTAACCACAATATCTTAAAGAATATTTTCTTGAACACATTCAAGAGGACTGAATCTCCCAGTAGTAGCATTGTGAATAATTTGATGAACTGGAACTGTTGGAGTAACATGAATTGTATGGATGACAGAGTCTTCATTGTCATCTGCTGATGTATCACAAATATCAAAGGGCAATGACCTAGTGACACTTGCTGAAGATAAAGCATTCAAATTGTTTGTTGAACTTGATTTAGGCTGCTGAAGAATTTCTGAGGAACTCTTAGGCTGTTGTGGAGTAATTATGTTTTCTGAATTAGTTTCATTCCTTTTTGCTTTTTCTACTCTACATTCTGTGATAAAGTGACCTACCATTTTGCAGCTACTGCAGTATTTTGGACAATCTGGAATGGAAACCTCTTGAAAAAAACCCCCATATTTAGTCCCAATCCATACTTTGTTTGGAACTGAAGAAGCAAAATCTACCTCAACCAAGACATTTGCATAATATCCAACATCACATTTAGCTGCTGCCTTATCAATTTTAATTGGAGTTTCTATTTCTTTACAAATTTTGAACAAAATTGATTCACTCCATAATTCAAGACCTAAACCTGGAAATCTCACCCAAACAAAAGCCTTAGAAGTTCTTTGGCTGGTAGGTCGAAAATTATAAACCCAATTTCTAACCTTCAAAATTTGATCTGTAACTTCCGATACTTGAGACTTGATGTAGTTACGGTCTGTAGCATTATCCAATTTGATGGTAAAGAAACCTCTACCTAATGGAATTAACTTACATTCCCTAGTTAATTTCCATTGATTTCTAAGAATTATTGCAGCATCAACAAATTTGATCTTCTGTAAATTTAATCTACCAATTAAAGAAAAACGCCATGGATCTAAGCTTTTCTCAAATAGTTCATCAGGTAATTCAATCGAAGGAATTTTCATTCCTTCTACTGAAGAAATATTGTCAGACTCAGAGTTCGTTTTAGATCCCATTTTACGAAGTAAAACACCTGAGTTAAAACCAATTAATTCCAGAAAACATGATGAATGATGTAAGATTCAACAAAATCACCTGAAATTAATGCTTGGTTGACCAGAAATCAAAGAACAATTAAGAGAAATTTTCCGAGTCCAACACCGATTCCGTCGCCGAGTCCACTTGTGATTTTGGTGAAGATAATATTTCATACTTGATTTAGAAATGTCCTACTTGTGTATTCCATCTCTCCATCCTACCTGATCTTTTTGAATTCTTCATCACTGATTCAATTGGTATTTTTGTTAGCACCCTTATTTTGTGTGCTTGAAAATATATGCGAAGTTTAAATGAGGCGTACACTAATGCTAAATTAGCTTCTCAATCTTTGAATAATTCCTCTCTGCAGCATTAAATGTTTTGCTGATGTAATAAATGGGCTTTTCCACTCCTGCGTTTGTTCGCAATAACACAGCGCTTAAAGCATGTGATGTTGTCGCAAGATAGATCAATAGTTCTTCTCCTGGTTCTTCCTTTTGTAAAATAAATGTATTCATAAGGTGCTCTTTGATCCCTTGAAAAGCTTTTTCACATTTATCAGTCCATTTGAATTTCGCACCCTTCTTGAGTATATTGAAAAAATGTTTACATTTGTCTGATGATCGCGAAATGAATCTTCCTAGCGAAGCTAAAAGTCCGTTCAATTTTTGTACATCCTCTATCGTTGCTGGTGTTGGCATGTCACGAACTGCTTGTACCTTTTCTGGATCAACTTGTATTCCTTCTTTTGATATAATGTAGCCTAAAATTTTTCCCGATGCAACCCCAAAAATGCATTTTTCAGGGTTCAGTTTAATGTTATGATGCCGCATCTGTTCAAAAATCTCCCTCAAATCTTGTACATGATCTTTGGCTTCTTTACTCTTCACCAACATGTCATCCACGTACACCTCTAATGTTTTGTGTATCCATTTCACGAACACCTTCTCTACCATTCTTTGATACGTTGCTCCTGCATTTCGCAAACCAAACGGCATTTTTGTATAACAGTATAAACCTCTTGGAGCGAAAAAAGCAGTATGCTCTTGATCTTCTTCAGCGAGGGGGATTTGGTTATAACCTTTGTACCCATCTAAAGAAGACACTCTATCATTTCCCGCTGCTGATTCAACCATTTGAGGAATATCCGGCAATGGAAAACTATCTTTAGGCCAAGCCTTGTTTAAATCAGTGAAATCTATGCAAATTCTTATCCCTTTATTTTTCTTTGGAACAACAACCATGTTTGCTGTCCACTCTGGGTATGTAGCTTCTCTTATAATTCCCGCCTCAAGCATTTTCTGTAATTCTTCTTCTATTTGAGGATGGTAGGTCGTTGCGATTTTTCTTATTCTCTGTTTAAATGGTCTCACATTCTTGTTAATCTCCAACTTATGACATGCAATTGATGGATCTATTCCAGGTATCTCATCCATGCTCCCCGCGAAAATATCTTTATATTCTCGCAAAAGATTGACAGTTCTTTCTTCCTCTTCTGCATCCATCTTGGTTCCAATCCTCAGTATTAGGGGTTCTTCCATAGTCCCAACATTTACTTCTTTTGTTGGTTATGCCGCAGTGTAACTGGCCTTGGGTTCTCCCATTGTTGTTGGCTCTTTTATCATCTTCGCAGGTCCATCTCCTTCCTCCTAAATTTCGCTGGGTATTCCTTTACCTTCTTTTGCTCTTATCATGTACACTCTAAATTCTTCCTCTTTCTTTGCCTCCTTTGCTATTTTTCTGCGAAATTGTCGCTTTTTTGCTCATCCTTCATAATGTTTTACTTCAATTTGATAACATAATTTCGCATTGTCAATATCTCCTCTAATTTCACCTACTCTATTTGGCATGGGGAACCTGATGCATTGATGCAACGTTGATGCTACAGCTTTAATTGCGTGTATCCATGGCCTCCCCAACAACATGTTATATGGTGATTCCATATCCACTACGCATAGTGTTACTTGTGTTTCGATCTCTCCTAGCGGAATTCACACCACTATTTCTCCTTTAGGTTTTGTTGTAGATTTTCCAAAGCCATGAACAAGATATGTTGAATAAGACATTTCTTCATCTTTGAATCCCATTCCTTTGAACGCATGATAGAATATTATATCCACTGAACTTCCTGTATCGACTAAAGTTCTGTTCAATATCCATTCTTTCGTGGTTTTTGTTGTTGTCCCCTTCTCTTTTCGTGTAATAGGTACTGTAATAACCAATGGAGATGTGTGGCTCAAATTTTCTTTTGGCATTTCTGTTGCCATGAATGTGATTTTTTGCTTTTCCCAATCTTTCAAGGGTGATGTTTTTTCTACCGCCATAACCTTCCTTCCTTCAAAATCTCGTTTATGTATCCTTCCTTTGATGTTTTCATGGAATTCATTAACCATTGTTTTTGTTATCATATTACACTCCAATCTTTTGTCATCTTCATTGACTCTAATAATCTTTCTTTTAACTGGTTCACTGATTTGTTTAATCATTTTCTTGATTTGAACAATCTCAACAACAATCTTCAGTCCCTGTTTCTAGCGCCATTATGTAGTTGCAGGAAATCCTACACTACACCCCTCACAAGATTTCATTAACATTTAACTCATTTTTGGATTAACAATCTTAATTTTATTGATGAATCTTTGAACAATCTTACAAGAAAAGATAAAGGAATCAAGAATAACCACTGCTCTAGATTTTCTCTCTCCTATTTACTTGCTTCTTACTCAAAAAAGATCTCTCTCCTTTTCTTTACAACTGAATGACTATTTATAGGGAAATACATAGTGGATGACAGCTAATCTGTCCTTTATTTTCGAATATGGCTTGCGACATTCTCGCAACCTTACAAATACCAATCTCGCAAACTTCCTTATTTTCGCAGGATCGTCACACTTTTCTCATGATTTGGCTGATGTCGTTTGTTATGTTGTTTCTGAAGTTGTTCTGCGACACTGTCGTGTTGTGTTGTTAATAATTTCGCTGAGACATTATTGCTGCGAGATTCTGATCCTACACATATTATGAATAAAATAGCTTGCAATAACGTATTTAATTAGTACCACCCTATCTTGAAAAGAAAGCATCCTACCCTTTTAAACCGCTAATTGTTCTTTAATCTTCTCAACAACATTGCTAATATGATGATATTTTACCGCTCCTGGCATAATCTTAACTCCCAAATACCTATCCGGAAAAGAAGTAACATCCATGCCAAGAAATTCAGAAATTGTATCCCTTCTACTCAAAGAACCCCATCCATAATAGAGTTTGCTCTTTTCCCTACTAACCGTTTGACCCGAAGCTCTTTGATACGAACCCAAAAGAGTCATCAAAATCCTCAAACTCTTCATGTTGCCTTTACAAAAAATCATAATGTCATCAGTAAAAAATAAATGAGTTGTTGCAATACCTTTACGAGAGACCATGGCAGTCATACTACCCTCCCGAAACAACTTCGTTATATTCCTGCTTAAGACATCCTCAATCAAAACAAAGATTAAAGGAGACAACGGATCACCCTGACGAAGACCCTTATCAATACTGAAGAAACCCTCCGGACTACCATTCACAAGGACAGAGATTCTATCCGATTTCAAAATCTGTAAAATCCAGGTGCACCAAAATCTGTACCATCATTCTAGCAGATATGATGGTAGATGATACGCCGAACCTGCATATTATGTTTTCCCAAATAAATTTTTAGACATGTACTGCTTCAGTTCGTACCAAAGCTACCGCTTCCACCCATTTGGTAAAATAGTCAGTTGCCACCAACAAATACTTGACGTCCCCAGGTGCAGTAGGAAATGAACCTACGATGTCCAATCCCCACATATTGAAGGGCCAAGGGCTCATAACAAGGTGCAACTCATTTGCTGTCCTTTTTAGAAGTGGACCATGTAGTTGACATGGCACGCATTTCTTGGCGTATTCCTTTGCGTCCCTTTGCATGTAAGGCCAAAAGTATCCCTGAGATAAGAGTTTGTGTGCTAAGCTCCTTCCACTTGAATGATTTCTGCAACATCCCTCATGTGCTTCAGTCATCAACTGTTTTCCTACATCTGGAGTGACACAACGCAGATATGGCTCCATTGCAATTGGTTTTTTGTAGAGTTCACCTTCGATCAATACGTACCTCCATGCACTTTTTGATATTCTGGAAGTTCTTGAGCTTGATGGTAACGAATATATGGCAATCTCCAAATGCACTTTTTGATATTCATATTTTTTCATTCTTTTAGAGAGGCAAATTTTGCAGCTGATGCAATGGCAAAGCGTGGTTGTTTACTAGAGGACGGGGTTGGTTTTCACTTTGAAGGTCGACCAGTTTTTTTAAGTTCTATTGAGTTTCCAAATGTAATTTATTATCGTTTTAAATAGGTTTTAGGAGTTTTTTAGGGGTTTCTCTGATCCCTTTTCTCCTTCACCTATCTTGTAAATATCTTTTTTTTCTATATATTTTCTTGACTTAGCAAAAAAAAAAAAAAAAGGCAATCTCCAGTCTTCGATATCCATGGGATCACTCTCTTCTTCTTCCGGTGAATTATCTTGCATAGATTCACCAACTTCATTGTTGCATATAAGATTTGTTGTAGAAGAACCTTCCTGAATGCTTGGAAATTCCTGGAATTCGACAAAGATATACCTTGCGGTATCAGACTCCACAACTGACGACAAGTATGCAAGTGCATCCGCATGTCTATACTCCACCCTCGGTTTTTGCTCGATGTTGAAAACGTCGAACTTCTTTGCCAATTCGGTTATACATTCGAGATAAGATGATAATTTTTCATTCTTCGCCTTATATGACCCAGTAAATTGATGTTCCACTATCATTGAGTCGGTTATCAGTTTCACTCTTCGCGCCCCCAGGTGTAATGCAGTTTTTCAGCCAAATATTGTTGTTTCGTACTCGTCTTGATTGTTGGAGGCTGAGAATCCTAGACGGATATCCTTTTCCATCTGAAACCCGTCTGGAGAGACCAATATACATCCAACTCCAGCTCCGTTGGTGTTTGCCGACCCGTCGGTGTATAACTTCCATAATCTTTCTCCGTCTTCTGGTAACTCTGATGGATCCACAAAATTAGTCGGTGCATCTCTTTCGTTCGAGAATTTTTTGACTGTTTTAGAATACTCCCATGGTAGAGGAAGCGGGTTTCCTTCTACTTCTTGTAGAATTTCATCGTCGGTGGTCGACTCTGATGATAGAATATCATCTACAGGAAAATCTGCCATCAATGACGCTAGTGCATATCCTTTCTCGGCTGTTCTTGGCTCATAGGTGATCCCGTAAGCGCCGAGGTAGGTTTCCCACGTAACAAGCCTGCTTGAATCATCTACTTCAGCAAGCACTTTTCGTAATGGGTACTTTGTGTATACCACAATCTGTCGTCCTCCTCCGAAGTAAGGTTTTAGACGTTTTGCCGCCTGTACCAGTGCCAGTGATATCTTCTCCATCTTTGAGTACCTTGTCTCCGCCTCCTTTAGAGATTTACTAACGAAGTAGACAGGTTTCTCATGAAGTTCTCGTATGAAAAAAACCGCACTTACAGCGTAATCGCTTGCAGCGAGGTATATATAAATGGTTTGACCCGTTCTTGGAATTTAAAGAACTGGAGGTGAAGTTAAATACCTTTTGATTTCACTAAAAGCGCGCTTACAATCTTCGTTCCATCCAAAACTTTCCGCCTTCTTTAAGATTTGGAAAATCGGCTTGAACTTATCCGAAGCTCGAGATATGGATCATTGAGAGCAGCCAACCTCCCGGTAAGCTTTTGCACTTCTTTCTTGTTTTTTGGTGATGGCATATCGAGTATCGCCCTGATATGCTCTGGGTTTGCTTCAATTCCTCTCTGTGTCATCATGTAACCAAGAAACTTCCCGTACGTGAGCCCAAATGAGCACTTAGTTGGGTTTAACTTCATTCCATACTGCCTCAGACGTTCGAATGTTTTCTTGAGGTCTAGGAGATGAAACAACTTTTGTTCAGACTTTACCACCATATCATCGATTTATACCTTTATAGTCTTGCCTATTATATCTTTGAACATTTCGTTCACCAGAAGCTTATAGGTTGCTCCAGCATTCTTTAGACAAAATGGCATGACAACATAGCACTAGATTCCTTTATCGATAATGAATGCAGTGTGTTCTTGATCATCTTTATATAATGGTATCTGATTATAACCAAAATACCCATCCATAAAAGACAACCGTTCATATCCAGACGTGGCATCGACCAAATCTAGGATTCTGGGCAACGGATAAAGATCACTTGGACATGCTTTATTCAAGATTCGTGAAATAAATACACACCCTTAATTTACCGTTTTTCTTTGGTACCGCAACAATATTTTCTAGCCATTTAGGGTACCGCACTGGCCTGATGATGCATACTTCAAGCATCGTTTTTATCTCCTCTGCCACATTCGCTTTATGTTCCGGAGCCATCTTGCGTTGTTTTTGCCTCACTGGTTTATAATTCTCTCGAATATCTAGTCGATGACAGGCAACGGTAGGGTCGATTCCTGACATGTCTTTCAAGCTCCAAGCGAATACATCTTTGTTCTCTTTTAAAAGAGAAATCATATTTTCACGTTCATCTTCTGGCAGTTCTGCTCCTATGTAGGTACCTCTATCAGCCTTTTGATAGCCGGTGGCCCTTCTTTCCCTTTCTCCTGATAGGTTAGAGGGAAATTCTGTGGTTGCTATAACTTCTTCTCGACTTGGAGTATCTCACAACCTTTCACTTCTGACTTCCGGTATTCCTCCATTGCGCTTTCATGACACTTGTGTGATGCCACTTGATCTCTTCTGACCTTCACTACCCTGGCTGGTGTGACAAATTTTAAACATTGATGGACTGTGGAAGTTATTACCTCCATAGAATTGATCCAATCACGACCGAGTATCGCATTATAAGGCGCACGATAATCAAGTAGTGAGAAATATTGCATGACCGTTTTTCCTCCTACAGTGGTTGGCAAATTGACCCTTCCAATTGCAGTCATAGTTTCGCCACTGAACCCGACAATCAGATTGTCGTCTGCTTCAACTTGCCCTTTGTTTAGATTCATTGAGGAGTATGCTCCAGAAAAAATGACGCTTATTGAGCTCCCAGTGTCAATCAAGACACGTCGCACCTTGTACATTCCGATGAGGGCAAGAATCGCAATCACATCATTATGTGGACGATAAACTCCGTTGAAGTCAGCATTTGTAAATGATATCTCGGTTTTCCCCTCTTCCAGAGTTTCAGTGCCTATCAGATTGACATAATCCACTTTGTTCGAGATTCTCCAATCTTGTATTTGTCGTATCTTCAGGTGCGTTGCGTTCTCATGAGCTTTTCTTGAAGCATAATCGATTTTTGCATGGCTTACTAATATTTCTTGTAGATTCAGTGCGTTGATACGCGATGGATCCTTCTTCACGTACTGTTGGAGCTTTCCTTCATCGATCATTTTCTGGACTTCGGACGCCAGCGTTCGACAAGTGTCTATGGTATGTCCATGGTCGTTGTGATTAGCACAAAATTTGCTTTTACTATCTTCGAATAACGGTCTTGGGATAGGGAGCGAATCTCTGATTTTCTTGTGGAGTTCTCCCAGTCCAATGTTAAGACTTGGATACCTCACTCCCTCTCTCCTTTGACCTTTTTTAGACTCATTTGCTTCTTCACTTCGACCCTTCGAGCTTTCACGATCTTTCTTCTTGGCTCCTTCATCCGGATGGTGTCTCACCTTATATGGCATCTCCGCTGTCCCTTTCGTCCGTGACAAATTTGCTTTTTTTTCTTTTTTCGCCCTTGCATATCTATCTGATCTTGCATATAGTTCTTTGAGGTTTCCTAATGGTTGTACAGTTAATAAATTGAATATACCGAATTCGTCATAAGGCGAGGCATTTTTGTATGCTTCAATGATGAGCCCAGCATCGACCGCGCCGACTTTTCCAACTTCTTGACGAAATCGTCGGTTAAATCCGCCAGACTTTCATTTGTTTCTTGATGTAATCCAAATAGGTGACTGCTACCTTTTTTGCTTCCCAGGTTGATCTTCTATTGCTCGAAAAAAGCATCTGACAACATCCCGAAGTCTGCAATTGAGTTTGACGCCAATTGTGAGAACCAAGTCAAAGCTTTACCTGTCAGTGTTAAAGGAAAAGTTCTGCATAACAACTCATCGCTGTATCCCCACAGACTCATTGAAGCTTGGAATTGTTAGACATATTCTACCGGATTTTCGCTCTTTCCGTCAAATAGTTCCTTGAACTGGGGTTTGCACAAAGTTTGCTGGTGGGCAGAATCATCTTATTTCCTCAACGAAAGGCGAGTTCATTGATCTTTTCATTTCTAACACTTGTAGCTTTTCTTCTGTGGACTGTTTTTGAGCTAACATTTGCTCGATCATTTCACTTAGATTTCTCTTATTGAGTTCCTTAATTTGTCAAAGATGGATACAAGTGTGTTGAAGGCTTTGGAAGAAGATAGCGTTCCTTGGTTTGCTAGGCAAAGATGGATGGAAGTTAAAGGTTTATATGGTTCAATTCGTTTTGAACATTCTTTTAGAGAGGCAAATTTTGCAGCTGATGCAATGGCAAAGCGTGGTTGTTTATTAGAGGATGGGGTTGGTTTTCACTTTGATGGTCGACCAGTTTTTTTAAGTTCTATTGAGTTTCCAAATGTAATTTATTATCGTTTTAAATAGGTTTTAGGAGTTTTTTAGGGGTTTCTCTGATCCCTTTTCTCCTTCACCTATCTTGTAAATATATTTTTTATCAATTTATTTTCTTGACTTAGCAAAAAAAAAAAAAAAAAAAAAACCTTAATTTGTGACGAATCTCCTTCAGTTTCACGATGGATTCGTTCATTTCTGACTAACTCCTTGTTCTTCCTCGAATTTGCTTTCTTCGAGCGGGGTTTTCATCATAACACTCCTTCCTTTTTTGCCCGTTGAGGTACTCCTTTCTTCTTCGATCGTTGAGGTACTGATCTCTTTCACGCCTATTGTTCTGCCAGTTGCTTGGTCCAGATTGCCGCTCCGCTTCTTCGATGAAGCGATTGCTTTCGTAGCGGTGATTCGGCCCTCGATCCTTAGTAGTTTGCCTTTCGGGTGATCTATGTCTCCTGTCACGATCACTCCGCCCCTGTCGTGATCGCCAACTCTCATGTGAAGGTCGTGCATGTCGGTGCGGAGTGACACTTTCTGAATGTTGGGTACTACCAGTTTGTGGTCTCTTTTCCAGGGACACTTTCATTAGTCTGTTTTCTTTTTCTAACTCTTGCAATCTTTCTCGCAGAGTCAAATCTACGGGTGTTTCCACTGCCCTATCTTCTTGCACAATACGCGAGGCCAAACAAAGGCCCCTATTGGCGAGGGAGTTCGGACGCGAGTTTAGCATATTTTTTTGGGGTTGGTTACCACCCCTTGGAGATACATTAGGATTGGCAGTATCACTTAAAGGTGGAGTTGAGATACGTACCCATCGATTTCCTTTGCTTATCCCCTGGGGATAAGTTCTTGCTGAAGGGCACCTTGATGCTGTTGTTGCTGGCGACGTTTCAATTCCTTCCTGAAATGGGTGATCGACGCCGCTATGATTCCTTTGGACTCTGGTGTCGATGTTGTCATTCCCATCATTTTGATTTGCCTGTGATGTTGCCATGAATCTTGATCTGTTTTTTTTTGTTGAATCCTTCTCTTCTCTGCCCCACGGTGGGCGCAAAAATATGTTGTAGCAAAAGTGTTTTTGAAAGAGCCCTCGAGATTCGTGTATGAAGATGGAATTTAAGCCGTTAGATGACTCAGCAGTATCCCTCGTGATGCACTCTTGGTAGATGAAGAGATTTTGCTACTTGTTGAATCAGCTCCTTATCTTCGCTAATTGTTGGTAGGTGAAAGTGGTGGTGGTGGTGGTGGGGGGGGGGGGGGGGGGGGTACCTGCAAAGACACTCCGATGCCTCAATGAGTAAGAGCTCTAAGCAGGTTTTTATGGAGAGAGAAGGATTAAAAATCTGTACCTCTCTGGTTGAAATTCCTCTTCTATTTATAGGTAGTGGAGAAATTGTATCCAGTCCAGTTTCCGTCAAGATACATTTTGACTATGTATCTGGACAAAATGCACTCCAGGTTCATCCTAGTCAAAACTGATTTCCTTATTTTTAGGATCCATAACCTCTAGGTTATACATGGCCTTCTTCTGTTTTCCCCCTTTTTCTGAGGATCTGTAACCTCCAGGGTTTGAACATACTTGGTCTTTAACTGATCCCTCCTTTTTCTGGGGATCAACAACCTCCTGGTTTTGAATATACATGGTCTTTAACTGATTCCTCCTTTTTCTGGGGGTCAGTAACTTCTAGGGTTTGAATGTTTACCTGGTCCTTAGAAGCTAAAAAATTAAGTTAGTAGCTTCCAATGGGCTTAGACATCAACCCATGAACCAAACAAATTTCTTACTTGGGCTGAAGAGTGGTTAAGCCCCCTCAACAAGTAAATGGGTTGAAGAATTGTTTAGCCCACTTAACGTAAATGGGTTGAGGAGTTGTTTAGCCCACTTAATGTGAATGGTCCAAACAGTCATGTTTGTCAGGTGATCCATCTCCATGTTCTTGTCCTGAATACTGCTCTTCTTGGTTGGAGGCAATTTGTCCCAGATGTTCAGATTATGTTCAATGGGGATGGACATCATTCAGGTTTTCCTCTTAGCATCCATGGATTGAGGGTTACTTTGAATAAAAACATATTTAAGTTTAATCTCCTTTTTTATTCTTTCCCAAAGCAGCTTCTTCTGATTATTGAATTCTTCATTAATTTGATCTTGAATATCAGTTAAAGAGGGTATTGAATTGTAAGGATTGGGTAGGTTGAGAGAGATTTTAAGTAAAATACCTTCATGGTTGATGATAATTTCATTCCCATGTTCAGTATGTTGAGTTTGCATCCTAGCAGCTACTTTGATGTTGGTACCCTTTCTCTTTTGATTTTTATCCCTAGCTTTGTAACTTTTCAGAATTTTTCTGTATTTCTTTTGACAAGCAAGGGCCTCAGGATTTTGAGTTGGGATATTATCAGTAATGGGGTCTTGAAGTACTGCTTTAAAGATGATGTAAGCTTCAGAGCCATCAAGTTTTTCAGTGTTGTTTTTTATGATAATTTTCCTTTAAGCTAGTCTCATCCTAGTAGCAAGTTCTCCAACAACATCTTTATCTCAGTAAGACGTTTTCTTGATAATAGGTGTAGGAGTTTTGGGTGAGGTATTAAAATTGGTGGGGTTAAAGAGTGAGTTTTGTTGCTGAGAGGACCATGGTGATCAAGGATTCTGCAAACTTTGCAGAAGGCAATGCCATTCAAAGCATAAGCAAATTCCAGCCAGTGGGAGATAGTTGGTGTCTCATAAGCATCTATACCAAACTTTAAAGCTCTGGTAATATCAATAGTTAAGAGGATCTCAAGATTCTTCTTGTCTTCATCTCTACCATAAGCTCTTTTCGCTTCTTGGAAGATACCAGCAGGTTTGAGAATGTTACTGATATTAGGTATGATATGTCTAGGAATTCTCTTAACTAGTACCCAAATCTCGACAGCATACAAATTGGATTTATCAATAAAATCAGGTCATGATGGAGGTACTTCAGTTAAAACAATAAGTTTGTTGAATATACCTCTAGTTCCTCCTTGTCTGAAGACTCTATAATCTTCAATACTACCAAGCCTGATGGAATAATAGTTTATTCACTTCTTCCATAAAGCAACCTCAGCATCCCTTCTAAGTTCCCTGTTGGAGTTGATGAATCTAGAGATGGTTATGGTTTCATGAGAGATTTTACTGCAAAGACTTCCAATAAAGACCCGTTTCCAGTTCACTTGTTTTTTTCGGTAGGATGTTTTCAGAGTTTATGAAGACTTTTCAAAATAAGTATTTAGGGATATTTAGAGAAGAATTCATTCGCTCAACCAGGTTGTCAACTGATTCATTTGGTTTGGTACCAGAAGTGGAGGCCATGGGATCTTTGGTTGAGATATACATGGTAAGGGTGATGGTAGTGGTAATTGTGGTGAAGACAGTGTTATTTAGAATGAGGGAGTAAACCACTTTAATTTGAATTTTGAAGCTAAAAGCTTTAGCATGGTGGTAGTACTTTTTGTTTTTGTTACACATATGAGAGAGACTATGTTCAATACGCCAAAACCGAGCGTAAGAGAATTACAAAATTCATGTGGTTTCTGAAAAGAGGATTGCTAATGATTTCTGAGCTGTTTGTGATGGTTGACTACTAGCAAGGCTTGTGAGGGAGACCTGTTTGTGAGCCACAAGACCAACGAAAATAAAGTGCACATAATAATTTGTTCAAATGGCCCGTGATTCCTATTTAAGGTATTATGTTTGTTTTGTTTCTTTAGCTTCAGAGTGTCAGACCAAAAGGTTTTATCATATTTATTGTCATAATTCAGTTGAAGGGAACTAGTTAGATTAGACTTTATCCTAGGGGTGGGCACGTAGGAGGGATGGAAGGGGTAAGCAAAATGTTAACGACAAATTTTTTTATGCCAGCATCCTTTGGGAGTAGGTCGCAAATAAAAGTTTATTTGTGAATAGAACCAAACCAGGTTGAATGGTTATGCACCTTATGGTCCCCACGGCTAGGCTTTGTATTTCTCGTGTTATGAGGTTTTTTGAGTCAGCTTGGTCGTCAGTAAGTCAGAATCTCCATTCAGCCAGCAATATTTCTGAAAGGTGCATGTGCTGTAGACGTGTTTTGATCCAGTCAGCTTGTTCCACCGAAATTCTCCATCTACCGAGTGGAAAAATCAGAAGGGGCCAGCCGCCATCTTTCAAAATCAGTATAAGGGTATCAGTCAGATAGATTTGGAAATATTTTTCACTTATAGGGTGTAGGTAATGAATATCTAGTTGAGAGAAAATTGAAACGGCAGGGTAGGGGGAAAGAAGTCTTATGAAGAGATAGGTCTCTCTTAGGGAATCACTGCCATATAATGGTGAAACGACCCAAGACCAAGCAATGAATTTCATTATAAAATCCCTTCCATTTGCCGGAGATTAGATCGGTTTCTTTTCCCCCATTTCAATTTCATTCAGTCTCAAGTTGGTATTAATTCAATCAATTCTTCCTGAATGACTGATAAAGAGCATAGTGGGAATCCAAAAGGCAAGAAAGTAATGCTTGAGGTTTCTGTTGAGCCACGTGTTCACTGGTATCCGCATGAATATTGTGTAGATTGGTTTCCGTATGGAATCTATTTTCCCCAAGGTTGTGAATCTCTAGAGTTCCAAGAGAATTTTGCATGGTATTTGGAAGACATGAAACACAATACAGATGTGAAGGTTGAGGAACGTTTGCAGCAAGGAGGGCCACCTGGTCTTGCACACGAGCGTTTGGTTGACTCTCCAGTTGAGAGGTTGATTCATTTCTTCAAGCAGCCAAAGCCCGAGCCAATTAATCAGGATATTAGCAATCCATTTGTGATTAAAAAGGAGGAGTATGAGATAGGAGGTATCAGTCAACAAGTTAATGATGGAGATGGTGTGACTAACAATCTGCCAGGGGGAGAAGGAGAAGGAGATATGATGGATGAAGATGATATTAGATCTCCTTCCCCTGCTGTGAAGCCTCGCAGGCCTGGTTCTGATGATGATGACTGGATTTTGTATGCATATCATCCCAAATTCGATCGCTTTCAAGTGCATGAGGGTGTTGTTGTTATTGCTGATCGTTATCTTATTTCCGGTATGAGTAGGATTGGGTTTCAATCTATCACTCTCCCTACAGAAGCGAGATTCATGGTTCGTAAATTGGCTGCACGACACTGGCACAACGATGAGCCAATGCATTTTCCTATGATGGATGTTCTTTATCTTGTAACTGGTCAGATTGGACGGGCTATTTTTGAAAGGAATGGCCAGACAGCCACCGATCCATCACATCAAGAGACCGGTTCTGATGATGAAGTACCAGCTACTACCGAACCGGAGCAAACTAATCATGCTAGTGCAACTGAGTCGAAGCGATTCAATACATTTGAAGGTCAGCAGTCTCCAGAGGCAATGCTGCGCTGGAGTGAGCCTATCATTCGTATGACTCGGAGTAGAACTCGCCATGTCAGCCAAGGGACTCAGAGCAAAACTCGTCAGCATCAGAAGTAAGTAAATTTGGGTTTTCTCATCCTCCATATCCTGCAAACTTATGGGAGAAACTTTGATTTTAGTTGGGATTTTATTTTGATTAGGTGATAAAGTTTGATTTGTGTTTTGTTAACACAGCTTTGTTTAAGACTTTGTTGGTGCTTGTATGGATATCTGTGGTTACAAGGTGTGCTTGAATATGGTGTGACTTGGTGTGCCATAACATGATATGTCCAGAAAAAGGTGTGCTTGAATATGGTATGACTTGGCGTTCCATAAGATTGTGCGACAGAATGTGGTGTGCCATAACATAGTGCGTCGGAATATGGTGCGCCATAGCTTGATATGTCAAGAACAAGGTGTTGTGTATCAGAACGTGGAGTGCCATAACATAATGCGTCGGAATATGGTGCGCCATAACATGATATGTCCAAAACAAGGTGTTGTGTGTCAGTACGTGGTGTTCCATAACATAGAGCGTCAGAATATGGCGTGCCATAACACGATATTTACAGAACAAGGTGTGCTTGAATATGGTGTGGCTTGGTGTGCCATAACATAGTGCGTCGGACTATGGTGTGCCATAACATGATATGTCCAGAAAAAGGTGTTGTGTGTCAGAACGTGGTGTGCCATAACATAGTGCGTTGGAATATGGTGTGCCATAACATGATATGTCCAGAACAAGGTGTGCTTGAATATGGTGTGACTTGGTGTGCCATAAGATTGTGCATCAGAATATGGTGTGCCATAACATGATATGTCCAAAACCAGGTGTTGTGTGTCAGAATGTGGTTTGCCGTAATATAATGCGTCGGAATATGGTGTGCCATAACATGATATGTCAAGAACAAGGTGTGCTTGAATATGGTCTGAGTTGGGGTGCCATAAGATTGTGCGACAGAACGTGGTGTGACATAACATAGTGCGTCGGAATATGATGTGCCATAACTTGATATGTAAAGAACAATGTGTTGTATGTCAGAACGTGGTGTGCCATAACAAAATGCGTCGGAATATGGTGTGCCATAACATGATATGTACAGAAAACGGTGTTGTCTGTGAGTACAATGGAGTGCCATAACATAGTGCGTCAGAATATGGTTTGCCATAACATGATATGTCCAGAACAAGGTGTGCTTGAATATGGTGTGGCTTGAAGTTCCATAAGATTGTGCGTCAGAATATGGTGTGCCATAACATGAAATGTCCAGAACCAGGTGTTTTGTGTCCGAACGTGGTGTAACTTAACATAGTGCGTCGGAATACAGTGTTCCATAACATGATATGTCCAGAACAAGGTGTGCTTGAATATGGTGTGACTTGGTATGACATAATATTGTGTGTCAGAACGTGGTGCGCCATAACATAGTACGCCGGATTATGATGTGTCATAAAATGATATGTCCATAACAAGGTGTATTGTGTCATAACGTGGTGTGCCATAACATAGTGCGTAGGACTATGGTGTGCCATAACATGATATGTCCAGAACAAGGTGTGCTTGAATATGGTGTGACTTATTGTGCCATAAGATTGTGCGTCAGAATATGGTGTGTCATAACATGATATGTCCAGAACCAGGTGTTGTGTGTCAGAATGTGGTGTGCCATAACATAGTGCGTCGGAATATGGTGTGCCATAACATGATATGTCCAGAACAAGGTGTTGTGTGTCAGAACGTGTTGTGCCATAACATAGTGCGTAGGAATATGGTGTACCATAACATGATATGTCCAGAACAAGGTGTGCTAGAATATGGTGTGACATGGCGTGCCATAAGATTGTGCATCTGAATAGAGTGTGCCATAACATGATATGTCCAGAAAAAGTTGTTGTGCCCTAACATAATATGTCCAGAACAAGGTGTGCCATAACATGATATGTCCGAATACGGTGTGCCATAACATGATATGTCCAGAACAAGGCGTGCTTGAATATAGCGTGACTTGGTGTGCCATCAGATTGTGCGTCAGAATATGATGTACCATAACATGATATGTCTAGAACCAAGTGTTGTGTGTCAGAACGTGTTGTGCCATAATATAGTGTGTCGGAATATGGTGTGCCATAACATGATATGTCAAGAACAAGATGTTCTTTAATATGGTGTGACTTGGTGTGCCATCAGATTGTGCGTCAGAATATGGTGCGCCATAACATGATATGTCCAGAACCAGGTGTTGTGTGTCAGAATGTGGTATGCCATAACATAGTGCGTCGGAATATGGTGTGCCATAACATGATATGTCCAGAACAAGGTGTGCTTGAATATGGTGTGACTGGACGTGCCATAAGATTGTGCGACAGAACGTGGTGTGCCATAACATAGTGCGTCGGAATACAGTGTGCCATAACTTGATATGTCCAGAACAAGGTGTTGTGTGTTAAAACGTGGTGTGCCATAACATAGTGCGTCGGAATATGGTGTGCCATAACATGATATCTCCAGAACAAGGTGTTGTGTGTCAGAACGTGGTGTGCCATAATATAGTGCGACAGAATATGGTGTTCCATAACATGATATTTCAAAAACAAGGTGTTGTGTGTCAGAACGTGGTGTGCCATAACATAGTGCGTCGGAATATGGTACCATAACATGATATGTCCAGAACAAGGTGTGCTTGAATATGGTGTGACATGGCGTGCCATATGATGGTGCGTCACAATAGAGTGTGCCATAACATGATATGTCCAGAACAAGTTGTTATGTATCAGAACGTGGAGTTCCCTAACATAGTGCGTCGGAATATGGTGTGCCATAACATAATGCGTCGAATATGGTGTGCCATAACATGATATGTTCAAAACCAGGTGTTGTGTGTCAGAATGTGGTGTGCCGTAACATAGTGCGTCGGAATATGGTGTGCCATAAGATGATATGTCCAGGACAAGGTGTGCTTGAATATGGTCTGACTTGGCGTGCCATAAATTTGTGCGACAGAACGTGGTGTGCCATAACATGATATGTCAAGAACAAGGTGTTGTGTGTCAGAACGTGGTGTGCCATAACATAATGCGTCGGAATATGGTGTGCCATAACATGATATGTCCAGAACAAGGTGTGCTTGAATATGGTGTGACTGGACGTGCATATATTGTGCGACAGAACATGGTGTGCCATAACATAGTGCGTCGGAATACGGTGTGCAATAACATGATATTACCAGAGCAAGGTGTGCTTGAATATGGCGTGGCTTGGTATGCCATAAGATTGTGCGTCATAATATGGTGTGCCATAACATGATATGTCCAGAACCAGGTGTTGTGTGTCCGAACGTGGTGTGACTTAACATAGTGCGTCGGAATTTGTTGTGACATATCATGATATGTCCAGAACAAAGTGAGCTTGAATATGGTATGACTGGACGTGCCATAAGATTGTGCGACAGAACATGGTGTGCCATAACATAGTGCGTCGAAATACGGTGTGCAATAACATGATATTACCAGAGAAAGCTGTGCTTGAATATGGCGTGGCTTGGTATGCCATAAGATTGTGCGTCAGAATATGGTGTGCCATAACATGATATGTCCAGAACCAGGTGTTGTGTGTCCAAACATGGTGTGACTTAACATAGTGCGTCGGAATTTGGTGTGCCATATCATGATATATCCAGAATAAGGTGTGCTTGAATATGGTGTGGCTTGGTGTGCCATAAGATTGTGCGTCAGAATATCGTGTGCCATAACATGATATGTCCAAAACCAGGTGTTGTGTGTCAGAATGTGGTGTGCCATAACATAGTGCGTCGGAATATGGAGTGCCATAACATGATATGTCCAGAACAAAGTGTGCTTGAATATGGTGTGGCTTGGTGTGCCATAAGATTGTGCGTCAGAATATGGTGTGACATAACATGATATGTAAAGAACCAGGTGTTGTGTGTTAGAATGTGGTATTTCGTAATATAGTGCTCGGAATATGGTTTGCCATAACACGTCCAGAACAAGGTGTGTTTGAATATCGTGTGACTTGGCGTGCCGTAAGATTGTGCGACAAAACCTGGTGTGCCATAACATAGTGTGTCGGAATATGGTGTGCCATAACATGATATGTCCAGAACAAGGTGTGCTTGAATATGGTGTGACTGGACGTGCCATAAGATTGTGCGACAGAACGTGGTGTGCCATAACATAGTGCGTCGGAATACAGTGTGCCATAACTTGATATGTCCAGAACAAGGTGTTGTGTGTTAAAACGTGGTGTGCCATAACATAGTGCGTCGGAATATGGTGTGCCATAACATGATATCTCCAGAACAAGGTGTTGTGTGTCAGAACGTGGTGTGCCATAATATAGTGCGACAGAATATGGTGTTCCATAACATGATATTTCAAAAACAAGGTGTTGTGTGTCAGAACGTGGTGTGCCATAACATAGTGCGTCGGAATATGGTGTACCATAACATGATATGTCCAGAACAAGGTGTGCTTGAATATGGTGTGACATGGCGTGCCATAAGATGGTGCGTCACAATAGAGTGTGCCATAACATGATATGTCCAGAACAAGTTGTTATGTGTCAGAACGTGGAGTTCCCTAACATAGTGCGTCGGAATATGGTGTGCCATAACATAATGCGTCGAATATGGTGTGCCATAACATGATATGTTCAAAACCAGGTGTTGTGTGTCAGAATGTGGTGTGCCGTAACATAGTGCGTCGGAATATGGTGTTCCATAAGATGATATGTCCAGGACAAGGTGTGCTTGAATATGGTCTGACTTGGCGTGCCATAAATTTGTGCGACAGAACGTGGTGTGCCATAACATGATATGTCAAGAACAAGGTGTGTGTGTCAGAACGTGGTGTGCCATAACATAATGCGTCGGAATATGGTGTGCCATAACATGATATGTCCAGAACAAGGTGTGCTTGAATATGGTGTGACTGGACGTGCCATAATATTGTGCGACAGAACATGGTGTGCCATAACATAGTGCGTCGGAATACGGTGTGCAATAACATGATATTACCATAGCAAGGTGTGCTTGAATATGGCGTGGCTTGGTATGCCATAAGATTGTGCGTCAGAATATGGTGTGCCATAACATGATATGTCCAGAACCAGGTGTTGTGTGTCCGAACGTGGTGTGACTTAACATAGTGCGTCGGAATTTGTTGTGACATATCATGATATGTCCAGAACAAGGTGTGCTTGAATATGATGTGGCTTGGTGTGCCATAAGATTGTGCGTCAGAATATCGTGTGCCATAACATGATATGTCCAAAACCAGGTGTTGTGTGTCAAAATGTGGTGTGCCATAACATAGTGCGTCGGAATATGGTGTGCCATAACATGATATGTCCAGAACAAAGTTAGCTTGAATATGGTATGACTGGACGTGCCATAAGATTGTGCGACAGAACATGGTGTGCCATAACATAGTGCGTCGAAATACGGTGTGCAATAACATGATATTACCAGAGCAAGCTGTGCTTGAATATGGCGTGGCTTGGTATGCCATAAGATTGTGCGTCAGAATATGGTGTGCCATAACATGATATGTCCAGAACCAGGTGTTGTGTGTCCGAACATGGTGTGACTTAACATAGTGCGTCGGAATTTGGTGTGCCATATCATGATATATCCAGAATAAGGTGTGCTTGAATATGGTGTGGCTTGGTGTGCCATAAGATTGTGCGTCAGAATATCGTGTGCCATAACATGATATGTCCAAAACCAGGTGTTGTGTGTCAGAATGTGGTGTGCCATATCATAGTGCGTCGGAATATGGAGTGCCATAACATGATATGTCCAGAACAAAGTGTGCTTGAATATGGTGTGGCTTGGTGTGCCATAAGATTGTGCGTCAGAATATGGTGTGACATAACATGATATGTAAAGAACCAGGTGTTGTGTATTAGAATGTGGTGTTTCGTAATATAGTGCTCGGAATATGGTTTGCCATAACACGTCCAGAACAAGGTGTGTTTGAATATGGTGTGACTTGGCGTGTCGTAAGATTGTGCGACAAAACCTGGTGTGCCATAACATAGTGTGTCGGAATATGGTTTGCCATAACTTGATATGTCCAGAACAAGGTGTTGTGTGTCCGAACGTGGTGTGCCATAACATAGTGCGTCGGAATATGGTGTGTTATATCATGATATGTCAAGAACAAGGTGTTTTGTGTCAGAACATAGTGTGTCATAACATAGTGCGTCGGAATATGGTGTGCCGTAACATGATATTTCTAGAACAAGGTGTGCTAGAATATGGTGTGACATGGCGTGCCATAAGATTGTGCGTCTGAATAGAGTGTGCGATAACATGATATGTCCAGAACAAGTTGTTGTGTGTCTGAACGCAGTGTGCCCTAACATAGGGCGTCCGAATACGGTGTGCCATAACATGATATCTCCAGAACAAAGTGTGCTTGAATATGGCGTGACTTGGTGTGCCATCAGATTGTGCGTCAGAATATGGTGCGCCATAACATGATATGTCCATAACCAGGTGTTGTGTGTAAGAACGTGTTGTGCCATAATATAGTGTGTCGGAATATGGTGTGCCATAACATGATATGTCCTGAATAAGGTGTGCTTGAATATGGTGTGGCTTGGTGTGCCATAAGATTGTGCGTCAGAATATCGTGTGCCATAACATGATATGTTCAAAACCAAGTGTTGTGTGTCAAAATATGGTGTGCCATAACATAGTGCGTCGGAATATGGAGTGTCATAACATGATATGTCCAGAACAAAGTGAGCTTGAATATGGTATGACTGGACGTGCCATAAGATTGTGCGACAGAACATGGTGTGCCATAACATAGTGCGTCGAAATACGGTGTGCAATAACATGATATTACCAGAGCAAGCTGTGCTTGAATATGGCGTGGCTTGGTATGCCATAAGATTGTGCGTCAGAATATGGTGTGCCATAACATGATATGTCCAGAACCAGGTGTTGTGTGTCCGAACATGGTGTGACTTAACATAGTGCGTCGGAATTTGGTGTGCCATATCATGATATATCCAGAATAAGGTGTGCTTGAATATGGTGTGGCTTGGTGTGCCATAAGATTGTGCGTCAGAATATCGTGTGCCATAACATGATATGTCCAAAACCAGGTGTTGTGTGTCAGAATGTGGTGTGCCATAACATAGTGCGTCGGAATATGGAGTGCCATAACATGATATGTCCAGAACAAGGTGTGCTTGAATATGGTGTGACTGGACGTGCCATAAGATTGTGCGACAGAACGTGGTGTGACATAACATAGTGCGTCGGAATATGATGTGCCATAACTTGATATGTAAAGAACAATGTGTTGTATGTCAGAACGTGGTGTGCCATAACATAATGCGTCGGAATATGGTGTGCCATAACATGATATGTACAGAAAACGGTGTTGTCTGTGAGTACAATGGAGTGCCATAACATAGTGCGTCAGAATATGGTTTGCCATAACATGATATGTCCAGAACAAGGTGTGCTTGAATATGGTGTGGCTTGAAGTTCCATAAGATTGTGCGTCAGAATATGGTGTGCCATAACATGAAATGTCCAGAACCAGGTGTTTTGTGTCCGAACGTGGTGTAACTTAACATAATGCGTCGGAATACAGTGTTCCATAACATGATATGTCCAGAACAAGGTGTGCTTGAATATGGTGTGACTTGGTATGACATAATATTGTGTCAGAACGTGGTGCGCCATAACATAGTACGCCGGATTGATGTGTCATAAAATGATATGTCCATAACAAGGTGTATTGTGTCATAACGTGGTGTGCCATAACATAGTGCGTAGGACTATGGTGTGCCATAACATGATATGTCCAGAACAAGGTGTGCTTGAATATGGTGTGACTTATTGTGCCATAAGATTGTGCGTCAGAATATGGTGTGTCATAACATGATATGTCCAGAACCAGGTGTTGTGTGTCAGAATGTGGTGTGCCATAACATAGTGCGTCGGAATATGGTGTGCCATAACATGATATGTCCAGAACAAGGTGTTGTGTCAGAACGTGTTGTGCCATAACATAGTGCGTAGGAATATGGTGTACCATAACATGATATGTCCAGAACAAGGTGTGCTAGAATATGGAGTGACATGGCGTGCCATAAGATTGTGCATCTGAATAGAGTGTGCCATAACATGATATGTCCAGAAAAAGTTGTTGTGCCCTAACATAATATGTCCAGAACAAGGTGTGCCATAACATGATATGTCCGAATACGGTGTGCCATAACATGATATGTCCAGAACAAGGCGTGCTTGAATATAGCGTGACTTGGTGTGCCATCAGGTTGTGCGTCAGAATATGATGTACCATAACATGATATGTCTAGAACCAAGTGTTGTGTGTCAGAACGTGTTGTGCCATAATATAGTGTGTCGGAATATGGTGTGCCATAACATGATATGTCAAGAACAAGATGTTCTTTAATATGGTGTGACTTGGTGTGCCATCAGATTGTGCGTCAGAATATGGTGCGCCATAACATGATATGTCCAGAACCAGGTGTTGTGTGTCAGAATGTGGTATGCCATAACATAGTGCGTCGGAATATGGTGTGCCATAACATGATATGTCCAGAACAAGGTGTGCTTGAATATGGTGTGACTGGACGTGCCATAAGATTGTGCGACAGAACGTGGTGTGCCATAACATAGTGCGTCGGAATACAGTGTGCCATAACTTGATATGTCCAGAACAAGGTGTTGTGTGTTAAAACGTGGTGTGCCATAACATAGTGCGTCGGAATATGGTGTGCCATAACATGATATCTCCAGAACAAGGTGTTGTGTGTCAGAACGTGGTGTGCCATAATATAGTGCGACAGAATATGGTGTTCCATAACATGATATTTCAAAAACAAGGTGTTGTGTGTCAGAACGTGGTGTGCCATAACATAGTGCGTCGGAATATGGTGTACCATAACATGATATGTCCAGAACAAGGTGTGCTTGAATATGGTGTGACATGGCGTGCCATAAGATGGTGCGTCACAATAGAGTGTGCCATAACATGATATGTCCAGAACAAGTTGTTATGTGTCAGAACGTGGAGTTCCCTAACATAGTGCGTCGGAATTTGGTGTGCCATAACATAATGCGTCGAATATGGTGTGCCATAACATGATATGTTCAAAACCAGGTGTTGTGTGTCAGAATGTGGTGTGCCGTAACATAGTGCGTCGGAATATGGTGTGCCATAAGATGATATGTCCAGGACAAGGTGTGCTTGAATATGGTCTGACTTGGCGTGCCATAAATTTGTGCGACAGAACGTGGTGTGCCATAACATGATATGTCAAGAACAAGGTGTTGTGTGTCAGAACGTGGTGTGCCATAACATAATGCGTCGGAATATGGTGTGCCATAACATGATATGTCCAGAACAAGGTGTGCTTGAATATGGTGTGACTGGACGTGCCATAATATTGTGCGACAGAACATGGTGTGCCCTAACATAGGGCGTCCGAATACGGTGTGCCATAACATGATATCTCCAGAACAAAGTGTGCTTGAATATGGCGTGACTTGGTGTGCCATCAGATTGTGCGTCAGAATATGGTGCGCCATAACATGATATGTCCATAACCAGGTGTTGTGTGTAAGAACGTGTTGTGCCATAATATAGTGTGTCGGAATATGGTGTGCCATAACATGATATGTCCTGAATAAGGTGTGCTTGAATATGGTGTGGCTTGGTGTGCCATAAGATTGTGCGTCAGAATATCGTGTGCCATAACATGATATGTTCAAAACCAAGTGTTGTGTGTCAAAATATGGTGTGCCATAACATAGTGCGTCGGAATATGGAGTGTCATAACATGATATGTCCAGAACAAAGTGAGCTTGAATATGGTATGACTGGACGTGCCATAAGATTGTGCGACAGAACATGGTGTGCCATAACATAGTGCGTCGAAATACGGTGTGCAATAACATGATATTACCAGAGCAAGCTGTGCTTGAATATGGCGTGGCTTGGTATGCCATAAGATTGTGCGTCAGAATATGGTGTGCCATAACATGATATGTCCAGAACCAGGTGTTGTGTGTCCGAACATGGTGTGACTTAACATAGTGCGTCGGAATTTGGTGTGCCATATCATGATATATCCAGAATAAGGTGTGCTTGAATATGGTGTGGCTTGGTGTGCCATAAGATTGTGCGTCAGAATATCGTGTGCCATAACATGATATGTCCAAAACCAGGTGTTGTGTGTCAGAATGTGGTGTGCCATAACATAGTGCGTCGGAATATGGAGTGCCATAACATGATATGTCCAGAACAAAGTGTGCTTGAATATGGTGTGGCTTGGTGTGCCATAAGATTGTGCGTCAGAATATGGTGTGACATAACATGATATGTAAAGAACCAGGTGTTGTGTGTTAGAATGTGGTGTTTCGTAATATAGTGCTCGGAATATGGTTTGCCATAACACGTCCAGAACAAGGTGTGTTTGAATATCGTGTGACTTGGCGTGCCGTAAGATTGTGCGACAAAACCTGGTGTGCCATAACATAGTGTGTCGGAATATGGTGTGCCATAACATGATATGTCCAAAACAAGGTGTGCCTGAATATGGTGTGACTGGACGTGCCATAAGATTGTGCGACAGAATGTGGTGTGCCATAACATAGTGCGTCGGAATACAGTGTGCCATAACTTGATATGTCCAGAACAAGGTGTTGTGTGTTAAAACGTGGTGTGCCATAACATAGTGCGTCGGAATATGGTGTGCCATAACATGATATCTCCAGAACAAGGTGTTGTGTGTCAGAACGTGGTGTGCCATAATATAGTGCGACAGAATATGGTGTTCCATAACATGATATTTCAAAAACAAGGTGTTGTGTGTCAGAACGTGGTGTGCCATAACATAGTGCGTCGGAATATGGTGTACCATAACATGATATGTCCAGAACAAGGTGTGCTTGAATATGGTGTGACATGGCGTGCCATAAGATGGTGCGTCACAATAGAGTGTGCCATAACATGATATGTCCAGAACAAGTTGTTATGTGTCAGAACGTGGAGTTCCCTAACATAGTGCGTCGGAATATGGTGTGCCATAACATAATGCGTCGAATATGGTGTGCCATAACATGATATGTTCAAAACCAGGTGTTG
Source organism: Papaver somniferum (assembly GCF_003573695.1). NCBI lineage: Eukaryota > Viridiplantae > Streptophyta > Magnoliopsida > Ranunculales > Papaveraceae > Papaver > Papaver somniferum. The sequence goes on along the minus strand of NW_020619270.1, from coordinate 1,382,820 downwards.
TGTGTCAGAATGTGGTGTGCCGTAACATAGTGCGTCGGAATATGGTGTGCCATAAGATGATATGTCCAGGACAAGGTGTGCTTGAATATGGTCTGACTTGGCGTGCCATAAATTTGTGCGACAGAACGTGGTGTGCCATAACATGATATGTCAAGAACAAGGTGTTGTGTGTCAGAACGTGGTGTGCCATAACATAATGCGTCGGAATATGGTGTGCCATAACATGATATGTCCAGAACAAGGTGTGCTTGAATATGGTGTGACTGGACGTGCCATAATATTGTGCGACAGAACATGGTGTGCCATAACATAGTGCGTCGGAATACGGTGTGCAATAACATGATATTACCATAGCAAGGTGTGCTTGAATATGGCGTGGCTTGGTATGCCATAAGATTGTGCGTCAGAATATGGTGTGCCATAACATGATATGTCCAGAACCAGGTGTTGTGTGTCCGAACGTGGTGTGACTTAACATAGTGCGTCGGAATTTGTTGTGACATATCATGATATGTCCAGAACAAGGTGTGCTTGAATATGATGTGGCTTGGTGTGCCATAAGATTGTGCGTCAGAATATCGTGTGCCATAACATGATATGTCCAAAACCAGGTGTTGTGTGTCAAAATGTGGTGTGCCATAACATAGTGCGTCGGAATATGGTGTGCCATAACATGATATGTCCAGAACAAAGTGAGCTTGAATATGGTATGACTGGACGTGCCATAAGATTGTGCGACAGAACATGGTGTGCCATAACATAGTGCGTCGAAATACGGTGTGCAATAACATGATATTACCAGAGCAAGCTGTGCTTGAATATGGCGTGGCTTGGTATGCCATAAGATTGTGCGTCAGAATATGGTGTGCCATAACATGATATGTCCAGAACCAGGTGTTGTGTGTCCGAACATGGTGTGACTTAACATAGTGCGTCGGAATTTGGTGTGCCATATCATGATATATCCAGAATAAGGTGTGCTTGAATATGGTGTGGCTTGGTGTGCCATAAGATTGTGCGTCAGAATATCGTGTGCCATAACATGATATGTCCAAAACCAGGTGTTGTGTGTCAGAATGTGGTGTGCCATAACATAGTGCGTCGGAATATGGAGTGCCATAACATGATATGTCCAGAACAAGGTGTGCTTGAATATGGTGTGACTGGACGTGCCATAAGATTGTGCGACAGAACGTGGTGTGACATAACATAGTGCGTCGGAATATGATGTGCCATAACTTGATATGTAAAGAACAATGTGTTGTATGTCAGAACGTGGTGTGCCATAACATAATGCGTCGGAATATGGTGTGCCATAACATGATATGTACAGAAAACGGTGTTGTCTGTGAGTACAATGGAGTGCCATAACATAGTGCGTCAGAATATGGTTTGCCATAACATGATATGTCCAGAACAAGGTGTGCTTGAATATGGTGTGGCTTGAAGTTCCATAAGATTGTGCGTCAGAATATGGTGTGCCATAACATGAAATGTCCAGAACCAGGTGTTTTGTGTCCGAACGTGGTGTAACTTAACATAATGCGTCGGAATACAGTGTTCCATAACATGATATGTCCAGAACAAGGTGTGCTTGAATATGGTGTGACTTGGTATGACATAATATTGTGTGTCAGAACGTGGTGCGCCATAACATAGTACGCCGGATTATGATGTGTCATAAAATGATATGTCCATAACAAGGTGTATTGTGTCATAACGTGGTGTGCCATAACATAGTGCGTAGGACTATGGTGTGCCATAACATGATATGTCCAGAACAAGGTGTGCTTGAATATGGTGTGACTTATTGTGCCATAAGATTGTGCGTCAGAATATGGTGTGTCATAACATGATATGTCCAGAACCAGGTGTTGTGTGTCAGAATGTGGTGTGCCATAACATAGTGCGTCGGAATATGGTGTGCCATAACATGATATGTCCAGAACAAGGTGTTGTGTGTCAGAACGTGTTGTGCCATAACATAGTGCGTAGGAATATGGTGTACCATAACATGATATGTCCAGAACAAGGTGTGCTAGAATATGGAGTGACATGGCGTGCCATAAGATTGTGCATCTGAATAGAGTGTGCCATAACATGATATGTCCAGAAAAAGTTGTTGTGCCCTAACATAATATGTCCAGAACAAGGTGTGCCATAACATGATATGTCCGAATACGGTGTGCCATAACATGATATGTCCAGAACAAGGCGTGCTTGAATATAGCGTGACTTGGTGTGCCATCAGGTTGTGCGTCAGAATATGATGTACCATAACATGATATGTCTAGAACCAAGTGTTGTGTGTCAGAACGTGTTGTGCCATAATATAGTGTGTCGGAATATGGTGTGCCATAACATGATATGTCAAGAACAAGATGTTCTTTAATATGGTGTGACTTGGTGTGCCATCAGATTGTGCGTCAGAATATGGTGCGCCATAACATGATATGTCCAGAACCAGGTGTTGTGTGTCAGAATGTGGTATGCCATAACATAGTGCGTCGGAATATGGTGTGCCATAACATGATATGTCCAGAACAAGGTGTGCTTGAATATGGTGTGACTGGACGTGCCATAAGATTGTGCGACAGAACGTGGTGTGCCATAACATAGTGCGTCGGAATACAGTGTGCCATAACTTGATATGTCCAGAACAAGGTGTTGTGTGTTAAAACGTGGTGTGCCATAACATAGTGCGTCGGAATATGGTGTGCCATAACATGATATCTCCAGAACAAGGTGTTGTGTGTCAGAACGTGGTGTGCCATAATATAGTGCGACAGAATATGGTGTTCCATAACATGATATTTCAAAAACAAGGTGTTGTGTGTCAGAACGTGGTGTGCCATAACATAGTGCGTCGGAATATGGTGTACCATAACATGATATGTCCAGAACAAGGTGTGCTTGAATATGGTGTGACATGGCGTGCCATAAGATGGTGCGTCACAATAGAGTGTGCCATAACATGATATGTCCAGAACAAGTTGTTATGTGTCAGAACGTGGAGTTCCCTAACATAGTGCGTCGGAATATGGTGTGCCATAACATAATGCGTCGAATATGGTGTGCCATAACATGATATGTTCAAAACCAGGTGTTGTGTGTCAGAATGTGGTGTGCCGTAACATAGTGCGTCGGAATATGGTGTGCCATAAGATGATATGTCCAGGACAAGGTGTGCTTGAATATGGTCTGACTTGGCGTGCCATAAATTTGTGCGACAGAACGTGGTGTGCCATAACATGATATGTCAAGAACAAGGTGTTGTGTGTCAGAACGTGGTGTGCCATAACATAATGCGTCGGAATATGGTGTGCCATAACATGATATGTCCAGAACAAGGTGTGCTTGAATATGGTGTGACTGGACGTGCCATAATATTGTGCGACAGAACATGGTGTGCCATAACATAGTGCGTCGGAATACGGTGTGCAATAACATGATATTACCAGAGCAAGGTGTGCTTGAATATGGCGTGGCTTGGTATGCCATAAGATTGTGCGTCATAATATGGTGTGCCATAACATGATATGTCCAGAACCAGGTGTTGTGTGTCCGAACGTGGTGTGACTTAACATAGTGCGTCGGAATTTGTTGTGACATATCATGATATGTCCAGAACAAGGTGTGCTTGAATATGATGTGGCTTGGTCTGCCATAAGATTGTGCGTCAGAATATCGTGTGCCATAACATGATATGTCCAAAACCAGGTGTTGTGTGTCAAAATGTGGTGTGCCATAACATAGTGCGTCGGAATATGGTGTGCCATAACATGATATGTCCAGAACAAAGTGAGCTTGAATATGGTATGACTGGACGTGCCATAAGATTGTGCGACAGAACATGGTGTGCCATAACATAGTGCGTCGAAATACGGTGTGCAATAACATGATATTACCAGAGAAAGCTGTGCTTGAATATGGCGTGGCTTGGTATGCCATAAGATTGTGCGTCAGAATATGGTGTGCCATAACATGATATGTCCAGAACCAGGTGTTGTGTGTCCGAACATGGTGTGACTTAACATAGTGCGTCGGAATTTGGTGTGCCATATCATGATATATCCAGAATAAGGTGTGCTTGAATATGGTGTGGCTTGGTGTGCCATAAGATTGTGCGTCAGAATATCGTGTGCCATAACATGATATGTCCAAAACCAGGTGTTGTGTGTCAGAATGTGGTGTGCCATAACATAGTGCGTCGGAATATGGAGTGCCGTAACATGATATGTCCAGAACAAAGTGTGCTTGAATATGGTGTGGCTTGGTGTGCCATAAGATTGTGCGTCAGAATATGGTGTGACATAACATGATATGTAAAGAACCAGGTGTTGTGTGTTAGAATGTGGTGTTTCGTAATATAGTGCTCGGAATATGGTTTGCCATAACACGTCCAGAACAAGGTGTGTTTGAATATCGTGTGACTTGGCGTGCCGTAAGATTGTGCGACAAAACCTGGTGTGCCATAACATAGTGTGTCGGAATATGGTGTGCCATAACATGATATGTCCAAAACAAGGTGTGCCTGAATATGGTGTGACTGGACGTGCCATAAGATTGTGCGACAGAATGTGGTGTGCCATAACATAGTGCGTCGGAATACAGTGTGCCATAACTTGATATGTCCAGAACAAGGTGTTGTGTGTTAAAACGTGGTGTGCCATAACATAGTGCGTCGGAATATGGTGTGCCATAACATGATATCTCCAGAACAAGGTGTTGTGTGTCAGAACGTGGTGTGCCATAATATAGTGCGACAGAATATGGTGTTCCATAACATGATATTTCAAAAACAAGGTGTTGTGTGTCAGAACGTGGTGTGTCATAACATAGTGCATCGGAATATGGTGTACCATAACATGATATGTCCAGAACAAGGTGTGCTTGAATATGGTGTGACATGGCGTGCCATAAGATGGTGCGTCACAATAGAGTGTGCCATAACATGATATGTCCAGAACAAGTTGTTATGTGTCAGAACGTGGAGTTCCCTAACATAGTGCGTCGGAATATGGTGTGCCATAACATAATGCGTCGAATATGGTGTGCCATAACATGATATGTTCAAAACCAGGTGTTGTGTGTCAGAATGTGGTGTGCCGTAACATAGTGCGTCGGAATATGGTGTGCCATAAGATGATATGTCCAGGACAAGGTGTGCTTGAATATGGTCTGACTTGGCGTGCCATAAATTTGTGCGACAGAACGTGGTGTGCCATAACATGATATGTCAAGAACAAGGTGTTGTGTGTCAGAACGTGGTGTGCCATAACATAATGCGTCGGAATATGGTGTGCCATAACATGATATGTCCAGAACAAGGTGTGCTTGAATATGGTGTGACTGGACGTGCCATAATATTGTGCGACAGAACATGGTGTGCCATAACATAGTGCGTCGGAATACGGTGTGCAATAACATGATATTACCATAGCAAGGTGTGCTTGAATATGGCGTGGCTTGGTATGCCATAAGATTGTGCGTCAGAATATGGTGTGCCATAACATGATATGTCCAGAACCAGGTGTTGTGTGTCCGAACGTGGTGTGACTTAACATAGTGCGTCGGAATTTGTTGTGACATATCATGATATGTCCAGAACAAGGTGTGCTTGAATATGATGTGGCTTGGTGTGCCATAAGATTGTGCGTCAGAATATCGTGTGCCATAACATGATATGTCCAAAACCAGGTGTTGTGTGTCAAAATGTGGTGTGCCATAACATAGTGCGTCGGAATATGGTGTGCCATAACATGATATGTCCAGAACAAAGTGAGCTTGAATATGGTATGACTGGACGTGCCATAAGATTGTGCGACAGAACATGGTGTGCCATAACATAGTGCGTCGAAATACGGTGTGCAATAACATGATATTACCAGAGCAAGCTGTGCTTGAATATGGCGTGGCTTGGTATGCCATAAGATTGTGCGTCAGAATATGGTGTGCCATAACATGATATGTCCAGAACCAGGTGTTGTGTGTCCGAACATGGTGTGACTTAACATAGTGCGTCGGAATTTGGTGTGCCATATCATGATATATCCAGAATAAGGTGTGCTTGAATATGGTGTGGCTTGGTGTGCCATAAGATTGTGCGTCAGAATATCGTGTGCCATAACATGATATGTCCAAAACCAGGTGTTGTGTGTCAGAATGTGGTGTGCCATAACATAGTGCGTCGGAATATGGAGTGCCATAACATGATATGTCCAGAACAAAGTGTGCTTGAATATGGTGTGGCTTGGTGTGCCATAAGATTGTGCGTCAGAATATGGTGTGACATAACATGATATGTAAAGAACCAGGTGTTGTGTGTTAGAATGTGGTGTTTCGTAATATAGTGCTCGGAATATGGTTTGCCATAACACGTCCAGAACAAGGTGTGTTTGAATATGGTGTGACTTGGCGTGCCGTAAGATTGTGCGACAAAACCTGGTGTGCCATAACATAGTGTGTCGGAATATGGTTTGCCATAACTTGATATGTCCAGAACAAGGTGTTGTGTGTCCGAACGTGGTGTGCCATAACATAGTGCGTCGGAATATGGTGTGTTATATCATGATATGTCCAGAACAAGGTGTTTTGTGTCAGAACGTAGTGTGTCATAACATAGTGCGTCGGAATATGGTGTGCCGTAACATGATATGTCTAGAATAAGGTGTGCTAGAATATGGTGTGACATGGCGTGCCATAAGATTGTGCGTCTGAATAGAGTGTGCGATAACATGATATGTCCAGAACAAGTTGTTGTGTGTCTGAACGCAGTGTGCCCTAACATAGGGCGTCCGAATACGGTGTGCCATAACATGATATCTCCAGAACAAAGTGTGCTTGAATATGGCGTGACTTGGTGTGCCATCAGATTGTGCGTCAGAATATGGTGCGCCATAACATGATATGTCCATAACCAGGTGTTGTGTGTCAGAACGTGTTGTGCCATAATATAGTTTGTCAGAATATGGTGTGCCATAACATGATATGTCCTGAATAAGGTGTGCTTGAATATGGTGTGGCTTGGTGTGCCATAAGATTGTGCGTCAGAATATCGTGTGCCATAACATGATATGTCCAAAACCAAGTGTTGTGTGTCAAAATATGGTGTGCCATAACATAGTGCGTCGGAATATGGAGTGTCATAACATGATATGTCCAGAACAAAGTGTGCTTGAATATGGTGTGGCTTGGTGTGCCATAAGATTGTGCGTCATAATATGGTGTGCCATAACATGATATGTCCAGAACCAGGTGTTGTGTGTTAGAATGTGGTGTTTCGTAATATAGTGCTCGGAATATGGTTTTCCATAACACGTCCAGAACAAGGTGTGCTTGAATATGGTGTGACTTGGCGTGCCGTAAGATTGTGCGACAAAACCAAGTGTGCCATAACATAGTGTGTCGGAATATGGTGTGTGATAACTTGATATGTCCAGAACAAGGTGTTGTGTGTCCGAACGTGGTGTGCCATAACATAGTGCGTCGGAATATGGTGTGATATATCATGATATGTCCAGAACAAGGTGTTGTGTGTCAGAACGTAGTGTGTCATAACATAGTGCGTCGGAATATGGTGTGCCGTAACATGATATGTCCAGAACTAGGTGTGCTAGAATATGGTATGACATGGCGTGCCATAATATTGTGCGTCTGAATAGAGTGTGCCATAACATGATATGTCCAGAACAAGTTGTTGTGTGTCAGAACGCAGTGTGCCCTAACATAGTGCGTCCGAATACGGTGTGCCATAACATGATATCTCCAGAACAAGGTGTGCTTGAATATGGCGTGACTTGGTGTGCCATCAGATTGTGCGTCAGAACATGGTGCGCCATAACATGATATGTCCAGAACCAGGTGTTGTGTGTCAGAACGTGGTGTGCCATAATATAGTGTGTCGGAATATGGTGTGCCATAACATGATATGTCCAGAACAAGGTGTGCTAGAATATGGTGTGACATGGCGTGCCATAACATGATTTGTCTTGTGTGTCAGAACGCATTGTTCCCTAACATAATATGTACAAAACAAGGTGTGCCATAACATGATATGTCCGAATACGGTGTGCCATAACATGATATGTCCAGAACAAGGTGATCTTGAATATGGCGTGACTTTGTGTGCCATCAGATTGTGCGTCAGAATATGGTGTACCATAACATGATATTTCTAGAACCAGGTGTTGTGTGTCAAAACGTGGTGTTCCATAATATAGTGTGTCGGAATATGGTGTGCCATAACATGATATATCCAGAACAATGTGTTCTTGAATATGGTGTGACTTGGTGTGCCATCAGATTGCGCGTCAGAATATGGTGTGCCATAACATGATATGTCTAGAACCAGGTGTTGTGTGCCAAAATGTGATGTGCCGTAACATAGTGCGTCAGAATATGGTGTGCCATAACATGATATGTCCAAAACAAGGTGTGCTTGAATATGGTGTGACTGGACGTGCCATAAGATTGTGCGACAGAACGTGGTGTGCCACAACATAGTGCGTCGGAATACGGTGTGCCATAACTTGATATGTCCAAAACAAGACACACCATATTCAAGCACACCTTGTTATGGACATATCATGTTATGACACACCATATTCTGACGCACTATGTTATGGCACACTACGTACTGACACACAACACCTTGTTCTGGACATATCATGTTATGGCACACCATATTCTGACGCATTATGTTATGGCACACCACGTTCTAACACACAACACCTTGTTCTTGACATATCAAGTTATGGCACACCATATTCCGACGCACTATGTTATGGCACACCACGTTCTGTCGCACAATCTTATGGAACGCCAAGTAAGACCATATTCAAGCACACCTTGTTCTGGACATATCATGTTATGACATACCATATTCCACCGTACTATGTTACGGCACACCACATTCTGACACACAACACCTGGTTTTGGACATATCATTTTATGGCAGACCATATTCTGACGCACAATCTTATGGTACACCAAGTCACACCATATTCAAGCACACCTTGTTCTGGACATATCATGTTATGTCACAACATATTCCAACGCAGTATGTTATGGCACACCACGTTCTGACACACAATAGCTTGTTATGGACATATCATTTTATGGCACACCATATTCTGACGCACTGTGTTATGGCACACCACGTTCTGACACACAAAACATTGTTCTGGACATATCATGTTATGGCACACCATATTCCGACGCACTATGTTATGGAACACCACCTTCTGACACACAGCACCTTGTTCTGGACATATAAAGTTATGACACACCATATTCCGATGCACACCACGTTCTGTCGCACAATTTTATGGCACGCCAAGTCACACCATATTCAAGCACACCTTGTTCTGGACATATCATGTTATGGCACACCATATTCCGATGCACTATGTTATGGCACACTAAGTCACACCACATTCTGACGCACAATGTTATGGCACACTAAGTCACACCATATTCAAGCAGACCTTGTTCTGGACATATAATGTTATGGCACACCATATTCCAACGCACTATGTTATGGCACACTACGTTATGACACCAAACACCTTGTTCTGGATATATCGTGTTATGGCACACCATATTCCAACGCACTATGTTATGGCACACCAAGCCACACCATATTCAAGCACACCTTGTTCTAGACATATCATGTTATGGCACACCATATTCTGACGCACTATGTTATGGCACACCACGTACTGACCCACAACATCTTGTTTTGTACGTATCATGTTATAGTACACCATATTCTGACGCATTATGTTATGGCACACCACGTTCTGACACACAACACCTTGTTCTGGACATATCATGTTATGACACACCATATTCCAACGCACTATGTTTTGGCACATCACGTTTTGTCGCACAGTCTTATGGCACACCAAGTAAGACCATATTCAAGCACACCTTGTTCTGGACATATCATGTTATGGCACACCATATTTCACCGCACTATGTTACAACATACCACATTCTGACACACAACACCTAGTTTTGGACATATCATGTTATGGCACACCATATTCTGACTCACAATATTATGGCACACCAAGTTACACCATATTCAAGCACACCTTGTTCTGGACATATCATGTTATGGCACACCATATTCCAACGCAGTATATTATGGCACACCACGTTCTGACACAAAAAACCTTGTTCTGGACATATCATTTTATGGCGCACCATATTCTGACGCATTGTGTTATGGCACACCACGTTCTGACACAGAACACCTTATTTTTGACATATCTTGTTATGGCACACCATATTCCGACGCATTATGTTATGGCACACCACGTTCTGACACACAACACCTTGTTCTGGACATATCATGTTATAACACACCATATTCCGATGCATTATGTTATGGCACACCACATTTTGACACACAACACATGGTTTTGGACATATCATGTTATGGCACACCATATTCTGACGCACAGTCTTATGGCACACCAAGTCACACCATATTCAAGCACACCTTGTTCTGGACATATCATGTTATGGCACACCATATCCAACGCAGTATGTTATGGCACACCACGTTCTGACTCACAACACCTTGTTCTGGACATATCATGTTATGGCACGCCATATTCCGACGCACTATGTTATGGAACACCACCTTCTGACACACAACACCTTGTTCCGGACATATAAAGTTATGACACACCATATTCCGATGCACACCACCTTCTGTCGCAAAGATTTATGGCACGCCAAGTCACACCATATTCAAGCACACCTTGTTCTGGACATATCATGTTATGGCACACCATATTCCGATGCACTATGTTATGGCACACCACATTCTGACGCACAATCTTATGGCACACTAAGTCACACCATATTCAAGCAAACCTTGTTATGAACATATCATGTTATGGCACACCATATTCCAACGCACTATGTTATGGCACACCACGTTCTGTCGCACAACACCTTGTTCTGGACATATCGTGTTATGGCACACCATATTCAGACACACTATGTTATGGTACACCAAGCCACACCTTGTTCTAGACATATCATGTTATGTCACACCATATTGTGACGCACTATGTTATGGCACACCACGTACTGACACACAACATCTTGTTCTGGACATATCATGTTATGGCACACCATATTCTGACGCATTATGTTATGGCACACCACATTCTAACACACAACACCTTGTTCTTGACATATCAAGTTATGGCACACTATATTCCGATGCACTATGTTATGGCACACCACGTTTTGTCGCACAATCTTATGGCACGCCAAGTAAGACCATATTCAAGCACACCTTGTTCTGGACATATTATGTTATGGCACTCCATATTCCAACGCAGTATGTTATGGTACACCACGTTCTGACACATAATATCTTGTTATGGACATATCATTTTATGGCACACCATATTCTGACGCACTGTGTTATGGAACACCACGTTCTGACACACATCACCTTGTTCTGGACATATCAAGTTATGGCACACCATATTCCGACGCACTATGTTATGGCACACCACGTTCTGTCGCAGAATCTTATGGCACGCCATGTCACACCATATTCAAGCACACCTTGTTCTTTACATATCATGTTATGGCGCACCATATTACGATGCACTATGTTATGGCACACCACATTCTGACGCACAATCTTATGGCACACTAAGTCACACCATATTCAAGCAGACCTTGTTCTTGACATATCATGTTATGGCACACCATATTCTGACGCACTATGTTATGGAACACCACGTACTGACACACAACATCTTGTTCTGGAAATTTCATGTTATAACACACCATATTCTGACCCATTATGTTATGGCACACCACGTTCTGACACACAACACCTTGTTCATGACATATCAAGTTATGGCACACCATATTTCGACGCACTATGTTAAGGCACACCATGTTTTGTCGCACAATCTTATGGCACGCCAAGTAAGACCATATTCAAGCACACCTTGTTATGGACATATCATGTTATGACACTCCATATTCCACCGCACTATGTTACGACACACCACATTCTGACACACAACACCTGGTTTTGGACTTTTCATGTTATGGCACACCATATTCTGACGCACAATCTTATGGCACACCAAGTCACACCATATTCAGGCACACCTTGTAATGGACATATCATGTTATGGTACACCATATTCCAACGCAGTATGTTATGGAACACCACGTTCTGACACACAACACCTTGTTCTGCACATATCATGTTATGGTACACCATACTCTGACGCACTGTGTTATGGCACACCACGTTCTGACACACAACACCTTGTTCTGGACATATCATGTTATGGCACACCATATTCCGACCCATTATGTTATAGCACACCACGTTCTGACACACAACACCTTGTTCTGGACATATCACTTTATGGCACACCATATTCTGATGCACTATGTTATGGCACACCATGTTCTGACAAACAACACCTTGTTCTGGACATATCATGTTATGGCACACCATATTCCGACGCATTATGTTATGGCACACCACGTTCTGACACACAACACCTTGTTCTTTACATATCATGTTATGGCACACCATATTCTGACGCACAATGTTATGGCACACCACGTTCTGTCGGACAATCTTATGGCACGCCAAGTAAGGACATATTCAAGCACACCTTGTTCTGGACATATCATGTTATGGCACACCATATTCTACCGCACTATGTTACGTCACACCACATCCTCACACACAATTCCTGGTTTTGGACATATCATGTTATGGCACACCATATTCTGACGCACAATCTTATGTCTCACCAAGTCACACCATATTCAAGCTTACCTTGTTGTAGACATATCATGTTATGGCACACCATATTCCAACGCAGTATGTTATGGCACACCACGTTCTGACACACAACGCCTTGTTCTGGACATATCATGTTATGTCCCACCATATTCCGATGCATTATGTTATGGCACACCACCTTCAGACACACAACACCTTGTTCTAGACATATCAAGTTATGGCACACCATATTCCGACGCACTATGTTATGACACACCACGTTCTGTCGCTCAATATTATGGCACGTCAAGTCACACCATATTCAAGCACTCCTTGTTCTGGACATATCATGTTATGGGACACCATATTCCGATGCACTATGTTACGGCACATCACGTTCTGACACACAACACTTGTTTTGGACATATCATGTTATGGTACACCATATTTTGACGCATTATATTAGGTCACACCACGTCCTGACACACAACACCTTGTTCTAGACATATCAAGTTATGGCACACCATATTACGAGGCACTATGTTGTGGCACACCACGTTCTGTCGCACAATCTTATGGCACGCCAAGTCAGACCATATTAAAGCACACCTTGTTCTGGACATATCATGTTACAGCACACCATATTCTGACACACTATGTTACATCACACCACATTCTGACACACAACACCTGGTTTTGGACATATCATGTTATGGCTCACCATATTCTGATGCACAATCTTATGGCACACCAAGTCACACCATATTCAAGCACACCTTGTTCTGGACATATCATGTTATGGCACACCATATTCCAACGCACAATGTTATGGAACACCACGTTCTGACACACAACACCTTGTTCTGGACAAATCATTTTATGGCACACCATATTCTGACGCACTGTGTTATGGCACACCAAGTTTTGACACACAACACCTTGTTCTGGCCATATTATGTTATGGCACACCATATTCCGACGTATTATGTTATGACATACCACATTCTGACACACAACACCTTGTTCTGGACATATCAAGTTATGGCACACCATATTCCGACGGACTATGTTATGGCACACCACGTTTTGTCGCACAATTTTATGGCACGCGAAGTCAAAACTTGTTCTGGACATATCATGTTATGGCACACCAAATTCTGACACACAACACCTGGTTCTGGACATATCATGTTATGGTACACCATATTTTGACGCTTAATCTGATGGCACACCAAGTCATACCATATTCAAGCATACCTTCTTCTAGACATATCATGTTTTGGCACACCATATTCTGAGGCACTTGGTTATGACACACCACATTATGACACACAACACCTTGTTCTGGACATATCATGTTATGGCACACCATATCCTGACGCATTATGTTATGTCACACCACGTTCTAACACACAACACCTTGTTCTGGACATATCAAGTTATGGCACACCATATTCCGATACACTATGTTATGGCATACCACGTTCTGTCGCACAATCTTATGGCACGCCAAGTCACACCATATTCAAGCAAACATTGTATTGGACATATCATGTTGTGGCACAACATATTCCGACGCGCTATGTTATGGCACACCACATTCGGACACTCAACACCTGGTTCTGGAAATATCATGTTATGGCACACCACGTTCTGACATACATCACCTTGTTCTTGACATATCAAGTTATGGCACACCATATTCCCACGAACTATGTTATGGCACACCACGTTCTGTCACACAATCTTATGGCACGCCAAGTCAGACCATATTCAAGCACACCTTGTTCTGGACATATCATGTTTTGGCACACCATATTCCGACGCAATATTTTACGGCACACCACATTCTGACACACAACACCTGGTTTTGGACATATCATGTTATGGAAACCATATTCTGACGCACAATCTTATGGCACACCAAGTCACACCATATTCAACCACACCTTGTTCTGGACATATCATGTTATGGCACACCATATTCCAACGCACTATGTTATGGCACACCCCATTCTGACACACAACACCTTGTTCTGGACATATCATGTTATGGCACACCATATTCCGACGTATTATGTTATGGCACACTACATTCTGACACACAACACCTTGTTCTGGACATATCAAGTTATGGCACACCATATTCCGACGCACTATGTTATGGCACGCCACGTTTTTTCGCACAATCTTATGGCACGCCAAGTCACAACTTGTTCTGGACATATCATGTTATGGCACACCACATTCTGACACACAACACCGGGTTCTGGACATATCATGTTATGGCACACCATATTTTGACGCACAATCTGATGGCACACCAAGTCACACCATATTCAAGCATACCTTGTTCTAGATATATCATGTTATGGCACACCATATTCTGACGCACTTGGTTATGGCACACCACATTCTGACACACAACACCTTGTTCTGGACATATCATGTTATGGCACACCATATTTCGACGCATTATGTTATGGCACACCACGTTCTAACACACAACACCTTGTTCTGGACATACCAAGTTATGGCACACCATATTCCGACGCACTATGTTATGGCACACCACATTCTGTCGCACAATCTTATGGCACGCCGAGTCACACCATATTCAAGCACACATTGTACTGGAAATATCATAATGTGGCACAACATATTCCGACGCGTTATGTTACGGCACACCACATTCGGAAACTCAACACCTGGTTCTAGACATATCATGTTATGGCACACCACGTTCTGACATACACCACCTTGTTCTTGACATATCAAGTTATGGCACACCATATTCCGACGCACCATGTTATGGCACACCACGTTCTGTCACACAATCTTATGGCACGCCAAGTCAGACCATATTCAAGCACACCTTGTTCTAGACATATCATGTTATGGCACACCATATTCCGACGCACTATGTTACGTCACACCACACTCTGACACACAACACCTGGTTTTGGACATATCATGTTATGGCACACCATATTCTGACGCACAATCTTATGGCACACCAAGTCACACCATATTCAAGCACACCTTGTTCCGGACATATAATGTTATGGCACACCATATTCCAACTCACTAAGTTATGTCACACCACGTTCTGACACACAACACCTTGTTCTGGACATATCATTTTATGGCACACTATATTCTGACGCACTGTGTTATAGCACACCACGTTCTGACACCCAACACCTTGTTCTGGACATATCATGTTATGGCACACCATATTCCGACGCATTATGTTATGGCACACCACGTTCTGACATACAACACCTTGTTCTTGAGATATCAAGTTATGGCACACCATATTCCAAGGCACTATGTTATGGCACACCACGTTCTGACACACAACACCTTGTTCTGGACATATCATTTTATGGCATACCATATTCTGACGCACCGTGTTATATGGCACACCACGTTCTGACACACAACACCTTGTTCTGGACATATCATGTTATGGCACACCATATTCCGACGCATTATGTTATGGCACACCACGTTCTGACCCACAACACCTTGTTTTTGACATATCAAGTTATGGCACACCATATTCCGACGCTCTATGTTATGGCCCACCACGTTTTGTCGCACAATCTTATGGCACGCCAAGTCAGATCATATTCAAGCACACCTTGTTCTGGACATATCATGTTATGGCACACCATATTCCGACGCATTATGTTTTGACACACCACATTCTGACACACAACACCTGGTTTTGGACATATCATGTTATGACACACCATATTCTGACGCAGAATCTTATGGCAGACCAAGTCATACCATATTCAAGCGCACCTTGTTCTGGACATATCATGTTATGGTACACCATATTCCAACACACTATGTTATGGCACACCACGTTCTGACACACAACACCTTGTTCTGGACATATCATTTTATGGCACACCATATTCTGACGCACTGTGTTATGGCACACCACGTTCTGACGCACAACACCTTGTTCTGGACATATCATGTTATGGCACACCATATTTCGACACATTATGTTATGGCACACCACGTTCGGACACACAAAACCTTGTTCTTGACATATCAAGTTATGGCACACCATATTTCGACGCACTACATTATGGCATGCCAAGTCAGACCATATTCAAGCACACTTTGTTCTGGACATATCATGTTATGGCACACCATATTCCGATGCACTATGTTACGGCACACAACATTCTGAAACACAACACCTGGTTTTGCACATATCATGTTATGGCACACCATATTCAAGCATACCTTGTTCTGGACATATCGTGTTATGGGACACCATATTCCAACGCACTATGTTATGGCACAACAGGTTCTGACACACAACACCATGTTCTGGACATATCAAGTTATGGCACACCATATTCTGACGCACTGTGTTATGGAACACCATGTTCTGACACAAAACACCTTGTTCTGGATATATCATGTTATGGTACACCATATTCCGACGCATTATGTTATGGCATACCACGTTATGACACACAACACCATGTTCTGGACATATCAAGTTATGGCACAACATATTCCGACGCACTATGTTATGGCACGCCATGTTCTGTGGCACAATCTTATGGCACGCCAAGTCACACCATATTCAAGTACATCTTGTTCTGGACATATCATGTTATGGCATACCATATTCCGATGCACTATGTTACGGCACACCACATTCTGACACACAACACCTGGTTTTGGATATATCATGTTATGACACACCATATTCTGATGCACAATCTTATGGCACACCAAGTCACACCATATTCAAGCACGCTTTGTTCTGCTCATATCATGTTATGGCACACCATATTCCAACGCACTATGTTATGACATACCACGTTCTGACACACAACACCTTGTTCTTGACATATCATGTTATGGCACACCATATTCCGACGCATTATGTTATGGCACACAACGTTCTAACACACAACACCTTGTTATGGACATATCAAGTTATGGCACACCATATTTCGACGCACTATGTTATGGCACACCACATTCTGTCGCACAATCTTATGGCACGCCGAGTCACACCATATTCAAGCACACATTGTACTGGACATATCATGTTGTGGCACACCATAATCCGATGCGTTATGTTACGGCACACCACATTCGGACACTCAACACCTGGTTATAGACATATCATGTTATGGCACACCATGTTCTGACATACAACACCTTGTTCTTGACATATCAAGTTATGGCACACCATATTCCTACGCACCATGTTATGGCACACCACGTTCTGTCACACAATCTTATGGCACGCCAAGTCATACAATATTCAAGCACACCTTGTTCTAGACATATCATGTTATGGCACACCATATTCCGACGCACTAAGTTACGGCACACCACACTCTGACACACAACACATCGTTTTGGACATATCATGTTATGGCACACCATATTCTGACGCACAATTTTATGGCACACCAAGTCACACCATATTCAAGAACACCTTGTTCTGGACATATAATTTTATGGCACACCATATTCCAACGCACTAAGTTATGGCACACCAGGTTCTGACACACAACACCTTGTTCTGGACATATCATTTTATGGCACACCATATTCGGACACACTGTGTTATGGCACACCACGTTCTGACACACAACACCCTGTTCTGGACATATCATGTTATGGCACACCATATTCCGACGCATTATGTTATGGCACACCACGTTCTGACACACAACACCTTGTTCTTGACATATCAAGTTATGGCACACCATATTCCAAGGCACTATGTTATGGCACACCACGTTCTGACACACAACACCTTGTTCTGGACATATCATTTTATGGCATACCATATTCTGACGCACCGTGTTATATGGCACACCACGTTCTGACACACAACACCTTGTTCTGGACATATCATTTTATGGCACACCATATTCTGACGCACTGTGTTATGTCACACCACGTTCTGACGCACAACACCTTGTTCTGGACATATCATGTTATGGCACACCATATTCCAACGCATTATGTTATGGCACACCACGTTCTGACACACGAAACCTTGTTCTTGACATATCAAGTTATGGCACACCATATTTCGACGCACTACATTATGACACCACGTTCTGTCGCACAATCTTATGGCATGCCAAGTCAAACCATATTCAAGCACACTTTGTTCTGGACATATCATGTTATGGCACCATATTCTGACGCACCGTGTTATGGCACACCACGTTCTGACACACAACACCTTGTTCTGGACATATCATGTTATGGCACACCATATTCCGACGCATTATGTTATGGCACACCACGTTCTGACACACAACACCTTGTTCTTGACAAATCAAGTTATGGCACACCATATTCCGACGCTCTATGTTATGGCCCACCATGTTTTGTCGCACAATCTTATGGCATGCCAAGTCAGATCATATTCAAGCACACCTTGTTCTGGACATATCATGTTATGGCACACCATATTCCGACGCACTATGTTTTGACACACCACATTCTGACACACAACACCGGGTTTTGGACATATCATGTTATGGCACACCATATTCTGACGCACAATCTTATGGCACACCAAGTCACACCATATTCAAGCACATCTTGTTCTGGACATATCATGTTATGGCACACCGTATTCCAACTCACTATGTTATGGCACACCACGTTCTGACACACAAAACCTTGTTATGGACATATCATTTTATGGCACACCATATTCCGACGCATTATGTTATGACACACCACGTTCTAACACACAACACCTGGTTCTGGACATATCATGTTATGGCACACCATATTTTGACGCACAATCTGATGGCACACCAAGTCACACCATATTCAAGCGCACATTTTTCTGGACATATCATGTTATGGCACACCATATTCCAACACACTATGTTATGGCACACCACGTTCTGACACACAACACCTTGTTCTGGACATATCATTTTATGGCACACCACGTTCTGACGCACAACACCTTGTTCTGGACATATCATGTTATGGAACACCATATTCCAACGTATTATGTTATGGCACACCACGTTTTGACACACGAAACCTTGTTCTTGACATATCAAGTTATGGCACACCATATTTCGACGCACTACATTATGGCATGCCAAGTCAGACCATATTCAAGCACACTTTGTTCTGGACATATCATGTTATGGCACACCATATTCCGATGCACTATGTTACGACACACAACATTCTGAAACACAACACCTGGTTTTGCACATATCATGTTATGGCACACCATATTCAAGCATACCTTGTTCTGGACATATCGTGTTATGGGACACCATATTCCAACGCACTATGTTATGGCACAACAGGTTCTGACACACAACACCATGTTCTGGACATATCAAGTTATGGCACACCATATTCTGACGCACTGTGTTATGGAACACCATGTTCTGACACAAAACACCTTGTTCTGGATATATCATGTTATGGTACACCATATTCCGACGCATTATGTTATGGCATACCACGTTATGACACACAACACCATGTTCTGGACATATCAAGTTATGGCACAACATATTCCGACGCACTATGTTATGGCACGCCATGTTCTGTGGCACAATCTTATGGCACGCCAAGTCACACCATATTCAAGTACATCTTGTTCTGGACATATCATGTTATGGCATACCATATTCCGATGCACTATGTTACGGCACACCACATTCTGACACACAACACCTGGTTTTGGATATATCATGTTATGACACACCATATTCTGATGCACAATCTTATGGCACACCAAGTCACACCATATTCAAGCACGCTTTGTTCTGCTCATATCATGTTATGGCACACCATATTCCAACGCACTATGTTATGACATACCACGTTCTGACACACAACACCTTGTTCTTGACATATCATGTTATGGCACACCATATTCCGACGCATTATGTTATGGCACACAACGTTCTAACACACAACACCTTGTTATGGACATATCAAGTTATGGCACACCATATTTCGACGCACTATGTTATGGCACACCACATTCTGTCGCACAATCTTATGGCACGCCGAGTCACACCATATTCAAGCACACATTGTACTGGACATATCATGTTGTGGCACACCATAATCCGATGCGTTATGTTACGGCACACCACATTCGGACACTCAACACCTGGTTATAGACATATCATGTTATGGCACACCATGTTCTGACATACAACACCTTGTTCTTGACATATCAAGTTATGGCACACCATATTCCTACGCACCATGTTATGGCACACCACGTTCTGTCACACAATCTTATGGCACGCCAAGTCATACAATATTCAAGCACACCTTGTTCTAGACATATCATGTTATGGCACACCATATTCCGACGCACTAAGTTACGGCACACCACACTCTGACACACAACACATCGTTTTGGACATATCATGTTATGGCACACCATATTCTGACGCACAATTTTATGGCACACCAAGTCACACCATATTCAAGAACACCTTGTTCTGGACATATAATTTTATGGCACACCATATTCCAACGCACTAAGTTATGGCACACCAGGTTCTGACACACAACACCTTGTTCTGGACATATCATTTTATGGCACACCATATTCGGACACATGTGTTATGGCACACCACGTTCTGACACACAACACCCTGTTCTGGACATATCATGTTATGGCACACCATATTCCGACGCATTATGTTATGGCACACCACGTTCTGACACACAACACCTTGTTCTTGACTATCAGTTATGGCACACCATATTCCAAGGCACTATGTTATGGCACACCACGTTCTGACACACAACACCTTGTTCTGGACATATCATTTTATGGCATACCATATTCTGACGCACCGTGTTATATGGCACACCACGTTCTGACACACAACACCTTGTTCTGGACATATCATTTTTGGCACACCATATTCTGACGCACTGTGTTATGTCACACCACGTTCTGACGCACAACACCTTGTTCTGGACATATCATGTTATGGCACACCATATTCCAACGCATTATGTTATGGCACACCACGTTCTGACACACGAAACCTTGTTCTTGACATCAAGTTATGGCACACCATATTTCGACGCACTACATTATGACACCACGTTCTGTCGCACAATCTTATGGCATGCCAAGTCAAACCATATTCAAGCACACTTTGTTCTGGACATATCATGTTATGGCACCAATATTCTGACGCACCGTGTTATGGCCACCACGTTCTGACACCAACACCTTGTTCTGGACATCATGTTATGGCACCCATATTCCGACGCATTATGTTATGGCACACACACGTTCTGACACACAACACCTTGTTCTTGACAAATCAAGTTATGGCACACCATATTCCGACGCTCTATGTTATGGCCCACCATGTTTTGTCGCACAATCTTATGGCATGCCAAGTCAGATCATATTCAAGCACACCTTGTTCTGGACATATCATGTTATGGCACACCATATTCCGACGCACTATGTTTTGACACACCACATTCTGACACACAACACCGGGTTTTGGACATATCATGTTATGGCACACCATATTCTGACGCACAATCTTATGGCACACCAAGTCACACCATATTCAAGCACATCTTGTTCTGGACATATCATGTTATGGCACACCGTATTCCAACTCACTATGTTATGGCACACCACGTTCTGACACACAAAACCTTGTTATGGACATATCATTTTATGGCACACCATATTCCGACGCATTATGTTATGACACACCACGTTCTAACACACAACACCTGGTTCTGGACATATCATGTTATGGCACACCATATTTTGACGCACAATCTGATGGCACACCAAGTCACACCATATTCAAGCGCACATTTTTCTGGACATATCATGTTATGGCACACCATATCCAACACACTATGTTATGGCACACCACGTTCTGACACACAACACCTTGTTCTGGACATATCATTTTATGGCACACCACGTTCTGACGCACAACACCTTGTTCTGGACATATCATGTTATGGAACACCATATTCCAACGTATTATGTTATGGCACACCACGTTTTGACACACGAAACCTTGTTCTTGACATATCAAGTTATGGCACACCATATTTCGACGCACTACATTATGGCATGCCAAGTCAGACCATATTCAAGCACACTTTGTTCTGGACATATCATGTTATGGCACACCATATTCCGATGCACTATGTTACGGCACACAACATTCTGAAACACAACACCTGGTTTTGCACATATCATGTTATGGCACACCATATTCAAGCATACCTTGTTCTGGACATATCGTGTTATGGGACACCATATTCCAACGCACTATGTTATGGCACAACAGGTTCTGACACACAACACCATGTTCTGGACATATCAAGTTATGGCACACCATATTCTGACGCACTGTGTTATGGAACACCATGTTCTGACACAAAACACCTTGTTCTGGATATATCATGTTATGGTACACCATATTCCGACGCATTATGTTATGGCATACCACGTTGACACACAACACCATGTTCTGGACATATCAAGTTATGGCACAACATATTCCGACGCACTATGTTATGGCACGCCATGTTCTGTGGCACAATCTTATGGCACGCCAAGTCACACCATATTCAAGTACATCTTGTTCTGGACATATCATGTTATGGCATACCATATTCCGATGCACTATGTTACGGCACCACCACATTCTGACACACAACACCTGGTTTTGGATATATCATGTTATGACACACCATATTCTGATGCACAATCTTATGGCACACACAAGTCACACCATATTCAAGCACGCTTTGTTCTGCTCATATCATGTTATGGCACACCATATTCCAACGCACTATGTTATGACATACCACGTTCTGACACACAACACCTTGTTCTTGACATATCATGTTATGGCACACCATATTCCGACGCATTATGTTATGGCACACAACGTTCTAACACACAACACCTTGTATGGACATATCAAGTTATGGCACACCATATTTCGACGCACTATGTTATGGCACACCACATTCTGTCGCACAATCTTATGGCACGCCGAGTCACACCATAT
Organism: Papaver somniferum; assembly: GCF_003573695.1. Taxonomy (NCBI): domain Eukaryota; kingdom Viridiplantae; phylum Streptophyta; class Magnoliopsida; order Ranunculales; family Papaveraceae; genus Papaver; species Papaver somniferum. The sequence goes on along the minus strand of NW_020619270.1, from coordinate 1,358,937 downwards.
TCAAGCACAATTGTACTGGACATATCATGTTGTGGCACACCATAATCCGATGCGTTATGTTACGGCACACCACATTCGGACACTCAACACCTGGTTATAGACATATCATGTTATGGCACACCATGTTCTGACATACAACACCTTGTTCTTGACATATCAAGTTATGGCACACCATATTCCTACGCACCATGTTATGGCACACCACGTTCTGTCACACAATCTTATGGCACGCCAAGTCATACAATATTCAAGCACACCTTGTTCTAGACATATCATGTTTGGCACACCATATTCCGACGCACTAAGTTACGGCACACCACACTCTGACACACAACACATCGTTTTGGACATATCATGTTATGGCACACCATATTCTGACGCACAATTTATGGCACACACAAGTCACACCATATTCAAGAACACCTTGTTCTGGACATATAATTTTATGGCACACCATATTCCAACGCACTAAGTTATGGCACACCAGGTTCTGACACACAACACCTTGTTCTGGACATATCATTTTATGGCACACCACATATTCGGACACACTGTGTTATGGCACACCACGTTCTGACACACAACACCTGTTCTGGACATATCATGTTATGGCACACCATATTCCGACGCATTATGTTATGGCACACCACGTTCTGACACACAACACCTTGTTCTTGACATATCAAGTTATGGCACACCATATTCCAAGGCACTATGTTATGGCACACCACGTTCTGACACACAACACCTTGTTCTGGACATATCATTTTATGGCATACCATATTCTGACGCACCGTGTTATATGGCACACCACGTTCTGACACACAACACCTTGTTCTGGACATATCATTTTATGGCACACCATATTCTGACGCACTGTGTTATGTCACACCACGTTCTGACGCACAACACCTTGTTCTGGACATATCATGTTATGGCACACCATATTCCAACGCATTATGTTATGGCACACCACGTTTGACACACGAAACCTTGTTCTTGACATATCAAGTTATGGCACACCATATTTCGACGCACTACATTATGACACCACGTTCTGTCGCACAATCTTATGGCATGCCAAGTCAAACCATATTCAAGCACACTTTGTTCTGGACATATCATGTTATGGCACCATATTCTGACGCACCGTGTTATGGCACACCACGTTCTGACACACACCTTGTTCTGGACATATCATGTTATGGCACACCATATTCCGACGCATTATGTTATGGCACACCACGTTCTGACACACAACACCTTGTTCTTGACAAATCAAGTTATGGCACACCATATTCCGACGCTCTATGTTATGGCCCACCATGTTTTGTCGCACAATCTTATGGCATGCCAAGTCAGATCATATTCAAGCACACCTTGTTCTGGACATATCATGTTATGGCACACCATATTCCGACGCACTATGTTTTGACACACCACATTCTGACACACAACACCGGGTTTTGGACATATCATGTTATGGCACACCATATTCTGACGCACAATCTTATGGCACACCAAGTCACACCATATTCAAGCACATCTTGTTCTGGACATATCATGTTATGGCACACCGTATTCCAACTCACTATGTTATGGCACACCACGTTCTGACACACAAAACCTTGTTATGGACATATCATTTTATGGCACACCATATTCCGACGCATTATGTTATGACACACCACGTTCTAACACACAACACCTGGTTCTGGACATATCATGTTATGGCACACCATATTTTGACGCACAATCTGATGGCACACCAAGTCACACCATATTCAAGCGCACATTTTCTGGACATATCATGTTATGGCACACCATATTCCAACACACTATGTTATGGCACACCACGTTCTGACACACAACACCTTGTTCTGGACATATCATTTTATGGCACACCACGTTCTGACGCACAACACCTTGTTCTGGACATATCATGTTATGGAACACCATATTCCAACGTATTATGTTATGGCACACCACGTTTTGACACACGAAACCTTGTTCTTGACATATCAAGTTATGGCACACCATATTTCGACGCACTACATTATGACACACCACGTTCTGTCGCACAATCTTATGGCATGCCAAGTCAGACCATATTCAAGCACACTTTGTTCTGGACATATCATGTTATGGCACCATATTCTGACGCACCGTGTTATGGCACACCACGTTCTGACACACACCTTGTTCTGGACATATCATGTTATGGAACACCATATTCCGACGCATTATGTTATGGCACACCACGTTCTGACACACAACACCTTGTTCTTGACATATCAAGTTATGGCACACCATATTCCGACGCTCTATGTTATGGACCACCATGTTTTGTCGCACAATCTTATGGCACGCCAAGTCAGATCATATTCAAGCACACCTTGTTCTGGACATATCAAGTTATGGCACACCATATTCCGACGCACTATGTTTTGACACACCACATTCTGACACACAACACCTGGTTTTGGACATATCATGTTATGGAACACCATATTCTGACGCGCAATCTTATGGAACACCAAGTTACACCATATTCACACCTTGTTCTGGACATATCATGTTATGGCACACCGTATTCCAACGCACTATGTTATGGCACACCACGTTCTGACACACAAAACCTTGTTATGGACATATCATTTTATGGCACACCATATTCCGACGCATTATGTTATGACACACCACGTTCTAACACACAACACCTGGTTCTGGATATATCATGTTATGGCTCACCATATTCTAACGCACACTTTGTTCTGGACATATCATGTTATGGCACCATATTCTGACGCACCGTGTTATGGCACACCACGTTCTGACACACAACACCTTGTTCTGGACATATCATGTTATGGCACACCATATTCCGACGCATTATGTTATGGCATACCACGTTCTGACACACAACACCTTGTTCTTGACAAATCAAGTTATGACACACCATATTCCGACGCTCTATGTTATGGCCCACCATGTTTTGTCGCACAATCTTATGGCATGCCAATCAGATCATATTCAAGCACACCTTGTTCTGGACATATCATGTTGGCACACCATATTCCGACGCACTATGTTTGACACACCACATTCTGACACACAACACCGGGTTTTAGACATATCATGTTATGGCACACCATATTCTGACGCACAATCTTATGGCACACCAAGTCACACCATATTCAAGCACATCTTGTTCTGGACATATCATGTTATGGCACACCGTATTCCAACTCACTATGTTATGGCACACCACGTTCTGACACACAAAACCTTGTTATGGACATATCATTTTATGGCACACCATATTCCGACGCATTATGTTATGACACACCACGTTCTAACACACAACACCTGGTTCTGGATATATCATGTTATGGCACACCATATTTTGACGCACAATCTGAGGGCACACCAAGTCACACCATATTCAAGCGCACATTTTTCTGGACATATCATGTTATGGCACACCATATTCCAACACACTATGTTATGGCACACCACGTTCTGACACACAACACCTTGTTCTGGACATATCATTTTATGGCACACCATATTCTGACGCACTGTGTTATGTCACACCACGTTCTGACGCACAACACCTTGTTCTGGACATATCATGTTATGGCACACCATATTCCAACGTATTATGTTATGGCACACCACGTTTTGACACACGAAACCTTATTCTTGACATATCAAGTTATGGCACACCATATTTCGACGCACTACATTATGACACACCACGTTCTGTCGCACAATCTTATGGCATGCCAAGTCAGACCATATTCAAGCACACTTTGTTCTGGACATATCATGTTATGGCACCATATTCTGACGCACCGTGTTATGCCACACCACGTTCTGACACACAACACCTTGTTCTGGACATATCATGTTATGGAACACCATATTCCGACGCATTAAGTTATGGCACACCACGTTCTGACACACAACACCTTGTTCTTGACATATCAAGTTATGGCACACCATATTCCGACGCTCTATGTTATGGACCATCATGTTTTGTCGCACAATCTTATGGCACGCCAAGTCAGATCATATTCAAGCACACCTTGTTCTGGACATATCATTTTATGGCACACCATATTCCGACGCACTATGTTTTGACACACCACATTCTGACACACAACACCTGGTTTTGGACATATCATGATATGGAACACCATATTCTGACGCACAATCTTATGGTACACCAAGTCACACCATATTCAAGCACACCTTGTTCTGGACATATCATGTTATGGCACACCGTATTCCAACGCACTATGTTATGGCACACCACGTTCTGACACACAAAACCTTGTTATGGACATATCATGTTATGGCACACCATATTCTGACGCACAATCTGATGGCACACCAAGTCACACCATATTCCGACGCATTATGTTATGACACACCACGTTCTAACACACAACACCTGGTTCTGGACATATCATGTTATGGCACACCATATTCTAACGCACAATCTGATGGCACACCAAGTCACACCATATTCAAGCGCACCTTGTTCTGTACATATCATGTTATGGCACACCATATTCCAACACACTATGTAATGGCACACCACGTTCTGACACACAATACCTTGTTCTGGACATATCATTTTATGGCACACCATATTCTGACGCATTGTGTTATGTCACACCACGTTCTGACGCACAACACCTTGTTCTGGACATATCATGTTATGGCACACCATATTCCAACGCATTATGTTATGGCACACCACGTTCTGACACACGAAACCTTGTTCTTGACATATCAAGTTATGGCACACCATATTTCGACGCACTACATTATCACACCACGTTCTGTCGCACAATCTTATGGCATGCCAAGTCAGACCATATTCAAGCACACTTTGTTCTGGACATATCATGTTATGGCACCATATTCTGACGCACCGTGTTATGGCACACCACGTTCTGACACAACACCTTGTTCTGGACATATCATGTATGGCACACCATATTCCGACGCATTATGTTATGGCACACCACGTTCTGACACACAACACCTTGTTCTTGACATATCAAGTTATGGCACACCATATTCCGACGCTCTATGTTATGGCCCACCATGTTTTGTCACACAATCTTATGGCACGCCAAGTCAGATCATATTCAAGCACACCTTGTTCTGGACATATCATGTTATGGCACACCATATTCCGACGCACTATGTTTTGACACACCACAATCTGACACACAACACCTGGTTTTGGACATATCATGTTATGGCACACCATATTCTGACGCACAATCTTATGGCATACCAAGTCACACCATATTCAAGCACACCTTGTTCTGGACATATCATGTTATGGCACACCGTATTCCAACGCACTATGTTATGGCACACCACGTTCTGACACACAAAACCTTGTTTTGGACATATCATTTTATGGCACGCCATATTCCGACGCATTATGTTATGACACACCACATTCTAACACACAACACCTGGTTCTGGACATATCATGTTATGGCACACCATATTCTGACGCACAATCTGATGGCACACCAAGTCACACCATATTCAAGCGCACCTTGTTCTGTACATATCATGTTATGGCACACCATATTCCGACGCATTATGTTATGGCACACCACGTTCTGACACACAACACCTTGTTCTTGACATATCAAGTTATGGCACACCATATTCCGACGCTCTATGTTATGGCCCACCATGTTTTGTCGCACAATCTTATGGCACGCCAAGTCAGATCATATTCAAGCACCTTGTTCTGGACATATCATGTTATGGCACACCATATTCCGACCACTATGTTTTGACACACCACAATCTGACAACAACACCCTGGTTTTGGACATATCATGTTATGGCACACCATATTCTGACGCATAATCTTATGGCATACCAAGTCACACCATATTCAAGCACACCTTGTTCTGGACATATCATGTTATGGCACACCGTATTCCAACGCACTATGTTATGGCACACCACGTTCTGATACACAAAACCTTGTTATGGACATATCATTTTATGGCACACCATATTCCGACGCATTATGTTATGACACACCACGTTCTAACACACAACACCTGGTTATGGACATATCATGTTATGGCACACCATATTATGACGCACAATCTGATGGCACACCAAGTCACACCATATTCAAGCGCACCTTGTTCTGTACATATCATGATATGGCACACCATATTCCAACACACTATGTTATGGCACACCACGTTCTGACACACAACACCTTGTTCTGGACATATCATTTTATGGCACACCATATTCTGACGCACTGTGTTATGTCACACCACGTTCTGACGCACAACACCTTGTTCTGGACATATCATGTTATGGCACACCATATTCCAACGCATTATGTTATGGGACACCACGTTCTGACACACGAAACCTTGTTCTTGACATATCAAGTTATGGCACACCATATTTCGACGCACTACATTATCACACCACGTTCTGTCGCACAATCTTATGGCATGCCAAGTCAGACCATATTCAAGCACACTTTGTTCTGGACATATCATGTTATGGCACCATATTCTGACGCACCGTGTTATGGCACACCACGTTCTGACACACAACACCTTGTTCTGGACATATCATGTTATGGCACACCATATTCCGACGCATTATGTTATGGCACACCACGTTCTGACACACAACACCTTGTTCTTGACATATCAAGTTATGGCACACCATATTCCGACGCTCTATGTTATGGCCCACCATGTTTTGTCGCACAATCTTATGGCACGCCAAGTCAGATCATATTCAAGCACACCTTGTTCTGGACATATCATGTTATGGCACACCATATTCCGACGCACTATGTTTTGACACACCACATTATGACACACAACACCTGGTTTTGGACATATCATGTTATGGCACACCATATTCTGACGCACAATCTTATGGCATACCAAGTCACACCATATTCAAGCACACCTTGTTCTGGACATATCATGTTATGGCACACCGTATTCCAACGCACTATGTTATGGCACACCACGTTCTGACACACAAAACCTTATATATGGACACATCATTTTATGGCACACCATATTCCGACGCATTATGTTATGACACACCACGTTCTAACGCACAACACCTGGTTCTGGACATATCATGTTATGGCACAGCATATTCTGACGCACAATCTGATGGCACACCAAGTCACACCATATTCAAGCGCACATTGTTCTGGACATATCATGTTATGGTACACCATATTCCAACACACTATGTTATGGCACACCACGTTCTGACACACAACACCTTGTTCTGGACATATCATTTTATGGCACACCATATTCTGACGCATTGTGTTATGTCACACCACGTTCTGACGCACAACACCTTGTTCTGGACATATCATGTTATGGCACACCATATTCCAACGCATTATGTTATGGCACACCACGTTTTGACACACGAAACCTTGTTCTTGACATATCAAGTTATGGCACACCATATTTCGACGCACTACATTATGACACACCACGTTCTGTCGCACAATCTTATGGCATGCCAAGTCAGACCATATTCAAGCACACTTTGTTCTGGACATATCATGTTATGTCACCATATTCTGACGCACCGTGTTATGGCACACCACGTTCTTATACACAACACCTTGTTCTGGACATATCATGTTATGGCACACCATATTCCGACGCATTATGTTATGGCACACCACGTTCTGACACACAACACCTTGTTCTTGACATATCAAGTTATGGCACACCATATTCCGACGCTCTATGTTATGGCCCACCATGTTTTGTCGCACAATCTTATGGCACGCCAAGTCAGATCATATTCAAGCACACCTTGTTCTGGACATATCATGTTATGGCACACCATATTCCGACGCACTATGTTTTGACACACCACATTATGACACACAACACCTGGTTTTGGACATATCATGTTATGGCACACCATATTCTGACGCACAATCTTATGGCATACCAAGTCACACCATATTCAAGCACACCTTGTTCTGGACATATCATGTTATGGCACACCGTATTCCAACGCACTATGTTATGGCACACCACGTTCTGACACACAAAACCTTATATATGGACACATCATTTTATGGCACACCATATTCCGACGCATTATGTTATGACACACCACGTTCTAACGCACAACACCTGGTTCTGGACATATCATGTTATGGCACAGCATATTCTGACGCACAATCTGATGGCACACCAAGTCACACCATATTCAAGCGCACATTGTTCTGGACATATCATGTTATGGTACACCATATTCCAACACACTATGTTATGGCACACCACGTTCTGACACACAACACCTTGTTCTGGACATATCATTTTATGGCACACCATATTCTGACGCATTGTGTTATGTCACACCACGTTCTGACGCACAACACCTTGTTCTGGACATATCATGTTATGGCACACCATATTCCAACGCATTATGTTATGGCACACCACGTTTTGACACACGAAACCTTGTTCTTGACATATCAAGTTATGGCACACCATATTTCGACGCACTACAATATGACACACCACGTTCTGTCGCACAATCTTATGGCATGCCAAGTCAGACCATATTCAAGCACACTTTGTTCTGGACATATCATGTTATGGCACCATATTCTGACGCACCGTGTTATGGCACACCACGTTCTGACACACAACACCTTGTTCTGGACATATCATGTTATGGCACACCATATTCCGACGCATTATGTTATGACACACCACGTTCTGACACACAACACCTTGTTCTTGACATATCAAGTTATGGCACACCATATTACGACGCTCTATGTTATGGCCCACCATGTTTTTCCGCACAATCTTATGGCACGCTAAGTCAGATCATATTCAAGTACACCTTGTTCTGGACATATCATGTTATGGCACACCATATTCCGACGCACTATGTTTTGACACACCACATTCTGACACACAACACCTGGTTTTGAACATATCATATTATGGAACACCATATTCTGACGCACAATCTTATGGCACACCAAGTCACACCATATTCCCACCTTGTTCTGGACATATCATGTTATGGCACACCGTATTCCAACGCACTATGTTATGGCACACCACGTTCTGACACACAAAACCTTGTTATGGACATATCATTTTATGGCACACCATATTCGGACGCATTATGTTATGACACACCACGTTCTAACACACAACACCTGGTTCTGGACATATCATGTTATGGCACACCATATTCTGACGCACAATCTGATGGCACACCAAGTCACACCATATTCAAGCGCACCTTGTTCTGTACATATCATGTTATGGCACACCATATTCCAACACACTATGTTATGGCACACCACGTTCTGACACACAACACCTTGTTCTGGACATATCATTTTATGGCACACCATATTCTGACGCACTGTGTTATTTCACACCACGTTCTGACGCACAACACCTTGTTCTGGACATATCATGTTATGGCACACCATATTCCAACGCATTATGTTATGGCACACCACGTTCTGACACACGAAACCTTGTTCTTGACATATAAAGTTATGGCACACCATATTTCGACGCACTACATTATCACACCACGTTCTGTCGCACAATCTTATGGCATGCCAAGTCAGACCATATTCAAGCACACTTTGGTATGGACATATCATGTTATGGCACCATATTCTGACGCACCGTGTTATGGCACACCACGTTCTGACTCACAACACCTTGTTCTGGACATATCATGTTATGGCACACCATATTCCGACGCATTATGTTATGGCACACCACGTTCTGACACACAACACCTTGTTCTTGACATATCAAGTTATGGCACACCATATTCCGACGCTCTATGTTATGGCCCACCATGTTTTGTCGCACAATCTTATGGCACGCCAAGTCAGATCATATTCAAGCACACCTTGTTCTGGACATATCATGTTATGGCACACCATATTCCGACGCACTATGTTTTGACACACCACATTATGACACACAACACCTGGTTTTGGACATATCATGTTATGGCACACCATATTCTGACGCACAATCTTATGGCATACCAAGTCACACCATATTCAAGCACACCTTGTTCTGGACATATCATGTTATGGCACACCGTATTCCAACGCACTATGTTATGGCACACCACGTTCTGACACACAAAACCTTATATATGGACACATCATTTTATGGCACACCATATTCCGACGCATTATGTTATGACACACCACGTTCTAACGCACAACACCTGGTTCTGGACATATCATGTTATGGCACACCATATTCTGACGCACAATCTAATGGCACACCAAGTCACACCATATTCAAGCGCACATTGTTCTGGACATATCATGTTATGGCACACCATATTCCAACACACTATGTTATGGCACACCACGTTCTGACACACAACACCTTGTTCTGGACATATCATTTTATGGCACACCATATTCTGACGCATTGTGTTATGTCACACCACGTTCTGACGCACAACACCTTGTTCTGGACATATCATGTTATGGCACACCATATTCCAACGCATTATGTTATGGCACACCACGTTTTGACACACGAAACCTTGTTCTTGACATATCAAGTTATGGCACACCATATTTCGACGCACTACAATATGACACACCACGTTCTGTCGCACAATCTTATGGCATGCCAAGTCAGACCATATTCAAGCACACTTTGTTCTGGACATATCATGTTATGGCACCATATTCTGACGCACCGTGTTATGGCACACCACGTTCTGACACACAACACCTTGTTCTGGACATATCATGTTATGGCACACCATATTCCGACGCATTATGTTATGACACACCACGTTCTGACACACAACACCTTGTTCTTGACATATCAAGTTATGGCACACCATATTACGACGCTCTATGTTATGGCCCACCATGTTTTTCCGCACAATCTTATGGCACGCTAAGTCAGATCATATTCAAGTACACCTTGTTCTGGACATATCATGTTATGGCACACCATATTCCGACGCACTATGTTTTGACACACCACATTCTGACACACAACACCTGGTTTTGAACATATCATATTATGGAACACCATATTCTGACGCACAATCTTATGGCACACCAAGTCACACCATATTCCCACCTTGTTCTGGACATATCATGTTATGGCACACCGTATTCCAACGCACTATGTTATGGCACACCACGTTCTGACACACAAAACCTTGTTATGGACATATCATTTTATGGCACACCATATTCGGACGCATTATGTTATGACACACCACGTTCTAACACACAACACCTGGTTCTGGACATATCATGTTATGGCACACCATATTCTGACGCACAATCTGATGGCACACCAAGTCACACCATATTCAAGCGCACCTTGTTCTGTACATATCATGTTATGGCACACCATATTCCAACACACTATGTTATGGCACACCACGTTCTGACACACAACACCTTGTTCTGGACATATCATTTTATGGCACACCATATTCTGACGCACTGTGTTATTTCACACCACGTTCTGACGCACAACACCTTGTTCTGGACATATCATGTTATGGCACACCATATTCCAACGCATTATGTTATGGCACACCACGTTCTGACACACGAAACCTTGTTCTTGACATATAAAGTTATGGCACACCATATTTCGACGCACTACATTATCACACCACGTTCTGTCGCACAATCTTATGGCATGCCAAGTCAGACCATATTCAAGCACACTTTGGTATGGACATATCATGTTATGGCACCATATTCTGACGCACCGTGTTATGGCACACCACGTTCTGACTCACAACACCTTGTTCTGGACATATCATGTTATGGCACACCATATTCCGACGCATTATGTTATGGCACACCACGTTCTGACACACAACACCTTGTTCTTGACATATCAAGTTATGGCACACCATATTCCGACGCTCTATGTTATGGCCCACCATGTTTTGTCGCACAATCTTATGGCACGCCAAGTCAGATCATATTCAAGCACACCTTGTTCTGGACATATCATGTTATGGCACACCATATTCCGACGCACTATGTTTTGACACACCACAATCTGACACACAACACCTGGTTTTGGACATATCATGTTATGGCACACCATATTCTGACGCACAATCTTATGGCACTCCAAGTCACACCATATTCAAGCACACCTTGTTCTGGACATATCATATTATGGCACACCGTTTTCCAACGCACTATGTTATGGCACACCACGTTCTGACACACAAAACCTTGTTATGGACATATCATTTTATGGCACACCATATTAAGACGCATTATGTTATGACACACCACGTTCTAACACACAACACCTGGTTCTGGACATATCATGTTATGGCACACCATATTCTGACGCACAATCTGATGGCACACCAAGTCACACCATATTCAAGCGCACATTGTTCTGGACATATCATGTTATGGCACACCATATTCCAACACACTATGTTATGGCACACCACGTTCTGACACACAACACCTTGTTCTGGACATATCATTTTATGGCACACCATATTCTGACGCATTGTGTTATGTCACACCACGTTCTGACGCACAACACCTTGTTCTGGACATATCATGTTATGGCACACCATATTCCAACGCATTATGTTATGGCACACCACGTTTTGACACACGAAACCTTGTTCTTGACATATCAAGTTATGGCACACCATATTTCGACGCACTACATTATGACACACCACGTTCTGTCGCACAATCTTATGGCATGCCAAGTCAGACCATATTCAAGCACACTTTGTTCTGGACATATCATGTTATGTCACCATATTCTGACGCACCGTGTTATGGCACACCACGTTCTTATACACAACACCTTGTTCTGGACATATCATGTTATGGCACACCATATTCCGACGCATTATGTTATGGCACACCACGTTCTGACACACAACACCTTGTTCTTGACATATCAAGTTATGGCACACCATATTCCGACGCTCTATGTTATGGCCCACCATGTTTTGTCGCACAATCTTATGGCACGCCAAGTCAGATCATATTCAAGCACACCTTGTTCTGGACATATCATGTTATGGCACACCATATTCCGACGCACTATGTTTTGACACACCACAATCTCACACACAACACCTGGTTTTGGACATATCATGTTATGGAACACCATATTCTGACGCACAATCTTATGGCACTCAAAGTCACACCATATTCAAGCACACCTTGTTCTGGACATATCATGTTATGGCATACCGTATTCCAACGCACTATGTTATGGCACACCACGTTCTGACACACAAAACCTTGTTATGGACATATCATGTTATGGCACACCATAATCTGACGCACAATCTGATGGCACACCAAGTCACACCATATTCAAGCGCACCTTGTTCTGGACATATCATGTTATGGCACACCATATTCCAACACACTATGTTATGGCACACCACGTTCTGACACACAACACCTTGTTTTGTACATATCATTTTATGGCACACCATATTCTAACGCACTGTGTTATGGCACACTACGTTCTGACGCACTATGTTATGGCCCACCATGTTTTGTCGCACAATCTTATGGCACGCCAAGTCAGATCATATTCAAGTACACCTTGTTCTGGACATATCATGTTATGGCACACCATATTCCGACGCACTATGTTTTGACACACCACATTCTGACACACGACACCTGGTTTTGGACATATCATGTTATCGCCTACCATATTCTGACGCACAATCTTATGGCACACCAAGTCACACCATATTCAAGCACACCTTGTTCTGGACATATCATGTTATGGCACACCGTATTCCAACGCACTATGTTATGGCACACCACGTTCTGACACACAAAACCTTGTTATGGACATATCATTTTATGGCACACCATATTCCGACGCATTATGTTATGACACACCACGTTCTAACACACAACACCTGGTTCTGGACATATCATGTTATGGCACACCATATTCTGACGCACAATCTGATGCACACCAAGTCACACCATATTCAAGCGCACATTGTTCTGGACATATCATGTTATGGCACACCATATTCCAACGTATTATGTTATGGCACACCACGTTTTGACACACGAAACCTTGTTCTTGACATATCAAGTTATGGCACACCATATTTCGACGCACTACATTATGACACACCACGTTTGGTCGCACAATCTTATGGCATGCCAAGTCAGACCATATTCAAGCACACTTTATTCTGGACATATCATGTTATGGCACCATATTCTGACGCACCGTGTTATGGCACACCACGTTCTGAAACACAACACCTTGTTCTGGACATATCATGTTATGGCACACCATATTCCGACGCATTATGTTATGACACACCACGTTCTGACACACAACACCTTGTTCTTGACATATCAAGTTATGGCACACCATATTACGACGCTCTATGTTATGGCCCACCATGTTTTGTCGCACAATCTTATGGCACGCCAAGTCAGATCATATTCAAGTACACCTTGTTCTGGACATATCATGTTATGGCACACCATATTCCGACGCACTATGTTTTGACACACCACATTCTGACACACAACACCTGGTTTTGAACATATCATGTTATGGAACACCATATTCTGACGCACAATCTTATGGCACACCAAGTCACACCATATTTACACCTTGTTCTGGACATATCATGTTATGGCACACCGTATTCCAACGCACTATGTTATGGCACACCACGTTCTGACACACAAAACCTTGTTATGGACATATCATTTTATGGCACACCATATTCAGACGCATTATGTTATGACACATCACGTTCTAACACACAACACCTGGTTCTGGACATATCATGTTATGGCACACCATATTCTGACGCACAATCTGATGGCACACCAAGTCACACCATATTCAAGCGCACCTTGTTCTGTACATATCATGTTATGGCACACCATATTCCAACACACTATGTTATGGCACACCACGTTCTGACACACAACACCTTGTTCTGGACATATCATTTTATGGCACACCATATTCTGACTCACTGTGTTATGTCACACCACGTTCTGACGCACAACACCTTGTTCTGGACATATCATGTTATGGCACACCATATTCCAACGCATTATGTTATGGCACACCACGTTCTGACACACGAAACCTTGTTCTTGACATATCAAGTTATGGCACACCATATTTCGACGCACTACATTATGACACACCACGTTCTGTCGCACAATCTTATGGCATGCCAAGTCAGACCATATTCAAGCACACTTTGTTCTGGACATATCATGTTATGGCACCATATTCTGACGCACCGTGTTATGGCACACCACGTTCTGACACACAACACCTTGTTCTGGACATATCATGTTATGGCACACCATATTCCGACGCATTATGTTATGGCACACCACGTTCTGACACACAACACCTTGTTCTTGACATATCAAGTTATGGCGCACCATATTCCGACGCTCTATGTTATGGCCCACCATGTTTTGTCGCACAATCTTATGGCACGCCAAGTCAGATCATATTCAAGCACACCTTGTTCTGGACATATCATGTTATGGCACACCATATTCCGACGCACTATGTTTTGACACACCACATTCTGACACACAACACCTGGTTTTGGACATATCATGTTATGGCACACCATATTCTGACGCAGAATCTTATGGCATACCAAGTCACACCATATTAGAGCACACCTTGTTCTGGACATATCATGTTATGGCACACCGTATTCCAACGCACTATGTTATGGCACACCACGTTCTGACACACAAAACCTTATATATGGACACATCATTTTATGGCACACCATATTCCGACGCATTATGTTATGACACACCACGTTCTAACGCACAACACCTGGTTCTGGACATATCATGTTATGGCACACCATATTCTGACGCACAATCTAATGGCACACCAAGTCACACCATATTCAAGCGCACATTGTTCTGGACATATCATGTTATGGCACACCATATTCCAACACACTATGTTATGGCACACCACGTTCTGACACACAACACCTTGTTCTGGACATATCATTTTATGGCACACCATATTCTGACGCATTGTGTTATGTCACACCACGTTCTGACGCACAACACCTTGTTCTTGACATATCATGTTATGGCACACCATATTCCAACGCATTATGTTATGGCACACCACGTTTTGACACACGAAACCTTGTTCTTGACATATCAAGTTATGGCACACCATATTTCGACGCACTACAATATGACACACCACGTTCTGTCGCACAATCTTATGGCATGCCAAGTCAGACCATATTCAAGCACACTTTGTTCTGGACATATCATGTTATGGCACCATATTCTGACGCACCGTGTTATGGCACACCACGTTCTGACACACAACACCTTGTTCTGGACATATCATGTTATGGCACACCATATTCCGACGCATTATGTTATGACACACCACGTTCTGACACACAACACCTTGTTCTTGACATATCAAGTTATGGCACACCATATTCCGACGCTCTATGTTATGGCCCACCATGTTTTGTCGCACAATCTTATGGCACGCCAAGTCAGATCATATTCAAGCACACCTTGTTCTGGACATATCATGTTATGGCACACCATATTCCGACGCACTATGTTTTGACACACCACAATCTGACACACAACACCTGGTTTTGGACATATCATGTTATGGCACACCATATTTGACGCACAATCTTATGGCACTCCAAGTCACACCATATTCAAGCACACCTTGTTCTGGACATATCATATTATGGCACACCGTTTCCAACGCACTATGTTATGGCACACCACGTTCTGACACACAAAACCTTGTTATGGACATATCATTTTATGGCACACCATATTAAGACGCATTATGTTATGACACACCACGTTCTAACACACAACACCTGGTTCTGGACATATCATGTTATGGCACACCATATTCTGACGCACAATCTGATGGCACACCAAGTCACACCATATTCAAGCGCACATTGTTCTGGACATATCATGTTATGGCACACCATATTCCAACGTATTATGTTATGGCACACCACGTTTTACACACGAAACTTTGTTCTTGACATATCAAGTTATGGCACACCATATTTCACGCACTACATATGGACACACCACGTTCTGTCGCACAATCTTATGGCATGCCAAGTCGACCATATTCAAGCACACTTTGTTCTGGACATATCATGTTATGGCACCATTTCTGACGCACCGTGTTATGGCACACCACGTTCTGACACACAACACCTTGTTCTGGACATATCATGTTATGGCACACCATATTCCGACGCATTATGTTATGACACACCACGTTCTGACACACAACACCTTGTTCTTGACATATCAAGTTATGGCACACCATATTACGACGCTCTATGTTATGGCCCACCAGTTTTTCCGCACAATCTTATGGCACGCTAAGTCAGATCATATTCAAGTACACCTTGTTTGGACATATAGCATTATGGCACACCATATTCCGACGCACTATGTTTTGACACACCACATTCTGACACACAACACCTGGTTTTGAACATATCATATTATGGAACACCATATTCTGACGCACAATCTTATGGCACACCAAGTCACACCATATTCCCACCTTGTTCTGGACATATCATGTTATGGCACACCGTATTCCAACGCACTATGTTATGGCACACCACGTTCTGACACACAAAACCTTGTTATGGACATATCATTTTATGGCACCCATATTCGGACGCATTATGTTATGACACACCACGTTCTAACACACAACACCTGGTTCTGGACATATCATGTTATGGCACACCATATTCTGACGCACAATCTGATGGCACACCAAGTCACACCATATTCAAGCGCACCTTGTTCTGTACATATCATGTTATGGCACACCATATTCCACACACTATGTTATGGCACACCACGTTCTGACACACAACACCTTGTTCTGGACATATCATTTTATGGCACACCATATTCTGACGCACTGTGTTATTTCACACCACGTTCTGACGCACAACACCTTGTTCTGGACATATCATGTTATGGCACACCATATTCCAACGCATTATGTTATGGCACACCACGTTCTGACACACGAAACCTTGTTCTTGACATATAAAGTTATGGCACACCATATTTCGACGCACTACATTATCACACCACGTTCTGTCGCACAATCTTATGGCATGCCAAGTCAGACCATATTCAAGCACACTTTGGTATGGACATATCATGTTATGGCACCATATTCTGACGCACCGTGTTATGGCACACCACGTTCTGACTCACAACACCTTGTTCTGGACATATCATGTTATGGCACACCATATTCCGACGCATTATGTTATGGCACACCACGTTCGACACACAACACCTTGTTCTTGACATATCAAGTTATGGCACACCATATTCCGACGCTCTATGTTATGGCCACCATGTTTTGTCGCACAATCTTATGGCACGCCAAGTCAGATCATATTCAAGCACACCTTGTTCTGGACATATCATGTTATGGCACACCATATTCCGACGCACTATGTTTTGACACACCACATTCTGACACACAACACCTGGTTTTGGACATATCATGTTATGGCAGACCATATTCTGACGCACAATCTTATGGCATACCAAGTCACACCATATTCAAGCACACCTTGTTCTGGACATATCATGTTATGGCACACCGTATTCCAACGCACTATGTTATGGCACACCACGTTCTGACACACAACACCTTGTTCTTGACATATCAAGTTATGGCACACCATATTACGACGCTCTATGTTATGGCCCACCATGTTTTTCCGCACAATCTTATGGCACGCTAAGTCAAATCATATTCAAGTACACCTTGTTCTGGACATATCATGTTATGGCACACCATATTCCGACGCACTATGTTTTGACACACCACATTCTGACACACAACACCTGGTTTTGAACATATCATATTATGGAACACCATATTCTGACGCACAATCTTATGGCACACCAAGTCACACCATATTCCCACCTTGTTCTGGACATATCATGTTATGGCACACCGTATTCCAACGCACTATGTTATGGCACACCACGTTCTGACGCACAAAACCTTGTTATGGACATATCATTTTATGGCACACCATATTCGGACGCATTATGTTTGACACACCACGTTCTAACACAAACACCTGGTTCTGGACATATCATGTTATGGCACACCATATTCTGACGCACAATCTGATGGCACACCAAGTCACACCATATTCAAGCGCACCTTGTTCTGTACATATCATGTTATGGCACACCATATTCCAACACACTATGTTATGGCACACCACGTTCTGACACACAACACCTTGTTCTGGACATATCATTTTATGGCACACCATATTCTGACGCACTGTGTTATTTCACACCACGTTCTGACGCACAACACCTTGTTCTGGACATATCATGTTATGGCACACCATATTCCAACGCATTATGTTATGGCACACCACGTTCTGACACACGAAACCTTGTTCTTGACATATAAAGTTATGGCACACCATATTTCGACGCACTACATTATCACACCACGTTCTGTCGCACAATCTTATGGCATGCCAAGTCAGACCATATTCAAGCACACTTGGTATGGACATATCATGTTATGGCACCATATTCTGACGCACCGTGTTAGGCACACCACGTTCTGACTCACAACACCTTGTTCTGGACATATCATGTTATGGCACACCATATTCCGACGCATTATGTTATGGCACACCACGTTCTGACACACAACACCTTGTTCTTGACATATCAAGTTATGGCACACCATATTCCGCGCTCTATGTTATGGCCCACCATGTTTTGTCGCACAATCTTATGGCACGCCAAGTCAGATCATATTCAAGCACACCTTGTTCTGGACATATCATGTTATGGCACACCATATTCCGACGCACTATGTTTTGACACACCACATTCTGACACACAACCCTGGTTTTTGGACATATCATGTTATGGCAGACCATATTCTGACGCACAATCTTATGGCATACCAAGTCACACCATATTCAAGCACACCTTGTTCTGGACATATCATGTTATGGCACACCGTATTCCAACGCACTATGTTATGGCACACCACGTTCTGACACACAAAACCTTGTTATGGACATATCATTTTATGGCACACCATATTCCGACGCATTATGTTATGACACACCACGTTCTAACACACAACACCTGGTTCTGGACATATCATGTTATGGCACACCATATTCTGACGCACAATCTGACGGCACACCAAGTCACACCATATTCAAGCGCACATTGTTCTGGACATATCATGTTATGGCACACCATATTCCAACACACTATGTTATGGCACACCACGTTCTGACACACAACACCTTGTTCTGGACATATCATTTTATGGCACACCATATTCTGACGCATTGTGTTATGTCACACCACGTTCTGACGCACAACACCTTGTTCTGGACATATCATGTTATGGCACACCATATTCCAACGCATTATGTTATGGCACACCACGTTTTGACACACGAAACCTTGTTCTTGACATATCAAGTTGTGGCACACCATATTTCGACGCACTTCATTATGACACACCACGTTCTGTCGCACAATCTTATGGCATGCCAAGTCAGACCATATTCAAGCACACTTTGTTCTGGACATATCATGTTATGGCACCATATTCTGACGCACCGTGTTATGGCACACCACGTTCTTACACACAACACCTTGTTCTGGACATATCATGTTATGGCACACCATATTCCGACGCATTATGTTATGGCACACCACGTTCTGACACACAACACCTTCTTCTTGACATATCAAGTTATGGCACACCATATTCCGACTCTCTATGTTATGGCCCACCATGTTTTGTCGCACAATCTTATGGCACGCCAAGTCAGATCATATTCAAGCACACCTTGTTCTGGACATATCATGTTATGGCACACCATATTCCGACGCACTATGTTTTGACACACCAAAATCTGACACACAACACCTGGTTTTGGACATATCATGTTATGGCACACCATATTATGACGCACAATCTTATGGCACTCCAAGTCACACCATATTCAAGCACACCTTGTTCTGGACATATCATGTTATGGCACACCGTATTCCAACGCACTATGTTATGGCACACCACGTTCTGACACACAAAACCTTGTTATGGACATATCATTTTATGGCACACCATATTAAGACGCATTATGTTATGACACACCACGTTCTAACACACAACACCTGGTTCTGGACTTATCATGTTATGGCACACCATATTCTGACGCACAATCTGATGGCACACCAAGTCACACCATATTCAAGCGCACCTTGTTCTAGACATATCATGTTATGGCACACCACGTTCTGACACACAACACCTTGTTTTGGACATATCATTTTATGGCACACCATATTCTAACGCACTGTGTTATGGCACACCACGTTCTGACGCACTATGTTATGGCCCACCATGTTTTGTCGCACAATCTTATGGCTCGCCAAGTCAGATCATATTCAAGTACACCTTGTTCTGGACATATCATGTTATGGCACACCATATTCCGACGCACTATGTTTTGACACACCACATTCTGACACACAACACCTGGTTTTGGACATATCATGTTATGGCCTACCATATTCTGACGCACAATCTTATGGCACACCAAGTCACACCATATTCAAGCACACCTTGTTCTGGACATATCATGTTATGGCACACCGTATTCCAACGCACTATGTTATGGCACACCACGTTCTGACACACAAAACCTTGTTATGGACATATCATTTTATGGCACACCATATTCCGACGCATTATGTTATGAAACACCACGTTCTAACACACAACACCTGGTTCTGGACATCATGTTATGGCACACCATATCTGACCCCTCTGAGCACAATCTGATGGCACACCAAGTCACACCATATTCAAGCGCACATTGTTCTGGACATATCATGTTATGGCACACCAATTCCAACACACTATGTTATGGCACACCACGTTCTGACACCAACACCTTGTTCTGGACATATCATTTTATGGAACACCATATTTTGACGCACTGTGTTATGTCACACCACGTTCTGACGCACAACACCTTTTCTGGACATATCATGTTATGTGCACACCATATTCCAACGCATTATGTTATGGCACACCACGTTTTGACACACGAAACCTTGTTCTTGACATATCAAGTTATGGCACACCATATTTCGACGCACTACAATATGACACACACCACGTTCTGTCGCACAATCTTATGGCATGCCAAGTCAGACCTATTCAAGCACACTTTGTTCTGGACATATCATGTTATGGCACCATATTCTTCGCACCGTGTTATGGCACACCACGTTTCTGACACACAACACCTTGTTCTGGACATATCATGTTTGGCACACCATATTCCGACGCATTATGTTATGACACACCACGTTCTGACACACAACCCTTGTTCTTGACATATCAAGTTATGGCACACCATATTCGACGCTCTATGTTATGGCCCACCATGTTTTTCCGCACAATCTATGGCACGCTAGTCAGATCATATCAAGTACACCTTGTTCTGGACATATCATGTATGGCACACCATATTCCGACGCACTATGTTTTGACACACCACATTCTGAACACAACACCTGGTTTTGAACATATCATTATGGAACACCATATCTGACGCACATCTTATGGCACACAAGTCACACCATATTCCCCACCTTGTTCTGGACATATCATGTTATGGCACCCGTTATTCCAACGCACTATGTTATGGCACACCACTTCTGACACACAAAACCTTGTTATGGACATATCATTTTGGCACACCATATTCGGACGCATTATGTTATGACACACCACGTTTAACACACAACACCTGGTTCTGGACATATCATGTTATGGCACACCAATTCTGACGCACAATCTGATGGCACACCAAGTCACACCATATTCAAGCGCACCTTGTTCTGTACATATCATGTTATGGCACCCATATTCCAACACACTATGTATGGCACACCACGTTCTGACACACAACACCTTGTTCTGGACATATCATTTTATGGCACACCATATTCTGACGCACTGTGTTATTTCACACCACGTTCTGACGCACAACACCTTGTTCTGGACTATCATGTTATGGCACACCATATTCCAACGCATTATGTTATGGCACACCACGTTTGACACACGAAACCTTGTTCTTGACATATAAAGTTATGGCACACCATATTTCGACGCACTACATTATCACACCACGTTCTGTCGCACAATCTTATGGCATGCCAAGTCAGACCATATTCAAGCACACTTTGTATGGACATATCATGTTATGGCACCATATTCTGACGCACCGTGTTATGGCACACCACGTTCTGACTCACAACACCTTGTTCTGGACATATCATGTTATGGCACACCATATTCCGACGCATTATGTTATGGCACACCACGTTCTGACACACAACACCTGTTCTTGACATATCAAGTTATGGCACCCATATTCCGACGCTCTATGTTATGGCCCACCATGTTTTGTCGCACAATCTTATGGCACGCCAAGTCAGATCATATTCAAGCACACCTTGTTCTGGACATATCATGTTATGGCACACCATATTCCGACGCACTATGTTTTGACACACCACATTCTGACACACAACACCTGGTTTTGGACATATCATGTTATGGCAGACCATATTCTGACGCACAATCTTATGGCATACCAAGTCACACCATATTCAAGCACACCTTGTTCTGGACATATCATGTTATGGCACACCGTTTCCAACGCACTATGTTATGGCACACCACGTTCTGACACACAAAACCTTGTTATGGACATATCATTTTATGGCACACCATATTCCGACGCACATTATGTTATGACACACCACGTTCTAACACACAACACCTGGTTCTGGACATATCATGTTATGGCACACCATATTCTGACGCACAATCTGACGGCACACCAAGTCACACCATATTCAAGCGCACATTGTTCTGGACATATCATGTTATGGCACACCATATTCCAACACACTATGTTATGGCACACCACGTTCTGACACACAACACCTTGTTCTGGACATATCATTTTATGGCACACCATATTCTGAGCATTGTTTTATGTCACACCACGTTCTGACGCACAACACCTTGTTCTGGACATATCATGTTATGGCACACCATATTCCAACGCATTATGTTGGCACACCACGTTTTGACACACGAAACCTTGTTCTGACATATCAAGTTGTGGCACACCATATTTCGACGCACTTCATTATGACACCCACGTTCTGTCGCACAATCTTATGGCATGCCAAGTCAGACCATATTCAAGCACACTTTGTTCTGGACATATTGTTATGGCACCATATTCTGACGCACCGTGTTATGGCACACCACGTTCTTACACACACACCTTGTTCTGGACATATCATTTATGGCACACCATATTCCGACGCATTATGTTATGGCACCCACGTTCTGACACAACACCTTCTTCTTGACATATCAAGTTATGGCACACCATATTCCGACCTCTATGTTATGGCCCACCATGTTTTGTCGCACAATCTTGGCACGCCAAGTCAGATCAATTCAAGCACACCTTGTTCTGGACATATCATGTTATGGCACACCATATTCCGACGCACTATGTTTTGACACACCAAAATCTGACACACAACACCTGGTTTTGGACATATCATGTTATGGCACACCATATAGACGCACAATCTTATGGCAACTCCAAGTCACACCATATTCAAGCACACCTTGTCTGGACATATCATGTTATGGCACACCGTATTCCAACGCACTATGTTATGGCACACCACTTCTGACACACAAACCTTGTTATGGACATATCATTTTATGGCACACCATATTAAGACGCATTATGTTATGACACACCACGTTCTAACACACAACACCTGGTTCTGGACTTATCATGTTATGGCACACCATATTCTGACGCACAATCTGATGGCACACCAAGTCACACCATATTCAAGCGCACCTTGTCTAGACATATCATGTTATGGCACACCACGTTCTGACACACAACACCTTGTTTTGGACATATCATTTTATGGCACACCATATTCTAACGCACTGTGTTATGGCACACCACGTTCTGACGCCACTATGTCATGGCCCACCATGTTTTGTCGCACAATCTTATGGCTCGCCAAGTCAGATCATATTCAAGTACACCTTGTTCTTGACATATCATGTTATGGCACACCATTCCGACGCACTATGTTTTGACACACCACATTCTGACACACAACCTGGTTTGGACATATCATGTTATGGCCTACCATATTCTGACGCACAATCTTATGGCACACCAAGTCACACATATTCAAGCACACCTTGTTCGGACATATCATGTTATGGCACACCGTATTCCAACGCACTATGTTATGGCACACCACGTTCTGACAACAAAACCTTGTTATGGACATATCATTTTATGGCACACCATATTCCGACGCATTATGTTATGACATACCACGTTCTAACACACAACACCTGGTTCTGGACATATCATGTTATGGCACACACCATATTCTGACGCACAATCTGATGGCACACCAAGTCACACCATATTCAAGCGCACATTGTTCTGGACATATCATGTTATGGCACACCATATTCCAACACACTATGTTATGGCACACCACGTTCTGACACACAACACCTTGTTCTGGACATATCATTTTATGGAACACCATATTTTGACGCACTGTGTTATGTCACACCACGTTCTGACGCACAACACTTGTTCTGGACATATCATGTTATGGCACACCATATTCCAACGCATTAGGTTATGGCACACCACGTTTGACACACGAAACCTTGTTCTTGACATATCAAGTTATGGCACACCATATTTCGACGCACTACATTATGACACACCACGTCCTGTCGCACAATCTTATGGCATGCCAAGTCAGACCATATTCAAGCACACTTTGTTCTGGACATATCATGTTATGGCACCATATTCTGACGCACCGTGTTATGGCACACCATTTGTGACACACAACACTTGTTCTGGACATATCATGTTATGGCACACCATATTCCGACGCACTGATGTTTGACACACCACATTCTGACACACAACACCTGGTTTTGGACAATCATGTTATGGCACACACCATATTCTGACGCACAATCTTATGCACAACCAAGTCACACCATATTCAAGCACACCTTGTTCTGGACATATCATGTTATGGCACCGTATTCCAACGCACTATGTTATGGCACACCACATTCTGACACACAACCTTGTTATGGACATATCATTTTATGGCACACCATATTCAGACGCATTTGTTATGACACACCACGTTCTAACACACAACACCTGGTTCTGGACATATCATGTTATGGCACACCATATTCTGACGCACAATTGATGGCACACCAAGTCACACCATATTCAAGCGCACCTTGTTCTGGACATATCATGTTATGGCACACCATATTCCAACACACTATGTTATGGCACACCACTTTCTGACACACAACACCTTGTTTTGGACATATCATTTTATGGCACACCATATTCTGACGCATTGTGTTATGGCACACCACGTTCTGACGCACTATGTTATGGCCCACCATGTTTGTCGCACAATCTTATGGCACGCCAAGTCAGATCATATTCAAGTACACCTTGTTGGACATATCATGTTATGGCACACCATATTCCGACGCACTATGTTTTGACGCACCACATTCTGACACACAACACCTGATTCTGGACATATCATGTTATGCACACCATATTGACGAAAAATCTGATAGCACACGAAGTCACACCATGTTTAAGCATACCTTGTTCTGGACATATATGTTATGGAAACCATATTCCACACTACTATGTTATGGACACACCACGTTCTGACACACAACACCTTGCTCCGGACATATCATGTTATGACACACCATATCCACACGCATTTTGTTATGGCACAACACGTTCTGGACACACAACACCTGTTTCTTGACATATAAAGTTATGGCACACCATATTCCGACGCACTATGTTATAGCACACCCGTTCTGTCGCACAATATTATGGCACACCAAGTCATACCATATTCAAGCAAACCTTGTTCTGGACATATCATGTTATGGCACACCATATTCCGACGCACTATGTTACGGCACACCACATTCTGACACACAACACCTGGTTTTGGACATATCATGTTATGGCACACCATATTCTGACGCAAAATCTTATGGCACACCAAGTCACACCATATTCAAGCACACCTTGTTTGGACATATCATTTATGGCACACCATATTCCAACGCACTATTTTATGGCACACCACGTTCTGACACACAACACCTTTTTCTGGACATATCAGTTATGGCACACCATATTCCGACGTATTATGTTATGGCACACCACATTCAGACACAAAACACACCTTATTTGGACATATCAAGTTATGGCACACCATATTCCGACGCACTATGTTATGGCACGCCACGTTTTTTCGCACAATCTATGGCACGCCAAGTCACAACTTGTTCTGGACATATCATTTTATGGCACACCACTTTCTGACATACAACACCTGGTTCTGGACATATCATGTTATGGCACACCATATTTTGACGCACAATCTAATGGCACACAAGTCACACATATTCAAGCATACCTTGTTCTAGACATATCATGTTATGGCACACCATATTCTGACGCACTTGTTATGGCACACCACATTCTAACATAGGACACCTTTTTATGGACATATCATGTTATGGCACACCATATTCCGACGCATTATGTTATGGCACACCACGTTCTAACACAACACCTTGTTCTGGACATATCAAGTTATGGCACACACCTATTACGACGCACTATGTTATGGCACACCACATTCTGTCGCACAATCTTATGGCACGCCGAGTCACACCATATTCAACCACACATTGTACTGGACATATCATGTTGTGGCACACCATATTCCGACGCGCTATGTACGGCACACCAAATTCGGACACTCAACACCTGGTTCTAGACATATCATGTTATAGCACACCACGTTCGGACATACAACACCTTGTTCTTGACATATCAAGTTATGGCACACCATATTCCGACGCACTATGTTATGGCACACCACGTTCTGTCGCACAATCTTATGGCACGCCAAGTCGACCATATTCAAGCACACCTTGTTCTAGAGATATCATGTTATGGCACACCATATTTCGACGCAATATGTTACGGCACACCATACTCTGACACACAACACACCTGGTTTGGACATATCATGTTATGGCACACCATTTTCTGACGCACAATCTTATGGACAACCAAGTCACACCATATTCAAGCACACCTTGTTCTGGACATATCATGTTATGGCACTCCATATTCCAACGCACTATGTTATGGAACACCACGTTCTGACACACAACACCTTGTTATGGACATATCATTTTATGGCCACATATTCCGACGCATTATGTTATGGCACACCACGTTCTGACACACACAACCTTGTTCTTGACATATCAAGTTATGGCACACCATATTCCAAGGCACTATGTTATGACACACCACGTTTTGACACACCACACCTTGTTCTGGACATATCATTTTGTGGAACACCATATTCTGACGCACCGTGTTATGGCACACCACGTTCTGACACACAACACCTTGTTCTGGACATATCATGTTATGGCACACCATATTCCGACGCATTATGTTATGGCACACCATGTTCTGACACACAACACCTTGTTCTTGACATATCAAGTTATGGCACACCATATTCCGACGCTCTAGAATATGGCCCACCCACGTTTTGTCGCACAATCTTATGGCACGCCAAGTCAGGTCATATTCAAGCACAGCTTGTTCTGGACATATCATGTTATGGCACACCATATTCCGACACACTATGTTTTGACACACTACATTCTGACACACAACACCTGATTTTGGACATATCATGTTATGGCACACCATATTCTGACGCAGAATCTTATGGCAGACCAAGTCACACCATATTCAAGCGCACCTTGTTCTGGACATTCATGTTACGGCACACCATATTACAACACACTATGTTATGGCACACCACGTTCTGACACACAACACCTTGTTTTGGACATATCATTTTATGGCACACTATATTCTGACGCACTGTGTTATGGCACACCACGTTCTGACGCACAACACCTTGTTCTAGACATATCAAGTTATGGCACACCATATTCCAACGCATTATGTTATGGCACACCACGTTCTGACACGAAACCTTGTTCTTGACATATCAAGTTATGACACACCATATTTCGACGCACTACATTATGGCACACCACGTTCTGTCGCACAATCTTATGGCATGCCAAGTCAGACCATATTCAAGCACACTTTTTTATGGACATATCATGTTATGGCACCATATTCTGACGACGCACCGTGTTAGGCACACCACGTTCTGACACACAACACCTTGTTCTAGACATATCATGTTATGCACACCACGTTCTGACACACAACACCTTGTTCTTGACATATCAAGTTATGGCACACCATATTCCGACGCTCTATGTTATTGCCCACCAAGTTTTGTCGCACAATCTTATGGCACGCCAAGTCAGATCATATTCAAGCACACCTTATTCTGGACATATCATTTTATGGCACACCACATTCTGACACACAACACCTGGTTTTGGACATATCATGTTATGGCACACCATATTCTAACGCAGAATCTTATGGCAGACCAAGTCACACTATATTCAAGCGCACCTTGTTCTGGACATATCATGTTATGGCACACCATATTCCAACACATTATGTTATGGCACACCACGTTCTGACAACAGAACACCTTGTTCTAGACATATCATTTATGGCACACCATATTCTGACGCACTGTGTTATGACACACCACGTTCTGACGCACAACACCTTGTTCTCGACATATCATGTTATGGTACACCATATTCCAACGCATTATGTTATGGCACACCACGTTCTGACACACGAAACCTTGTTCTTGTCATATCAAGTTATGGCACACCATATTTCGACGCACTACATTATGGCACACCACGTTCTGTCGCACAATCTTATGGCATGCCAAGTCAGACCATATTCAAGCACACTTTGTTCTGGACATATCATGTTATGGCACACCATATTCCAACATACTATGTTATGGCACAACAGGTTCTGACACAAAACACCTTGTTCTGGACATATCATTTTATGGCACACCATATTCTGACGCACTGTGTTATGGCACACCATGTTCTGACACAAAACACCTTGTTTTGGACATATCATTTTATGGTACACCAGATTCCGACGCATTATGTTATGGCACACCACGTTGTGTCGCACAATCTTATGGCACGCCAAGTCACACCATATTCAAGTACACCTTGTTCTGGAAATATCATGTTATGCCATACCATATTCCGATGCACTATGTTACGGCACACCACATTCTGTCACACAACACCTGGTTTTGTACATATCATGTTATGGCACACCATATTCTGACGCACAATCTTATGGCACACCAAGTCACACCATATTCAAGCACACCTTGTTCTGCTCATATCATGTTATGGCACACCATATTCCAACGCACTATATTATGGTACACCACGCTCTGACACACAACACCTTGTTATGGACATATCATTTTATGGCACACCATATTCTAACGCACTGTGTTATGTCACAACCACGTTCTGACGCACAACACCTAGTTCTGGACATATCATGTTATGTCACACCATATTCCAACGATTATGTTATGGCACACACCACGTTTTGACACACGAAACCTTGTTCTTGACATATCAAGTTATGGCACACCATATTCGACGCACTAAATTATGGCACACCACATTCTGTCGCACAATCTTATGGCATGCCA
Organism: Papaver somniferum; assembly: GCF_003573695.1. Lineage (NCBI taxonomy): Eukaryota > Viridiplantae > Streptophyta > Magnoliopsida > Ranunculales > Papaveraceae > Papaver > Papaver somniferum. Next base: position 1,327,829 of record NW_020619270.1, on the reverse strand, counting down.
AGTCAGACCATATTCAAGCACACTTTGTTCTGGACATATCATGTTATGGCACCATATTCTGACGCACCGTGTTATGGCACACCACGTTCTGACACACAACACCTTGTTCTGAACATATCATGTTATGGCACACCATATTCCGACGCATTATGTTATGGCACACCACGTTCGGACACACAACACTTTGTTCTTGACATATCAAGTTATGGCACACCATATTCCGACGCTCTATATTATGGCCCACCACGTTTTGTCGCACAATCTTATGGAACGCCAAGTCATATCATATTCAAGCACACCTTGTTCTGTTCTGGACATATCATGTTATGGCACACCATATTCCAACGCACTATGTTTTGACACACCACATTATGACACACAATCTTATTGCACACCATATTCCAATGCACTATGTTATGGTACACCACGTTCTGACACACACACACCTTGTTATGGACATATCATTTTATGGCACACCATATCCGACGCATTATTTTATGACACACCACGTTCTAACACACAACACCTGGTTCTGGACATATCATGTTATGGCACACCATATTCTGACGCACAATCTGATGGCACACCAAGTCACACCATGTTTAAGCATACCTTGTTCTGGACATATCATGTTATGGCACACCATATTCCAACACACTATGTTATGGCACACCACGTTCTGACACACAACACCTGTTCTGGACATATCATTTTATGGAACACCATATTTGACGCACTGTGTTATGTCACACCACGTTCTGACGCACAACACCTTTTCTGGACATATCATGTTATGGCACACCATATTCCAACGCATTAGGTTATGGCACACCACGTTTTGACACACGAAACCTTGTTCTTGACATATCAAGTTTATGGCACACCATATTTCGACGCACTACATTATGACACACCACGTTCTGTCGCACAATCTTATGGCATGCCAGTCAGACCATATCAAGCACACTTTGTTCTGGACATATCATGTTATGGCACCATATTCTGACGCACCGTGTTATGGCACACCACATTTTGACACACAACACCTTGTTCTGGACATATCATGTTATGGCACACCATATTCCGACGCACTATGTTTTGACACACCACATTCTGACACACAACACCTGGTTTTGGACATATCATGTTATGGCACACCATATTCTGACGCACAATCTTATGGCACACACAAAGTCACACCATATTCAAGCACACCTTGTTCTGGACATATCATGTTATGGCACACCGTATTCCAACGCACTATGTTATGGCACACCACATTCTGACACACACAACCTTGTTATGGACATATCATTTTATGGCACACCATATTCAGACGCATTATGTTAGACACACCACGTTCTAACACACACAACACCTGGTTCTGGACATAATGTTATGGCACACCATATTCTGACGCACAATCTGATGGCACACACCAAGTCACACCATATTCAAGCGCACCTGTTCTGGACATATCATGTTATGGCACACCATATTCCAACCACTATGTTATGGCACACCACTTTCTGACACACAACACCTTGTTTTGGACATATCATTTTATGGCACACCATATTCTGACGCATTGTGTTATGGCACACCACGTTCTGACGCACTATGTTATGGCCCACCATGTTTTCGCACAATCTTATGCACGCCAAGTCAGATCATATTCAAGTACACCTTGTTCTGGACATATCATGTTATGGCACACCATATTCCGACGCACTATGTTTTGACGCACCACATTCTGACACACAACACCTGATTCTGGACATATCATGTTATGGCACACCATATTCTGACGAAAAATCTGATAGCACACGAAGTCACACCATGTTTAAGCATACCTTGTTCTGGACATATCATGTTATGGAAAACCATATTCCAACGCACTATGTATGGCACACCACGTTCTGACACACAACACCTTGCTCCGGACATATCATGTTATGACACACCATATTCCAACGCATTTTGTTATGGCACACCACGTTCTGACACACAACACCTTGTTCTTGACATATAAAGTATGGCACACCATATTCCGACGCACTATGTTATAGCACACCCGTTCTGTCGCACAATATTATGGCACACCAAGTCATACCATATTCAAGCAAACCTTGTTCTGGACATATCATGTTATGGCACACACCATATTCCGACGCACTATGTTACGGCACACCACATTCTGACACACACACCTGGTTTTGGACATATCATGTTATGGCACACCATATTCTGACGCAAAATCTTATGGCACACCAAGTCACACCATATTCAAGCACACCTTGTTCTGGACATATCATTTTATGGCACACCATATTCCAACGCACTATTTTATGGCACACCACGTTCTGACACACAACACCTTTTTCTGGACATATCATGTTATGGCACACCATATTCCGACGTATTATGTTATGGCACACACCACATTCAGACACACAACACCTTATTTTGGACATATCAAGTTATGGCACACCATATTCCGACGCACTAGTTATGGCACGCCACGTTTTTTCGCACAATCTTATGGCACGCCAAGTCACAACTTGTTCTGGACATATCATTTTAGGCACACCACTTTCTGACATACAACACCTGGTTCTGGACATATCATGTTATGGCACACCATATTTTGACGCACAATCTAATGGCACACCAAGTCACACCATATTCAAGCATACCTTGTTCTAGACATATCATGTTATGGCACACCATATTCTGACGCACTTTGTTATGGCACACCACATTCTAACATAGGACACCTTTTTATGGACATATCATGTTATGGCACACCATATTCCGACGCATTATGTTATGGCACACCACGTTCTAACACAACACCTGTTCTGGACATATCAAGTTATGGCACACCATATTACGACGCACTATGTTATGGCACACCACATTCTGTCGCACAATCTTATGGCAGCACGAGTCACACCATATTCAACCACACATTGTACTGGACATATCATGTTGTGGCACCATATTCCGACGCGCTATGTTACGGCACACCAAATTCGGACACTCAACACCTGGTTCTAGACATATCATGTTATAGCACACCACGTTCGGACATACAACACCTTGTTCTTGACATATCAAGTTATGGCACACCATATTCCGACGCACTATGTTATGGCACACCACGTTCTGTCGCACAATCTATGGCACGCCAAGTCAGACCATATTCAAGCACACCTTGTTCTAGAGATATCATGTTATGGCACACCATATTTCGACGCAATATGTTACGGCACACCATACTCTGACACACAACACCTGGTTTGGACATATCATGTTATGGCACACCATTTTCTGACGCACAATCTTATGGACAACCAAGTCACACCATATTCAAGCACACCTTGTTCTGGACATATCATGTTATGGCACTCCATATTCCAACGCACTATGTTATGGAACACCACGTTCTGACACACAACACCTTGTTATGGACATATCATTTTATGGCACACCATATTCCGACGCATTATGTTATGGCACACCACGTTCTGACCACAACACCTTGTTCTTGACATATCAAGTTATGGCACACCATATTCCAAGGCACTATGTTATGACACACCACGTTTTGACACACCACACCTTGTTCTGGACATATCATTTTGGGAACACCATATTCTGACGCACCGTGTTATGGCACACCACGTTCTGACACACAACACCTTGTTCTGGACATATCATGTTATGGCACACCATATTCCGACGCATTATGTTATGGCACACCATGTTTGACTGACAACAACACCTTGTTCTTGACATATCAAGTTATGGCACACCATATTCCGACGCTCTAGAATATGGCCCACCACGTTTTGTCGCACAATCTTATGGCACGCCAAGTCAGGTCATATTCAAGCACAGCTTGTTCTGGACATATCATGTTATGGCACACCATATTCCGACACACTATGTTTTGACACACTACATTCTGACACACAACACCTGATTTTGGACATATCATGTTATGGCACACCATATTCTGACGCAGAATCTTATGGCAGACCAAGTCACACCATATTCAAGCGCACCTTGTTCTGGACATATCATGTTATGGCACACCCATATTACAACACACTATGTTATGGCACACCACGTTCTGACACACAACACCTTGTTTTGGACATATCATTTTATGGCACACTATATTCTGACGCACTGTGTTATGGCACACCACGTTCTGACGCACAACACCTTGTTCTAGACATATCAAGTTATGGCACACCATATTCCAACGCATTATGTTATGGCACACCACGTTCTGACACACGAAACCTTGTTCTTGACATATCAAGTTATGACACACCATATTTCGACGCACTACATTATGGCACACCACGTTCTGTCGCACAATCTTATGGCATGCCAAGTCAGACCATATTCAAGCACACACTTTTTTATGGACATATCATGTTATGGCACCATATTCTGACGCACCGTGTTATGGCACACCACGTTCTGACACACAACACCTTGTTCTAGACATATCATGTTATGGCACACCACGTTCTGACACACAACACCTTGTTCTTGACATATCAAGTTATGGCACACACCATATTCCGACGCTCTATGTTATGCCCACCAAGTTTTGTCGCACAACTATGGCACGCCAAGTCAGATCATATTCAAGCACCCTATTCTGGACATATCATTTTATGGCACACCACATTCTGACACACAACACCTGGTTTGGACATATCATGTTATGGCACACCATATTCTAACGCAGAATCTTATGGCAGACCAAGTCACACTATATTCAAGCGCACCTTGTTCGGACATATCATGTTATGGCACACCATATTCCAACACATTGTTATGGCACACCACGTTCTGACACAGAACACCTTGTTCTAGACATATCATTTTATGGCACACCATATTCTGACGCACTGTTATGACACACCACGTTCTGACGCACAACACCTGTTCTCGACATATCATGTTATGGTACACCATATTCCAACGCATTATGTTATGGCACACCACGTTCTGACACACGAAACCTGTTCTTGTCATATCAAGTTATGGCACACCATATTTCGACGCACTACATTATGGCACACCACGTTCTGTCGCACAATCTTATGGCATGCCAAGTCAGACCATATTCAAGCACACTTTGTTCTGGACATATCATGTTATGGCACACCATATTCCAACATACTATGTTATGGCACAACAGGTTCTGACACAAAACACCTTGTTCTGGACATATCATTTTATGGCACACCATATTCTGACGCACTGTGTTATGGCACACCATGTTCTGACACAAACACCTTGTTTTGGACATATCATTTTATGGTACACCAGATTCCGACGCATTATGTTATGGCACACCACGTTGTGTCGCACAATCTTATGGCACGCCAAGTCACACCATATTCAAGTACACCTTGTTCTGGAAAATCATGTTATGCCATACCATATTCCGATGCACTATGTTACAGCACACCACATTCTGTCACACAACACCTGGTTTTGTACATATCATGTTATGGCACACCATATTCTGACGCACAATCTTATGGCACACCAAGTCACACCATATTCAAGCACACCTGTTCTGCTCATATCATGTTATGGCACACCATATTCCAACGCACTATATTATGGTACACCACGCTCTGACACACAACACCTTGTTATGGACATATCATTTTATGGCACACCATATTCTAACGCACTGTGTTATGTCACACCACGTTCTGACGCACAACACCTAGTTCTGGACATATCATGTTATGTCACACCATATTCCAACGCATTATGTTATGGCACACCACGTTTTGACACACGAAACCTTGTTCTTGACATATCAAGTTATGGCACACCATATTTCGACGCACTAAATTATGGCACACCACATTCTGTCGCACAATCTTATGGCATGCCAAGTCAGACCATATTCAAGCACACTTTGTTCTGGACATATCATGTTATGGCACCATATTCTGACGCACCGTGTTATGGCACACCACGTTCTGACACACAACACCTTGTTCTGAACATATCATGTTATGGCACACCCATATTCCGACGCATTATGTTATGGCACACCACGTTCGGACACACAACACTTTGTTCTTGACATATCAAGTTATGGCACACCATCCGACGCTCTATATTATGGCCCACCACGTTTTGTCGCACAATCTTATGGAACGCCAAGTCATATCATATTCAAGCACACCTTGTTCTGGACATATCATGTTATGGCACACACCATATTCCAACGCACTATGTTTTGACACACCACATTCTGACACACAATCTTATTGCACACCATATTAATGCACTATGTTATGGTACACCACGTTCTGACACACAACACCTTGTTATGGACATATCATTTTATGGCACACCATATTCCGACGCATTATTTTATGACACACCACGTTCTAACACACAACACCTGGTTCTGGACATATCATGTTATGGCACACCATATTCTGACGCACAATCTGATGGCACACACAAGTCACACCATGTTTAAGCATACCTTGTTCTGGACATATCATGTTATGGCACACCATATTCCAACGTACTATGTTATGGCACACCACGTTCTGACACACAACACCTTTCTCTGGACATATCATTTTATGGAACACCATATTTCGACGCATTTTGTTATGGCACACCACGTTCTGACACACAACACCTTGTTCTTGACATATAAAGTTATGGCACACCACGTTCTGACACACAACACCTTGTTATGGACATATCATTTTATGGCACACCATATTCCGACGCATTATTTTATGACACACCACGTTCTAACACACAACACCTGGTTCTTGACATATCATGTTATGGCACACCATATTCTGACGCACAATCTGATGGCACACCAAGTCACACCATGTTTAAGCATACCTTGTTCTGGACATATCATGTTATGGCACACCATATTCCAACACACTATGTTATGGCACACCACGTTCTGACACACAACACCTTGTTCTGGACATATCATTTTATGGAACACCATATTTTGACGCACTGTGTTATGTCACACCACGTTCTGACGCACAACACCTTGTTCTGGACATATCATGTTATGGCACACCATATTCCAACGCATTAGGTTATGGCACACCACGTTTTGACACACGAAACCTTGTTCTTGACATATCAAGTTATGGCACACCATATTTCGACGCACTACATTATGACACACCACGTTCTGTCGCACAATCTTATGGCATGCCAAGTCAGACCATATTCAAGCACACTTTGTTCTGGACATATCATGTTATGGCACCATATTCTGACGCACCGTGTTATGGCACACCACATTTTGACACACAACACCTTGTTCTGGACATATCATGTTATGGCACACCATATTCCGACGCACTATGTTTTGACACACCACATTCTGACACACAACACCTGGTTTTGGACATATCATGTTATGGCACACCATATTCTGACGCACAATCTTATGGCACACCAAGTCACACCATATTCAAGCACACCTTGTTCTGGACATATCATGTTATGGCACACCGTATTCCAACGCACTATGTTATGGCACACCACATTCTGACACACACAACCTTGTTATGGACATATCATTTTATGGCACACCATATTCAGACGCATTATGTTATGACACACCACGTTCTAACACACAACACCTGGTTCTGGACATATCATGTTATGGCACACCATATTCTGACGCACAATCTGATGGCACACCAAGTCACACCATTTTCAAGCGCACCTTGTTCTGGACATATCATGTTATGGCACACCATATTCCAACACACTATGTTATGGCACACCACTTTCTGACACACAACACCTTGTTTTGGACATATCATTTTATGGCACACCATATTCTGACGCATTGTGTTATGGCACACCACGTTCTGACGCACTATGTTATGGCCCACCATGTTTTGTCGCACAATCTTATGGCACGCCAAGTCAGATCATATTCAAGTACACCTTGTTCTGGACATATCATGTTATGGCACACCATATTCCGACGCACTATGTTTTGACGCACCACATTCTGACACACAACACCGGATTCTGGACATATCATGTTATGGCACACCATATTCTGACGAAAAATCTGATAGCACACGAAGTCACACCATGTTTAAGCATACCTTGTTCTGGACATATCATGTTATGGAAAACCATATTCCAACGCACTATGTATGGCACACCACGTTCTGACACACAACACCTTGCTCCGGACATATCATGTTATGACACACCATATTCCAACGCATTTTGTTATGGCACACCACGTTCTGACACACAACACCTTGTTCTTGACATATAAAGTTATGGCACACCATATTCCGACGCACTATGTTATAGCACACCCGTTCTGTCGCACAATATTATGGCACACCAAGTCATACCATATTCAAGCAAACCTTGTTCTGGACATATCATGTTATGGCACACCATATTCCGACGCACTATGTTACGGCACACCACATTCTGACACACAACACCTGGTTTTGGACATATCATGTTATGGCACACCATATTCTGACGCAAAATCTTATGGCACACCAAGTCACACCATATTCAAGCACACCTTGTTCTGGACATATCATTTTATGGCACACCATATTCCAACGCACTATTTTATGGCACACCACGTTCTGACACACAACACCTTTTTCTGGACATATCATGTTATGGCACACCATATTCCGACGTATTATGTTATGGCACACCACATTCAGACACAAAACACCTTATTTTGGACATATCAAGTTATGGCACACCATATTCCGACGCACTATGTTATGGCACGCCACGTTTTTTCGCACAATCTTATGGCACGCCAAGTCACAACTTGTTCTGGACATATCATTTTATGGCACACCACTTTCTGACATACAACACCTGGTTCTGGACATATCATGTTATGGCACACCATATTTTGACGCACAATCTAATGGCACACCAAGTCACACCATATTCAAGCATACCTTGTTCTAGACATATCATGTTATGGCACACCATATTCTGACGCACTTTGTTATGGCACACCACATTCTAACATAGGACACCTTTTTATGGACATATCATGTTATGGCACACCATATTCCGACGCATTATGTTATGGCACACCACGTTCTAACACAACACCTTGTTCTGGACATATCAAGTTATGGCACACCATATTACGACGCACTATGTTATGGCACACCACATTCTGTCGCACAATCTTATGGCACGCCGAGTCACACCATATTCAACCACACATTGTACTGGACATATCATGTTGTGGCACACCATATTCCGACGCGCTATGTTACGGCACACCAAATTCGGACACTCAACACCTGGTTCTAGACATATCATGTTATAGCACACCACGTTCGGACATACAACACCTTGTTCTTGACATATCAAGTTATGGCACACCATATTCCGACGCACTATGTTATGGCACACCACGTTCTGTCGCACAATCTTATGGCACGCCAAGTCAGACCATATTCAAGCACACCTTGTTCTAGAGATATCATGTTATGGCACACCATATTTCGACGCAATATGTTACGGCACACCATACTCTGACACACAACACCTGGTTTTGGACATATCATGTTATGGCACACCATTTTCTGACGCACAATCTTATGGACAACCAAGTCACACCATATTCAAGCACACCTTGTTCTGGACATATCATGTTATGGCACTCCATATTCCAACGCACTATGTTATGGAACACCACGTTCTGACACACAACACCTTGTTATGGACATATCATTTTATGGCACACCATATTCCGACGCATTATGTTATGGCACACCACGTTCTGACACACAACACCTTGTTCTTGACATATCAAGTTATGGCACACCATATTCCAAGGCACTATGTTATGACACACCACGTTTTGACACACCACACCTTGTTCTGGACATATCATTTTGTGGAACACCATATTCTGACGCACCGTGTTATGGCACACCACGTTCTGACACACAACACCTTGTTCTGGACATATCATGTTATGGCACACCATATTCCGACGCATTATGTTATGGCACACCATGTTCTGACACACAACACCTTGTTCTTGACATATCAAGTTATGGCACACCATATTCCGACGCTCTAGAATATGGCCCACCACGTTTTGTCGCACAATCTTATGGCACGCCAAGTCAGGTCATATTCAAGCACAGCTTGTTCTGGACATATCATGTTATGGCACACCATATTCCGACACACTATGTTTTGACACACTACATTCTGACACACAACACCTGATTTTGGACATATCATGTTATGGCACACCATATTCTGACGCAGAATCTTATGGCAGACCAAGTCACACCATATTCAAGCGCACCTTGTTCTGGACATATCATGTTATGGCACACCATATTACAACACACTATGTTATGGCACACCACGTTCTGACACACAACACCTTGTTTTGGACATATCATTTTATGGCACACTATATTCTGACGCACTGTGTTATGGCACACCACGTTCTGACGCACAACACCTTGTTCTAGACATATCAAGTTATGGCACACCATATTCCAACGCATTATGTTATGGCACACCACGTTCTGACACACGAAACCTTGTTCTTGACATATCAAGTTATGACACACCATATTTCGACGCACTACATTATGGCACACCACGTTCTGTCGCACAATCTTATGGCATGCCAAGTCAGACCATATTCAAGCACACTTTTTTATGGACATATCATGTTATGGCACCATATTCTGACGCACCGTGTTATGGCACACCACGTTCTGACACACAACACCTTGTTCTAGACATATCATGTTATGGCACACCACGTTCTGACACACAACACCTTGTTCTTGACATATCAAGTTATGGCACACCATATTCCGACGCTCTATGTTATTGCCCACCAAGTTTTGTCGCACAATCTTATGGCACGCCAAGTCAGATCATATTCAAGCACACCTTATTCTGGACATATCATTTTATGGCACACCACATTCTGACACACAACACCTGGTTTTGGACATATCATGTTATGGCACACCATATTCTAACGCAGAATCTTATGGCAGACCAAGTCACACTATATTCAAGCGCACCTTGTTCTGGACATATCATGTTATGGCACACCATATTCCAACACATTATGTTATGGCACACCACGTTCTGACACAGAACACCTTGTTCTAGACATATCATTTTATGGCACACCATATTCTGACGCACTGTGTTATGACACACCACGTTCTGACGCACAACACCTTGTTCTCGACATATCATGTTATGGTACACCATATTCCAACGCATTATGTTATGGCACACCACGTTCTGACACACGAAACCTTGTTCTTGTCATATCAAGTTATGGCACACCATATTTCGACGCACTACATTATGGCACACCACGTTCTGTCGCACAATCTTATGGCATGCCAAGTCAGACCATATTCAAGCACACTTTGTTCTGGACATATCATGTTATGGCACACCATATTCCAACATACTATGTTATGGCACAACAGGTTCTGACACAAAACACCTTGTTCTGGACATATCATTTTATGGCACACCATATTCTGACGCACTGTGTTATGGCACACCATGTTCTGACACAAAACACCTTGTTTTGGACATATCATTTTATGGTACACCAGATTCCGACGCATTATGTTATGGCACACCACGTTGTGTCGCACAATCTTATGGCACGCCAAGTCACACCATATTCAAGTACACCTTGTTCTGGAAATATCATGTTATGCCATACCATATTCCGATGCACTATGTTACGGCACACCACATTCTGTCACACAACACCTGGTTTTGTACATATCATGTTATGGCACACCATATTCTGACGCACAATCTTATGGCACACCAAGTCACACCATATTCAAGCACACCTTGTTCTGCTCATATCATGTTATGGCACACCATATTCCAACGCACTATATTATGGTACACCACGCTCTGACACACAACACCTTGTTATGGACATATCATTTTATGGCACACCATATTCTAACGCACTGTGTTATGTCACACCACGTTCTGACGCACAACACCTAGTTCTGGACATATCATGTTATGTCACACCATATTCCAACGCATTATGTTATGGCACACCACGTTTTGACACACGAAACCTTGTTCTTGACATATCAAGTTATGGCACACCATATTTCGACGCACTAAATTATGGCACACCACATTCTGTCGCACAATCTTATGGCATGCCAAGTCAGACCATATTCAAGCACACTTTGTTCTGGACATATCATGTTATGGCACCATATTCTGACGCACCGTGTTATGGCACACCACGTTCTGACACACAACACCTTGTTCTGAACATATCATGTTATGGCACACCATATTCCGACGCATTATGTTATGGCACACCACGTTCGGACACACAACACTTTGTTCTTGACATATCAAGTTATGGCACACCATATTCCGACGCTCTATATTATGGCCCACCACGTTTTGTCGCACAATCTTATGGAACGCCAAGTCATATCATATTCAAGCACACCTTGTTCTGGACATATCATGTTATGGCACACCATATTCCAACGCACTATGTTTTGACACACCACATTATGACACACAATCTTATTGCACACCATATTCCAATGCACTATGTTATGGTACACCACGTTCTGACACACAACACCTTGTTATGGACATATCATTTTATGGCACACCATATTCCGACGCATTATTTTATGACACACCACGTTCTAACACACAACACCTGGTTCTGGACATATCATGTTATGGCACACCATATTCTGACGCACAATCTGATGGCACACCAAGTCACACCATGTTTAAGCATACCTTGTTCTGGACATATCATGTTATGGCACACCATATTCCAACGTACTATGTTATGGCACACCACGTTCTGACACACAACACCTTTCTCTGGACATATCATTTTATGGAACACCATATTTCGACGCATTTTGTTATGGCACACCACGTTCTGACACACAACACCTTGTTCTTGACATATAAAGTTATGGCACACCATATTCCGACGCACTATGTTATGGCACACCCGTTCTGTCGCACAATATTATGGCACGCCAAGTCAGACCATATTCAAGCACACCTTCTTCTGGACATATCATGTTATGGCACACCATATTCCGACGCACTATGTTACGGCACACCACATTCTGACACACAACACCTGGTTTTGGACATATCATGTTATGGCACACCATATTCTGACGCACAATCTTATGGCACACCAAGTCACACCATATTCAGGAACACCTTGTTCTGGATATATAATGTTATGGCACACCATATTCCAACGCACTATGTTATGGCACAACAGGTTCTGACACACAACACCTTGTTCTGGACATATCATTTTATGGCACACCATATTATGACGCACTGTGTTATGGCACACCATGTTCTGACACAAAACACCTTGTTTTGGACATATCATTTTATGTTACACCATATTCCGACGCATTATGTTATGGCACACCACGTTGTGTCGCACAATCTTATGGCACGACAAGTCACACCATATTCAAGTACACCTTGTTCTGGCCATATCATGTTATGCCATACCATATTCCGACACACTATGTTACGGCACACCACATTCTGTCACACAACACCTGGTTTTGGACATATCATGTTATGGCGCACCATATTCTGACGCACAATCTTATGGCACACCAAGTCACACCATATTCAAGCACACCTTGTTCTGCTCATATCATGTTATGGCACACCATATTCCAACGCACTATATTATGGCACACCACGCTCTGACACACAACACCTTGTTCTGGACATATCATTTTATGGCACACCATATTCTGACGCACTGTGTTATGTCACACCACGTTCTGACGCACAACACCTTGTTCTGGACATATCATGTTATGTCACACCATATTCCAACGCATTATGTTATGGCACACCACGTTCTGACACACGAAACCTTGTTCTTGACATATCAAGTTATGGCACACCACATTTCGACGGACTACATTATGGCACACCACGTTCTGTCGCACAATCTTATGGCATGCCAAGTCAGACCATATTCAAGCACACTTTGTTCTGGACATATCATGTTATGGAACCATATTCTGACGCACCGTGTTATGGCACACCACGTTCTGACACACAACACCTTGTTCTGGACATATCATGTTATGGCACACCATATTCCGACGCATTATGTTATGGCACACCACGTTCGGACACACAACACCTTGTTCTTGACATATCAAGTTATGGCACACCATATTCCGACGCTCTATATTATGGCCCACCACGTTTTGTCGCACAATCTTATGGCACGCCAAGTCATATCATATTCAAGCACACCTTGTTCTGGACATATCATGTTATGGCACACTATATTCCAACGCACTATGTTTTGACACACCACATTCTGACACACAATTTTATTGCACACCATATTCCAATGCACTATGTTATGGAACACCACGTTCTGACACACAACACCTTGTTATGGACATATCATTTTATGGCACACCATATTCCGACGTATTATGTTATGACACACCACGTTCTAACACACAACACCTGGTTCTGGACATATCATGTTATGGCACACCATATTCTGACGCACAATCTGATGGCACACCAAGTCACACCATGTTTAAGCATACCTTGTTCTGGACATATCATGTTATGGCACACCATATTCCAACACACTATGTTATGGCACACCACGTTCTGACACACAACACCTTGCTCAGGACATATCATGTTATGACACACCATATTCCGACGCATTTTGTTATGGCACACCACGTTCTGACACACAACACCTTGTTCTTGACATATAAAGTTATGGTACACCATATTCCGACGCACTATGTTATGGCACACCCGTTCTGTCGCACAATATTATGGCACGCCAAGTCAGACCATATTCAAGCACACCTTCTTCTGGACATATCATGTTATGGCACACCATATTCCGACGCACTATGTTACGGCACACCACATTCTGACACACAACACCTGGTTTTGGACATATCATGTTATCGCACACCATATTCTGACGCACAATCTTATGGCACACCAAGTCACACCATATTCAGGCACACCTTGTTCTGGATATATAATGTTATGGCACACCATATTCCAACACACTATGTTATGGCACACCATGTTTTAACACACAACACCTTGTTCTGGACATATCATGTTATGGCACACCATATTCCGACGTATTATGTTTTGGCACACCACATTCTGACACACAACACCTTGTTCTGGACATATCAAGTTATGGCACACCATATTCCGACACACAACACCTGGTTCTGGACATATCATGTTATGGCACACCATATTTTGACGCACAATCTGATGGCACACCAAGTAACACCATTTTCAAGCATACATTGTTCTAGACATATCATGTTCTGGCACACCATATTCTGACACACCTGGTTATGGCACACCACATTCTGACACACAACGCCTTGTTCTGGACATATCAAGTTATGGCACACCATATTCCGACGCACTATGTTATGGCACACCACATTCTGTCGCACAATGTTATGGTACGTCGAGTCACACCATATTCAAGCACACATTGTACTGGACATATCATGTTGTGGCACACCATATTCCGACGCGCTATGTTACGGCACACCACATTCGGACACTCAACACCTGGTTCTAGACATATCATGTTATAGCACACCACGTTCTGAAATACAACACCTTGTTCTTGACATATCAAGTTATGGCACATCATATTCCGACGCACCATGTTATGGCACACCACGTTCTGTCACACAATCTTATGGCACGCCAAGTCAGGCCATATTCAAGCACACCTTGTTCTAGACATATCATGTTATGGCACACCATATTTCGACGCACTATGTTACGGAACACCACACTCTGACACATAACACCTGGTTTTTGACATATCATGTTATGGAACACCATATTCTGACGCACAATCTTATGGCACACCAAGTCACACCATATTCAAGCACACCTTGTTCTGGACATATCATGTTATGGCACACCATATTCCAACGCACTATGTTATGGAACACCACGTTCTGACACACAACACCTTGTTCTGGACATATCATTTTATGGCACACCATATTCCGACGCACTGTATTATGGCACACCACGTTCTGACACACAACACCTTGTTCTGGACATATCATCTTATGGCATACCATATTCCGACGCATTATGTTATGGCACACCACGTTCTGACCCACAACACCTTGTTCTTGACATATCAAGTTATGGCACACCATATTCCAAGGCACTATGTTATGGCACAGCACGTTTTGACACACAACACATTGTTCTGGACATATCATTTTATGGCACACCATATTCTGACGCACCGTGTTATGG